>NC_092138.1:67328685-67979518 GCF_043159975.1 Macaca nemestrina
CTGGGGACAATATGTTCCTCAAAAAAATGAAAGGACCGTCGTGGGCTCTGAGAGAGGGATGAGGCATGCTAGGAGCTTCGTACCACCCCGCCTCACAGCAGATGTGAAAGCTATTCTCGGATAGTTAATATAAAATCCTAGGAAAAGGCCCCTCGTCTTCTGGGAGGACAGCAACGGCAAACATAAAAACTCCTCTGTATCCCAGGAGAATAGGATCAAATCGAAAAACCCAGGCTTGAAATAACGTGTGCTGGCAAGTTTCCCAGGGGACACTGGCGGGTCTTTCCACCACAGGCACAGTGACCAGCCGTGCTCGCGGAGGCTGCCGAGGAGGGCTGGGGGTGCTCGGGGCGGCACTCACCTCAGGGAGAGGGAGTAGTCATGCTTGCTGGTCTGGCTGTTCCGGACAAGGTAGCTACACTCCTTGCAGAGTCGAAGCAGGTTCTCAGCGTCTCCTCTGCTGATGGCTCCATGATACCATCTGTGGAGAGGGCAGAGAGCAGTCAGAGCCCAGCACGATGGGATTCCCATGGCCCTAACCTGCCTTGGGAGGCTCAGCACCCGCAGGGAGCCTCCCTCCACAAGCAGGCATGCACTGGTTCATTCCGTGGGTATCCACTGCCCGCCTGCTGCTGCCGGGTCCTGGGGAGAGCACAGCAAACAAAACCCAGTCTCTTTTCACGGGAAGCTTACGCTCTGGTGCAGGGAGTCAGGCCACAGACACTCAAGTCATCACAGAGCACACAGTGTGAGGACAGGCACCATGGAGATGAAGTGGCATAGGGTCATGTGGCTGGGGGCTAGTGGGGGACTATTTCAGGCAGGGTGGCCAGGGAAGCCTTTTCAAGGTGCAGTGGCTCATGCCTGTAATCTCAGCACTTTGGGAGGCCGAGGCGGGTGGATCACCTGAGGTCAGGAGTTCAAAACCAGCCTGGCTAACATGGCGAAACCCCATCTCTACTGAAAATACATAAATTAGCCGGGCGTGGTGGTGGGCACCTGTAATCCCCCTTACTTAGGAGGCTGAGCCTGGAGAATCACTTGAACCTGGGAGGCAGAGGTTGCGGTGAGTTTAGATCACACTAATGCACTCCAGCCTGGAAGACAGAGCAAGACTGTCTCAAAAAAAAAAAAAAAGAAAAAAGAAAAAGGAAAGAAAAAAAAGAAGAAAAAAAGTGACATTTCCGTGTAGACCTGCAGGAGGGGAGGAGGGAAGCCAGAGAGGAGCTTTCTTGGTAGACAAATCAGCAGCGAAGGCCAAGGCAGAAAACTGCCTAGAGTGCTCTGGAAACAGCCAGGGGCCAGCATGGACAGACAGAGGCAGCAAGGGGAAAGGGTGGGCAAGAGGTCTGGAAATGGGGCTGCAGCAGGGGCTTTTCTCTGTTTGAGCAACAGGGAAACCATCAGAGGGTGCTGACGGGAGGGCCACGCTCTGACTCAGGGATGTGTGCAGCGACACGGATGGTGGGCAGTGAGGTAGTTGTCCGTGCTCCTGCCAGATGGCTCTAGCGCCACTTGAGCATGTGGGAATCCCAGCATTACTGCTCCCAGACACCCAACATGCCAGAGGAGGGCAGGCGGCAGAATCTGAGGAGAGGAGTGCCATGCAGAGGGCCCGACTCATCCCCCATCTCCCATCAGAGGAGGAAATGGGCGCAATAATTTTCTTTCTTTTTTTTTGAGACAGGGTCTCATCCTGTCACCCAGGCTGGAGTGCCGTGGTGCGATCACAGTTCACTGCTGCCTCAAACTCCAGGGCTCAAGCAATCCTCCCGCCTCAGCCTCCAGAGTAGCTGGGATTACAGGTGCGTGCCACCACACCTGGCTATTTTAAAATCTTTTCTAGAGACAGGGTCTCACTATGTTGCCCAGGCTAATCTCGGATTCCTGAGCTCAAGTGACCCTCCCACCTCACCTCCCAAAGTGCCAGGATTACAGGAGTGAGTCATTACATCTGGCCTGATTTTCTTTTTGTGTGTGTGTCTTTTTTTTTTTTTTTTTTTTGGTTTTTAGAGACAGGTTTTCACTCTGTTGCCCTGACTGCAGTGCAGTGGTGTGATCATGGCTCACTGCAGCCTTAAACTCCTGAGCTCAAAGGATCCCCCTGCTTCGGCCTCCCAAGTAGTGGGACTATAGGCACGCACCACCACGCCTGGCTCACTGATTTTCACGACTGGAAGAGCTGACAGTAAAATTGCAGGGCAAGAATAAAGATCTTCATTGCCCATGAGTGGACACACTCAAAATACATTCCTGTTTACATGATGGTCTCTGTGGGGCAGTGGAGGGGGTGAGACTCAGCCACGAGAGGCAGAGGCACTGAGCATTACCATGGCTGGAGTGTGCTTTGTCCACAGAGACAAGGATGCTGCTCCAAATGGTGGCTCTGCTGCCCACTGGCCAGGCAAGCCGCTGACCAGGTGGCTTCTATTACGGGAGGATCATGCCAACCTCTCTTGGGTTGTGAGAATGTAACAAGTGGCCCCACAGGAAGGGCTAACGTAGAGCCTGATGTGGGGCGAGTCTTAACCGACGGCAGCTGCAGCATTAGTAGAAAGAGACTGCCCTCACAGACCACGTGGTGACATCCCCATCTACAATGGTTGCAGGCCCCTGCCCATCCAGAGGCTGCATTTTACATTTCCAGGTGCAAGTGGGGATGCTGCCTCCCGGTGCCTGTCTCAGAGTGTCCTGCAAACCGTGCCCCTGAGAGTTCCAGCACTGACATTCTCCTCAGAGAAAAACCCACACCGCCCATCCCCGTGCAATTCCCCCCACTCACAAGGCAGAGCTCAACAGTTAGTAGCAGTCGCCACAGCAAAATTAAAACCCTAAGAGAAAAAATCAACTTTAAAGTCAAGGACTGGAGAGTAAATGTGAGTGTCCTTGTCCAGTGGGAATGTGGCCAAGCGGTGGATGGTCCAGGCGGTGGCCACCAAGCTGGACATCCGGAGGGGAGACCTTCTAGGGGAGAAGGCAGGAAGAGCATGCAGACCATAGACCCCATTCTTTCTAAAGGTACAGAGAAATATGTAAAGAGGAATGTGAAGTTGGGGGATGCATGGGTTGCCACAATTAAAACACCACAAGTAAAACATTTCCTGAGACATGAAGGCCCATGTTATGCTTTAGAAAGGCTACATGGCTGTAATCAGGAGGAACACAAACAGCACTGACTTCAGAAGTAGGAGTTAACAGGTTTGGGAAGGCTGTCCTCTGGGAGATTTCACTGTGTAACACACCCTCAGTGAATGGACAAAAACGTTTTATTAGAAAAACAAGTCCCAGCCATTTGAAGCTGAGCCGTCCTCAGGGAAAGGCCTAGAAGTGGTCCCTGGGGAGGTGCTGCCTGCCGTCCACCCTCCCTGAGCTCAGGAGCAAGCCCTGCTCTGAGGGGGGGCATGGCCTCTGGATTCTTGTTAAGGGGAATCCGGGTGGTTAACACGATAAGCTACCAGTCCCTTCCCCAACCGCTCCACACAGAGGCAAGGGCAGGGGACAAGGGGCTGAAGAACAAAGGAGAGAAGGAGCAGAGGGTGCTGGATCTGGAGGCCAGGCCGGCACTGGCCAGCCTGTCAGCAGGAGGCTGGAGACCAGGAGTCAGGCTGGGCTGGGCGATCCTGTGGGGGGCTATGGCCAACTGTTGGGCCCACGTAGGCCTTGCTTCACCTGGAAAGAGAATCCAGGCAGGAGGTCATCTCAGGGATGGGCTGGACCTCATGGGGTTGGCCAGTCAGGTCAGAACCAGGGGGATTAGGGAGACTCAACTTTCGTCCCTCACCCCAGCCAATACCCATGAGCTCATCCAGTATTTACTCACTACTCACCATATCCTTGATCTCACGGGGCTGACGGAGGGAGAGAGAGAGTCAACAGAGAGATACAGGAAACAATTCCAGATAGTGACGAGGGCTATGCAGGCATCCTCGGGTTACGATAAGGCAGTGACTAGGGTTGGGTGAGATGCCTGCTTAGAAATGAATAGACAGGGGAGGCCCCTGAGGAGATGACATGTGGCCTGAGAACATGAGAAGGAGCCAATTGTGAAGAGCTAAAGAAAACATCTTCTCTGCAAAAAAGGCAGCAAGTGCAAAAGTCCTGAGGTAGGAATGCGCTTGGTGCTCACAGAGCAGAAAGGCGGCAAGAACAGCCCAGGCACTGTGAGCAGCGGGCAGGAGGTGGGCCCAGTTCTTGTGCCCAAGAGGAGAAGTTTGATTTCATCCTCAGCAGTAAGAGTCTTAAGAGATGTTTGCCCTGGGAAATCTTACAGACGGTCAGTCAGCTTGGCCTGAGGAGGGGTCAGAGAAGACAAGTCAGGATGCTAGTGCAGTAGTTCACATGGCAGGTGGCTGCGGAGGTGGAGGAATGATGGATTCTGGTCGTCCTTTGGAGGGAACACTGGCAGAATTTGGTAAAGCAACAGATGCTGGTGTCCGGCAAAAAAAGGAATTACGATGATGCCGGGTTTGTGGCTTGAGCCACACCTAGTTAGATGTGACACCTAGTTAGATGTGTTTATGGAGGTGTGGAAGCTGGGGGAGGTGCAAGTTTTGAGGAGAACATCAGAAGCCAGTTTTGAACATGTGAAGTTTGAGACGCCCACTTGTCAGCCAAATGGAGATGCCAGGAAGCAACTGGACATAGGAGTCAGGAGCTCTGGGAGAGGTGTGGGCTGGTGCTATGCATCTGTGAGTCACCACCAGGATCCTGGGAGAGACAACCCAGGGAGAGCACGTAGTTGGAGACTGAGCCCTGCAAAGTCGGACCTTCAGGTCAAGAAGAGGCAAGGAGCCAGCAGAGGAGATGGAAGAGTGGCCACGGAGGCAGGAGGAGCGCCAGGCCCAGAGGCCCAGAAGGAGAGTGGTCAACTGTGGTGACTGCCATGGAGGACAGAGGGGGTCGTCTGGGGACCCAGGCTGGTTGTGGTGGGTGAGAGAGAAGGGGAGGTGACAGAGTGGGGAGAAGTGCTGGCAGCTCTTTGGATACTGTTCATTCATGCAACAGCTATTTATTCAACACCTGTTATGTGCTGGGCACTGTTCTGGGCACAGGGGATGCAGTGGTGACTTAGACAAGTTCCTGCCCTCATGGAGTTTCTGTTCTCAGCAGGCGCAGTACCTAGAGAGGAATGTTGGGTCAAGGTTTTTTTTTTTTTTTTTTAACTTATGTTGGCAAAGTTTGTTACTGGAACATGTTTATACACTGATGGTAATGATGGAGGAAGGAAGAGGGGTGTGTGTGGGGCTGCCTCCAGGAGGCAGTGGGGACAGACCCTGAGCACTGGAGCAGCCTTTCTGCTGTCCCAGGAGGCGAGGCAGGTGGTATGGGCACCTAGGCAGATGTGTGCCTGCCCATCCACGGCCACCCCGTGTGACCCGGGGCATACCCCCAGTGCCTCGGTCTCCCCTCCTACCTCCCTCTGTGCTAGGGTGGAGGAGAGGTTCAGACCGGAAGGCGCCTCCTGAACTCTAGAGCAGCATCAGTCCAGCGGGGGACGAGGTGATCCTCTTTAGTGGGGTCATCAGGCTCTATCCAAAGTGGGATTTTACCTTAAGCACACCCCTTGGGTGATGAGTCAGGACTTCTGACTCATCTTGGGGAGTTAATCGTGGAGAGATGAGACGATGGGGGAGGAAAAGCCAGTCATGACGCTGGACTTGGCTGGGGGCCTCATGAAGCGGGAATGGGAAAGGAAAGGCAGCCCAACTCCCCCCGTCTTGCGATGAAGGCTGAGTCCGGGGATGGGAGAGGGCAGGCTGGGCCCAGACTGACCCAGGCAGACCTGGCCACGGCTGGTCAGGACGCACGCCGAACATCTGTGGGTCACAGTTTGTTGATTAAAAGTACACAGTTTGATCAGAAATAAGCAAAACCTGCCAGATGATCTGCACAGCTGTGAGACATGATTCACAGCACTGGCTAGGAGCACCCCCCAGCCCCCACCCCCCGCCCATGCGCCCTGTACCGCAGGAGTGGAGCACTCACAAAGGTGGCAGAAGCCTCCAGAGGTGACAGCACTTGCTTAAAAGGGCGGCATATGACGTCATTCGGAAAACCCTGCATCCTGCTCACCGAGTGAGAATTTCCTGTGAGGGGATGCCCTGCTGGCCATGCCAAGACCAGAATCCCCGGGCCAAGACAAACACAGTACATGACACACACCAGGGAGGGCTCACGAACTGTGCGTGGTGTCAGTGACTCTTGTGGCCTTATGTGTGCCTACTCAAAGGGTGGGAAGAGCAAAGAGTAAGTGGAGGACAGAGGAGGGGAGAGGGTAGGGACTGGGTCACGAGGTTGGGGGCACTCTGAGCCATGAGTCCTTGCCAAGGCTCTGCACCACTCTGGGTTCTGATGTTCTCATCTAGGCAATGGGCTAACAACCCTTTACTGTACATTTTCTTGTTTAAGCAGACAAGACACCTGAGGACACCAGCGCAAGTCCTGCACCTGCTTTGTCAAGTTCCTGGAGAAGCTCATTCTAATCCAGGTATGAGGCACGGTTAGAAACTGAAAACATAGTTTGGGGACAATTCACAGAATGAATGGCAGGCTATTCATTTATCCTGGGGGTAACGTGGAGCCACTGAAGGTTTCAGAACAGAGCAGGAACCTGCACCCAGGGATGATTTGGCACAGCAACGAGATGATAACCATGGCCAAGGGGAGGGGCAATAAAGGGCTTTGCCCCCTGCACAGTGCTGGGGGCAGCAAGGACAGAAAGGGATGTCGGACCTTGGGGGCAGCATGGATGGGACTTGGCCACTGACTGGAGGTGAGAAACCTCTGGGCAAAGGGGCTGAGAAAACCTGCATCAGGAGTGGAAAGGCCTTGCCCAACTCTAACAGTATCAAGCAGACATGGAGCAAGAACACGACTGTAGCTAGAAAACAAATCTAATTTACACGCAGTTTTACACTTAGGGGAAAGGATTTAGTTTATATTTCGTTTTTCCAAGAATTTATTTGCTGCATGATGAAATGAGAAACTAGGATGTGAAAAGGAGGAGTGCACCCTGTAGACTCTTTTTTGCTGTCCCTCCTGCCATTGAAGGTAAGGGTGGCCACATAGTGTGGACAGCGTAAGTTCAGGGCTAGAAGCCAGGAGGTATGTGTTCTAATCCTGGGCCTACCACTGGCTGGGTGGGAGCCTCGACCTTCCAAGAGCCTCAGCCTGCCCATGTGTACACGGAGGGGGAGGTAGGGGCAGACTAGAAGGCCCCTGGAGTTCTAGCATGTCTCAGTTTGGGAATTTTTTTTTTTTTTTTTTTTTTTTTTTGAGACAGGGTCTCGCTCTGTGGCCCAGGCTTGATTGCAGTAGTGTGATCACAGCTCACCACAGCCTCAACCTCCTGGCCTCAACTGAATCTCCTGCCTCAGCCTCCCAAGTAGCTGGAACTATAGGTGTATGCCATCATACCTGGCTAATTTTTGTATTTTTTTTTTTCTTTTTTCTTGTAGAGACAGGGTCTCACTATGTTGGCCAGGCTGGCCTTGAACTCCGAGGCAAGTGATCCACCCACCTCGGCCTCCCAAAGTGCTGGGATTACAGGTGTGAGCCACCACACCTGGCCCAATCTATGGATTTTTAAAAGAAGATGACATGAAAAGAGAGGGCAAAAACTAGGTGAACTGGGAGGTGAGGTGGGGCTTTGCTCCCTCAGAACTTACATTTGCTTCTCCAGGGGAACAGCAGGATCCACCCTTTCTCCTAGGATCCCGCAGAACTCGGGGCTCCCATGTTTGATAGGCTTAAAGCCCCCTCCAGGGGCACGAAGCTGGCGCCGCCGGTCCCGCGAAGGCGAGGGGGATGACTGCCGCTTCTCGTTGCCATTAAACTGTGCTGTGGGGAGGGGAGAGAGAGAAAGTGCAGGGTTAGCAGAGCTCAGCCCAGGGAGCTACTGTGATGCACAGAAGGGTAACGTTCAGTTGCTCTATTTGGCACTTTACGACTTGCAGGAGGAAGGGTTTCAAGCAAAGAAATAACATGGCACAAAAGATTTTGGCTTCCTAAGACAGGACACCCACGTGGTCACAGCCCAATGGGGCATGTGAGGGGCTGGTTGAGCCTCCGGAGGCCACTGAGCTCAGCCTTACCCCCACAGGAGCCTCTCTGCGGCCTCCAGCAGTGGGGCATGGCACTGCCTTGGGGGAGCTCTGTCCTCAGGACAGTTCTCAGGGGAAAAGGCTGTTTCTTGTATTGGGCCAAAAATCTGCCTCCAAGTGGCTCCTCTCCTCCTCTCATCCCACCTCAGGCCATACTGGCCACATCTGTCCCTTTCCCTGGGATACTCCTACAGAGTGCCACTTGGGGGTCATACTACATCCCCTGTATTCAGATCCCCTGCATGGGTCCAGGATCCAGGGCCCAGGTGAGGCTGAAGCAGTGCCTAAAGCACAGGAAGGGCCATTCACATGCTCTTCTCCCCGCCCTGGGCCTGTGGGAGCATCGTTCACTCCCAGAGGCTGGGGGAGGATGCTCCTTGAGGAAGACCCTGGAGACACCACAAAGAACAGAAAGCACTGAGCTAAAACTAGAGTTGCCAGAGGGTTCCTGGAGACCAGTAGTCCACCTTGCCAGTTATCCAGATGGGCCTGTTTCCTTCTCTGAAAAACAGGGATAATGACAGCACCCATCCCATGGGGATTCAAGCCGGTGACACACCTATAAATCTTAGTAGTGTGCCTGGAACGCAGTCTGTTATTATAAATCACACTTATCGTGTCTGCTCAATGCACACACAGTACTAGGCACCTCATAGAAGCAACTGAACCAACCTGAGTTCCTCTCCTAAGCCTGTCAGTGATTAGCTGCAAGCCTCGGCTACGCTACTGAACCTCTTCGAGTCCCTGTTTCTTGTCCCACCAGGCTGCTGTGAAGGTCAGAAGGGAGGATACTCCAGGACCTGACACACAGAGGGTGCCTAAGAAACGAGGCCAGAGCCTGCAGAAGAAGGTTCCTGAAGCTGAGGCCAGCTGCAGGCCCACAAACATGTCCCTGGCTGTGCCACACAAAGGCATAAACCTCTCCTCTAATTAGCAAGCATGATTGTGGCAAGCTATCCTCCAAGCCCGGCCAGACACACGGCAATCAACCCCCATGCTCACAGGAGGACCTGGAGAAACCTCAGCGCCAGCGGGGAAACGTGCTGTCTGCTGAAAGCGAGGAGTGTGATGAACCTGTTCTACATCTCAGCTACTGAACCATCTTCCCTATCAGGGACTATGGGGCATTTCTGTCCCTCTAAGACACTCTTTCTCCATTAACCATTTTGGAAAACAGTGGGAAGGGAGGCTCTTGCCAACAGAAGGCTCCAGAGACACCGGACCCACCCACTTTCAGGACTGTGCCGAGCGTGTGGTCAGCCTGCTACCCAGCAGTGACACCGGCAGGTAGTCCACCTGCGATGACGCTCCTAACCACTCATCCACATGTACTAGGCACAGTTCAAGGCCGGGAAAATAGCGGTAGGCGCAAGAGACAAGGATCCCTGCCTTATGGAGCGCAGGGGCCTCGTGAGGAGAGACAAGCAATAAATCAATCTGCATATCAACGGCTGGTGACAAGTGCCACTGAGAAAAATACAGCAGGGCAGGAAAGCCCTCTCCAAAGGTGACATCTGAATAAATACCTGAAGCGAGGGAGAAACATCTGTAGGAAGGACACTCCAGGCAGAAGGAAGAGCAAGTGAAGGGCCCTGGAGTGGGACTGTGCCTAGAGTGAGACACAAAATGACCCAGAGTGTCTGGAAGGGAGTTGGGAAGGAAGCCGGGCTTCCCGGTCTTAGGAAGGACTCTGGCTTTGTTCTGAGAGACGTGGAGAGCCGTTCTGACCGGGCGCTTCCTTACATGATTGCTGTGCTCAAAAGAGAAGGAGGCAAGGGGTATGTGGGAACACTCTGGACTCTGTCTGATTTTGCTGTGAACCTAAAACTGCTCTAAAAAGTACAGTTGGCTAATTAGAGGGACAGAGAGCACACAGGAGGGCAGTGAGGCAGTGCCCGCCAGTGGTCAGATCTGGCCACATTCTGCAGGCAGAGATGACAGGACTTGCCTGTGCATGCAAAGTGCAGTGTGAGAGGAGGAGGACTACGGGTGACCACAGGCTGTTTACCTAAGCACTAGAAGGATGGGCTGGCCTTACCCATGAGAGGAAGACTCACCAAAGGCCCTAATTAAGACTCCAGGAAAGCAGCATGGAGGCCACGCCTTAGAGACACCTACAGCTCCGTGATGCCAGGGTGGGTGGCGTGGAGAGCGGGCAGAGCGAGGACTTGCTAGGGGTTCCTGACCTTCCTTCTGGCCGCAGTTCCGTCCTGTGTCCAACCACACACAGACAGGAATGACCTCAAGGCCTTCCCAGGGGACAGGTCCTGGGGCTGGAGAGTGAGAAGGCCCTTTCCCATCAGCTGATAAGGGGGCTTTTGTGGTGGTGGGCTAAAACCTGGAGCTGGGGCCCTAGCACACACATACTACTGGCATCTACCCCTCCCTGGACTTCCAGTAGCCTGGATCTCCCACTGGGGTTCCGGCTGAATGAGAGCACCCTCATGGCAACAAATCATGGGACATATGGTCTTGGACAGGAGGTTGGGAGAAGGAAAGAGGTGAAGCAGGTTCTTACCCGAGCCCCTACTTTGCAGAGCCCTCCATGGGTGACCTTGGGCAGGGGAGAGGACTGGGGATGGATAGACATCCCATTGGGGCCACGTCATCCTGGAGACCCTTTCTAAAGAGCTTGGACTATGGATGGGGATAATCAGAGAATGGGCTTTAGAGACCTCTCTGAGTGCTGGTGGAGGGTGGGTTTGGGGTCAATCCTGAAGACGGGAAGAACAGTCAGGGAAAGGTGATGGAGGCTGACCCCCTCAATGACGGCAGGGATGTAGGAGCTTAACTACTTGTGGGAGTGAGCCTGGGATGACTGCTGTGTGATGCCCAGATTTCTGGCTTGGGGGAGGGTGATATTCCCCGCTGGGATGGGCACAGAAGGGGATATGGTCAGGGAGCATGGGACCAGCCTGTACTTCTCCACGATACCTCCCTGCTGCTAATTTTCTGGTTGTTAGGAATAGAGAGGATACAACTCAGCAGGCATCCTGGCCCATGGGGCTGCCAGTGTCAAAAGGCAGCGGAGTGGCCTGGCATAGGAAGGGGACTAAGCGGCAAGTGAGGTTCTAGGCTTAGTTTTGCCACAGGCTCAGGAGACCGAGGGACCAGATGAATTATAAGTCACTTTCACTCCTGACATCCTGGGGCTCCACCGGCTAAAATCAGGATTGGGGGATTTCTGCCAATATAATTCTCTACAATCGATGTCCTGATACAGAGGCATGGAGCACAGAACATGATTGTGGAGCGAGCCCAAGCTCTTCGGCACAACCCCAAAGGTTCTCTAGGACCCGGCTGCTTGTCCAGTCTCAGGTCAACCAACCTCTTCACCTGACTCATTCCACTTACCCTCCAGAGGTCACCTATTTCAGGAAGACTTCCTGGACCTCACCTCTCCCAAGACTCGCCTTGATCTTAGCACCCTAATTGCGTGTCCTTCCTGGCTCCCGGTGAGCCCCCTGAGGGTGGGGCTGTACCATGTGCCCCTTCCCCCATGCCTAGCCCAGTTACTGGCAACATAACAGATGCTCAATAAGTGATTAAATGAAGAAACTTAATGAGCTGCTGTTTTGCTTTATTGGGAAAAAAATTGGTTTTCATACCAGATAAATTGGATTAAAAACTAGTAACATCCTAGTCAACACTGTAATTCCCCACTGAAATAATTTATACATTTGCTGGCAAGCTTAATAATATAGCCATATATCTTAGAGAGAACAGGTGGTGATGAGTGACAGGCTTAATTAGGCAAATCATTTCACCTAAAATACAAATATACGAACTCCAAGTGCAGTGATTCGGCAGCCTAAGAAAAAAAAATGTTAAGAACAAAAGCTGCAAACACAACTGCTCTCATTCCTTCTAATTAAGTTTCTCCTTAATCTGCAATTTAACATGGCAATTCTTTTAATTTAGTAATTTTTTTTGCAAAAGATAAAGACACAATCCCTCAAAAGAATATCTGCATTTAGAGAAAAAAATATGCTACCCCCGTGAGTCATTAGAATGACAGAACCTAATTAATTTCACCTATGGGCAATTAAAAATGGAAGTCGGAATCTGAAGGAGGAAAGTGAGATTTAGAGCTGGGCAGGTTGAGGCTCAGGTTGAAGCTTCTGACTTTGGTTTCGATGATGGAGACCAGATCCTCATGGCTGATGGGAGAGAGAGCCTGGTCAATATCTTTCCAAAAGTTCTGCCATGGTGACAGGACTCATTCCTTGAGACTCAGCTCAAGTGCCCCGCTTCTAGGAAGCTTTCCTGGCCCTCCCATCTGGATTGGTCCCCTTTTTGCTTGTATTACAGATTTTATACCAATCAGTCCTGAAGTGTGGTCACTGCTACCAACAGAAGACAGGATCCAAGACACCTAGCTTAGTTCTATCCCTCCTACTGGCCCTGCCACATGGGTAAGAGGGGAGGAACAGAGGTTCAGAGGAAGGGTAGGAGGAACTCCTCCAGGGTCTCAAGGCCAAATAGCAGGGTGAGGGTCGAGCCCAGGACTGCAGGCCTGCAGGGTCAGGCTCATCCCACCTTTGGGTCTTCCTTCCCCACAAGAATACCTGAGGGCTGCTGGTCTGGCAGGAGCTGGGCCTCATCTAGCCTCCCTGCTGTGCACTTCCTACTTCTAGGCCTAGAATTACTGCCCTTCTGCTCCATCTGAATGATGTCTAGAAAAGGTCTGGCACAAATGCCACCTCCTCCACAAAGCTTACCCTGATCCCACCTGCAGAGAACCATCGTCTCCCTCTCGGTGGCTCCCAGCCCTCAGTATATCTCCTGTAGTTCAGGGAGCATCCACACCACCCTTCCCAGTCAGCCTGGGTGCTGTGGGTGCTGCGCCTGGGATTTACTTTCCTTTGCCCTCTCCAGTCTCTTGTCTGCCCCTAACTCACAGAAGTTTCATGTGGAGAAGGTGCTTGGATGAGATAAATGTGTTCCTTCGGGGTGGATCTCTTTTCACTGTCCTGTCCACTGTTCAGAGCTGGCCAGAGAGCAAACTCCAAAAAGCTGATGGATCTCTAAAGCATAGCTCTCCTGGGCTTGCAAACCCTCCCTGGCTCCCCAGTGCCCCAGGGCAAAGGGCAAATTCATTCTGGTGCTCAAGTTCCTCTGAATTTGATGTAATGATGCATCTTCCCCTACAAAACCCCTGTGGGTTCCACACCCACCCTTAGGCTCCAGTCACAAAGGACAGGCAGTCCCCAGATCTATCATCTGCTTTTTTGTCTTCAGGGCTTTGCTTTGGCTAAGTCTACCCTCTAGAATCCCTTTACTTCACTATTTCTCTGCAAAAATCCCAGCTATTCTTCAGAGCTCAGCTCCAACATTACTTCCTGAGGTAGGTTTTGCTCTAGACCCCCAGGTAGAATTCCTTTCTCCTCCTCTGAGTGCCGAAGTCTGCACCACTGTCCTGGCACTGGCCTCTGTAACACTGAGGCATGTAGGTGTCTTCTCACAACTGGACACTTCGCAGAGATGGGGCCTTGTGCCTCAGTCTCCTTGGAGTCTCCCCATGGCTGACCTGCAGCCAGCTCCAATGAATGGCCCATGGCTGAAACCCACCCAGGGAATGGAGGAGCTGCAGTGTCTCGACTCACAGCTTAGGAATCAGGAGGACCTGGGTTTGAATCCTGTCTCTGTCATTACTGAGTGACTTGGGGCATGTTTCTTAAACTTCTTTGAGCCTTAGCTGCCTCATCAGCAAACCAGGGCTGACAATACCTGTACCGTGAAGGTAATAGATGACATACCAAGGTCCAGGCAGGCCCCCTATAAGCAGGTAACCCCGACCCACGGCCACATCTATGCTCTGAAACAATGCCTGTATCAGAAACCACCTCTTTTTCTATGGCTCCTGCTGAAATTCTGGAGTCAGAAGCTCTAGGAGGACAGGGCATTTCATTCTGTTTTGTTCAAGGCTAAAATCCCAATACCTAAAACAGTGCCTGATGTACAGTGGATGCTCAACATCTGTTGAAGGAATGAACCTGCACCCTGCTCAACAGGATTATCTTCTATTCATCAGCCAACAAAGGAAACTCAGGAGCTGGACTCACTCCTCAAGTGACTTTGGGAACAATTTTGAAAAATGGCTTCATCTTTTTTTTTTTTTTTTAAGAGCCAGGGTCTCGCTCTGTCACTCAGGCTGGAGTGCAGTGGCATGATCATAGCTCAATGTAACCTTGAACTCTTGGGCTCAAGCCATCCTTCTGCCTCAGCCTCCCAAGCAGTTGGGACTACAGGTGCATGCTACCATGCTGGGCTAAGTTTTTTTTTTTTTTAAGTTTGTAGAGGTGGCATCTCACTATCTTACCCAGGCTGGTCTTGAACTCCTGGCCTCAAGTGATCCTCCTACCTCAGTCTCCCCAAACACTGGGATTACAGGAAGGAGCCACCACGCCTGGCCTAGCTTACTCTTTATTTAGTGATTCCTGCTCATGGGCAGGCACCATGGAGGACTTAAAGTCCGTGTTCTTCTCTAGTCATTGTGGCAAACCTATGAAGTCAGTGCTATTATTGCCCATGTTTTAACAAGTGAGGCCTGGTATGGTCAGGTAACTTGCCCAGGGCAATAGGAACAGATTGCTATGACAGGCAGTGGGTCCCAGCGCTAGCCCTTGAGCCCTCTGCTTTGGGACTGCAGCCCTGGGCAGCCTCCCCCACCCAGGAGTGCCTTTCCCGGCGGAGGTGCAGTGAGAGAAGAGTTGACAGTCTGCCACACATCCTCTTGTCCTCACCACTGACCAAGGGGGTGGGCAGTGACTCCCGGGGATAGGGGGTCATTCAAAGAGAACTGGAATGGAGCAACAGGACCCAGGAGACTGGTATGGTTCTCCAAGTTCTGACTGTCTGGCTGCTTCTTTCTGGCCTGAAGTCTATGACCCTCTCAGTTCTCCAGTATAAGATGAAGTTTCCTTTAAGCAGAGGCAATAAAGGTTGGAACGATGAAAAACAAGGCACTGTGTGTAGACTGACTTGCAAGGAGCTCTCAACTGCCACAGGCTTCTTAGCCCCTCTGCGGATGAGCTGGAATGCACATGGGCCACATTTGTAAACTATATGTGGCTGACAGGAGGGGCTTGAAGGCTGTTCTGGCCCTGGTGTTGGTTCACAAATGTTCTAGTACTCTATAAAAACAAAGTACAGAGGCAGAGTCAAGGTGCCCAGGGCCTTGCACACAGTCCCCGGCAGGGGTTCCTGCATAGCACCGACAGCTAGGCTGGGACTCCAGGGTGCTGGTGAGGGGGAAAGGTGTGTGAGAGTGGGGAGAGCTTGGGGTGGAGGGGCTGCTGACCAGGGAGCTGTGCAACCCCAGAAAGGGGCAAGGAGGGGAGATTATGCATTGGTATGGGAGGTGGGATGGACTACATGACCCCCGGAGTCTGAAAATGCCATCAACTTTCACAACAATGCACTAACACCTGTAGATGACTGAAACTCTGTTTGCATGACAGTGGGCCTCTGCTGTTTCAGCTTTCCAAACAATGTACTGTATCATCTCATCTGACCCTCACCAACACACGGCAAAACAAGTATTAGAATTCCTAAACAAGTATGAGAACTCCCATTTTATAGATGACACAACCGAGGCCCAGAGAGGTGAGGCCCCTTCTTCCCTCCAGTTCAAGAGGGAGTTTCGCTCACCCACTTACCCCACCTGCCCAGTGAGTGTAGGTTCCTTCCAGATACCTGCAGGACAAGTGGCGCAGCAAATGTTTGATTTGTATTTCCAGGATCACCAACAAGAGGCCTCTGTGTTCGCCTGGAAGACACACACAGGCCTCAGGGCATTGTGCTGCCACTCAAGATGGGAGGTGCTTGAGAACAGAGGTCCTCATTGTGAAGGGAGGCAGCCAGCAACTCACCACAAAGCAGGCAAGCGGGAAGGCTGTGAGGCAGGTGCCAGGACGCTGCCTGGGTTCCAGGAATGCCGTACACACATGTCCAAGCCTGGGATGGGGACAGCGGGCCTGGCAGAAGGGGCGTGCCTTTGTCCTCTTATTTGTGACATCCCCAGAAGAAAAATGAATGCTATTACTGGGAGCAAGGACCCCACCCTAAGATCTGCTGCTTGGCTACAGGAAATCCAAAGATAAAGCCCAATGAAGATGATGAAATAACCCGAATGCAGAGGCCTCTACGGCTGCCAAAGCAAGCCATATTTATTGTCATAACTCATTATGCAGATGGGAAATGGAGGGCTGGAAAAAGGACTGACTCACCCAGAGTCAACAGCTAGACGTGAACTTGGACTTGAGTCCAGGTCTCCTGAATCCTAGAGGCCCCTAACAAGTTTAGCACAAACCCTGTGTGCAGTGCAATACAGTCTCAAAAACAACCACAGTAAGCACAGTGATACAACTATGAGTACTCACTGTGGCCCCAACTCTCAGTGCATAGTACCACCCCCACTGTACAGATGAGGAAACAGAGACAACTTGGCCCAGGTCATCCCGCCAGCAAGTGATAGCACAGGACTTTAAATCCAGATACCCCTCGCCCCGGCGCCTGAGTTCCTTCCTGAGTTTTGGGCCAGGCCCATCTGTCAAACATACCTGGAACCTACACACGTCTGATACAGTATGTCTCCTGACACTTTCACCTGCAGACACCCACAGACACTTATATAGAATCCTAGAGCCTGGGAAAGTGACTTTTTCCCCATCCACGAGCTGAAAGACCTGCAAGGAGCAGGCTGGGCATTTGTGGGAATGAGTCTCCCTGTCTGTAAGACCCAAAGCCCCAGCCCCACTGTGCATGTTTCTCTGCTGCCCATTGTGGATGGCTGTGAGGGAGGCCAGGACAGATGGGGAGTGGTGGTCGGGCGACAGGCCAAGTACTGGCCACAAACATGGCTTGCCAGGGTTGCCTGCACCCGACCAGCACACCAGTCTCCAGGTCCACAATGTGGCATCTGGATTCACAGCCAATCCTCAGACAGGCAGGGACATGCTGTCCACTTCTCCCTGGGAGTTGAGGCCAGAGGTAGCAGCCACAGCAGTCAATGGCTACTCAGAAATGCCTTCCCACTGCCTCACATAGCGAGGAGACAGGTATACAGCATGCAAGAAAGACATGAAAACACACTGTCTGTGTGTGGGCAGGCCATGAGATTTATTGGTATTCTACTGCTCCTAAGAGAACACGGGGTTGGTTTTCCCGAGACCCGATTTACTCAAATATCTTTTTTTTTTTTTTTTTTTGGAGACAGAGTCTTGCTCTGTTGCCCTGGCTGGAGTGAGTGGCATGATCTTGACTCACTGCAACCTCCACCTCCAGGGTTCAAGTGATTCTCCTGCCTCAGCCTCCCAAGTAGCTGGGATTATAGGCACCTGCCACCATGTCTGGCTAATTTTGTATTTTGGGGCCGGGGTATCTGGATTTAAAGTCCTGTGCTGTCACTTGCTGGCAGGATGACCTGGGCCAAGTTGTCTCTGTTTCCTCATCTGTACAGTGGGGGTGGTACTATGCACTGAGAGTTGGGGCCACAGTGAGTACTTATAGTTGTATCACTGTGGTTACCGTGGTTGTTTTTGAGACTGTATTGCACTACACACAGGGTTTATGCTGAACTTGTTAGGGGCCTCCGGGATTCACGAGGCCTGGATTCAAGTAGAGACCTGGATTTAAGTGGAGACAGGGTTTCACCATATTGGCCAGGCTGGTCTTGAACTCCTGATCTCAGGTGATCCACCTGCCTCAGCCTCCCAAAGTGGTGGGATAACAGGCATGAGCCACTGCATCCGGCCTGATTTACTCAAATATCTGAGGGCTCACTGTGGGCCAGGCACAGATCACAGGTGTGAACAAGACAGGCAGGGTCTCCGACCTCAGGGAATTTAAAAATCACATCCACATGAAGATCTCTGAGCTGCTAAACAGAAGAGCAAAGGTATTCTGTCAACTCTTTGTTTTTTTTCCACTGAGGAGACAAAGGCACTGGGAGGAATATTTCTATCATTGTAATTAGCAGACGAAACAAAGCTATTAAACATTGATGTTTTTCTTCTCTCCTTTTTTTTTAGATTACTAAATGAATTTATTCATACATCAAATAGAAAAACCAACTGGAAAAACCTGTCCCTCAGTAACACATTAGCCAAAGGAAGCAAGTGATCCCAGTTCTCTCACTGAAACCCCCCTTTCCTGGGCAGACCTGCTGTTCACACGTGTTAAACATTAATTACAACTGTTACTCATTACATAGCAAAAAGCATTTGGTACAAACACAATTGTTAATTTCCTCACAGGCTCAAGGCATTCTGGGAAGCTATACAGGAGACAGGAAGCATCATGGGAGCCTAAGGGGAGCCAGTTTGGAAGAGACAGCATTTTCCTGGCTAGGACAGGTGGTGGCGGCCGGGTTTAAGATTCTCCAAGGGATCCTCTGCAGATGCCGGGGCCCTGTTTATTCTGAGCACATGAAGATGAGTCACATAGCTTGGTGGGAATAGCAGGTGTGGAGCAGTGTCCTACACACACAATGGTGGCGTTAAACCAGCTTCAGAGTGACTGTGTTTGTGGGGGACGGTGACAAGTCACGAGGGCAACACGGTATGGGTGCAACTGCTTCTGCCTTGTACTGGTGTGCAAGGGAATGTCCAGCCTGACCCCAGCCACACACAGGATATCAACACAGCAGTGGAACAAGTTCTCTGCAGTCAGACTGGCCCAAGTTCACAGCTGTGTGACTGTGGACAAGCTGCTCACACTCTCTGAGCTTCAGTACCGTCATTTGAGTGACAACAATGAAGTGACCCCTACCTTGCAAGGCTCTGTAGGGTTAACCCACGCTGGAATTACAATTATTGCTCAATAAATGTTAATTTCCTGTCCCTGGTTCCTCCCCATCCTTCCTTACCTTAATGGGATTATTTTAAATTAGCTAGTTGAGCTGGCTCTGAGATGATTCACAGGTGTTTAGGAAATAGACATACCTGGGGCCTTACTTTCCCTTTAGCCTCACTTGATGAGGCTTTGAAGGTGTCAAAACTCAAGAGGGAGGCTGCCTAAGGGGTGACACCACAGCGTAGGCACCCCACAGGCTGACAGTGTCTAGTGTGTATCTAGCTATTTCAGAATAAACCAGTGTACTCCAGTACGGGGTGTAGTAGGAGCACAGAGGGGAAGGAACTGGTTGTGCCAGGGAAGGCTTCCTGGAGGAGGTGATCTCCCCTCCCTAACTCTACCCCAACTCCACACCTAATACAAAGCATGTACTCTATATACTCTATGTTCTCAAAGTGGAGTCCCCAGATGGCAGCATCAGCATCACCTGGGAACTTGTTGGAAATGCAAATTCCCATGCCTCACCCCGGATCTACTGAATCAGGAACCCTGGGGGTGGAACCCCAGCAATCTGTATAACACTTCCTCCAGGTGATTCTGAAGCCTGCAAGTTTAAGACTCACTGCTCCAGGCAAAAAAGAAATCCACAGACATGTCAGACCTAGAAGAGGGAAGGTGTGGATCGGAGAAAGGCCCTGGGGACCCTCTCCCACCCAGGCGGGCCAGCGGCCTAATCCTCAGAGGGACTGAGTAAAGAATGGAAGAACCACGGGACTCGTTAGAACTGTTGCTGGATTGAGATATGGGGTTTCCTGAAGAAGTGTCGCTTTCCACACCATCCCTGCTTCCCACTGCCAAGCATTACTGGGAATGAGCTTTGGCAACAGGTCCTCTGTGGCCACTAAGTACTTCTTTATGCAGCATGATTTCTATGTTAAATTGAATTTTATGTAATATAGCAAGCCCTCTCTGAATACCAAAACCAATTCTTACATGCATGATCGTTTAGGGCTTACCTTGTCTTTTCGTTCAGATCTTTTGTTTTTATTTAATCATCACAGAGATCCAATATGAGAAGTTGTGACCATCCCCATTTTACAGATAAGTAAACTAAGGCTCAAGGAGACTGAACAGTCCGTCTCGGGTCCTGAAGCAGTGATGGGTGGAGCTGGCATGTGAACTTGGGACTGTATGACTCCACCCATTGCCCCGTGGGTCCCAACATGACCTAAACTTCTAAAATCTGCCAAGGAGCTAGTAGGGAAGACAGATAAGTACCCAAAATAAGTATGCTGAGCACGATTTGAGTCATGTGTCTTTTATCTTTGCTGGAAGGCAGACCTGACTGAGCCCAGGACACTGCCTGAAGAGTAACTTTCATGGAGACAAAGCTTCAGAGGGTGAGTCGAAATGAGATGACTTAGTTTCTCAAGAAGGTCTGGGGGGTGCCCTTCGCACACCCTCCTGTCATCTGGCTCCTCCATCAAGCTCAAGAGCTGCAGTTACTTACTTCTCAGACACAAGAGCAAATTATGACAGACATAGCCGTTTACCCACTGGGTTAAAAGGAAATGCTGGTCATTCCTCTGTGTATGGCCTGACTGGCTCTGCCATGAGGTCTCCAGCTGTTCCCTTCTCCACTCTGAGCCTTAGTTTCCCCAGAAGGACAGGGAGAGTGGGACTCTATGGTATGTGGGCCCCTCTCTGTGCTGAGTGGTGGCAGGACATGACCAACCCATGGGATGGCGCTGGCTCCCCTACAATGAAGGCATGAACCTCCAGAATCCAGTCCCTTACAGAAACCCTGGCTGGAACCATTTCAGGTGGGAAGCCACCACCGAGTAACATATCCTGGTGTAGATGTGGCAGAAATTAGTGCAAGTGAGATGAAGGGCATGCGATACTTCTTGAGGGCTGTGGGAGGATGAGAGCTCCAATCACATTTCCTGCAGCACCTTGGGTAGTACCAGGGAGGCCAGACATTTGACTGGGTTAGGGCAGGGGCTCTGGAGTTGGAGCTGACAGGTTCAAAGTTCGGCTCTGCTGCTGACCAGCCATGGGCTGGGCCCACGGCCAAGTTATTTCTTCTCATGGGACCTTAGCTTCCTTATCTGTAGAAGGAGGAAACTAACCTCCCAGAGAGTGATTGTGAGGACTGAATGAGACAATGCACACAGAAAGTGCTAAGTGCTAGCAACGATGCCAGTACTTTCCTGATGTGATACCCATCAAGTCTCAGGAAGACCCTTCTGAAGTGGGAACTACTGGTCTCACTTCCCAGGTGGGGAAACTGAGACTCCCAGGACACGTTCATTCCCAGTCCTCACACTGGTCCTTCAGAGGTGTGAAGACACCAAATCCATGCCACCTCCACCGGAGTTTGCTTCTACAGGCTATCCGCCCCAGCTCCTTGGTCCCTGCCTGTAGGCCCCTCCCTACGTGGCCACTTTCTGCTCAGGTTCCATTTGTCCATCCTGCAATCTGTGCCACAAAGGCCGACAACCAGGTAGACCTGCCACACCAACCTGCACCACCCCCAGACATCATGACATCATCCAAGGCTCCTTGTCCCTTTCCCAACATTGGGCAGGGGATGTCACATAGGCCTCGTGTGGGCCCGAGTTGTATCTGGCGGGGGTGGGTTGGGGACAGAGCAAGAAGGCCATTTCTAGACCCACCTGCCAGCCTTGCAATTTGTTGGTTGCTGTAAAGACTCCTGGGATGATTCGAAGTGGGCCAGGAACAGAGTCTAGCCTGCTCTGGAAGGCAGGGGTCTCTGCCGGGTGGGAAGGGGGCTGACAGCCTGATGGAAGCCACACCACTTCTCTGTGGAGGCAGAGCTGCAGTCCACTCCCTGCAGCCAGTAGCTAGTGGTGGAACCTGACTGGGCACTGTCCTGGGGATTGGGATCCCACAAGTGGGAGTGGAGGTCTGGTGAGGCCAGTCAGCTTCCTGGAGAAGAGCAGGTAACGAACACCCAGGGTTTGCTCTTTGGACAGCTCCAAGTATTTCTCACCAACAAGTCTCCGAATCCTTAATAAAATTCCATGTCGGCCATTCTCAGAGAAGGGGAAACTTTCATTCCTAAGAAGTTGGGGCCACCTCACACACTCTAAGAGCTGTTTTCGTGTCAGCTGTGAAGTGATAACTGAGCCTTCCGTGGTGGCAGCTCCAGCCTGATGAGATGGGAAGGAAGGCGGTGACTTCCAGAAACACTGCCCAAGAAGGGCGCTCCGGTGGAGAATGCTGAGGCAGTGTCTGAGAGGCGCCTCTTTTCATGAATGCAGTTCGGGACAGTGCTTTGAAAGCTGCAAGGAACTTTTGCTTCATAGATGGATGGAGATAATTCAGCCATCTTCCCCTCTCCCCCTCTCTGATCAGCATGCTGGGGTTCTGATGGAATGAAGCCTGGATGTGTCCCCAGAGCTGGTTGCAGACTGACCTCCCAGGACACACCCTCTGTCACAGCCCTGCCTTGCTCAAGCTTCTGCTTGCAAACCCCCAGTGATGGGAAGCT
Source organism: Macaca nemestrina (assembly GCF_043159975.1). Taxonomy (NCBI): domain Eukaryota; kingdom Metazoa; phylum Chordata; class Mammalia; order Primates; family Cercopithecidae; genus Macaca; species Macaca nemestrina. Next base: position 67,351,102 of record NC_092138.1, read on the forward strand.
CATTACACACATTCAGGTCTAACCAAAATTCTTACCCTTCACCTGGGCCCTAAATCCCTGTGACTCCCACTTGGCAGGCCCAGGTCTGTCCCTTAAGGGTCCCCCATACTCTCCACCCTTTGGAAATTTGAAAGCACTGACCCCATTCCCAGCCCAAGTTTAACCCAGGCCAAATCTGCACAATCAGCGAATATAAGGGGTGAAAGGAGGGGGTAATGATTTTGGCTAGCCAATTCCATCCCATACAGCTCTTCCTCCAGCTACAGATCCTGCATCCCAGGCTCCAAAGACTCAGTGCAGAGAGCTCCCAAAAGCCAAGAAAAAACTGCACAGGGCATTTCCGACAGGTACTATGCTATGGATGGGGCCCAGCTAAGCTGCCTTACTCACTGACCACACCAACGACTCACTGAAGTGTGAGTGCATACACTTGCACACACATGCACACACATGCGGGTGGATGCACACTCTCACAGGCACACACAACACTGACTCAGGTGGGGGTCCTTGCTGTCATTCCCGGGCAGCTGCACGTCTGGTCTTACCCATGGGGCTGTGGCAACACATCAGCAATCTAACCGAGCTACTTCAATTCGTCCTCGCCACCTGAGAGATGGCCCACCCACCTCTCCACTTTCCCTCCAGCGACAGGAAACAGTGAGGATGCTTCTCACCTGCCAATGAAGCACCCAATGGACTCTGTCCACAGACATGGGGAGAGAAGGCTGGTGCCCATAGGACCCCTCCAGCCCCTGAGTGAGATGGTCTCCTTCTTCTATGCCCCAGGAGGCAGAACTGAGCCAAAAGCTGCTTGGGAAACGCACAGCCAGCACCCGCCCTGGAGCAGGACCCACAGAGGCCAGTGACCGGATGAGACACAGACCTGGATGTGATTCTGTGTCTATCTTCTATCAATAGCCCAATAACTCAGACTGACCGTGACACCTGTGATGGCAACTCTGCCACAAAACCCAGGCCAAAAACGGATGCTTGTGGGCTCAGAAACTCATTCTGAGACAGTTCCATCTGAGACCTTATGATCCTTTGTGAACAACTAAATGTACAGGAGTTCTAAAACCACTTTTGGGCAGAAGTGGGCAAGTTCTGGCCTGAGAGTTTTCAAAGATGATGTCCAATAGGGGAACTGCTTTTCACTTTCTCAAATCACCTGGGATCTTGTTATAACAGATTCTGACTCGTAGGCCTGGGATGGGACTTGAGACCCTGCATTTCTAACCAGCTCCGGTGAGGCCAATGCTGCTGGTTCAGGGACTACACTTTTAGTATCAAGATGCCAGGCTAGACTAGACTGTCAGAGGCAAGGGCAGCCCCTGAGAGGCCCACAGGTGGTCAGTCCAGGGGAGGGTGAGACCCCACACCTGCCTGTGGTGCTACATTATAATGTGGGCCCTGGGTGTCTGGGAAAGTTGCCACATGAGCCTTTTTAGCCCTTTAATCAAACTCGTGTTTGCAAAGAGTAAGCTCTTGGATGGCCCCAGTTCCTCCCATGCCCAGAGAAGCACAGCCCCTGATCAGCCATTCCCAGGGCACAGGCCTTGGATTCCTTTGGTTCAAGGGACTAGAGGAGGCTGTAAAATGCACAGGAGAGGCCTGGGGCAACTAAGGACCCCCAGTCACAGGATGACTCTTATCTTTGGCTCTCAGTCAGGAGCTGGGGCTCCAGAAAGGTGATGGGACAGGTTGTTCTTGAGGACCTCACAGCCTGGCAGGTGAGACCAAAATAGAACTAACCCTGATGTGGTGTGAGAAATGTTCCCCCAGTGATGTATGCAGGAAACTCGATAGACCCATAGGGGCAGCAGGAAGCCTGTGGGGTGCATGGCTGTGTACCAGGGAGGGCTTGGAGAGATGATAATGTTTAAGCTGGACCTCAAAGGAGGCATAGGATTGCTCCAGATAAGACAGGCAGGGAAGGGCATTTTAGCTAGAAAAAAGGGATTTGCTCAGTGCATGCTATATTCAAGGAACTGTGAGTAATCTATGTTGGAATGGCTAGAACAGCAATTAAGGGGCCTGGGATAAGGGTAGGGTAGAGGCCTCACTGTTTGGGGTTAGAAAGGGAGAAAGGGTCTAGTTATATATGAAAAAAGGGGAGATTTAAGGCAAAATAAATTTTAAACAAATTAAAAATAAAAAGTTTCCCTTTATGACTGTCAGTGTGGTAGGAATTAAATGTCACTCACTGTCTCTCTTTTTACATGCCTAAACTCTCAGACACCTAAACATTGTTTGGCATCTGGCTTTTCATCTCTTAACAACAGACATAAGCATTTCTCTAGGTTGTTATGAACTCTTGCTAAACATCACCTTTTAGAGGTTGCACAATATTCCAATATTCCACCACACAGACGCACAGAAATCCAGCCCCCATTGCCGGACACTTGGGTTGCTCTCAATTTTCCGTGATTATAAACAATGCCTTTTCTGAATTTTTTTTGTTTTTTATCTTTTGCGCTTGTTGCCCAGGCTGGAGTGCGATGGTACAATCTTGGCTCACCGCAACCTCTGCCTCCCAGGTTCAAGCGATTCTCCCGCCTCAGCCTCCTGAGTAGCTGAGATTACAGGCATGTGCCACCACATCCAGCTAATTTTGTATTTTTAGTAGAGACGGGTTTTCTGCATGTTGGTCAGGCTGGTCTTGAACTCCCAACCTCAGGTGATTCACCCGCCTCGGCCTCCCAAAGTGCCAGGATTACAGGCGTGAGCCACTGCGCGCAGCCTTCTGAATTTTTTTTATCATAACTTTGGCATAGATTTTGAGGAGTGGGATTAGAATAAAAAGGTGTGGGCTTAGGTTTATGATTTATGATGCACATGCCCAAGATCACTTTTCAAAAGGGCTGTGGGAGAGGAGTTCTAGAAATGTGACAGATACCCAGATTCTAGAAAAACCAGACTCTGAGTAGGGAGGAAGAGGACACCCAAGTCACTCAAAGGGCTCTTGGCCAGAGGAAGGTCATCTGGGAGGGGCTGAGCTCTGCCCATCACCTGTGCTCTGTGAGCAGGTGCACGCTGAAGCTGGGATAGAAGACACAGCAGCCCTGTGAACCCTACGGGCCTAGCTCAGCTCGCAGCACTGGGTGGGCTCGCCGGGCCGGCTCAGGTTCAACAGAAGCTGCTGTGCACACTGGTTTCCTCTTACTTTCTAAGACAGTTCCTTCTGAAAACTGCAATCAGGCCAGGCGCAATGGTTCACACCTGTAATCCTAGCACTTTGGGAGGCCGAGGTGGGCGGATCACCTGAGGTCAGGAGTTTCAGACCAGCCTGGCCAACATAGTGAAACCCCGTCTCTACTAAAAATACAAAAAATTAGCTGGGCAATGTGGCAGGCACCCATAATCCCAGCTACTTGAGAGGCTGAGGCAGGAGAATCACTTGAACCTGGGAGGTGGAGGTTGCGGTGAGCCGAGATCGTGCCATTGTGCTCCAGCCTGGGCAACGAGAGCGAAACTCCGTCTCAAAAAATAAAAAAACTGAAAACTAAACTCTTGGTTTCAGTGAGCTATGGCATTATCAATAAATAGCACCATGACAGAGCCAGACAATGACAGCATCTGAGCCGTCTCTGAAAAGTGCAGAGGCTGGAACACTGAGACCCTGGAAGCCAGGCCCAGAATTTCTCCTTGGCCTGGTTTCCCTTCCCTCACCTCTCCCTTTCCTCTGCAGCCTACATCTTTGAGGGTACTGAGAAAAAACACCACCCAATTAGATTATTAAACAGTCCTGGAGTTTGTCCTGAGCGCAGGTGGGGACCAAGGTGAGTGCTGAGCACGGCTCAGCAGCTGCCTCCTGAGCAGCGTCAGGGCTCCTTACCTGCCAGGGCTGGGATGGTGACTCGGTTCCACTCCCAAGGTTGGTCGTACTCATCGGCGGGCCTGTCATCATCCTGGGGCAGCTTGCTCTCCCGCAGTCGGGGGCTGACTGTGCTCTCCGAGTCCGAGTCAATACTTTGGCCTTCAGGTTCGTAAGGGGTGTCATATAACTGGATACCTTTATGTTGGGACCGGACGCTTTCCTGCCTCTGAAATTCTGCAGGCAAAAAGGAAGGAAGCAGAGATTAAATGGAAGTGTGGTATGCACTTCCTCACCTGGATTCGCACCCAGAAACACCACAAACTCAGAGCTGCCAGTGGGGTGGTGAGGGAAGGGAAACCAGGCCAAGGAGAAATTCTGGGCCTGGCTTCCAGGGTCTCAGTGTTCCAGCCTCTGCACTTTTCAGAGACGGCTCAGATGCTGTCTGGGTTTTACCTACCCCACCACCCCTCAATGCTGTGTCTCTGCTCTTCCTGGGCCAGGCTTGCTCACAAGGCTCACAGGCTGGCAGACCGAATGACAGCCCTGCCTCCATCCACTCATGAATCTCAGTCTTAAGAGGCAGAGCCCAGATGTGAACATGATGCTCCAGGTGTGTCCTGACGTCCACCCAGAACACGCAGAGCTTCTGACTCCTTGCTTCATAGGCAGGCTGGGGTCTTTCCCTCTAAGGCAGTTCCTTGCCCTCTTTGGACTTTCAGTCGTCATCTGTACAAGGAAAAGACTAGGCCATGCAGTTCCCACAAGCTCCCAGTTTCCACCTGCTCACACATTCATTTAAAAGAACCAGCAAGAGCCTCCCCAAGGAGACCAGAGGCCACTTTTCTCTCCTGCAAAGGCTGAGTGACCCCTTCCCTTTATTTCTACCTCCCTTAGAACATCTTCTAAACAGACTGAATTCATTTAGGGATTTGAGAGGGTGTCCAGCTTCACTTCCGAATAAAGAAAGAAAGCTCTTAATCTTCTAGAGAAGATGCTAAGGCCTGGCACTGGTGTGGGCTGAGGGGTGACTGCCTGTCTAGATGAGGTCCCAGACAGGAGGTGTTCATTTTGTCTGCTGCTCAGTCCTGGGAGGCCAGTGGTAGCTGGCAGGATGGATGCTAGGATGCTAAAATCAGGCACTTCCCGGTCAAACAGGGAAATTTGACCTGCTCTTTGATCATGGATACTATGTGCATGGCCTGAGCGGGGAATGTGGGGAAGGTTTACCATGGAGGTTGGTTTCAGGAACCCCACTGTTCCCACAACATGTGCCTAAATTGCCATCATGCTTGGCAGCAACGGGGACTCAGTGCAGGACCTGGGAGTGGCAGGGCAGGAGGGAAGGGAGATGGCATTTGAACCGTCAGCTCTGACAACTGAAAACAGGAGAGGGGCAGCTTCCTGGTGGTAGGACCAGGACAAGCCAATGCAATGAGGCTGGAAAGAAGGTGCTTGCTGCCTACTTCATTTTTTATTGTGGTAAAATACATATAATAACATTGAGCACTTTATTTTATTTTATTATTTTAGATGGAGTCTCACTCTGTTACCCAGGCTGAAGTGCAGTGGTACAATCTCAGCTCACTGCAAACTCTGCCTCCCGGGTTTACACGATTCTTGTGTCTTAGCCTCCCAAATAGCTAGGAACACAAATGTACACCACCACACCTGGCTAATTTTTGTATTTTTAGTGGAGACGGGGTTTTGCCATGTTGGCCAGGCTGGCCTCGAACTCCTGACCTCATGTGATCTGCCTACCTCCACCTCCCAAAGTGCTGGGATTACAGGTGTGAGCCACCACACCCAGCCAACAAGACCATTTTAGCCATGATTAATGTACAATTCAGTGGCATTAGGTACATTCACACTGTTGGTAACCTTTGGCACCATCCATCTCTAGAACGTTTTCATCTTCCCAAACTGAAACCCTGTACCCATTAAACACTAACTCCCCATTATCCCTCCCTTTCCCTTCTACTTTCTGTCTCTATGAATCTGATCAGTCTAGGCACATCCTGAACAACGTGGAATCATTCAGTTTTATAATGTTGTAGCATGTGTATGACTTTCCTTTTTCAGGCTAATATTCTATCATTATGTATATTCACTGTCCATGTTGGCTAGAGCACCAGGTCCAAGGAGGTGAGGGAGTAGACGTGAGGCTTGATGCAAACAGGGTGAGGACTATAAGTGAGCTATTTCAATGCTCTCTTGAGGCCTTCCCAAAATCAGAATTCTGATGGCATAAAGATATGGCAGAAGACACGGGAGTTATGCTCCTTGAAGAGCAGCTGATAAAACACACACAAATGACATCAGCCCTTCTGAGAAAGAGAGCTGCTTTCAGGCTGGGCTTTATGATCCAGGTCGGCTCATGTGGACACACGCCCTGATGAAACAGAAGCTAAGGATGCTGTGCCTGTGATTGTTAGTATTTACATGAATTAGCTTTATGCTAGTATTTCCTAAACTTTATTGAGTCATGTGACTTCACGACTTGGGCCATTTCTGCCTACCAGTTGGGTGGTTACTTACCATTTTTATTTATCTTGCCTCACTTTTTAGATAAAATAACTCATTTAAAAAGGAGAATTTGGATCACCATCCCATAAGCCATCATTCTTTGCCAAAAATAGATACTAAGCAGAATGAATGAGAACCAACAATGCCTGCCGGGAAGTTGAGCGTGGGGCTTGCTTTCTCTGCTGAGAGGGGAGATTTGCAAGTGTTGGAGAGCCACTGGGAAATGCAATCAGCAAACAGACACTTTCTCTGGCAAATATGAATAATGTTCTCTCTCCAGAAAGAGAAAGAAAAAAAAGGGAAAAATCTTCTCACTATGTAGTTCTCAGGACACCTAAAATCACATCTATGAGAAGGTGTCCCATACTTTGGTAAACATAGCTTTTGTTGGGTCCCATGAGTAAACTGGGATCATTTATTAATTTTGAGGATGATGCTTCCTTTTTTTTTTTTTTTACAGAGGGAGGAACAGGAAAAGAGAAGGGAAAAGCTATAGAGTGGTAGGACTTTGTCACTTTAAGGTGAAGACCAACTGTTAAGCACGGTGGACAACTTCATAAATCACTAAATCTACCAAACTATCTAATCTGCTACTTATTGCTTTGTAGGGTCCTCATCACCTGGATTCGTCTTCCTCAGTTCTGAGGAGTGAAGTCTAGCCTCCTGTCTGCAGAATTCTGGGGGCTGAGGATACGGCAGCTGAGAAGGCACTGACCTGGGAAAACCACCTTCCTCTTCACCCTCCTTCACAAAAGCAAGACCAGCAACCACTCCTATGTACACAATTGATGAAGCACTTTTCATGCAATTCACCATTTAATCTAAAGGAACCACAAACAATTCACAGATGTACTTCCCGTTGGGCCCTGATAATCACGAGTGCTTTTGCTCACTCTCACGCCAAAGAGATACTCAGTGAATGTGGTGGGATAAATGAAAGAGAACTGGCAGCCAGAAACCACTGTTTACCCCCAAATTCCAGATACTTTATGAAAGTCCCTGACAGCAGTGATAAAGGATCTGGGACAATATGCCAAATGCATACAGTTTAGTGTTACACAATATGCAGAAGAGATGGATATTCTACATAAACACCAGCCTTAAAGGGAAACATGTGCAGTGAACAGATTAGCTATTAAATCAGAGGGCTTGTACATACACTCTCATGCAGGATTTATTGTTCCAGAAGCATCTGCACCTTACCAAAGCTGGGCTAGTAATGGCATGCAGTTAGGGCAGGGGATGTTAAAACGGTAATCATTAAAACAAGCCTCCCCCCCATATTACATGGCGAATTCAAATTTTCATTAAGGCCCAGACAATAGGGAACAGTTAAGTAAATTATGGCCTGTTAACTGGATGGAATATTAAGCAGCCATTAAAATGATAAATCTGAAGATTATGTAGTGACATGGAAAACCGTGCATGAAATTATGCTAAGCTAAAAAGTAAAATGCAAGATTGTTTATGTGTGGAGGGCAAAGCATAACGCTGGCTTTTTAAACAAGTCTCAATGTGAGCAGGGCCCCACAGGGAATTCTGCTCCTTGCCTGGGCATTGGTAAATACCGACATCACACATTTGGCCTATAATATCTACACTGTGATGACAGCAACGTTGTAAGTACAGACATCCACAACACCAAGAGCTGTAAAACCCAATACAGAAAGGTAAACAGCTACTGTGTAGAGGAGAAGGGATTATCGCATAATTATTTTTGAAAGTTGTTTTAAATAATGAATAAAGACACTAGAGCAGAAAAAATGTGATTAAGATGAGGAGCACATGAAAGTAAATAGGATTTTAAGCCCCATGAGAGTAAATATGATTTTAAGCAGGTTGGGCTTCCAGGAGCTGTGTGTGTTTAGGAAGCAGCTGCCTTTCCCTGAGAAAATGCCCATTTGGGAGCATCTTCTCTCCTGGGAGAGGTTCACCAACAGCCCCAGGACATCAAAGGCCCTTGTGCCAGGCCAGCTTGCCAGATGTTGCTGTCTCCTGCCTAACTACCAGGCCCGTCCTCCTTACTAGCTGGGCCAATCCATGAGGGTCCAGAGACCGATCTCACAGGGGAGTCTGTGACCATATGTTTTAAGTCACAAGTTATCTGGACATCACCATCTACACATTCATGCAAAATGACCTTTAATATTAGGTGGCAGGCTGTAATTTCATGCCTCTTAGGCAGAGAGCAGAAACATTAACAGGGTGGGGGTTTCTGTTGACTTCTGTAGCAGAAAGGTTTGCAAGTAGAACTACATACATAGAAAGAACGGAAGAATAAAGCACTTTCTTTAGAATCAGAGAATGTTAGAACTGAAAGGGACCCTAAGAATTTGCCTGGGCCTGTTCACTAGGAGAGCTAGGCGGGTGTGCTGCCCACAGACTGTGGCTATGGTGGGGTCTGCCCATGGGAATGTGGAGAAGGTTAAGGGCTGGGGAAAGAGAGCAGACGATAATCCTGAGAGGATGTGATAGGGGTTTAAAAGATTGTCCAGTCCACAAGCAATGAGCTATACTTTGCTCCAGTATTCACCAACTTTGTGCCTCCCTGAAAAAAAAAAAAAAAAAAAAAAAAAACCCACCAAAGTTGGGTGCAGTGGTTCATGCCTGTAACCCCAGCACTTTGGGAGGCCAAGGTGGGCAGATCGCTTGAGGTTAAGTGTCCGAGACCAGTCTGGCCAACATGATGAAACCCCATCTCTACTAATAATACAAAAATTAGCCAGGCATGGTGGTAGGCACCTGTAAAAGTTTTTGGTTTTCCAATGCATACAAAAGTTATATTTATATTATACTGTAGTATATTAAATGTGCAATACCACTGCCTTAAAAATATATAGTACCTTAATTAAAAAAATATTTTATTGTCAAAAACTGCTTACAATCATCTGGGCCTTCAGAGAGTCATCTTTTTGCTGGTGGAGGGTCTTGCTTTGATGTTGATGGTTGCCGACTGATCAGGGTGGTAGTTCCTGAAGGCCGAGGTGGCTGTGGAAATTCCTTTTTTTATGCCCCTCCCCACAACTGGGGACATTTCTTAAAATGAGACAATAAAATTTGCCACACAGATTGACTCTTCCTTTCACGAAAGATTTCTCTGTAGCGAAATGCTGTTTTATAACATTTTACAAACAGCAGAACTTTCAGAATTGGAGTCAATGTTTCAAACTCTGCTGCTGCTTTATCAACTAAGTTTATGTACTATTCTAAATCCTATGTTGTCATTTTAACAATGTTCCCAGCATCTTCACCAAGAATAGATTCCATCTCAAGAAAACTATCTTTGCTTATCCATAAGAAGCAACTCTTTATTTGTTCAAGTTTGATTATAAGAGTCCCACAATTCAGACACATCTTCAGACTCCACTTCTAATGCTAGTTCTCTTGTTATTTTCATCATATTTGCAGTTACTTCCTCCACTGAAGTCCTGAAGGCCTCAAAGTCATCTGTGAGGATTGGACTCTTCTTCCAAACTCCTATTAATGTGGCTATTTTGACCTCCTTTCATGAATCACAAATGTGCTTAATGGCTTCTAGAACAGTAAATCTTCCCCAGAAGGTTTTCAATTCACTTTGCCCAGGTCCATCAGAGGAATCACTATCTCTGGCAGCTATAGCCTTATGAGACGTATTTGTTAAATAACAAGACTTCAAAGTTGAGATTACTCCTTGATCCATGGGCCGTAGAATGGATGTTGTTAGCAGGCATGAAAACAACATTCATCTCCTTGTACATCACCAGTAGAGCTCTTGGGTGACCAGGAACAGTGTCAATGAGCAGTAATATTTTTAAAGGAATCTTTTTTTCCTGAATAGTTGGTCTCAAAAGTGGGCTTAAAATATTCAATAAACCATGCTGTAAACAGAGGAACTGCCATCCAGGCTTCGTTGTTCCATTCACAGCGCACGAGCAGGGTAGATTTAGTATAATTCTTAAGGGCTCTAGGATTTTTCAGAATGGCAAATGAGCATTGACTTCAACTTACAATCACCAGCTGCATGAGTCCCTAACAAGAGGCAGCTTGTCCTTTGAAGCTTTGAAGGCAGGCATTGACTTCTCCTCTTTTGCTCTGAAAGTCCTAGATGGCATCTTCTTCCAGTAGAAGGCTGCTTTGTCTACATTGAAAATCCGTTGTTTTGCGTAGCCGCCTTCATCAATGATCTTAGCAAGATCTTCTGGATAACTTGCTGCAGCTTCTACATCAGCACTTGCTCCTTCACCATACACTTCCATGTTATGGAGATGGCTCCTTTCCTTAAACCTCAGGAATCAACCTCTGTTAGCTTTTCTGAAGCTTCCTCCACTCTTGCAGCCTTCACAGAATTGAAGAGTTAGGGCCTTGCTCCAGATTAGGCTTTAAGGGAATTTGTGGCTGGTTTGAGCTTCTATCCAGACCAAACTCTCTCCATAACGGCAATAAGGCTGTTTTGCTTTCTTTTCGATTGTGTATTCGCAGGAGTGACACTTTTAATTTTCTCTAACAACTTTCCCTTTGCATCCACAACCTGGCTAACTATTCGGTGCAAGAGGCCTACCTTTTGGCCAATTTCGGTTTTTGACATGCCTTCCCCTGTAGGCCTATTTCTAAGGTTTTGGTTTAAAGTGAGAGATGTGTGACTCTTCCTTTCCTTTGAACATGTAGAGGCCATTGTTGAATTATTAATAGGCCTAATTTCAATATTGTTGTGTTTTACAGGATAGAAAGGCCCAAGGAGAGGGAAAGAGATGGAGGAATGGCCAGTCAGTGGAGCAGTCAGAACACACATAACATTTATTAAGTTCGCCGTCTTATGTGGGTGCAGTTTGTGGTGCCCCAAAACAATGACAATAGTAACATCAAAGATCACTGATCACAGGCCACTGTAACAGCTATAATAATAAAGAAGGTTTGAAATATGAGAATTACCAAAATGTGACACAGAGACACAAAGTGAGCGCATGCTGTTGGAAAAATGATGCTGACAGACTTACTAGACAGAAGGCTGCCACAAACTTTCATTTTGTAAAAAAATGCAATACCTGCAAACCACAATGAAATGATGCACAATAAAATGAAGTATGCCTAAACATTTTATTATGGAGAGTCTCAAAATCTCTATTTTGAAAGAGGATGGGCCAGACGTGGTGGCTCACGCCTGTAATCCTAGCACTTTGGGAGGCCGGGGCAGGGCGGGGTGGATCACCTGAGGACAGGAGTTCGAGACCAGCCTGGCCAACATGGTTAAACCCCGTCTCTACTAAAAATACAAAAATTAGCTGAGTGTGGTGGTAGGCACCTATAATCCCAGCTACTGGGAAGGCTGAGGCAGGAGAATCGCTTGTACCCAGGGGGCAGAGGTTGCAGTGAGCTGAGACTGTGCCACTTTACTCCAGCCTGGGCAAAAGAGCAAAACTCCGTCTCAAAAAAAAAACGTATAAGCAGGCTCGGCGTGGTGACTCATGCCTGTAATCCCACCACTTTGGGAGGCTGAGGTGGGCAGACCATGAATTCAGGAGATTGAAACCATCCCAGTTAACACGGTGAAACCCTGTCTCTACTAAAAATAGAAAAAAAAAATTAGCCAGGTATGGTGGCACACACCTGTAGTCCTAGCTAGTCGGGAGGCCAAGGCAGAAGAATCGCTTGAATCTGGTAGGTGGAGATTGAGGTGAGCCAAGATCACGCTATTGCACTCCAGCCTGGGCAACAAGAGCGAAACTCTGTCTCAAAAAAAAAAAAAAAAAAAAAGGATAAGCATCTAATGAAATGATACGTAACAGGCCCTATGGTAAACATCAGAAGAAACCTGTTCTTTACCTCTTTACCTTCTCTTCAGGAACAGAGGAAAAAAGGCTTGGGTTTGCTCTCTGGAAACCTGAGGGCAAGGAAATCAGCAGCCTCTCTGGTGCCCAGTCCCCATCTTTTCCAGCAGTGCTGGCATCCACCTGTCCTCGCAACCAACCAAGTATCTACTGAATGCCCAATAGGAGAAGAGACGAAGAGGAATGAGATGCAGTCCTGGCCTTCATGAAGCCCTTGGTAGCAGAGGGCAGAGCTCCCAACAGGGACAGACACTCAGCCTCCTTAATGGGAGCAGACTTGATACCACGATCTGATAACTAAGAGACAGGTTTCCATTGGGGGAACCTGGGAGAGCCTTAAAGAACTTAGACAGGAGGTCATAGCACAGTGATGTGGCGGAGAAAATGGGTACCAGAGGAAGAACCAAGGCAGAGGTCTAGGGAATCAGAAGCTTAAGGTATACATGAGGTTGCTCGGGAGGGCTGGGGACTGACAGGTGCCCAGTGACAGATGATGCTGGAGGCAGATGGAAGGGGGTTTCTGGATGGCCTTAAAAGTACTGCATGGCAGCACCCCCAGGAGTGGTTAAGGAGTGATGCCCAGGTACCTCTGGGCAGGGAGGAGCTGGGCAGGACACAGGCTGGCACAGACGTGCAGGAGCCTCGCTGGAAATGATAGACGCTGGCCTGTAGGCCCTTCACCTTTAATTTTCCCAGATGGGCTTGTCTGGGAATCCATACCACTCCCTAATCATAGGGTGGCAGAGCTAGGTAGAGTTGTATGGCTCTCCATTCCCAGGCCCTGCCACTACCTCTCGGCCCAGGAAATCTCTATTCTGCCAGTGGTGGGCATGCCATCTGATCTCTCTCACATGGCTTTGCAGCCACCGGGGATCTGTGCCCGAGACGCCAGCGTTGCAGGTAGATTAGGCTCAGGGCCCCAGCGATGTCAGGAAGGGCTGCATTACTAGAATGATGCACTTACCACTTGCCAGGGCTGCTCCTCGCCAACTACCTGGAGGGAGGCAAAGCCCTGGGTCCAGTGAACCAACAGCCACAGCAGCACTGTGTACTGAAAACACCGATCCCACTAGACTGCTTAGCCTGAATCCTGGCTCCAACAGGTGACCTGGGGCAAGTTACCTCAGTTTCCTCATCTCTAGAGGGGAGACAACGGCACCCACTGGAGGAAGGATGTTACGAGGATTAAATGAATCCATATACGTCAGGTGTTTAGAACACTGCCTGGTGCAAAGAAGGTGTTTTGTGAATATTGTCACTTCAATGACCACTCCTGGGCACTTCCTTGGAGTCCCATCTCCCAGACTCTTCCTCCTCCGAGGCTGTCTTTGCCCGCAGAGCCACAGAAGGCCTGCTGACTGGAGCCTCACAGGCCAACAATGCACTGGGAATGGGAGGGTCCCAATAACAACCTTTAAGCCTGTTCCCATTTCTGGGTCCACAACTCCCGAGGCCAGTGCCGCTTTGATAATCTGACACTCCCACATAGGAGCCAAGTTCTAGGTCAGCTCTTTTACGTAACACAAAACACACAGGGAAGGTCTCATGTATGTCTAGTCACCCCATTTTAGAGATGGGGAAACTGAGGCCAGGGGAAGGGAAGAAAGTCACAGGGACTAGGCCCCAGGCTCCTTAACTCCTGCACCAGGGCTCTCCTGGCCTTTTCCAGATGCTTTCTGGCATTTTTTTTTTTTTTTAATCAGTCAGTCTTGGTTTTGGTCTTCTGGGGGCCAGGGCATCTATTGCAGTCAGGTCTCTGAGGTGTTAAAAGCATACCGGGCACCACGGGGTGAGTGATGAGCTCCGCGGAGTGAGTGATGAGCTCCGCAGGAGTGGCAGGCGGCTCTTCCTAATTAGACACGCGGCAAAACCAGCCAAGTTCCAGGTGCCACATCAAAAGGGAGACGACTTCCCCCCCATCTAAACCATTCAAACATCTGCTGGAGAAGAATCCTCCCCCCAACCAGGGTGCTTTTAGCGTCTGAATTCAGGGGTCCCTCAGAGGCTGAGGGCAAGTGGCACGGAACAGCAGGGGGCCTCTGGGGTGGATGCTGCAGGATGGCAAGGGCAGAGCAGGGCAGGGCAGCTCAGAGACAGAGCTGGAGCCACCCCAACCGTCACACGGCAGGAGGCCCCACCTCCTCCTCCTCTATCTAGTCTAGTTTCCGGAGCTGTCTAGGAGCCAGGAGACTGACTAATTGGAGTTCTTCTGTCATCTCTTTTCCAGGCGTGCACAGAAACACCCAAGCAACAGAGGGCGGGCTCCGCGGAAGCAGGGCTGTGGGACAAGAACAATGGTCACCTCGGAAGCAGAGCAGGGCCTGTGGCTGCCTGGCTGAACCTGTACTGCCTGATCTTTTATGCTCAGCCCGAGGGCAAGGGAAAGGCCCAAGTCTGGAGTCAGGGTGCCTGGGTTTGCTCCCTTCCCTTGGTCATCTGTACAGGGACAGGGTCTTCTCGTGAGCCCCTCTGGCCTGAAGTACTAGAAGAGAGACAAAGCCTGCAAACCTGATGACGACCAACTGCTTTCATTGTGAATAAAAAGGCCACGTGGACCTCACCGTGCAGCTCTGCAATGATCCAGTATCCTTCAGCCCTGCCGTCACTCTGCATCTTCCAGTGACTGCCTTTGCGTGCGGAGGCCTCTGAGCCGCTGCAGGCCCAGGTTCTGGCGCCATCCCCTGTGGAGACTCATTGAGGCGAGCTTGCTGCTCTGGGAGCCAAAAGCAGGGGGCGAATGGGCCTCCCTTTAAAGGAGCCACGTCTGCTTAGGAGACCGCTAAATCCTCGTTGACTGCAAGATCCAACTTCATAGGCAAGTGGGATGCCTGCTTTTCTTCCTCAAATACCCACTGAGCCCCTGCTATATGCCATGTTGGAGACCCGAGACCAGATGCTGAGCACTAGATGCATTAGATAAGACTCCTGCCTCCTAGGGAACTCATGGCTTAGCAGGAGAAACGGGACACCACCGTCTGTAAGCACTGAGTTGGACAGTAGTGATGAGTGAGTGCCTGCCTGTGCCAGGCACTGTCCTGTGTCCCGGGCACTGGGAGTAAATTACTCCTCATCCTCAAAACAGACAGGCAAGAGTTATACTGCATTTTATCATTCAGAAACTGAGGTTCAGACAGGAGCAGAGGCTAAGCCAGGACAAGCCTAGTTTTGCCTGCCTCCCAGGGCCCTAGAGTGGTGCATGTACCAGCAGCTCGGTGGAGGCAGAAAGGAAATCCAGCCCTAGGATTCAGTAAAACTTCAGGGTGGAGGTGGCATTTCACAGAATCTCAAGTCCTGATGCAAGGAGACACCTTGAGGGCCAGGGATGCTGACTGACCTGCCTGGTGTCACAAACAGTAAGGGGTGGGCCCAGGTGTAGAAGGCTCTCCAGGCGAGGAGGAAGATGAGGCCATCAGGAGAAAGGGGAACTGCAGCAGGACAAGCATAAACCAAGTCTGGGAGAGAGGTAAGCTGGGGGATGCTGAGGTGAAAATCAGGGTTCCTGTTGTCCTAAGCCTAATGCTCATGAGGTAGAAGGAAACAGGGAATGGCCCCCACAGAAGGTGGGGCCAGACTATGGAGGATCTGGGATGCCAGGACTAGGGGTGCAGACTCTAAAGGCAGGAAACTGGGAAAGGTAGACCAGGAGCCTTCATCGGGTTTGTGCTTCACATACACAAAATCCTTTAAGAAGCTGGCAGGAAACGGGGGTGTGGTAACTAGATACTGATAATCTGAAGGTTGGGCCTTCCAAACAACTAGGGCTCCACCCTTTCAAGAAGTGGGCAGAAGATGCCGAGGGCTCCAGAAAGCAAAACACACTCCTGTGAACAGCCCCCAGATGTGGAAATGCTGGCACATCCACCGGGATGAGGAGCAGGGGCTGGGCTAGCATGGGAGGCACCAGCATCCTCAGGCCAACTGTGACAGGGCGGGCATCCCCGGGGTCCCTGTGCTGCAGACAGAGCCAGGGCTCAGCAGGACTTCACAGGGCAGTGGCACACACAGACAGATGTGCATCTGAGCTTGTGCCTTCTGAGTATCGACAGACCACAGTTGCACGAAGGGCCAGCGCCCCACACACGCGATCTTCCAGTCTGCTGAGCACGGTGAGGTCTCCACCTCCAGAGAGGCCTGGGGCCACACTCTAATGAGGTAAAGCCACAGGGGACAGGCTTTCACGCCAGACCAGTCACGGCTACACCCCTTACCCTGTGGGGGCTTCCCTGCTCACCAAGTGGCTTCACCTGCAGTTCTCACAGAACCTCACAGAGCGAGCCTCAGAGGGGCTGTGGTGCAACGAGGCCCCTCCCCGCCTGACTGCTGCCAAGTCCACAGCTCAGACAAGCTCAGTGGTGGGGCCAAGGTCTCAAAAACTCAACTGTCAACAGTGCAGTAATCACCATTCTAGGAACACTGCATGCTGGGGTCTGCGCTAAGTGCATGCCATCCAGCTTCTCGTTTAACTCTCAAGACAACCCCATGAGGTGGTACCCCACAGACACTGGCATTTTATGGACGGCCACAGGGCAATCAAGGAAGGGATGGAGGCGGCCTGGCTCCGAAGTCCATGTCCTTAACTGTGCAGCCATCTACCCTGCCTTTCCGGCCCAAGTCGGTGTTCCCTCCACTCCCCTAGGGACAAAAGAACACGGTCACATTCAGGTCAGCAAGAGAGGCAGGCGCTGGAAGAGCCCAGTCCCAGCTCCAGCTCTGTCCTGATCCCACCAGGCTGAGTGACACCAGGCAAGTCGCTTTCTCTCTCTGGCTGTCAGCTGGTCATCAGTCAGGGTCACTGGAGTAATCTCAGGCTCCCCGCCCTCTAGCCTTGAGGTTGATCTGATCACACGCAGCTCCCCACAGGATTCATCATGGTCGGGGGGCCTGGGAGGAAAGCCTGAGGTGGGTATCACGAGGAAGAGAGTGGCCCACCAAGGACGTATTCAGCACATTCTAGATGCGTCAGAGGGGTGACCAACACAGGCTGCTGGTGCCAGTCTGGCTGGTGCTTAGTGGTTACAAACTGGCAGTGGAGGCAGGGTGCCAGTTGCCTAGAGCAGAGCCAGGGTCCTCTGCTGGGGAAGACCTTCCCCTCTACCTATATACCCTAGGGGCCCTGGTCACCTGGGCTGAGGTACCCCTCACCACATGCCAGCCTTCCCAGCCAAAGTGGCCAAACCCCACCTGTATACCTGGGGCTCATCACAGGGTCACGGCCTCAAGCTGAGGGGTGCTGCTGACAATGTGCTCAGTGCCCAGTACAGCTGCCCCGGCGGAAGCAACTTGCTGAGATCTTGGCACGTGCTCTGCCCACCCTTCTTCACTTTGGAACTGCTTCAAGAGAGGCACTAATCCCCCCAGGGACTGAGAGACAACCTTTGCCTTCTGGATAACAATGAGGAGGCTGCCAGCCTGGGACCAGCCTGGCTCCCCGCTCACCGGCTGTGTGACCTTGGCCAGCTGCCTGATCCATCAGGGCTAATATTCCTCGCAGGTGAGGTGACAGGGGTTGAACCAGATGATCTCAGAGGCCTTTCTGACTCCAGAGTTTCTCAGTCTGCTTCTACAAAGAGTGGATATTCACACAGGCTTCTTCTTGTTCTTGTAACTAGCTAATGCTGTGGCTCCAACAAGTTAAGGTGGAAGGGGACCTGTCGAAAGCACCCATCCTACCAGCATGTTGGACGTTGACCCGGCATCCTGACCACCTTCCAGCAAACGCCTCCAAAATCTAACCACCACATGCAACAAGAACCCTGCCCACCGAGAAGCTTCTCTCCCATACACAAAGCTGTGCTTTCCTGCCTGGGATGGTTCTTTTTATGCATCAACTTGGTTGGTCTACGGGGTGCCCAGATATTTGGTCAAATATTATTCTGAGTGTTTCTGGATGACATCAACATTTAAATTGGTACAATGAACAGTATAGATTGCACACCTCTTGTTGTGGGTGGGCCTCATCCAATCAGTTGAAGGCCTGCATAGAACAAAACGGCTGACTTTCCCCTGAGTCAGAGAGAACTCTCCTGCCTGACTGTCTTTGAGATGGGGCATTAGCCTTTTTCCTGCCTTCAGACTTGAACTACACCATTGACTCTCCGGGTTCCCAGGCCTTTACTCTTGGACTGGTACTAAACCACTGGCTCTCCTGGGTCTCCAGCTTACTAACTTACCAACAAATTTTGGGACTTGCCAGTTTTCATAATCACATGATCCATTTTTTTAAGTAATAAATCTCTTTGCACATGCACATACACACACACACACACACTCTCTCTCTCTCTCACACACACATTTTATTGGCTCTGTTTCTCTGGAGAACCCTAACACATGCCTCTATGGAGAGCCCTTTCCCCACACACCCAGAACGTGGTCCTCAGACTAGCTGCTTGTCTGTTTCTCTTCTTAGGAAACAAAGTTCCTGCAAAGACTGGATCAATTCAGAGTCAAGCCCATGAGGAATTATCTTTATCACATTACAGGGGGATCCGTCTGCCACTTCTCCTGACCCCAAAGAATGAGACATGCAGCCAAACAGCAGTTCCCTAAGAGTATCTGCAATTCTACACTCAGGAGACTTGACAGTAGCAAAGCCGC
The DNA here is from genome assembly GCF_043159975.1 of Macaca nemestrina. Taxonomy (NCBI): domain Eukaryota; kingdom Metazoa; phylum Chordata; class Mammalia; order Primates; family Cercopithecidae; genus Macaca; species Macaca nemestrina. Next base: position 67,369,840 of record NC_092138.1, read on the forward strand.
CATGAGCCCAAGGATCTCAGTGGGGCTCCCCACTGGGCCCAGAAGCGATTGCCTGCCAGGGGCCAACCAAAATTGAACAAAAAGGACTAACAGCAAGACTCCCTCCTTCCATATAGCACTTTATGGTCCGCAAAACCCTTTGGATTATTTGGTTCGTGTAATCACCTGATTGCAGACAGAGCTGGCAACTCCATTTAAGCGGGGAAACAGGAAACTCAAAATCGAAGGGCCTTGCCAAAGTCACAGAGTGAGCAGTCGGCACAATTCCTTGTCTCCACTTCCTACCCTAATGGCCTTTCCAACTCTGACGTCACTTCTTGTATTTCTTGGTGTATTTCTACAGTACATAAAACCCTACTACAGTGTTTTTTGTTGTCATCGTCGTTGTTTTCGTTTTTGTTTTAAAGAGGAGTGGGGAAGGAAAAGGTGTGTGTGCGATGTCATGCACAAGAGCCAGGAACCTGAAAGTTGCCACTGTTTGAAATTACTTTCAGGCGGCTCTTTCCTGTCAATAGCTATTACAGATGACACCATCCACACAACCATCCCAAGAATTATGTGGAAGGAAACATCTGGATAATAAACATTTTTGTGCTGGAAGAAACAAGAACAGTCCCTGCTCAGGTCCCTGAAAAGGCGTCCTGAAGAGGTTCCAGACTGTGTGAAAGATGTCATCAACTTCCAGAACACGAGACTGGAGATGGCCTCATCTCCCCTGGTGGTCTGTTCTAACGGAGTCCGCTCCAGGTGCCCTGCCTGACATGCTGCTGCCCCAGCTTCAAGTCTCAGCCTCTGTTCAGTTTAGAGCACCAGGTACTCTAAACTGTCAAGGGTGCTGGAGGTGGTATGGGGGCTCAGAGATGAATCCGATATTCTCACTGTCGTCTCTTCCCCACCCTGGGAGCCTTGAGGTTTCTACCATTTTCTAGCCCTTTGTGTGCTCAGCTCCCACCCCACCCCACCTCTGGGGGTCAAGTTCCAGTCGAATCCACTTAACACATTCGCGCGATTCCCAGAGCAGAACCCAGTTCCACAGATGCTCAGTAAATACTGGTGAAGGAGTAACATAAACAAACAGGCTTTTGCAAATTCAGAATTTAGCACAGAAAACAAATGTTTTAAAAAAACATTTGTGTATTCTAAGAAGGGAATCGTACTCATAGACTGTTGGAGGAGTATAAACTGGAAATGCCCTCTTCAGAGGTAAAATTGGTAGATCTAACAAAAATTAAATATCCTGTGGCCTAAAGTTCCACTTTTAGAAACCTACTCTACGGAAATATCCAGACCCACAGGCAGAAATAACTGCTCACAAATGTTTGCTACAGAATGAAGGGAGCCCAGAATGAAGGGACCAGAAACTAGGAATAACCTACAAGTCTATGAATAAGAAAACAACTGAACACATCATGCTACAGTCACACAGAATTGTTCAATAGAACAAATGGCCTCAGACAAGATCTGTGACATAGAACAATGTTTCTACCAAACATACATAGCATTTATGTAGAAAACTGTGTTTGCAGATATGCACAGATGTGTATTTTTGTAAGCAAATGGAAAAGGGCTATAAGAAAACATAACAAATTATTAACAATCCTTGTCTGTGGAGGGAGATTTCACTTTTTACCTCCTATAAGCCTGTATGCTGAATCTTCTTACTCAGAGCACATTTACTTAATGTAATAATTAAAATTTTAAAAGGAAGTTGCAAATGTGGCATATGAAGACTCTGCTGTTTGATATTATCAATATCTGTGACAGCACTTGTTGAGGGCCTATGTGGAACGAGGCACAGTGCCAGGAGTTCTACACTAACCCCTAGGACAGATGGGGAAACTGAGGCTGAGACTGAGACGGCAGATACCTGAGCTGGTATGGCAGAGCTAGAAGTTCCCACCTCCACTTTTCTGATCAGAGTCTGTGCACGCTCTCCTCAGGGCTCCATGCTTTCGGGGACACTGTCATGGAATTCCATCAACTTCTACTTAATATTCCGGTGAAACGGCCTTCTGCATTCATGAGCATTTCTAAACAATTTTCACTTCATGTAATGTTTATACATTTTGAAGTTTAGGAAATTAAGTTTGGAACAAATTTTGTTTCGGTTTTCAATTCCAAGATGTACATTTTAATTATAACATGGCCCCAAACATGACCCTGGTCATCCACAGAGGTACTCGATTTTTAAAGACACATTAAAGAACCGTAGTTATGGTCTCAGCACAGGAAATGATGAAAGCTTTCCTTAAAAACACAGCTACAAGGACAGGCCTAATGACTTTTTGGGACCCATGGTTTCACTGCAGAGAGCCCCACTCTTCTGGAAGCTTGATACCCTCTAAGTCACACGGCAAAGTGATGCCCATCACCCAATTTTCATCAGCAAAGCTCTGAACCAAAAACCAAACTGAGATGGATGATAACCCTCAGGCTGCGCTCCGTGGAAGGAGGTGTGCTTGGGAGTGAAGGAGGTCAGACACCCTGTCAGAAGAGGCTATGCCTCACTGAGGGATCTGAAGGGGTTACAGGCAGCACCACAACAGGTTCCTTCCCACAGATTAACAGAGGGTCCCAGGCTCCCAACTAGAAACATGCTTCGGGAGACACATGGCTAGAGTAGGTGAAGGAGGAGGTTCAGATACGACGCATCACTTCACTAGTTCATTCTTCCACTCCTCCCCTCGTGAGCACCTGTGTTGCTGTTTTATGGGAAAACACTTAACAATAAAAACTTGGTCCAGCCCGGCACAGTGGCTCACACCTGTAATCCCAGCACTTTGGGAGGCTGAGGTGGGAGGATCACCTGAGGTCAGGAGTTCGAGACCAACCTGGCCAACATGGTGAAACCCCGTCTTTATTAAAAATACAAAAATTAGCCGGGCGTGGTGGTGGTCACCTGTAGTCCCAGATAGTCAGGAGAATCGCCTGAACCCAGGAGGCGGAGGTTGCAGTGAGCTGAGATCGCGCCATTGCATTCCAGCCTGGGCAACAAGAACGAAACTCCATCTCAAAAAAATAAAAATAAAAAACAAAAACCTGGTCCAGCTTTAGATAAGCTCACGGCCTAAAAACGTGGTCTTCTTTGGGGCTAGTTAAGTGTGTCACCTGCTCAAGTACCACTAGGTTAAAGAGGCTCACACTTCAGTGGAGGGGCAACAGGGAGCCACTGCAGGTTTCTGAGGAAAAGTTGGGGTGAGCAGGGGCCTGGGGTCTGCCCCGTACTTTATCCCACACAGGGGGCTGTGTAAGCCAAGTTCCCCTGGCCTGTTTCCTAACATTTTAGACTGGATTCTCACTTCTGGCCTGCCACCATACAGCATGGTGTAAATGAACTAGACAGCACCAACAAGGATCATCAACCACAGGCCCACAGGCAAGTGCCCTCCGGGGGTGCCTGCCACCAGAATCAAAGGCTACAGGTGGCAGGCATGGAAACAGGGTCTGGTGAGCACCATATACATACACATATGCATGCGCGCACGCACACACACACACACACAGTCTCACACTCTAGGCCCTCTAGGAGCCTAAGACCCAAGCCCCTGAGAACATCCCCCCAACTGTAGTCAATAGGTTTTCTCTGCAAGGGGGATCCAAAGCATTTCTTATCAGGTGTGCACACGAGAGTGTCTCAGCCAGGAGTTGGTGGCAGGCGAGGTGAGTGACAGGTGAAGAGATTTTAATAAAATGACAAGCAGCAGCCCATGTTACAAGTAGATTCTTGAGATTTGCTGAAGGCTCTTCCTCTTCCTTTCTTCCTGGAATGAGATGAGGCTTAACACTTGCCTTTTGGATGAAGTCTTGTGACCAAGTGAATGAGAACTGGCAGGGAGAGTACGATGGGAACGGATGCCTACTTGAATGTGTGTGTGTGTGTGTGTGTGTGTGTGTGTGTGTGTTAAACAAGAAAAAGGAAGTCACAGGAAGAAAAACGAACCAAGCTAAAAATAAGGCTTCTCCAACACTATTGCGAGACAGAAAATATAAGCTCAGTTACGCAGGGAAGCCAATGTGATACGAAACAGAAAATATAAAGTTTCCACCTAAAAATAACTGGGAGTGCAAATGTGGACTTCATTGTTGAGAAATACAGAATTTTTGATATAAGCCTGAGCTTACAGTCTCACTTGGTAGGGAGGAGTTGCCTGAACTTTGGAATTTTAAGGTTCTAACTAGGAAGCTGACGATACAGAACTGAGATCAACTCCAAGAGCATTCCTGTCTATTGGCTCGAAGACCTACAAAAAACTTAGACTGTGAAGACTTACCTGAAGCTGAGACCTAGGAGGGCAATGGGTGGAACATGGCTGGGTCAGGAGCCTGGCCCCAGCTGCTGCTGAGAGACCCCAGACAGCACCCCCTCTCCTTTGCAGCTTCCTTGTCTGCAAAATGATGGAACCATAGGCAGCTGATCGGCCTCAGTGGTTCATTTATTTACGGAATCACCCTTTTTCATATTATCCCTTTGTTACTTTATATTTACATATGGTTATAGCAACGCTGCAATGTGAGACAGTAGAAAGTGACCATGAGATCTGGAATGGACTCTCAGCTGGCCACTCCAAGCCGCATGACCTCGGCAAATACTCCAGCTTCCCTGTGCTTCCAGCTCCTCAAAAGCCAAATGACATCAGTAGATATCAAAGAGTAACCAATGAAGAGCATCGTGCATATAAATATTATTCTCTTCTGTCCCATCCCTCATTCAAACTTGATCAGGTTAGAATAAATGCAAATATAACTCAAATGACTGATTACTTCCCCTTTGATTCCACATATGAAATACACTGGCAATTCCAAATACCAGTAAGTTCATTTTAGAACTGGACTTAGGAGACTTAGTTCAAACCCTGGCTGTGCTGACCGCCAGCCTATGCCCTCTGGGGAGTGATTTGCCCCAGTAGAGACTTGGCAACCTCTGTTGTGGAGTGGGGAGAATATTAATATCAACTTCATGGGGCTGTTTAAAATAAAATAAAGGGTATATGAAAGAGTCCTGTAACCATAAAACTCCATGCAGATGTTACATATGAGGAATATACATAGAGTGCACAGACACACAACCTTCCTTCTAGCTGACCTCTGGTATAAGTGACTCACCAGTCAATAGGTTTATGTCCACATGGAGAAGACGTCTCATTTCATTTTTCTTTCGTAATATCAGTCACGTATGCTGCCCTTCAATAGCAGAAACTTCTACTTCACCATGAAATATTTCTCATATTCACTCCTAAAAGGAAGAGCCCTGTACTCTGTGACAAGGCTGAGAAGGCATGATCTGATTCCAGGGCTCAGAAACATGACACACAAACCCTTAATATCTGGAACTGAAGCGTTCTTCCTGAGTGTTTCATTAAGTGTATCATCTGCTTGTGTTTGGCACTTTTCCACTAGCTGGGAACCTACAAAAACTGATGTGGGATGACAGCTGAGTTGGCGCTGCCAGACAAGCTTCCTCACTCGAGAACAGGCTGGGGGAAGGGCGGGCAGGCGGCAGCTGTCACATTACAGCTGCCACCACACAGACACGCACTTCAGATTTCACTCACGTCCCCTGACGGAGGAAGGCACCAGCCACAGGCCACATGACCGCTGAGGCTCCAGCTCATCCCGCTCATCCTTGTCCTGGTGAGACAAAGAGGCGGCCACTTCCCTGGGGAAGTCCTGCCCCACCCTCCCAAGGAATCTTTAAACTCCTCGTAGTGCGAGCCCTCCTCTGCTGTGTATACCTGCTGGTCTCTGGGCCTGATATTCCAGCCACCTGCCCACGGCTGGTGGGGAGAAGGCCCTGCTTTTCCCAGCTCTGGTAGAGGGGCTGGCCACTGTCAGTCTGGAAAAATGCTCCTGCACAGGCCAGCCTGGGTCACAGAGTGCTCCAAGCCTGGGGAGCACAGGACCTCAGAGGCCCTGCTGAGTCTCGCATCACCCCAAAGGTCATTTTACTCTCATTCCTCCTCCACTGGTGGGAAGCCGCCTTCCTAGCTTGCCTTCATCACTGTCAATGTCATGTATATTAATAGCAGAAGGAGTATTAGGGGAGAGGGAGCAATGAGATGAAGGGGGCTCAAAACAAGGAGGACAAACTTATCCAGAAAGCCCCCAGTACCTGCAGGGGCCTCGTTCCACGCTGGCTGATTCCCGTCATTCTCATCTACTCTGCAGAGGTCACTGTTCTGAGGACACTTTGATGGCACTCCCTTACATCTGCCAGAGGGGTTTAAGATCAATTGCTCTGAGACCCAAATCACCATCTTAGGCAGGTGTCTTTCAACATCCAATTGGCTTACACCCAACAATTCCATACAATAGGTCAAGTCATTCTGCTTCCTGGGGGTTTAATTTGCAACTAATTCCTCTTACAGGGTTCACCAGGAAGCTCCCACTGTTTAAAATGAAATGTACCAGGGTGCTTTGTGGAGATTTTTCTATGTGGTGGACGACATGAAATGGCGGTTTTGAATAATGTCCAAGCCGAAATGACTGCAGCCATTTTGTGTGCCTGCAGTCAGCCAGGGTCTGCAGGTGGGAGTGGACACAGGACAGCCTCCTGAGGAAGCCGCCGTGCCATCTGTCCACAGGCTGCATGAAGCGACTCCATTTTCAGGAGCATCTGAGCCCCTCCTCTTCCCTCACACCCAGGATGAACTTTTCTGCTTCTCACCTGGATCATCAAGTCTGAGCTTAGCTGGTACTCATGGTTGCAGCCTGCTCAACAGGGAGAAATAGCACACAGAGGGGACAGCCTTGCAGCCTGTCCAGCCCTCGGGTGGAGGGTCCTTAACTCAGGTCTGAGGCCTGTACGTGTGCAGAATTCTGTGATCATGTACACAGGAGCCTAGAACCTAAATAAAGCAGCAGTTCTTTAAAAATATTTAGTAAGTCAATGAACACTTAGGTTAGAGTCTAAAGCCCTTATCTCTATAGCACCAGCCGGCTCCCCATCTCCTAATATTGGACAGACACAGAGTGTCCACTGATGTGCTGGCTCTGGGCCAAGGTTGGAGCCTGCTAGTCCCCACCTACCCAGCAATGGCCTTCCTTTCAGCTCCTCATTCAACACCCAAAGGCATTCAAGGTTGGGCCTAGATCTCCCCTCCTTCTACGGTAGTCCCTTAACCACCCTGGAGAAGAATTCTGTCCCTTTGGCACCCCAATGTAGTGCTAATTATCTGTCTGATTCATATGTCAATTAATCACCCATGGCCTAAAGACATTGCCAGTGCTGGCTCTAACCGCCCTGTGACTCTCCACATCTACCTTCTTATCCTGGACTAATTTTCCAACTTGACCCAGGTTTGAGAGCAGAGGCTTGATGCGATAAACTGTGTGTCCGCTTGGTGTCAGTAGGATTTCAATGAGCTCAATAGTCTGAGTCAGGGAAATGGTAAGCTGACAGGCAGGAGGTGGGTGGGAGCAGCTGAAGGTTCAACAACTCCAGATAGTCCTGAGGATACAGTCCAAGCCTCTTAGGGGGCTCGGAAAGCCCTTTATAAACTGGTCATCGAACATCTTGGCAGCCACATGTCTCCCCTCTGTAAGTTCTTGAAGCTGCAGCTATGCCAGCCACAGGCTGTATCTCCATTTGCAAGCCATCCCTTCCCTCTTCTCTACATGGCACCCACCTCTGAGTTAACCTCAGGACCCAACTCAGGTGTCAGTTCAGCACCTACGAAACCACCGGTGGGTCCCCAGAGCCACTAGTCCTCTCCTCAAGGTCTGAGCTCGGGCTGCTGCCTAGACAGCCCCTTCCCCCCGGCTTGCTCATCAGTAAAGCCCAAGACACGTCAGACCTGAGTCCACATCCACTGGGGCCTGGGTCTCATTTATGTCCATCTCTGGACGCCCAGTGTAGGAGCTGGCACAGGAGGGTGCAAAATGACTGCAGAGTGGGCAAAACTCCTAAAGGACTGTACTCCAAATTATCTTATCTTTGTGGTTGGCCTTCTGGGCTGTCCAGCTCCACCCTCCTCAGGACTGGAGCCCTGTACCTCTCACATCACAGAGACACGGAGGCCAAGGCACTCTGCTCCCTCACCCCGGGGGAGATGGCCAGCTTGTCAAACAACAGCTGTCCAGGGTGACAGCAGCTTGTCACTGTGTGACAACGGCAAGTGGGAGAAAGGACAATAAGGCCCTGGGGGCCTGAGGCCCAGGAGGAGACCATGCTAAGGGGCAGAGGGCTCTGGGATGGGATGGGGATAAACAAGAGTGACGCTTCTTCCTGGCTTGTGGTACCCACTGTGTCCAACAGAGCAAGCAGAGGCAGAGGCAAGACAGCCTGTGTGACAGGCACTCACTGCATTCTGCTGTGGTGGAGCTGCTTTCTCTTGTAAAGTGCCGCCGTGCCCAACTGCCTGCTTGTAAAGGGGAGCGCGATGGAGATTTACAGCATTCCTGTTGCTCTGAGCTCTGAGTTATAATTCCAAGGCACCAGTGGCCGGCAGCAGGCAGCTCAGAGGGAGGAGGGAGGGAAGCACTAGGGCTAGGGCCCCAACACAGTACTGAGCTGGACCGCTATCCTGCTGGCCTGGGATTCCTGACCACCAAGGGCTCCATAAACGGCAAACTTCCCAAAACCGCCGGCGCCCCAGAGACTCACAACCTCCCCCACCACCCTCAGGGACAGATACATGGTCTCTGCATTGCCTGTTTTCAAATCCAAGAAAGCACATGTTCCAGTGGTCTCAAAATCCTATTTTGTTTATTTATTTAAAGACAGGGTCTGGCTCTGTCACCCAGGCTGGAGTGCTGTGGCACGGTCTCAGCTCACTGCAACCTCTACCTCCTGAGCTCAAGCAATCCTCCTGCCTCAGCCTCCTGAATAGCTGAGACTACAGGCACATGCCACCACACCCAGCTAATTTTTGTATTTTTAGTAGAGACGGGGTTTCGCCATGTTGCCTAGGTTGGCCTCAAACTCCTGAGCTCAAGCTATGCACCCTCCTTGGCCTCCCAAAGTGCTAGGATTACAGGTGTGAGCTGCCCCGCCTGTCCTCGAAATCCTATTTTGAATGCTTATTTTTCAGGGACAAACAGGAAATTCAACAGTCCAATGGTTAATATATTTGCAGCCATTAAACTGACTTCAAAGGCAAGGATGAAATGGGAGCATAGGAAAGGCCCATTTTTCATCCAGTTTCAACCAGCTCTTCCCAAGAGTCAAGCTCTGTGCTGGGCTCTGGGGAACCCACTGTGAGTCACTCAGGCCCTGCCCAGGCTGCTGGAGGAACTCAACAGCAGGGCAGAACAAGAGGGAGGAATTCCCTGTGGGATCACAGAACCCTGGGGAGTCCCTCAGTGAAGAGGACAGTGAGTGTTTACACATGAAACAAGTGGGTGCTGGGGCACTGCCGGACCCTGGGAACCCTCTAGCGTGTGGGGTTTGAAGAAGGCCTGGAAAGTCTGGGCTCAGATCTGTGGAACCCAGTGGAGATCTCTGAGCAGGAAAGTAACATGATCCAGCCAGGCCTGGGAAACTCATCAGGGGACAGTGAGGAGGGATCTGGGAAGCGCTGAGCCCAGCAGGCGAGCTGATCTCACGCTGTTCTCAAACCTCCTAGCTTCTCTCCTCCCTGAGGTGTTCCTCCTGCAAGGAGAGAGCCTGCTGCAGACTCGGGGTGACCAGGAGCTCAAATGGCTGCTCCACTATATTCCAATGATGCATGTGCAAAAATGACAGCTGTTTAAAATACACTGAAAAAAATAATTTAAAGGTATATATGCAACAATTAGGTCCAATTCGGAAGTAGGCTTCTGTGGAAAGACACGCCCTAGGGAGGCTAGTGTGACTTTAGCTCACACACAGGTTTCCGGAGTGCTGAGTGGAAGCTGCTGACACCAGGCGCCACATCCTGAGTGGAGGTCTGATGGAGACTGGGGACAAACAAAGGCAGCCGAGGCAGCAGCCCAACCACCAGCAGCACCTGGGGGGCTTCTGTGTTCTGGGAGATTGTGTCCCTGTGTGCATCCAGCGTGTCTTTGTGTGACCGTCGCCACTACCAGGGCAGGTTAGCACTAAAGTCACCTCAGGATCTGGTTGAAGCCTTGACTTCAGAGATGGAGAAACAGAGGCAATGCCCTGTCCGAGCTCAAACCAGGTGTCAGAGGAGCTGGGATTCATTTCTGCAGCCTCCAGCTCATGACTCTTTCCACTAGCCACCCCACGCCCTCTACCCCCGCCCTGTTCTATTGGCCATTCAGAGATTTACAAGATTCCCGTAAGAATCACAGCGTTGTGAAGGCTGACAAGAAGAGCCACGAGGCTGGGGCGCCACACCTGAGTGAGTGGTTTCCACTCCTCTCCATAGGCCCAGGGCTGGGCCCTCAGGACTTGCACAGGTAGCTTCAAGGAGACAACAGAATGGATGTCCATCCCTCCCACAGGCAGTGGAGAGAGAAGAGAGAGGGAGGGAGAAGTCAGGAAGCACTGCTGCTGCTGGCAGACCAGGCCAGGCCAGGCCACAGCTTGAAGAACTGAAGGAGACCCCAGGCCTGAGCCCTTTGCTAAAGCAGGGACTCTCTAACCATGGGACCATCTGTCCTAGAGCCATGGAGCCATGTACTGCAGTGCAGGTTCCTGGGCTTCAGTGAGAGCCTCTACAGGATGGGGCCTAGGAATCTGCATTTTCACCACTGCCCACCACCTTGCCCTTGTTTCCCCATGTTGACCACGGTACCAACTGACCCTGGAAGGCCCTGCACTCATGGATCTTCAGGGCAGCCTGCCCTTCACCTTGACCCATTGTGGTGAGCAGAGCCCGGGGGCGGGGGGCATTCTACCGAGCCTCCCATCCTCTGCACTGTGTGCTGATTGCCCGGTGGCGCTGTTCCGAGGCCGGGTGGGCTGATTCTGTCTGCAACACTGGGCTAACTTGTATAGTCCATTGGGGAATGCACTGTCATTTGGCCTCCTAAGTCTTTGGGGGCTGCCCCTCAATTCAGTCCTATAAAGGGCATGACACTTGGCCCTCAGAAGCCCCTCAAGGCTGAGGGGCTTTATTTGCCACATAGGAGCCCCAGAGTGAGTTGGGGTTGAGGGATCTCACAAAATGAACCAAAATACTGCCCTGCAGGTGCCAAAGCCTGGCTTATAGTCAGGGTGCTGGCAGGGTGCTTTAGTCCTGGTTTCCTGTGTGACTTTGGGAAAGTCCCTTAGCCTCTCTGAGACCTCATCTCACCATCTATACAACAGAGGTAGCACCACGTGTCCTGCCTGCCTCGCCAGGGTGGTGTGAGAATCAAATGAGCAGGGATGTGCTTGGTATGTAAACGCAGGGGTTACTGTTACATGGCTTTCTGCTCTTCCTTTTTTCTTTATTTTAAGCATCAGGGAAAAGTTTGTTCTTTTTTTTCCATTTCAGAGATCAAGTCAACTCAGAGGTATATGGACATTCTTTTTCAGCAGCAGGCAAGAAAGCACTTGCATGGCTGATACCTGGCTTGCCCCTTTCTCCTCTGAAAGGCCGGGGTCCTTAGGTAGGCAACTCTGAATGGCTCTTTGGTAATCCCAAAATCTCAAGTGAGCCTGTGTGTTTACATCAGTACTTACAAAGGGAGACGGAACCACCCTTGTCAGGAGAGGAGATAATCGTCAAGCACATCTTCCTGGCAAAGGCACCATCGTGTAATTAAAGACGATAATTACAGCTCCATGGCTAGTGTCAAACCCAGGGCTCTTTCCAGACACAATTATGCCTTTCCTCACCCCTGAATGTGAAGACATGCAAGGCTTTTTGTGGGCTGGGGAGAGCCTGGCCAGTTCTGTCCTTCAGCCCAAGGACGGCTTCTCCAGGCCAAGCCCTTTGGACGCTTTGACCTGGAAGCCACGTCCAGGCGCGGTGGGTTGGACACTCTCCAAGCTAGGTCTTCTGTGGTCCTGCCTCGCTGCATGGTGAGACCAGGTGCCAGGGACACTGAGGCACAAGCAGCCTCTTAGAGTGGGAGGATACTGGCTGGCCCCAGAGGGTGAGGGTTAGTTCCCTTGGGGGCCACATCCTTGCCGGCAGAAAGGCTCTCTCCCAGCATCTACCATGGCATTAGAACAATGACTCGAGTGCTTGGCAGTTCACCTACACTTACCCGCTGAGACCTCTGCAGATAACAGCCCAAAGGATATGAAGAGGAAAGAAGAGAAAAGGCCATGTGCATCTTCCCCATAAGCTCCAGAGGGCAGGAGTGGTGGTGAGTGACTTCCATCCACCCTGATCCCACCTCACAGCACCCGGCTCTGCACACAGACTCTTTTTAATGGAAGGGAGAGGAAGGGGATGGGGACTGATGTGATACAGCAAACAGACCCTAGCTCAAGCCCTGGCACTACTGCCGGCTGACCCTGGATGGGTCACTTCGATTCTCTGGTTTTCAGTTTGTCTATCTTAAGAAAAGGATAGCAAGGACTGCCTCCAGGGTTGTTCTGAGGGTGAAACGAGATATGGGTAGTCAGCAAAAAGAGAAATAAATATAAATGGTGATAGCAATAACCCCACACATAGAACTGAAGGCCAAGGTCTTGGAAGAAATAAGAGCAATGCCAACAATCTGACAATATTAATTAGAAATTTCCACAAAGCCACAAATGACCTGAAACAAAGTTGTTTTCCTCCTAGATGCTTAAACAGAGAGGTGGAAAAGCCATCACTCCCTGCAGAGGACCTAGAGGCAGAGCAAATGACTGACCTGCACAGGGTTCCTACAGGAGAAGGCAGGGCAGGAGGCCTTGCTTTGCAAGAGCACTACCGAACCACGTGAACCACATAAGAAGGCACCCTAGTGACTGCTAGGGGCCCTGGGCTAGGACTTCAGCTCAGGCCACCATTCAGGGGACAGTTGTGAGAACGCTCCTCCCACACCCTCCTCACCCTAGCCCCACTACCATCTGTCTAGTCCCCCAACCTAGCTTGGCTCTAAAATTCTCACTCTATGAAGGAAGATTTCCAGAGAGAGGAAAGGTTCTAATACCCGAGTTCAAGCTTTTCCAACAACATCACATACAGTTCAGTTAAAAAGTGAGCTAAAACCAGACTGTGAATTTTAACTGCAGTACCAGTTCCTGCAGATACAGGACCCTGCATCAAGTTCCCTGGGGTGGAGACCGTGAGTTTTAAGATCCACCCTGTCTCACCCCAAGAAATCATACATTTCTGCAAATTTGGGAGCCAGGTCCAGGGCACAGAACTGGGGCCCAAAAGGCAGCCGGAAACTTTTTATTAGTATGGAGCCTTGGGAATTTACAACAAATTTTGGTCCAGATGAAAATTAGTTTCAAGTCTGGGGGTAAACAGGCTGAGACTATTAATAAGGACCAAGCCCTTCCTCCTAATTTCTGGGTGTAAATTAGACAATAATTAAAAATATTGTCTAGTTTCCTCTGAGGATCAGCTGGAGGACAGCTCACTTTGCATGGCAGCCTGGGCTGAGATGGAGATGAGAGTGACAGCGGGGCAGGGATGGGAGAGCTAAAAGCCTAGGGACCTGCCCCAAGTGGGTGCTTTTCACAATTGTGAGTCCCCTTCAGCTAAACACGTGACCTCCTTGGGTTCTGTCCTAGGCTAGAGACTCCACTTCCTTCCAACTCCACCCTTAAACCCTGGGGCTAGGCTATGCTCCTCGATGCACCTGCTTCCACCACCCTTCCCATCCAGTCCTAACCAAGCAGAATGGGCCACACCTGCCCCGCGGCCCCCAGTCCCACGAGGGCAGGGTTCTACACCTACATGTGACAGCAGTCATAAGCCACACCCCGGTGGACAGCCCTCCTGAGGGGAGGGCCAAGGTGGGCTCCACCTCCCAGCCCCTGTGCTCGCTGCAGTGCCCAGAACAGCAGGGCTTCCACGGACGCTCCACAAAGACCCTCTTGCGCTTCACCCTGAAGGGCAAGACAGGAGCATGAGGCCGGGCTGCCCCTGCTCTATCTTACCCAGGTCTGACACTGTCCCAACTGTACTACTATGTCCCTCAGTAGCCACCAAAGCAGGCCACTCAGTGGCTCAGCACTAACCCTTCCCCCAGCAAAGACTCACTCAGCAGAAGCAGTTCTCCATAAGGTAAAGGGACATAGCACAGAAACGGAAGCAAATCCTAGAAGAGGTCAAGGAAGGGAGGATGCTGAAGCCCACCTGCTGGTTCCCAATTGTGTGGGGTGGTGAGGCTACTGCTTGGGGCCTCCTGGCTCCAGGCCGCTGCCTCTGTTACTGGGGAGGGCACGAGCTGGCCCGGGGGATCCATCTCAGGACCATGTACTTCCCTCAGCCCAGGGTCCATCTGGCCCATTGACCACCTGCCCTGCTCCTTCCTGGACTTTGGAACACAACTCCCAGGCCCCCAGAGGTGCTCCAGGCCCCCAGCCGTCGTGGAAGCCTCTGCTCCAGTTTCCTCACTGGCAAATGGAAACAACCCAGGCGCTCCCTCCCTGGGCCTCAGGGAGGTTTAGGAGAGATGCTGTGAAGGGCATGAGAGCACGGGGCTTCAATAAACACCACCTGAGCAGAAAACTGAACGCCAACTGGCCTGGTTCTGCCTTGAGTCACAGGCACCTGGGGAAAGCAGCAGGTCAGGGAGCCTAAAGCGTGCAGAGGCTTCTGGGGAAGGTGAACCTGAGCTGCTGGGGGCTGCGTGGGACTTGGAAGGGAAGGGCCGCGGTGGAACCGAGTGAACAAAGATCTGCTGAGGAGGTGGGCGCCCCCCAGTCCGCCCCCCAGCCCACCCCCCAGGGCTCTGCTGGCAAAGGTGGGGGGACCAGGTGAGAGGTATTCTGAATTGGGCAGCAAGAGGCTAGAGCTGAAGGCAGGCATGATGAAGGCCGTTCACTTCAGGAAGTTGAGGACTCCAGAACCCAGCCCGAGGGGCAGAGGGTGGGGAAGGGGCACCCAGGGGCCAAGACAGGCCCACTAGGGCAGCACAAAGACTCCGAAGGCCCCCGACCTGGTGAGGAGTTGCCAGAGAGGGTGGCTTCACGGAGGGCTGTGTGGCTGGGGGTGTGGGCACATGAGTGCATGTGCCAGTGTCCACACAGAGACTTGAGGCTTAGCAGATGGGAGGGAACAGGGCCACAGGCCAGCAGGTGAGAGACCAGCTGGGGTGCTGGAGACAGGATACATGCTGCCCCATCGGCCAGGGCAGAGGTGAGCCAGCCCAGCAGGCATGAGACCCAGTTCTGGGAGCTGAGAGCTTTGTGGGGGACGTTTACTCACCATGTACACACACCGCTCCCCCCAAAACCGGCAAGTTCTGGATGAGGGGACATTCTTCACCAGAAAGTTCCAGGCCAAAACCTCAAACACATGGCACCCACAGTCTGAGCGCAAGACACCCCAGCCCCGGCCTGTCCTGCCATCCTGCCCTCCAAGGGCTCCCAGTCTAGCAGATATATCACAGTGGACACGGTGAGGGCTGGGTCGGCATATGGACAGAATGGGGTGATGGGGGCAGTAGGAACAGAGAGGCCCAAAAGCTGAGGCTTGGGCTTGGGAGATGACCCCTCGTTTGGTGCTTTTTTTTTTTTTTTTTAGGTAGCCAGGTACAATTACATGCCTATACCCTGAAAGGGAGAGTGAAGAGGCGGCACTTTATTTTTCCTTCCGCTCAGCTGCCTGTTTTGGAAAAGGACCACAGCCAGCCCTCACTAACCACAGGAATACACACGGGCCAAGCTGGCTGAAAGGGAGAAGGCGGGACTCTCCAAGAGGTGGGGAAGATCACCGAACCCGAGGCACCGGCTACACTGCCGCCACCGAGGCAGGACTCAGACCTGCTGTTACTCAGTATCCCTCCCTTGCATCACCAGGCAGTGACCCCTGCAGGGAGAAGGGGCCAGAAGTCCTGTTAGCCACAACGACTCGGCTTTCTCATCTGCAAAATGGAAATCACCTCACCGGCTTCCTCTCAGAGCCTTAGGGAGATTCCTGGTATCATCTATAAAAGGTAACCTTTAAACACAGACTTCTGTCATCTCTAAGTTTCCAGAAAGGCAGCCTGAGTCCTACTTAGAGGACAGTACTAATTAATTAGTCAAATAATAGGGTGTGGGGCAAATCACGGAATCTCCTCCTTCAGGCTTCTGAAAGGCAGGAACTGTGGCTGGCCGTCTCCTTGGCCACTCCCTGCACACTACTCCTCTCCCCAGACCAGAAACACAATCCAGGACTTCTCACGGTGGCCCCCAGGCCCCTGGAATAGTTTGGGGCCCTCCTCTGATCTGACTCCAGCACCTTCCGTCACACATGAATGCATTCAATCTCTCCCAAGCACCCAGCTGGCTGCTCCCATCTCAAAGGTGACCACATCTCAACTCTTGACTCCTCCCCAGGAACCTCCCTTCCCTTCTCTGATAGGACAGGCCCCATCAGGTGACTGACTTTCCCATCCACCCACTAACGGAGGACCCCACTGGTGCTGTCATCCCACCCTCTCCTCTCCCTTCCACACAGCACCCACTGGCTGGTGGGCCCGTCCACCACACCTACCCTGACCCCACAGCCCCTAGCCTGGCCTAGATGATTGCTATAGCCTCGGAACTGCAAAACCTGTCTCCCTGCCTCTTGCTAGGCGCTGCAAGATTCCATCCACACTCCCGGGCAGGCCTGTTTTCCTAAATGACTTCCTAATCGTGCCACACCCCTGCAGTGTGGGTTTCCACACGGTTTCCACACCCTGTCCAGCATGCAAGGAGCTGGGCGGGTGTAGGATGCAGGAGCTTTGCTGCGGATTAACCTGAGTCTCCCTGAGCCTATTTCAGGACAGGTATCTCCATCAGTTTCTGCACTTTCAGATCTTTTAATGTCTCTCTGGGATTCTGAAATGCAAGGCTGAGGCAGGCCTGGGGAGGTGAACGCCTCCGTTTCACATTCTTGTTTCTATATTTCTACCTTGGGTAAAATGCACATTTCTCTCACAGCTGCCAGGAAAGACAAGGAGTTAGGGCTGTGTTCCGAGGGGCCTGGGCCCTCGCTGCCAAACGCTCAACAGGACTGCAATCTGTTTGCTGCGCCCTCACACCCATGAGGCTTAGTGCCAGCAGCAAGGGAAAAACCCATGGCAACCCTCAGGGCCCGTGCTCCTCCTCTACTGGGGCCAAGGACAGAGGAACACACCTGCCAGCCACTGGGCCACAGCTGTCCCCCTTATCCCCAGAAGACAGCACTGAGACCGTCCTTCCTACTGAAGGTGGCCCTGGCCCTGGGGACAAGTCTCCACTCAGTTCCTGACTTTGAGAAAGCCCCTGAATTCCAGCCTTCGATAACCTGGAGCCGCAGCGTCTAGGAAATGAGTTTCAGGGAATCATGGGTAGGCAATGCCACCTTGGTCCCTCACTCAACTGTTAACTCCATGAGAACAACTTTGTTTTGTTCATGGATAGACCCTGGAGCATAGAACAGTGCCAGCACTTGGCAGGCGCTCGCAAATAGCCACCCAGCAATGAATGAATGCACTGCGTTTTCCCCCGACCCAGACCCTGTGACTTCAAGCAAGCAAGTCTCAGCAGAACAGGAGAGACTGTTTATAGTGAGTATGTTTGTTTGTTTCCTTTTCTTTCATTTCTTCTCCATACAGACTTGCATTCCTATACTCAATCATTCAGTTGCTGAATATTTACTGGGCCCAGAAGAGAAATGAAGATGGGTGACAACCAGTCCCTTCCTTCACAGAGCTCTCGGCCCAGAGGGAAGGAGAAGAGGCAGAATCAGCTATCCCTACGCAGTCTGCCAGTTGCAGAAACAGAACTGCTCAGAACGCTTACTCAACTCCCACCCTGAGGCCAAGGCAGCTCCTCCCTGCCCACCTAGCAAGTGGCTAAACTCAGACTTTCCAGATCTGGCATCCTTTGGAGGAGGACAGGAGGTCCCTGGGCTCCTCAGGGGCACCCAGCACTCTGTGGACCAGCCCTGGTTTCTGGAGTGAATTAATGCACTCATTCATTCAACCAGTGTTTACTGACCACCTACTTTGTCCCAGGTACTTCAGGTTCCAACAGGGAATAAAATCTATGTCTCTGCCCTTGTGAAGGCCACATCTCAGTGGTGGGACAGACAACAAACAAGGAAAATGTAAAAAAAAGTATGTAATAAGCGAAATAACGACAAGTGTCAAGGAACAACATCAGAGAAGTGGGGAAGGTGTGGAAATGTAAGGTAAGTGGCCAGAAAGCCTCCCTGAGAAGGCCATTTTGAGACAGGACCTCAAGTGTGGCTTTGCTGGGATGCTGCCGTCTTTGTGCAGCACGCTTTGGTCCCGGAGGCTGTACTACTCCTTCTTCT
This sequence comes from Macaca nemestrina, assembly GCF_043159975.1. Classification (NCBI taxonomy): domain Eukaryota; kingdom Metazoa; phylum Chordata; class Mammalia; order Primates; family Cercopithecidae; genus Macaca; species Macaca nemestrina. The sequence continues at coordinate 67,388,094 of NC_092138.1, forward strand.
GTGCTCTCCAAGACCAGATTTCTCTCTCCAGTGTAGTTTTTCTTAGTTTGTTTTATGCTACAGACATTGAGTGTTCTCTGGGCCCCTGTCCACCTTCCCCAAGTGACAGGAGCACCTGGAGGGCAAAGACCCTCAACCCACAGCGGGGGTGCTGCCAATGACTGTCTGCTTTCCTTGGCCTGTTCCAGGCCTGCTGCACCTTTCCTGAAAACCTGAATGTGCTCAGTGTCAAGGGTCAAAGACAAGAGGGGAGCAGGGGTGAGAGAATAGAAAGTGGCTCCTAGAGTGGGCCCGCAGGTCGCCATGGAAACCCAGGCTTCCCACTTCCCTCCCCGCCCACAGCTCTGCGGGTGAGCACCACTGGGCTGGGTGTGTGAGCCCTGTTGTTTCTTAAGAATAGGAAAGTCATCAGGTGACTAATACAAAATCTATTTACACTTGATGATCTCCTTCCTGTCCGATAGGTAAGTCATTCTGGTAAATGACAGACCAGCCAGGGAACTCTGCACAGTCCATGACCAAGCCTGCTATCTACCAGGCAGGAGGATGTGACAACAGATTTCACAACATTTCAAAACAAGGCCCAGGAGCTCCAGGATGGAAATCAGGAGACTTGCCCTGTGGCTTGCTGCTGTGTGAACTTGGCTAGTGCACACCCCTCTCTGGACCTCGGGCAGGAAGCCTACATGGGGCGAGAAGCACTGCTCCTCAAGGACAGTTCCATCCTGCCATCATCCAGCTGGGGCCTAGATGATTGCTGGGGGAGAGCTGTGACCACCAGGCCAGGTTGAAGCCTGTGGTGACTTGGTGGGGAGGGCAGGCGAGGGAGGAGCTTGAGGCCTGCAGAGGATGAGAGGCAGCAGGACAGAAGGAAATGAGGGGGCTCAGGGTACAGGCTTTGGGGAGCAGAGCTGTGCAGGGAGGCAAGTGTGTAGACATCCTGGGAGCAGAGTCCACGGCACTGCAGAGCTGGGGCTGGGAAGGGCCTGGACTCAGGACCCAGACAGAAGGCTCTTTGCTTTCCCAGCTGTCAGAGGAACAGTGCTGCCTGGAACCAGGGGTCCGGGCTGATGGCAAACATGAGAGGAAGGCTGAAGTCTCGGGCAGGGTGGCCAGAGACGGCTTCTCTGACACCCAGGCAAGACTCACAGACTCCTTTTTCTGAGAAGCATTTGCCGGTCTCCAGGAGAGTTCATTCCAGAATGAGAGAACAGGAGTCCTAGGAAGGGCCTCTAGAGCTGGCTGTCCAGAATGGTGTCCTGTCTGTCCTGAGAGCAGAGATGGCAGCATGCATGCTTTTGGGAGGGGCTGAGGCTGGAGCCACATGGAGGTGGCTGGGGGTGGGGCAGGACCCTCAGGACAGTTAGAACGAGGCCGGACAAGGGCAGCTGGAAAAGCCCAGTGTGGCCGCAGAGGCAGGTAACCTAAGGGTTTATGAAGTCATTCCAGATCCATGACCTCTAAGAATCCTCTTGACACTCTGTGAAGGAGGCAGAATCTGATTTTAGAGATGAGGGAACTGAAGCCCAGAGAAGAGAAGCAACCTGCCCAAGGACAGAGCCAGGGGCAGAGCCAAGGCCAGAACCTGTACTTCCTGCCTCCTTTCTCCTGAAACACAGAGGCCACAATTGGAACATTGTCTTTAACATGATAAACCCCATGATTCTCCCAGAGAGCATGTTGCCACTAGAAGAGGTCACACCAGAGGATGAGAAAATACAAAAGAACATCCCCTCTTGCCTTTAAAATCAGTGACTGGTTTCATCTGGACTGTGCCTACTAGCACACAGTTAAAAAGGGCAGAAGGTTAGTTGTAAGCAAGGAAAAACAGCCACGTCAGAGCAGGGGGGCTCTGTGTGAAACGACTTTAATTTCCTCTTATTAGGCTATAAAGTTGATTTAATAATAAAAACATGCTAAGGACTTTTTAATGTGTAATTGCTTACATATTAAAAATTATGTGAAAATGCTTTCAATTAATGCTTAAGGATTCATCCTGTGAGATGACACTTTGAACAGTTTTATAAAGGATGCCAGAGGAAGGGTTAGTCACATCTAAAAAGGCGGCCTAAGTAACTAAATTTCCCAATTATTCCTCAGACCCTGTGGGGAACACAGGACAGATCTGAGAGCGTTTTAGCTGCAAGCGAGGGCTCCAGAAGGTGCTTCTTGATTCTGTTTTTGCTGCTTATTTAATCTGAAGCTCGGTATTCTCCTCTGTAAAATGGGGATGATGAACATCCCTATACCTCATAGGCGAGGATTAAGTGAGCTAATCCATGGAGAGTACCTGGAGCAGTGCCTGGCACACAAGGAAGCCCTTTGCAAAAGCTAGTGACTGTCATGTTACCACAACTCCTTGGGTACCTCTAAGAATTCCTAGGGCTGAAGGCCCGTGGAGAGAAGATCTCAGGCACAAAAACACTCTGTGCCTTTAGGTTAACTTGGGCTTCCAGATCCCAGTCAATCTCTACATGCTCTTGCCCCATGAGATTTTCCTATCATTATCCTATCAAAAGCCTCATCTCCAACCATTCCTCTCTAGCAACAAGGGCCCACCTCTATGCCTTTCTCAAGCTCTCCCCTTGGCCTGGGATGCCTGACTCAGTGCTCATCACCACCACCTCCCACAACCCACTCTACTTGGATCACCCAAATTGGAAGCCCTTGTTCCCTCCTCTGAACTCCTGGAGAGCCACATGCTCATCTCACTGACCACTCCAGGTCCATGCCTATCTGCTTTGTGGATGCTCCTGGGGGGCAGTGGTGGTATCTGCCCAGGTTACTCGGTCCAGTCTCCAACACAGCCTGGCCTGGAGCCGTTGCGATGACCGAGTGCACTGCAGAGGACCCAAGGACCACTTGCTCCAGCACTGGCAAGGGTGCAACCTACCTCCAGGTGGGCAGGCGATCCTACAGGGAATAACTAGAGAATTCAACAGCACAGCGTACCACAGGAAGGACAAACAGGCCCTCTGTCCTCCAATAACAACAATCTCATGCAAAATTTGTTTTCCACATGGGCATCAGGATCACAGGCCCTATTTTACCATGACACCATGGCCCTCAGTGGGCTAAGCACCCTGACCCATCCAGGCACCCAAGTTGGCCTGATCAGGGTCCTGCAGCCTTTGTGCTGCATCAGCAGGATTTCATATATCTGGGGACCTTAAGCCTGGGATCAAGAACAGGGAAGAGGGAAAGAAGGGGCTGTGAAGCAGCCTGATCACTGGTTCAACAGGAAGCGTGGCCTGGGGATTCTAAATACAGAGATGCTGGGGCATGAAGGAAACCCGCAAGCACTCTGGTACTTTCTCTTTAAATTATACATGAGGAAACTGAGGCCCAGATGGGCAGCAGGCCATAGAAAAGTCCAAGACCAGAATTTGCTCTTGAGAGACGAGTCAAGGAAGATGAAAAGGTGAAACAGGACTGAACAATTAGCCAGGCCAGCACTGCGAAAGGAAGCTGCCAGCCCTACTCAGATCCCTCCTATTCAGAGTTGGTCTCAGGTGCTATCTTTGTGGGGCTGGTCCTGGGTGACTCATGACAGGTACTGTGCTTGAAAGGCAGGTCACAGTGAATCATGGCATCCTGGGAGCTCAGGGTTAATGCAGACCTCAGAAGTCGCTTGAGCCAGCCACCCATCTGAGACTCAACTCCCTTTCATGTCACTGCCCAATGCTGGTTGTCTTGCCTCTGCTTTGATACCTCTGGGGATAGGCAGTTCACTGGTTTACAAGACAGCTTCACATTTAATCAGTGGGTTTCTAAAAAAAATCTCAAAAGGATAACTTTTTTGAGCCTCAGTTTCCCTCTCTATAAAAAAAGAAAGCTTGGACCAGGTCACTAGCTCTCCAACTAGGTTCCACAGAGCTGCAGCGTTTAAGGAGACACCCCCAGCGATGCTGCTGGGCTGAGAGAGGCGATGGGGATGGCAAGTGAGGCCCAGACAACTGGGCTCGGAGGTTTGTGAAGGGCTGAGCATCCATCTTGGAAGCAGAACATACTTCCTGCAGGTGACACAAACTGGAGCCTGTGGAGAGGATAAGCGGAGGCATTCAGAGGGCAGGGGTGAGAGGAGCCCCTGGGAGAAACAGGCACACTTCCTCAGGCCTTCCATCCTAGCTGTAGCCCACAAGGCGGGGCCAATCTCCCCACCAGCTGCTGAATGGAGCCAAGGGACACAGAGGACAAAGACTCGTCAGTGAATCACTGCCCAAGATGGCTGTGCTGGGGAATCTGAAAACCAAACTGCAGTGCACCAGGGCTGGAGAGGCCCTGGAAAGAAAGACCCACATGATGGTTCAAACAGGCTAGGAAGTCAGCCCCACAACTGACTTACCAGCTGGGATGTCTTGGACTAGTTTTTAACCTCTCTGTGCCTTGGTTTCTCCATTGGTCAAGTGGGGCAGCCTATATTCCAAAGGGGAATGGTGAGGACCCAGTTAAGAACTGACCTCAAGTGCTGTAAGCAAGTACTCGAGAGTTGTTACCAGCTGCCTCCCTGTTGTTGTTATCACTGGCCCATCATTCCATACATAAATATGGGGGCACACAACGTGCTGACCATCGTCACACGGCCAGTTAGCAGCCCAAAGCAGCTAGAAGCACTAATGACTGCCTGCTCTGAGGCTACTGCTTTGCAGGGGAAAACTGAGGTCCCTGGGTCATTCACGTGGCAAATGACCATCCCAGATCTGTTTGACTCCCGCCCGGGCTCCTCCTGCACAGGTACGCCGCCTGTGGCACACAGAGGGCACAGCCTTCCTGTCAGCGTTTTGCTTACTTACTTAAGACACTGCTCTATAACTACAAGTTACATGCACACATACACATAAAATGTAATATCATCCAAAAAGGATCACTCTAAAAGGTTAAACTTTTTCCATGCCACTCCCACTCCACTGCCGTCACCAGCACCACCCTCTCTTCCCCCACCATCTCCCCTTCGAAGAGCTTCACGTCAGCTCTGCAAGCTTCCTGGAGCATCTACGCACTGATGGCTCATCCTAGCCCACATTCAGCCCTGCCATCAATCACTGGGGTGACGCCACAAAGAATTACACACAAATAATTTTGAGTCAAAGGCAGCTTCAGCAAGGATCATTACAACCAGAAAACACCCCTTTTAATAACCTATATTCTTAAAAAACAAGAATTGTAGGTAAACTAGGGCATAGCTGCCAAGCTAGGATGCAAACACAGAGCAGCATGTGCTAGAATGCTTCTTTGGAGAGAGAATGCATAAGGTCTTTAACAGGTTCTAAATCAAACTGCCTCAATCAAACTGCCCTGCGTTGGACCTAACCCCGTGGGGTGTGCCCTCATTAAAATGGCAAAGTTGGCCCGGTGCAGTGGCTCATGCCTGCAATCCTAGCACTTCAGGAGGCCATGGTGGGAGGATTGCTTTAGTCCAGACCAGCCTAGATGAGTCCAGACCAACCAGACTCCATGCTGGGCACTTTGACATACACCCCCATTAAGCCTCATTATATCTCTTCATCATGAGGCTGAGGGAAACTGAGAGGTTCGGCTCCTTTCCTGGAGTTGCACCAATAGAAGTTAAGTGGCTTGCTCTGAGTACAGAACATGGGACAGGGGCTGAGGTCCCATGGAGCCACAGGCAGGATGTTATAGGAGTCCAGACTCGGGAATGGAAGGAGGATGCGAGATGGCATCTGCTGGGAGCCCCGATCTCATGGAGGGTTTGCCCCTGCCTGGTGCCTTAGGAATGGAGCTGGAGTCCCCTACTGGGTGCTGCTGAAGACCTCAAAGGTGAGTAGTTGTTCATCTGGCTAAAAATGACCTGAGGAACTTTGGCTTCTTTTGAGACAGGGTCTTCCTCTGTTGCCCAGGTGGGAGTATAGTGGCAAAATCTTGGCTCACTGCAACCTTCGCCTCCCAGGCTCACACAATCCTCCCGCCTCAGCCTCCCAAGTAGTTGAGACCACAGGCACGTGCCACCATGCCAGGCTAATTTTCTTGTAGTTTTAGTAGAGATGGGGTCTCTACTAATTCAAGAAGGAATCAGGAGAAGGTGCTCAAAGACAGGAATGCCAAAAAAACAAACAAAAACCAGACAAACAATAAGAGGGCCACAGTATCTGTACCCCAGGCCCCCGAATATACAGGGTACCAATTCGAGAGGCCTCCAAAGCCAGGGCAGCCCCAAACTTGCTCCCAGCCACCTTCCTGCACCCTGCAGCACAATGTGCTGATGTGTCGCTGCTCATGGCCCTGCCTGTGTGGGGTCACGGGGGCAGCCCACACAGCTGCTCTTCAGTGTCTGGCCTGCCCTCCTGAACCAGGAGAAGCCACAATAGGGGTTTCTCTTTTGCTTGTGACCTTCCCCCAATCCTGCCTACAAGATAACTGATGTCTGATAACCCTTCACTCCTTAAAGATGCTCCAAGTATTGTATTATTCCGGCTAAAATAGGCCCCCAGGATGCTGCGTACCCAGCCACATTCTTTTTGACTCCACATAATACCTTTGACAAGGTTTTGTCATCAAGGGCCAACAAGAAACAGCCACTGGGGGAATGTCTCCATGCTTACTGTAACCCTGTCATGTAGACCAGGGTTCTTTATGCTGCTTCCAGCTCCAAAACAAAGATTTCTGGGTATGTGATCAGAAATAATTTTGTCTCTACTAGTAATCTGGTAAGCTCTCTTCTACTAAGCAATGAAAGCCAGGTGACCCAGCCTGCTTCCCTTTTTGCCCTGCCTACTAGGAAGCTCCAAGTAAAGTTTTATGTCTCAAATGCTACCTTTCTTCACTCAGAAATTGCTCATAGAACTACTTTTTCTCCCTCTTCTCCCCACTTACTTCTTGGCCCCTACCTCTGGTTAACTGTACGTGATATCCTTGTATTTGGACTATCATGGTGCCCTGCCAGTTTTTTTCCTAATATAGGTGAAACATAAGCAGGTCAACTGTGAGGAAGATTTAATACAGCATTGCCCCCACCTACCAACTTGAAAGCACACACCATGCCCCCACTGAGGCTGGCTGGGGACCACCCAGCAGTGCCCTCACTCCCTTTCTACCCCCGACCCAGCCGTGAGCCCCTGTGCTTCAGCTCCGCTTACCTGTCATGATCCTCTGTGCCTCATAGGGCTCCATGTAGCCAGCACTCTCCCCCTTTCCTGCTTTGCTCTTGAGATCATTCTTGGCATCAAAGGGATCTGAGTAGTCATCGGCTATAGTCACCTGCAGGGAGGAAGACGGCAGGTGTGAGTCCACCTTTGGCTTCTTTGTTTCACATCTCTTCACAGCTATGCTTTGGGCCTCAGCTAGATGAGCAAGGAGAGGCAGGGGAGGCAGGAACCAAAGCCAGCGCCCAGACTCAGGGAGCTCCACGTCTCACAGGGGTAAGGAATGGGACCCACACTGGCAGGGTTCCACTGCGAGGAAGAGCCCTCTGGGCTCGTGCATGTCTGGCCGGCTCTGGGCACAGTGAGGTGAGAACAGAAGGGCATCTGAAACGCACTAAGCATGGAGGTGAGAACCTGGAGGGCATCCTCAGGGAATGTGAGTTGCTTGGTTTAATGCAATGGAAGTGGAGGAAAAGTTGGAAACAAGATCACAGAAAGCCTAGAAATGCTGACAAGCCCCTGGTGCTGGCTGAGGCACAGAAGAGCTTGTCTAGAGATAATTGGCTCGGCGTTCCATTTCCCCAGACCTGGAACACAACCACGCCTTGGGTCATCAGACAACAATCTGGTGAGATCAACGTACTACAAAGATCACTGTGGCCACAGACAGGCCAAATAAAAACACAAAAGCAGCTCAAGGATCGACAGACAGCCAGGGCCAGAAAGGACACTGAAAGCAACAGACCCAAAGACCCCTCGACAACACATGTGTAAACTGAGGTCCAGTGTGAGCAGAGGCTTGGCCAGATCTTCCACCTCCCAGGGCCCTGCCTGAGCTCCCCGCTTGTCTGTATTCCAGAACACAGCCCCTGCCTCTTCTCCCCAGAGAAAAATTCTACAACTCACAGACAAAGAGTGAGTCACCTGGGGGTGGGGGGACTCCCATGAGAACCTTAGTATCTGGGATTCTAACACTTCAGAGACCACCGTTCCAAGTTTTCCCTGGAGAAGAGCAAAAATTCTCGATTGGAGGCTCCAATTAAACATGGCAAGTGTTCCTCCCTTTTTACTTCCTAACCTTTAGGAGGGGCACAGAACCCACCGAATCCACGCCCCTCCTACTTAGCCCCGCTTCATCACAAACTTGCCCTGGGACTTCCCTCTTGCCCTCTTTGGTCACATATCTGGCAAAGGCCAAGCCCTCAGCTCCTCAGCCAGTGCCACCAGCTGCTTCTCTTGGAAGGGGTAGGTTAGCCTTCCTCTCAACCCTTGGGGTTACATGAATTGTTATTTAAATTGTGGGTTTAATTAGAAACCACAGGAGCCTGCTCTCTCTCTCTCTCTCAGCTTCTGGAATGTAAGGCATTTGAGGGGCCTGCAAACTCAGGGGAAGGGAAAATCCCCCTTTGTCTGCCTGGTAAATGGCAGCTTGTGGAAGCCGTCCTGGCAGGGTGAGCGAGTGACCACCAGCTGCCAGGAATGTGATGCCCGAAAAGGGACAGCAGGCGGCAGCTATGTCCCTGGCAAGTGGCTGGAGGCCAACAGGAGGTTTAGCACACAGCGGTCACTGCTCCCCAAACAAGAGAAGGTCATCAGTGAAGACCAAAGCCCAGAGTGCCCAGCACTGGAGCATCTATGGCTCCCACTGCCCCTACTCCACCGCTTTCTCCGCGGCTGCGGCTCAGTATCTGAGTCCCAGGGGGAACCCAGTGGGGGTGGCTTCCAGATACTGACATTGTAATGGCAGCCTTTCTTGAGACTCACTGAGCTCAAATGACACCAGGCCAGGGAAAGAAGGGGTGGGAGAGAGCTAGGCCTTGCAATGTCTTTCATTTGCTATTTCTACTCTACCATTTGCAGAATACATTAGAGAAAATTATACACGTAAACTGCTGTCAAACAGAATGGTTCAAATGCTGGTCAGGTGCAGGGTTTTGTGTCTCAGAGTTCAAGGGGCCAGACATCCAAATGGAGAAAATGATGTAGCTGCTGCAGAGGACATCTAATTTCATTTCTCTTGTCCCAGACTTCCTCACTGTCTCTCTTCAACATGAACATGCTCCATCTATTCTGCAATAAGGAAGGGAAAAAATATTTCCTCTGCAAAACAAAATCATTTGGGGGGATTTGCTGGTGGGGTGGGAGGGGCAGGTGGGTTGCAGTCTCCACAGTAATCTAGAAATCGCCCTTCCAGCTCTCAGAAGTGCTCTGTAATTTGCAAACATAGAGGTTTGCAGGATATAAACCAAATCTTTGTTTGCCCTGGGACAGGAGTTCTGGAAGGCCTGTGATTCAGCGAGTACTACCTATATTTTCTAATGAAAATGAGATCTGAGCTCAGGCTGTCATGGAGCCGGAGCTGCCTGCTCCACTTACTTCCGTTTCAATAAGAATGTACAAATCCTAAAACCAGGAAAAGCCCCTGGTCTCTGCTGACATATGGTTCCAGTTATACCTGCTGACAGTTGAAAATCCTTCCATTAAAAAAAAAAAAAGTCTAGAATTCTGTTAGTTTAAGAAGCAAATCGGAAAGTTCCTAAAATGTATATTTAATCAATTTGCTTTTGAACTTCAAAGTGAGGTTGGTGGAGGGAAAGAAATTTGAGGTTTGAGCAACCTGAAACCTGGCAAACACTACACTGAACTGTCTGACCTTTCGCAAAATCATGTCCTAGTTTTGGGAATAAAAATTCAACCAGGTGTTAGGAGAGTTGAGCAGGCAGTCAACCAGAGTGCCCTGTGAAGTACCACAGGCCCCAGCCACCAGGACTGGGCAGTATGACCACTGTCCACGCTGCCCAGGGCTCACCACCAGTCCAGATGGCCCGGCAGAAGGTTTGTGTGAAGGGTGCTGCTTTTTTGAGCTAAAAGAAAGGGAATGAGTTTTCTCCAGATGTGGGGTTGGATTTCTGATGGGATTGCTTTTGCTTTGCTTTAAAAACTTCCCAGTTAGCGGACAACTCCTGTATATGTAACTGAACAATTCAACCAAAAGGCAGCCAGCCAGGACTCCTCTGCGGGTCAGGCCACCTGGGTCCACAAGAAGCTTTCCTTTGATTTTAGTCTCAGATTGGCAGAGACCTGGCAGCCACAGAGGCAGAGCTGAGCAGTAGCAGAAAAAAAGGCTGCAGAGTGCGACTGCATAGCCAGTGAGCCACGTCTTCTTTTGTTTGCTTGGCCTCTTGGGAAGAGTGCGAAACCCCTGGCAAGCATCTTTCTTGCTTTCAGACAAAACTATAGACCCCAGGTCAGCCCAAAGCCCCTAAAGGGCTTCCATAAGTTTGTCCTCCTGGAGACCTGATCTAGTCTCCCCTTGTTTTCCACAGGGCCCACTGCAGCCCAGAGGGCAGGGCGTCGTCATAGTCACCTAGCAAACCAGCAGTGGCCTGGGGATGGCCTCTCCATGCCTCCTCTCTGGAACGCACACACTGCTGGGGCCCCTGTGTTTTTATCTTAGGAACTTCACTTTGTGATAGGAAGTCGTCTGCAGCTGTTCATCCCCAAAGGAAAGGACTAGAGGAAGGTGGGTGTTGCCCCTTGGTCACACTTCCCTATGGACTGGTAAGAGTTTTAGTTTCTTTTGTGGGACAGCTGCACTTGTGAGCAGAATTAGGTCCTCTCCACATGCTTTCAGGGGAAATATACTTTGGTGGAGACACTCACAAGGGTAACTTTGGGCAGAATCCATTAAAATCCCCAAATGCACCTAGTTTGACCCAGCAATTTTACTTCTCAGTATTTATTCCCAAATGTGCACAAGGGTCCATGGGCAAGGATGCTGCCTGAAGTAATAATGAGAAACGACCCGAAACTACTACATCCATCAATAGGGGAACCGCTAAATACATTGTGCTATTTCCATACGATGTAACATTATGCAGCAGGCTGAAAAAAAAAAAAGCAGTTGCTCTGTGTGAGCTGGCATAGCACTCCATGACATAGCTCTGAATGGAAAGCAAGCAAGCTGTAGAATAACTACAACATGATACCTACTTATGAAAAACAAAACAGAAACCTGTATCTCTATTAAGTTAAAGAAAGGGTCTGGGAGATGCACACTCCAAACTGACCCCTCTTTGGGGAGGAGGGAAGGACTTGGAATGGGGTGCTTAGGGGAAGTCAAAAGAGACCTACTTCTCTGTAATGTTAAAACATTTTTAAACAAGGAGAACCTATTCATGTACTATATGCAAAACTAAACTTGCTTAAAAGCACTCCTCTTCCACAGGCTATTTTTGGTACAGTAGACAGACAGTTTCCCAAACTTGCCTGAAGACAGGAATGGCTTGGAACGCTTGTTAAGGAAACAGATTCCTAGCTCCAATAATCTGTATTTTAACAAGCAAGCCAGGTGATCCTTATCAGGAAAGCTTGGGAAACAATAAGCTAGAGCTAGCACCCTTCCCCACCAGTCTAGAGGCAAGCCTCCGGATATTACTCTGGAATTTCACTTTTCCCAGGTATTGCTCAGTCCTGTTCACTGAAGTGAAGCAAGAAGTTTGTGCTAACTGCAGCTCTTTTGCTTTCTTCCCTGGGGGTCAACTGGAGAAAGAGAGGACCCAACGTGCCATCTCCAGGATCTAAGACGTGGAGGAAATGGCAACCTCTCTGCAATCATGTGGGCTGGCTCCAGATTGAGCAATTCGGCCTGTGCAGGGGGAGAGGGCTACCAAAATCTCACAAATCACCACTAAAGAACTTAGTCATGTAACCAAACATCATCTGTTCCCCAATAACCTATGGAAATAAAAATTTAAACAAATGAAAAAAAAGACTTCTGCCCTGCCACCACCCCAAAAGGGAGGGGGTGAGGGGGTGGCCCAACAGGGATCCTAGCCCTGAGGGTGTGCAAGGCAAGGCTCTCTGTTTGAAACCCACAGCAGCTTTCAGGCCAAGGCCACTTTACTCTCAGCAAACTCACTCCAGGAAGATCACCTGGCTCCAGGAAGGGCTGGTGGCACTGCCAAGAGGAGCCACTGCAGAAATACAAAGGGAATCTCTGCTGAAATTGTTCAAACCTGCTAAAAAGAATGATGAGGCATGGCCAGGCGTGGTGGCTCACACCTGTAATCCCAGCATTTTGGGAGGCCAAGGCAGGCAGATCACCTGAGGTCAGGAGTTCAAGACCAGCCTGACCAACATGGAGAAACCCCATCTCTCCTAAAAATACAAAAAAATTAGCTGGGCCTGGTGGTGCATGCCTATAATCCCAGCTACTTGGGAGGCTGAGGCAGGAGAATCACTTGAACCCAGGAGGTAGAGGTTGTGGCGAGCCTGGGCAGTAAGAGCGAAACTCTGTCTCAAAAAAAAAAAAAAAAAGAAAGAAAGATGAGGCCAGGCGCCGGGCGCGGTGGCTCACGCCTGTAATCCCAGCACTTTGGGAGGCCGAGGCGGGCGGATCACAAGGTCAGGAGATCGAGACCACGGTGAAACCCCGTTTCTACTAAAAATACAAAAAAATTAGCCGGGCGCGGTGGCGGGCGCCTGTAGTCCCAGCTACTCAGGAGGCTGAGGCAGGAGAATGGCGTGAACCCGGGAGGCGGAGCTTGCAGTGAGCCGAGATTGCGCCACTGCACTCCAGCCTGGGCGACAGAGCGAGACTCTGTCTCAAAAAAAAAAAAAAAAAAAAAAAGAAAGAAAGATGAGGCCAGGCATGGTGGCTCATACCTGTAGTCCCAGCACTCTGGGAGGTCGAGGTGGGCAGATAACCTGAGGTCAGGAGTTCGAGACCAAGCCTGGCCAACATATAGTGAAACCCCATCTCTACTAACAAATACAAAAATTAGCTGGGCATGGTGGCACATGCCTGCAGTCCCAGCTACTTGGGAAGCTGAGGCAGAAGAATTGCTTGAACCCGGGAGGTGGAGGTTGCAGTGAGCTGAGATCATGCCACTGCACTCCAGCCTGGGTGACACAGCAAGACTCTATCTCAAAAGAAGAAAAAAAAAAAAAAAAAAGAATGGTGAGAGAGGCAGACAGGCTGCCACCTTCCAGGATTGGGTGGCCCACATTGTCCCTACTGCCCCATGGTCACCCTTAAGTGCCCTGCTGTCTGTAGGACAGCACAGGCCTGTGTCACAAATCACACCACATTTTTAGCCAGCTGAATAATGAGTGTTGAATTACGATGCAGTCAGCTCGTCACGTCTGCGCACCCACTACCTTGCTAAGGCAAAGGAGAGAGTGTCTTGCTGGCCGAAGGGTCTCTGTGCTGCTCTCCTCTCCCCGGAAAGTGAGGGGGCAGCACCCCACAAGGCCCCTGATTCTTGCCAGGCCCATGACTTTTGCTCTACTCCAAAGCAAACCACATATGAATGCACTTGAGAATGTTCTCAATGTTCCCAGACCATTTTCTCAATGATTCACCTTTAAGACTGTACATTAATTTCCTTAACAGTTTGGGGGCCACTAATCTCTTAGAGAATGTGATCATTGATGAAGTTGTGCCTCCCCTCATCACATTACATACACCCACAGAGTGTTGTTGGGCACATCACAGGAAGGTCATGAAGCAAGCCCCCCTGCCTAGGGCCACAGTAAGGAACAGTGCAAATAAGACACTCTCTCCTTTGCCTTAGCAAGGCGGCAGGTGCGCAGACATGACGTGCTGACTGCATCGTAATTCAACCCTCATTATTCACCTGGCTAAAAATGCGGTGTGGTGTTTGACACAGACCTGTCATTGGCTGTGTGGGGGTCACTGTGAGAGAATGATGGCCTAGGGCTCTTTGTCTTGGCTTGCCAGGAGCCCTGGCCCTCTCCCCAGCTCTGGGGATCAGGAGGGCTCCTTGAAGGTGGGGACGTGAGGCAGCAGCAGCAGCACAAGTGCCTCTGTCTCCCCTCCGAGGCCTAAAGTCCCAGTCCTCCTTTGGGACCCCCCACCATAACACAGGCCCTGGTGGGCCTGATGTCCACAGGATGGAGGCTCTGTTGCCATGCCAACAAAGATGACATTAAAGAAACAGAGATTTGGGGGTCTGGAGAGGGCTTCAAATAATGATGAGTCTGCTCAGAGAAGAGACAGTGGACAGATGTTCTGTGCAGACCCAGAAGCCATACAGAGACAAGCCAGGTGATTCAGGAAGGACACTGACGGCCAATAAAGGAACATGCTGCCTGGGAAAGGCAGTTCCTGCTGCTTGGGGTGTCCAAACAGAGGCTCTAAGATGGGCTTCTGTTTTGGGGGGAAGGTCAGCTGACTGGTTGCCACACTCAGTATCTTTCTAGTGCACACACAGTGCAGAGCCCAGACTCAACTTGGACGTAGAGGTCTGAGCTGCCCCAAGCAGAACCCTGGCTTTAAGGACTTGCTAAGTGGGTGGCTGTTTGCAGAACCCTTACCATGGCCGAGGCAGGCAGCATTTCCAAAGCCCCAAGGCTGACCAGTGGCAGCTGGGCAGCAGCAGCTGCCCGAGGCTATGTAAATATAGAGAAAGGCAGGTGGCAGTGTAGAAAGGATGTGGCCAGGCAGGGACAGTCCAGGCGAGTGAAACTCTGGAACTGGCTCTGCTACACCCTTGCTGGGTAACTCCGGGCAACCTGTTTTCTCTGAGTTTCGGCAGGTCACCTGTGAAGTGGAGCAGGGTGGTTTGCCTTCTCAGCTTCACATAAACGTTGTAAGGAGCAAATAATCAGATGATTCAAGATGTGTCAGTAATTTACAAAGAAAAGGCCATGTCCTTGTTACACAGCAGGTGGCACCTCCAGGACGAAGGCAAGTACAGTGAGGGGCAAAAGTACCTTGAGGCAGGGTCTCTCCCACGAGAAGATGAAAATCTGGTAGGGAAGACAAGACAAAGACATGAAAAGAAACCCCCACCAAGGCCCCAGTGATTACTAGGGAAAATGGCTACAATTATGCATGGCAACAGCTGTCCTATTTCTCAACCACGAAAAGGAAAATATTTGTGAATGCTCTTTTTTCCCCCCTTTCATGCTTTAGGTAAGGTTCATGCCCTAGTTGAGGCATCTGGCAAAATGGTGGAGAAGCTCTCGCAACTCTCAAGGCACTTCTGCCTGTGTGCTGGGAGACAGCAGTGTGATCCCTGCCTACGGCCAGCATCCAGGGCCCTGAGGGGTCCACAGCACCAGGTTGTTACACCACTCAGAGATACGGGGACACTCCATGCAGGCACACACACAAGCACCCACTGCTCGCCTCTTCCTGTCCTCGGCTTTGACAATCATCACAGACCAACTCTCCTTATAGGCATGCCAATAAATCATTGCTGACATGGTAAGGAAATTAATTTAGGGAAGATTAATTAGCTACATTCATGCACTCAGCTGCAACTGCTGGAAATCAGACGGTGGGGAGGTTGCTTTTCCACTCCACTTTGGACTGGTTCGCCTCAAAGTTCTAAGCCCCCTCTTGCATCGTGAAGGCCCCTGCCAAGTGCTCCGCCCACACACCTCCAGGGGCAGGGAGCTCATGATGTGGCAACACAGTCCTCTGGGACAGCCATCACCACTAAAGTGGTCTTCCCTACACTAAGCTGAAACATGTCTCCCTGCAGCCACTATCCGTTTTTGTACTGACCTAAGGGTTCTGTCCTAAACACGCCTTTACAGACCTGACAGTGACCTGTCCCACATGTCAGGAGGCTGGGAGTGTGGGGGGTTAAAGTGGTCACCACTGGTCTTTCCAGTCCTGCCCCTCCCACGGCCACAATTGCTTGCATAGACACCTGCAGGCTCCAACTTGTTAGGAAAAACACATTCCAAATTCCAGCCTCTGTCAGCTCCTCTCAAGCCTGCTTGCTCGGTCGCTCTCTCTCCTCTCTCTCTCTCCCCGTCATACACACACAGCCCACTGTCTTCCAGCTTCACCCCCTCAGAGTGAGCTATGGGTCCTGGGTAGGAGGCTGCTCAGAACAGAGCCTGGCTCCACCCTCTGTTTACCCCAGAACCTCAAGTGGTAGAGTCAGGCTTTTCAGCATCTCTCAAGTAGTGGGAGGTTCTATTTTGAACTCAGAAATACCTCAATCCTAGAATTTCTTAAGTGCTTTCAGCCAGGGACTATGGATAGAAAATCCAGCACATCCCTCCTGAGGACAAAACACCCAGGAAAGGGTCTGCAGCCACTACTGAAAGGATCCCTGGGGGATGGTCTATTCTACTAGATCTCAAACTCTTGTGTGTACATGATTTCTGCAACGACAATCTTACACAGAATCCCAACATGCACCACTGAAGAAAGGGACACCAAGCACACTCTGAAAACCATTTATCCACTGGGGACAGAAGGCCCTGAGCGGGGATGAACTTAGTAAGGTTAATGCCAGGAACAGGTAACCCAACCCAACCCATGCTTCCGAACTCCTAGGTCCACACAATTTCTTCAACGCCTGTACTGCTAACTTTCCTCTTAAAATCATCTTTAAAAATTTCAGAGTATATCCACCACAACTCCCTCACAGAAGAACCTCCCTACCTCCCCTTACAAGGACCAAGCACCCATCGCTCTGGACAGCTCTCTGTGGGAGGTGGGCTCTGGGCCAGGCTGGGTCCCCGTGGAACCACTGACTGAGCTGCCCCTCATTTTCCCCTGAATTCCTATTTGGCTCTGCTCAGCTCTCCTGCAGACTCCATCAACCTCTGTCCACGTTGCCAGACAGTCCTTCCTCCCAAGGCTTCCTGCTCTAGGGTGCATGAGTGCTCCTCTAGGGGCCTGAGGTCACTGTCTAGAAAATGCTCTCAGACCAGCCCTGGTCACGAAGAATAAGAGCAAGATTTTCTTTTCGTTTCTCCTTCAGAGCTGAAGGCTGGAAGGGTAAGGGGAAGGCACTAGTTAAGCCCAGAGTCATGGGTGCCAGATGGTTCCACAAATCATTTAGCTCTCTGTCCTCAGCTTCCTCATCTGTGGAATGAGTATGGGGCAAGGCCTACCTGAGCTAATGTACATGGTGTATTCGGAACAGGGCTGGCACACAGCAAGTGCTCGATGTCAGGTGTGATCATCAGCTCAACACACCAGGCAGCCTGCAGAGTCTGGGTCTTGCCCAGGGTCATCTGGACATCAGAAATCCAGACTATCCCCCTCCCCATGTTGATGAGGAGCCACCAGAGGCTCCAGGTAGACAAGTGACACAGCAGAACACTCCTGAGCGGGTGACAGAACCAGACTCCCACCAAATTCCAACCATGAGAGGACCTATGTCACCTGTTGAACTACATATTTATAGCGTGCCTCCCAAACTCGCTTTAGACAGTGTAATTCGAGGCATTTTTCTGCTTCTCATAGGCACAGCCTGTTGGTCCCCCACTCCCTTCCCAAGAAAGGATCAGGAATGCCCGCGAGGCTTTCTCACGGTAACGTAAGGCTCTGTACAGTAAGAATAACTTCCAGTGTGCTCACAGGAGAAGTATGTAAAAGCAAAACAGCAGCGCCTGTGAGCCAAAGGCCTTTCCTGTGCAACGTGGTACCTTTCAAAGCCAGGCGTCCGTGTCCCAGCCAAGGCCTGGGAGTCACCAAGTGCACCCTCTCTCTTGTGTGTGCTTCCTGTGCTCGAAGCCGAGGTTAAAGGGGAGAAAGAGCCCAGACCTGGAAGAGCACAAGATCGGGTGAGCACAGTGCGTTTTAATATTCAGCTGCAGAGGCGCAGGAACCTGCACCAAGTGAAGGATCATTTCTCCCCGAATGGGGCCCATTAGGATGACTCATGCACATTTCCCACAGGGGAGCTAAAAGGCTTGGCCAGGCCCCTTTAAGGCACAAGTAGCACTAAACAGCTGCTCTCCCCAAGAGTCACTCTCTCTTTATTGAGGATACGCACCATCAGCCACAATTACCAGCCCCGTGTCTCAGGGCTTCCAATTATATTCCGCTTAACACCAGGTGCTCCATAAATGCTGATTCATTTTTAAAAATAATGCTGTATCGTCCAGCAACCAAGTCTTGATGAACTCTTTCTCCTGTGCCATCATCTAGGTTGGGAAACCATCCCTGCACCTCACAGGCCTGTTTCTCACATGTACTCGGAGCTTTCTAATGTACAGGAAAGTTACTGTGGCTAGGGCTTCACGATGTCAAGCAGGTCTGTGATCGTGCACATCGCTGTTCAGTCCGATCACCTCGTTCCTCCACGTGCCAGGCAATGGCCTCCTCCCCCTGCTCTTGCATTGCTTCCAGGTTCCCAGGGGAGATGGGCATTACTCAGTTCACCTCCCCAAGGAGGGCTGGCATGTGCTAGGCAGGGGGAGTAAATGCCTGGGTGAAGGGCCCTTCCCACCCTGCCCTGAATTGCAGCTATGTGTAGGCCTGTCTGCTTCCACTCCACCGGGAAGGCAGGTTCTGGAGCTCTGTTTCCTTTTTATTACAATATAGCACCTGGTGCACAGCAGGGCCCCAGCAAGGTGTGCTGGGCTGAAACCAGGGGCAGGGCAGGGCGGGGCCTCCACGGTGGTGGATTCTGGGCCCTGAGCTCCAACGCTTCCAGGTTTCTCATCAGCTACGGAGCTCTACCTTCTCTAAGCCTGAGCCCTCTCACTTCCCCTGGGAAAACATCTTCCTTCTGCGGTGCGGGAGAAGCTGAGTCAATGAACCAAGGGATACACAGTGCCTGGCACGTTATGCTGGCAGAGGCAAGGGCACTAGAGAACACAGCAAAGTTGCTGCTCTTATCCTCTAGAGGCCACAGGCCATGCCTCTTAGTCTGGGGAACTTGAAGCAGGCACTCAAATGCAAGTGGTTGATCTGGGAGGAGACACTTACCGGGGACAGGGAAAATGGGCCTGAGAAGGGTATCAGGAAAGCTGGGTTACTAAGCCAGCTACCCACGCTGGGCAACTGGAGCTTGATCTGATAAAGGAAACTCTGGGAAACCATGCACAACCCACCCCTCAGAATTACCTTACCAAGAGTGAGGGAGCTGGGGGTCAGGCACCAACTCCTGGGAGCTCCTGGTGTAGGCAGAGCACCTATTCCCATTCCTATGTTCTCGAAAAGCCCTCGGGCACAGAGCTGTGGCTGAGTCAGCTGGAGAAGGCCAGACTGGGGAGGCAGAAAAGACAGGGTGGGGTCTTGACAGCAACTGCTGCCCAGGGCAGGGGGCACCTCCTGGAGAGGGATGGAGCTGAGCCAAGAGGTCTCTTCTGGTACGTTTACCCAGCTGAAGCAACGGTACTGTGCAGGGCTCCCATCTGCTTGGCTCCTAACCTGGATCTCATGTCCCATCTCCCACCCAGGGTTTGAAGCAAATAACAGCTTTGCAAATGCATCGGAGACTGCACAGAATAACAGGAGTCCCCAGAAGCCACCCTCCCTAGTACAGCCTGCCTCCCCTCCCAAAGCCCAAGTATCATTTTCTCCTGGTCTAGGGCCCGATCCCAGGACTAAGCAGGCACCTCCCTGAGGAATTTCATGGACAAAACCAAATGGGGACCCTACGGGCCTCTTTAGACCCTGCAAAGGCCTACAACATCAGCCTGGCAGCTTCAAGGAGGACCCAGAGCTGTTGTGCCAATAATGGATGGGCTTATGCACCCCATGATACCAATGAAGGCCTCAGGGGCAAGTCCATGTGGACCAGGCCATAGTCCCTCATGACTGGCTAGTGGTAAATCAGAACACCACGGTGTGCCCATTTCATCACCCTGCAGCTGGGATGCTGGAAACCCAGGCTTGCTCACAACCCTACACACAAAGAAGCAAGCCACCTTCAGTGATGCCCTTCCTGACTGCCTCTAAAACCAATCTCCTCCTTTGTGCAAACAAATACGGCTCAGGCCACACCAGAATTGCGGAAGAGGAACTCCAGCCAGAGGCCTATGGCACCTCTAACCCGGCAAGGCCAGCTCCAGAGCAGAGTGAGTTAGCTGAGGAAACATACTAACAGCCAGTGAAAGAAGTTAAGGTGTCTATTTATTAAAACAAAATCCTTTTTGGCATCTCAGCAATTGACAAAATCAGGTCTCAAAACAGTACTTATAAAGGGATTCTATTTTTCTAAAATATAACATCAAAGAAATGTGTTTATAGCCATAGAAAAAGGACCAGTAAGAAATGAAGGAAATACAGCACACACAGACGCACGCTCTCTGCCTCCCTGGTCACCCGCCATTCCACAGAGTGGTGGGGTGAGGGGAGCACCTTGCCCGCTGCTCCTCTCTGATCAAGCCCTCCAGGGCCAGGGCATGAACCAGTGGACACAGGACCACTGAGCTTCCCAGGCCCAGGGAACCCTCCTTGCTCCTGGAGCCTCCCCTTCATGGCCCTGGACCCCTTACTGCATCCTAGCCAGATGCCTATTTGTAAACATGTAAATGATTCTATTCCACCACAGCCTTTGCCTTGAAATCTCCACCAGGCTCAAAGCTTTCAACACCAAGTGGTCCAATCAACTCTGCCCAGCTCCAGCCTGGCATAAAGGGATGCGAGTAAATGCTAGGGGAGTCAATGAGAAAATGAATCTATGGAGGGTCTATGGGGCCATTTCTCTCCAGGGCAAAGCCAGAAGTCCTTGCCAATAAGAGACAATTCATGCAACAGTATAGACAAGCAAGGTTTTACTCAAGTGCTTGCCCATTTTCTGACTGCATGACCTTGGGCAACTTACATGACATACTTGATCTCTCTGTGCTTCCATTTCCTCATTTATAAAATGAGAATAATACTAAGACCTACGTTCATGGGGTTGCTCTGAGATTTTTATTTTATTATTTGATTTTTTGAGATAGTCTCACTCTGTTGCCCAGCGTGAAGTGCAATGGTGTGACCTAGGCTCACTGCAACCTCCCCCTCCCGGGTTCAAGCAATTCTCTCACCTCTGCCTCCCGAGTAGCTGGGACTACAGGTATGCGCCACCACGTCCGGCCAATTTTTGTATTTTTAGTAGAGACGGGGTTTCACCATGTTGGCAAGGCTGGTCTCAAACTCCTGACCTCAAGTGATACGCCCACCTCGGCTTCCCAAAGTGCTGGGATTACAGGTGTGAGCCATCACACCCAGCCTGCTATGAGATTTAAATGACTTAGTATTTGTCAGATGCTCAGACCAATATGCATGGTAAGCACCGTTTTAAGTATTTGGTAAATAATACATACACATTTGCACAGCATCTGCCACTGCACCTAGATGTGCATATGCATGCATGTACACAAGCAGGTCTGCCCACACTCCTGTGTGCTTCAGCACAACAGCACGTACTGCAATTGGTTTTCTCCACATCACTGCGAGATGGATGGGGTGCACTCTCATAGCCAGTGGGGAAAGGGAAAAGGGCTGCAGTCTGCCCTAAACCACAAAGTCCAGTGAGGGCATGACCAGCAGCTGTGGCCAATGGACCCAGCTATCTGGCTGGACCCAGCTATCACACCAGCTGCTGCTCCCAGTCAGAAAGCAAATGCCCGCCCACCAAAGTCCACACAGGTCTGGCCTGGGGCGGGGGACCCCAGTTCCATTAGTCCTGGACCATGTTTACAACTTCCCCCCTCAGAGATGTTGAGCCCCCAGAGCACACACTCTGTAGACAACACAGCAAAATGAGCCCAGATAAACACCAGCTGCCCACCTCCTTCCTCCAGGTTTATAAGAGGCCTCACCGCTGCGATTCCTCCCACTTTGCGGCCTTCTCTAACTCATGCTTCCTCAGAGAGGGCTGCAGAGAGCGAAGGAAATGCTTGAAGTCCGGCATAACGTGGATTTTAAGAGGCCTGGCCCAATGCACTTTATTTCTGGGGTTAAGAACATTAGGTTCTTAGTTTTAAATGCCAGTATATCAGGGACTGACATTTATAGTTTCCAGGGCTAGTTTCACAGGTGAGTGGCCTGTACAGTCACAAAGGCCTCTGCACTTGGTTTAACACCCTGCCATCACCATTTGGAAATTCTTAATAATTTTTAAATAAGGGGCCTCACATTCTTATTTTTTGTGGGATGGGCCCTGTAAATTATGTAGCTGATCTTGATGACCCCTTCCCAAACACCAACATCCAGAAGTTTCCATGGGGAGCTTGAGGCCCAGACTGTAATCCCCTCCCCTTGCCAGCAGGGCACCATTAGCTAAGTCATTCTATCAGTTCCTCAATTTCCCTATCTGTAGAATGGGTAGAGTGGGTTGTTAGGGCCAGAATCCTGGATTTCATGGACCACTATACAAAAAAGTTATACAAAAAAAAAAAAAGAAGGGGAAAGACAACATTACGAACACTAAAAGAACCCAACTACCATCTGTCCTCACCCATATTTTATGAAGAAAGGGCTGGGCACGGTGGCTCATGCCTTTAACCCCAGCACTTTGGGAGGCCAAGGCAGGCAGATCACGAGGTCACGAGATTGAGACCATCATGGCCAACCATGGTGAAACTCCATCTCTACTAAAAATACAAAAATTAGCTGGGCGTGGTGGCATGCGCTTGTAAACCCAGCTACTTGGGACACTGAGGCAGGAGAATCGCTTGAACCCGGGAGGCAGAGGTTGCAGTGAGCCCAGATCTCACCACTGCACTCCAGCCTGGTGACAGAGAGAGACTATGTACCAAAAAAACAAAAATGAAAACAAACAAAAAAAAGGTGAAGACAATAACAATCTAACAGTAAAAAGATAAAAAGGAAATTGAGAATAAAGGATAGTCCTTTAAGGTGATTAAGTTTAGCTTCATAAGAAGTCCCCTAACCGTCCATTTTTCTAATTTCACTGAAGATCACCATGCTTTCTGCAGAAGCATTACCTCAGGTGGGTGTTTCAGTCCTCTGAGTATTACTTTAGAAACCAAGCCTTCCTATAGGTGTCAATGGTCTGGTGTGCACGTTATTGCTTAAGAGCACTGACTTTTTCAGACCCTCTTCCCACCCTGTGTCCCTTCTGCTTTAAGGGCACATCTGAGACCACCACGGGGGCTGGTCCATGAAACACCAACACAGCACTTGACAACAGCTGTGTGAACTGGGCCCAGAATGGCCCTTATTTATTAATGCACATTGTAAAATCCCCTTCCAAATGGAAAGTCATAAATCACCTGCCACTGGAAACACTCTATCCTGAAAGGGAGGCAAAGGTATCTTGAACTGAATCCCAGACTTACCCATTTCAAAAGAGCAAACTTTGATCCACTGCTGCTGAGTAAATCAAGTGATGGGGAGGCAGGCCCCTTGTTGACAACTTGGCTATTACAAGACACCTCAACCTACCACCCAGCTTTCTCTCTTCACCCACTTCCCTGTGAAGATCTGGGCCAGGCAGGACTCACGGGGACTGAGTCCTAGAGCCTGGGATCCTCCAGTGCCAGGGCCCGAGAACCTCGGACCAGACCCTCCAAGAGCCTGAGTGTTCTAGAGGACTAGAACTCGCAGGAGGCTGAGGGACGACACGTACAGTGGGGGCACCGCCTAGACAGCACCTTCGCTACAAGCCAGGCTCTTGGCTCTGTGCTTTCACGTTCACTGTCGTACTTCATCCTTCCTCATCACCTCATTTTCAGATGAGAAAACCAAAGCTCAGAAGTGTCTAGGAACCCTGCCAAGGCCTCAGAGCACAGAAGGCTGTGTAGGTTTCAACCCAGGCCAGCATCACCCCAAAGCTCTGGCCCTCCTGGGCCACCCACAGCCTGTTGTATGAGTTTCTAAGTCCAGGCTCCTTCTGGGCAGCAGGAAGAGATCTCTGAAGGGAAGTTTGACAGGAAGAAGCAGCAGCTTTGAAAACTCTTGGCTCAGCTGTGCCAACCGTGAGCAAAGGCCACCTGACAACTCCCTTAAGTCAGCTGAGTGCTGGAAGTCTCCCTTCCCCTTCCTCAGCTGCCCTGTGACTCCGGCACACCTGCAACTTGCCCTGCCCGGGCCACACCTGGGGAAGCAGTGCTTCCGCCTGCAGCCTTTGAGGCCTGGCTTCCAGCTCTCCTCTCCCTCCACCCTATACGAGCCGTATCCTTCCTGCCTGGGGGATCCTACTTCCCCACATACCAAAACCAGTGCAGTGTGGCAGAGTCCTTGTCTTCAAGTTACACAGTATGAACACCAGTGTTGTTCTGAAGTTGTCCCTATGGAGAGGCCCCGGACCCCATCACCAAACCTCTGCACATGGAAGCATATCCATGCCAGGTACGGGAGGGAATGAGAGCCAGAAGGGAAACGTGCTTCCCTAGGAAGAGTGAGCCCTGGTACTGGGCCCAGCATGCACTAAGTACTAAGTGCTAAACTATGCTGGCTGTTGTTATTTTCAAAGATGACTGTAAAGAAAACCTGATTTTTCTCATCAGAACTAGCAAAAAAAGTGAATTTTATGGTAGAGGTGGTTCCGTTTTCATCTGGTTAGCGTGAGATCAGCTGAATTAGAAAACCAAGCATCCACGATGCAGTGAGGACTGGACGATCTAAGGAGAGGCGGCGGCCCTCAGGGTCAGCATGGTCAGCCTGCAATCACAGCCCAGATGCCCCATTGGAGCAGGTGCTGGCTCCGATGGGGCATCTGGGAATAATTTAAAGCCGTGCTTTCCTAAGATAAAAGTGAGCACCCCATCACCTCTATGGGTGCCCCATCATGCCCATTTCTCAGGGATAACACCAGTGACTGGGGCCAGCCAATTTGGGGAGGGGACCCTTCCAACCCACAGATCCCAGAAAAATGTACTTCTTGGAGACATTTAAACCAATACCCCAGCTGCTGTGGTGGCTCATGACGGTAGAAGCTGGGAGGATCACTTGAGCCCCCAAGTTCGAGACCAGCCTGGGGGAGACCCTGCCTCTACAAAAAATAAAAATTAAAATTAATCCAACGCCTCAGTTGACCAATCATTTCGGAAGGGCTTGGAGAGGGTACACCTGAGTGGTCTCATTACACTCCCTCCGCCCATATTTTTGTCATGCCCATCCTCTGATTAGTGGGCAACAGGATGAAACAGGTGGTCCTGAGTTTCCCATCTATCCTGGGTCCCACAACTAGAGCTGTCACAGCCCCAGCCTCTCCATAACTCTCAGTCTTATGGACTGGCTCACGCTTGGTGAATAAGGCAGGAAGGGCTCTCGAAGCTGTCCACGGCCTTTCCTATCCAGGAAAAATCTGCTGTAAAATCCTGACACCCTCCCCAGCACCACCTCCTGGATTTAAGAAGGGGGAGGTGGCTTGGGTTTTAAAAAGAAAACTGGATTCCCATTCATGAATTACCCACACCGAGGGCACGTAACAGGTAAAACGGGTTCTGCCATTGATGAATGAGCTCGGATAATAATGGGGCTCACCCTTCGCCATTAAAAATATTAACCTCATTCCTGGCCCAGCGATGTCATAAACCCAGGGCCCCTGAAGCTCTCTCACGGCGACACTTCCCGTCTACCTGGTGAGGGAGTTCAGTGTGCACCTTTCACCCTGCGGGCAAGCCCTTTGGGAAGTGTGCTAACACCCCACATAAAACCAAATGCAGGTAGACAGGAGGAAGAAATAATGTAATAACTTGCCACCTGTATGCAAGAATTCAGAGGCCTCCACTGCCTGGGACTTTATGAAAGTGATGCAGCGCTCATGTGGTCTAACACAGCTTCCCACAGCCAACCTGACCACAGGCTGCATGGACAGTGATATGATGTTATGATCCACCACCAGAGAGGAGACTGTCTCTCTCCACTCTGCACAAACCAGAGGACCAATGGAGAAACATGTCCAGCTCCGGGCCCTATACTTTGTGTTTTCTGTTTGTCCGTTTGTTTTTTTGAGACGCAGTCTCACTCTGTCGCCCAAGCTGGAGTGCAATGGCGCAATCTCAGCTCACTGCAACCTCTGCCTCCCGGGTTCAAGTAATTCTCCTGCCTCAGCCTCCTGCGTAGCTAGGATTACAGGTGTGCACCACCATGCCCAGCTATTTTTTGTATTTTTAGCAGAGATGGGGTTTCACCATGTTGGTCAGGCTGGTCTAGAACTCCTGGCCTCAGGTGATCCAACCACCTCGGCCTCCCAAAGTGCTGGGATTATAGGCATGAGCCACCGCATCCAGCCTGGGCCTTGTACTTTAATTAAGGAGCGGTCACCAGAATGATAAAGAGCCGGGACTCTCCTCCACGTCTCATGGGCATAATTGAAGGGACCAAGGGTTATCTACTAGAGAAGATTCAGGGGTGTCTGTTGGGGGCATGCAAGACAGTGGTCAACCCCTAGCACAGGATGCAGGCATGTTCTGTGGGATCAGAGGGCAGAATGAGAACCAACCAGTAGAAGTTCTCAAAACAATTTCAACTCAATTTTAGGAAGAATGATCAGACAAAGAGCTATTCAAAGTTTAACAGGGTATTTTGGGAGGTAGTGAGCTCCCTGCCACGGACGACCTCAAGCAGAAGCGGGTTGAGCACCTGGCAAGGAGGACCTAGACTGAGATCCTTTGCCACTAGAAACTCTATGGTCCTCCTGAGATTTTTATGGTACCCTAAAGCATAGGACTGGGGATAGGGGAGTCAGTGTTGAAGAGACTGGTCTAACCTTAAAAAACTGCATCCCTCCCTCTCACTTCCATAGGCTGCTCAGTGGGAGAGGTTCTCCACCTCTTTCCCCAGCGGCATGTGAAAGGTTGGGTGCCGTGGGAGAAGCACAGAATCACATCCTGAAATTCAGCAATGCCCATGGTGGGGTAGGTATTGGGGACAGAAGGACAAAGCTCAGTCAGTGTCTACCTTCAACAAGAGGATAGTCAAGGGAGAGGTCAGCAACCCTCTTCTTTAAATTACCATACAGAAAATATTTTAGGTTCCTGAGGGTCACACAGTACTCCTGGTTTAGTCCAGTGGTTCTCAACATAGCTGCACATCAGAAAAAGCTCCTGGGGATCTTTAACAATGCACCCATGCCTGAGTGTGGCCCCCAGAAATCCTGTTTTAAGTGGCCCAAGGTGGGGCCTGGGATTAGTATTTCTAAAAGCTCCCCTAGGAGCTTGGATACAATCCATGCAAGACTGAGAATCACTGGTCTCCAGCAGAAACAGGCTCAGGTAAAACCTCAGCATAATCCCCAGTGGTTTCCCAAACCCAGCAAGGGGAAGTGACTCGCTCAAGGTCATACAGTGAGTCAAGAGGCAAAGAATCTGAGCCCAAGATCTTCTCCCTGCAGCACCGAGGCACAGACAGGCCTGAATTCCTGTTCCAGAGCTCGGGACACCAGGGCCTTCATGTTCAAGCCCTGCTGCCCCAGAAGGTGAAGACCTCAGAGAAACACCAGCCACACTTGCCTCGACCCACTCTAACGTATGGGGCACTGCCCTCTCTCCAGACCAGACCTCAGTGACTTAAAACTAACAGGGGAATGAATTTCCAAAACAGCCACTTTTTAAGGAAAATTGCTAACAGTTTATTAGCATCTGGGAGGAACAAAAGAGTGCTGTAAAAACTGCATTTCTTCAGTCCTAACAAGCACAGCCACAGGAAACTCTTTACCAATGACACCACTAAAGACTTGCCAAAACGTGCTGCTGCCCAGAGCTCTGCCCATGCAGGACTTGGGCACAAGGAACCCCCAGAGCCCTTGGGAATGTTGCAAGAGCTTGGCTGAGGCTGGGCGGCCACTGGCGGTGATGATCTCAACGTCTACAGAGCAAACGAGCTCCGACACACAGGGCAGACCCAGGCATCCCCCGCCCAGCAGAAGCTCTGCTGGTGGAGGTAACTGGAGAGTCTCTGAGCCCCAGACCCTCTGTTCTCTCCATTGAGCCACGGGACAGTGAGAGACTTGAGAGAGCAAGGATGGGACAAGCACAATGATAATACAAGAAATACTGAGAGCAGCTACCAGGGACTATGCTCAGTTCTTTTATTACAACATCCCTAAGGATTTGATTCTCATATTGTCCCCATTCTACAGATGAAAAAAACCGAGGCATGGGGTGGCTGGATAACATGTCCAAGGTCACCAAAGCAGTAAGTTGCAGAGCTGTGATTCAAAGTCGGGTGCTGTCTCTTAATGTTATGCTCAACAGACTTAGAAGTGACTCTACTGTGAAACTCCTCCCTGCAGAGATGGCAAAACAGACCGAGAGAGAGCAAGGGGCTGGTGCAGGACCACGCAGCACAGGAGCTGCGGTAAAAGCAGTTCTGTGTATTGCCCTGTAGACAGCCTGGCTTTGGGCCCTACGAGGCTGACACAACTCCCTCTCCTCCTAGAGAAGAATCCTGCCACCTCCTTATGACACAACAGCGGGCTCAAATAAGAGAACTGGAGAAAGAGATGGCATACAGGGCTCTTGTCAGCAGTCTGTGTAAAGTACCAACTGCTGGAGTACTCCACGTCATTTGGAAACTTCCTATCTCACCTCCACATAGGTCCATGGTCCACGGGGCTGTGAGCTTGTTTCCAACACATGCCCCCACTGCCCGCTCCAGTCACACGCAGAGTCACCAGCCCCCAGCTTCCCCAGTGGGTCTTTGCCCATACTGTGCCCTCCTTCTCTCTTCTCTGATCACTGCACATTCAAATTCTATCTAACCTCAAATGCTTGGCACATGAGAACATGAGCTCTAGAGTGAGATCTGGGTTCAAATCCACACCATGTCACCTTGAGAAGCTTGCTCAACTTCTCTGGGCCTGTTTCTTCACTATAAAGTGGGGATGGTAACAGAGTCCACCTCAGTGCTTGGCAACGGGAGGGGCTCAACTGTGTCATTATCATCGATTCAGCCCCCATGTACCATTCTGAGACCCCCCACCTCTGCTAGAAGTGAGCCTCTCTCCTCTGAGCCCTGCGGTTCTGTTTGCTCCCCCATTCAGCCTCCCTGGGCTGGTCCTGTGCTGGGCTCTGGAACACAGAGTAGAAGGAGTGGTCCTTCCAGCAGGAGCCACAGGCTTACTGGGAGACAGCCACAGGCTCACAAATAGCCATGACACAAGGTGGCTGGGCTAGAAGAGGAGCTAAAAAGTGACATTTCACATTCTGTCACACTCTAACAAGATTTTTTTTTTTAATCTGGCTCTCTTCCTACTGACTAAAAGTGGTTTAACTAACTCCTGACACATTGTCTAAGAGTTTTTAAAAGTCAGGCCAAACTCTATTTGGAGAACTCCAAACAGCACCCAGAATCTTCCCCTAGCCCTGCTTTACCGCCTGGGTCTGGCTGTCTGGCTCTGCCCTCCCCACCCCAAACCCCATGCATGTGTGCCTCAGCCCAGACATTCTATGCAGGCCAGAGCTCAGCAGCACACAACAGGCGGGGCGCACAGGCACCAGGCGTGGTCAGGTTAGGCATGGGGGACCTCCAGACTTAGAAGTGCCACAAGGCGGGCCCTATTCTATCACAAAAGCAATGGACCTGGGAGCCCCAGGAACCAACACTCTCCACCTGTGCACTGTACGGTTCATAAAACACATCTGTGTCTGTCACTATCCCTTCCCAAACACCCAGGGAGTCATCTTACCATGATTACTAAGACTCCCCCACCCCAGAATGGAGACTCTGGGATAGGGCCTGTGTTCACTTTTTTTGGTCCCTGAATCTAATGCAGGACCTGGCACACAGTAAGGTATTGAGTAGATGAAAAAATGTATTTTACAAATAGGAAACTGGCTCAGAGAGGTTAAGAAATGTGCTCAAGGTCACACAGCAAAGGAAAGCAGTGGGTCTGCCTGACTCCCAGACTCCCTTTTGCCACAGCCCAGTGCCTCCTTCCCCAGGACACAGGGATGCAGCCCACTCTGCTCCCTACTCGGGTCACGAGCCAGCCCAGCTTCCCACGCCAACCGATGAGCTGCCTGGGCATACAGGAGGCCACGGGGGTGGGGCAGGGAGAAACTGGGGTTGGGGAGCGACAGTGGGCAGGGGCTACCCTCCAGAAAGGTATCAAGGAGAAGTGGGGAAAGGCAGATGGAACCCTGGAGAGGGAGTGTCTGCCAAAGAGAACAAAGGCAGGAACGGAGCGGGTGGGATCGGGAGCCCGAGGAAGTGAGGAGATGGAAGTTTTTTGAGATAGACTGTCAGCTGTGAAGAAAAACATGTTTCTGAACTCCTGAAGCTTATCAGGTGGGGCTGGCGGGCGGGCGTGACAGCCCAGGACACTACACTACACAAAAGGGATGGCCAGAGAACATTTTCTTCCCTAGAAAAATGTGGATAATATATAGTTGGGATGGTGAAAAGCATCCTTAAGATAAAGTGCCCTGTCAGATACTGCTGTCAGGCCTTTAAGCCTCCAATGTCATCTCCAAACAAAAAAAAACCTAAAAAAAAATCACTTTTGAGATTTATCATTACATCTAAACAAGAAGAAAACTGATGAAATGGGATCTTTTGCAAAAAAGTGCATTTTGAATGATAAGCACAAAAGAAAGCCTAGGGCAAGACTTTACAGCATCATGGGAACTGCTCAGTCATTAACCCGTATGTGCTACTGCGACTTCAAGTTTGCGAGATCCAAAGCGGGTCATGGCTCTGGGGCCAAGCATGCCCATCCCATTTTGTGGCAAAGGAGTATGCGAATGAATGGATTCTAAGATTCTGGATTTTACTACCCTTGGCGCCTCCCTGTGGGCCCAGTCCCCGCCATCTACAGAGCAGAGGTCACAAAGCCATGACAAGGTCCTGTTGTAATCCTGCTTCCTGAACAACCTCTTTAACTTGACCACACAACCGCAGTAAAACATGTAGCAAGGTGGTCATCCGGAAACAGCCCTGATGTAAGAAGTACCTCAGGGAAGCTCAGCTCCCTCATGAGTCCAGGCCAGGCTGGCCAGGCCTGCCATCCCCTCCTGCCTCAGCAAGGGCAGCGGCTGGTCCAGTAGGCCACAGGCCTCTGGGGCAACTTGCAGCCGGAGCTCGAGGGGAGAGGAGGAGGAATCCCATCAAATGGCCTCTCCACGAGAGTCTGGTGGCCCATACCCTGACCTCCACTAATCCCTGGGCCCCAGTCTTATTTCGAGCCAGAATCCAGGATTTGGGTTCTGAGACCACGTTTTAGAGCCACGCCCTCGGTGTGTTCACAGCAGGCTAATTCTTGTGGTGATTATTTGTGGTGGATAAGCCTGGGAGTTTTTCCTCCTCAGAAATTAGCTCACAACCTCAGGTCAGCAGGTCTCTCCCCACAGCCGCTGTCTGCTGTCTGCAGGAAGGCAACTCCTTCCCAGGCTCAGAACTCGCCGTCAGTGGCAGCTGAATACTAGGTTCAGAGAAGCAGAGGGGGCACAACTCGATGGGGCAAGGCTGGGGTGTGGCCGCCACTGCACCAATGGCTGGCCACGTGTGTGACCTTGGGCAAGTCTTGGCTGCCTCAAGGGTAAGACAGAGATGATGGGCTGCTGAGGGCTGTTGTGAGGAGGAAACGAGACCACGGCGGGAAGCTGCCGCATGAATGCCGGCCGTTATCCCTAAAGGGGGGCTTGGGAAGGCAGGCATCCCCAGATATGTGTCAGCACCCACGCAGTGCAGTGGAGGGACAGAGAGGGCACAGGGTCAGCCAGAGCTCTGCTGCTCTGGTCAAGTGAAGAGCTACCCCTGTCCCCAGCCACTGCATGCCATACCACCAACAGCGAGTGAGTGGACGGGCGGGCGGGCAGACAGGCAGGTAGTGCTGGAGTGGCTGGGAGGGCTTCCTGGAGGAGGTGGCAGTCTCCCCTGGGCTCAGGCAGGGCTATCAGCAATAGGGCACATCATGGTGGGGGGGGGCTGCAAGTGAGGAAAGAGAAAGTCAAGAGACCAGTTTATGACGTTGCAGAGTTTGTGGGGAGGTATACAGCCAAATGAAGAAAAGGGGTTTGGAGATAGATTTTGAGGGCTCTAGATGCTAAAGTCTCTGGGACTTTGCCATAAATGGAGGAAGCATGAAAGTGTTGGAGCAGAGGAATGATGTGCACTCTGGAAGATGAGTGGCAAGGGAGGGTGCAGGGTGGGGTATGGTGGGAACGAAGTCACATTGGGGACACGTGGCAGGGCTGGGATGGAAGATACTGCCCCAGGGACGCTTAAACTTCCACAGGACTGGGCACCTGGTGGGACCCAAGCAGAGGATGTCTGAGGACATTTGTCCTTACTGAAGTCCTCTTCTCCAGGCTAACAAGCCACAGCTTAGTTTCTTCTGCACAGGGATGGAGGATCAAAAAGTGACCACCACCAAGTTCTTTGCTCTCTTTCTACACAAGCTGAAACCAGCCCTTCCCCTTCATGCCTGATACCCGGAGAGCCCTTTTCCCTAATCAAGAGCCTGCATTTTACCTTTGCTCAGTAAAGGTTCTACCCCAGCTCCCTTCCCATAACCATGCACATGCACTGGTGAATCCGCCAGCCAGGCGGGAGCTATGTATGGAGAAGGGACTCAGACCTAAAACCTTACCACTATGACATGAGATGGGCCAGGTGGTCACAAACAAGGCCCAGGCACGACCCATGAGTATGGGGCAAGAGGGAGACTGTGTCGCACAGAGTTTTGCCAAGTAGCAGAATCTGTGTGCGTCGGACAGAGTTTTGCCAAGTAGCAGAATCTGAGGCAAACCTGCATTTGCTAGGCTGGACAGATGATGGGAAGAAGAAATGGGCACAGGCAGGTGTAGAGGTGTAAAACTTGGGTGAGTTCAGGGAAGAAAAGGGAGGTGGAGAAAACCTCATTGGGGGTGGTGGTAGGGTGGAGATTTGGATGCCAGGTTAAAGCAACTCAACGTTATTCCGAAAGGCAGTGGGAAGCCACCAGAGGCTTTGAGAAGTCGACAAACTGGTTCGTGGTTCAGGCTTATGCTCTGACAGGAGGGATGTGATCCACTGCCCTCCACAAACAGGTCATGGCAGGGGCCAGTACTCAATGCCCGAAGCACAGGCAGAGGAGAGGTACTCACAGTGCGAGCCTTCCAATTGCCAAAAAGCAGCCGAAGTCGGCTCTCAAACATACTTTTTAAATAGTGCTTTGGGCCTTAGTGGAAACAACCTCATTCTCTACCTATTTCCTTTCTTGTTCTTCAATTTTCTCCCGAGTTTCTGAATATTAATCTCATGAGGAAATCATTAGCTGGTGCTGCAGTCTGTTCTAATTATAAAGTACGCTAGGAGCGCTGGGGCAGACGGGGGAAACGTGCCGACGTCTGGCTTCGCTGAGGCGGCATCAAGGTTTAGAGCGCAGGCCCTAGGATGGGACTGCCACATCTGTCCCGTGCGGGGTCACCAAGCATGTTACTTAAACCCTCTGTGCCCGTCTCATCAGGGTAACAAAAATACCCACGAGTGTTGCTGCAACAAAGCAAAGCAGAGTTTAGCATGGTGCCCAGGACATAGAAAGAGCTCACTACGTATTAGTAGATCCAGAAATCACCCATCAGCTTTGGTTATCATTTAATTGCTAACCTCACCTCCGAACTGCACACATGCCCTTTAATTACCGAGGAGCAGTGTTGTGTGTAACACACTGGGTTCAGAGTGGGGAGGCCCCAGCCCCGCTCAGGCATTCCCTGACTGCTGGGTGACCAAGCAGTTCACTTCTCCAACCCTAAAATGGGAAGGGGAAATCCCCAGTCTCTCTGCCTCCAGGGGCAGCTCAAGGCGAGCTGTGGCCGGTGCGGGGGTCAGCACGCTCTTGCCTCCACCTTCAGCTGGGTGTTTAAGAGGGGATCTGCCTCCAAGGGAGTGACATTTCCACCATGCTCCTCTGTTGGCTTCCCTCGGAAATCACTTGTGACAGGCTCTTGGAAGGCTGGGCCAAGAAAGCAGCAGCCACAGCCAGAACAGCGGGGGCCCAATTCCAGCCTGGCCAAGCATGGGCTTTCCTGGGGCGACGTGGCCCAGTCTCGAAGTCGAATTCCTGTTAATTCCCACTATCCCCACCAAATGTCCGCCCCGGGCCAGGCCAGGCTCTGGGCTTTCCTGGGGCAACGTGGCCCAGTCTCGAAGTCGAATTCCTGTTAATTCCCACTACCCCCACCAAATGTCTGCCCCGGGCCAGGCCAGGCTCTGGGCTTTCCTGGGCTCCCTGCAGTCACAGAGGCTCCTCAAACCCATGACTACACAGCTAAGTCTCTGGCCAGGCCCTAGGAGCTGCTCAAACTCCCCCAGTCTGCCAGACCGCCCACAGCCCCACCTGTTCCCACTCTGAGCTCCAGTCCTCCACCTTTCTCACCAGACCCAACTTGTCCTTGCCAACCTCTGTGCTTTTGGCCAAGCTGTGTTCTCTGCCTAGAGTACATTTCATTCTTCCCCTAGCCAGTGTTCAAGGCCAGACCAAAACCACCTCCTCCAAGTAGCCTGCCCAGATTACTCTCCCAGAATCAATCCATCTGACACACTGCAATACCCTCTCTTGCTTTGCAGTGGAAGGCCTTGCGTCCAATGCTCTGCCCCCAGTTTCTCTCTGCCTTCGCCACAGTGCCCTGTCCTGCATTCCCCACAGTGCCTATGCCTGGGGACATTACCTAGTAAACATATAGGGAACTGAACCCAAAACAAAGACAAACAACACCCTCCTTTGAACAAGATAACTGCTCTGTGTACTTAGATTCTGGAGACTGACATCTTAACTGTGCATTTCCCCATCTGAAAGCAGTAAGTTGCATCCTCCCTGAAAAAGCGATTACTGGGAGTACCGCTGTGAAGATGGCCACTTTCAGGTGGGAGAGAAACCCAAGGTGTCTGAGTCTGGGAATGTGGAGCTGGAGGGGAAAGGTATCAAGGGTCAGCGGGGCTCCCCTTTCCCCTGCCATAGAAACCATCCAACCTGGCTGGGCACGGTGGCTCACACCTGTAATCGCAGCACTTTGGGAGGCCAGGGCAGGGGAATCACCTGAGGTCAGGAGTTTGAGACCAGCCTCACCAACATGGAGAAAATACAAAAATACAAAACTAGCCGGGTGTGATGGCGCATGCCTGTAATCACAGCTACTTGGGAGGCTGAGGCAGGAGAATGGCTTGAACTGGGAGGTGGAGGTTGAGGTGAGGAGAGATCATGCCATTGCACTCTAGCCTGGGGAACAGGAGCGAAACTCAGTCTCAAAAAAGAAATTAAGAAAAGAAACCAGTCTCCCTGAATGCACTGGCGGCAGAGAAAGCTTAGGGCCAAGCCTCACGCCAGGGCCATGGCCCCTATGCTGGAGCCAGCACACCAAGGCGGTGACCCGGAGAGCCGGGCATGCCCTGGTTCTGCCGGGCAGCCCACTCTAACCTGCCACTGCACATAAATTACAGGGAGGAGGCCGGTGGCCAACTGGCTTCAAGGCTGGCTCTGCCTCCCTCCAGCACAAGGAAGCACTTTGTGCAGCCCAACACCTCATTATCTGGCAACTCAGTCACACCGGAAAGGGCAAATAATGGGGTGAGTGCGACACATGTTGTGCAGCCGTCCCTCCCTGCACAAACCTGTCCTGGAGTCCCACTGCCTATGGGCCAAAGGCTCAATTAACTCCTTAGTATGGTATTTGCAGCCCTTCAATCTGGCTGCAACAAATCTTTCCAGAAAAGTTTCTTTCCAGTCTAATTCATTTATTCATCTATAAGACGTTTATTAAGCACCTACTATGTGCCAAGCATGATGCTGAAGGAGGTGAAGCACTCCTAAGGTCTCACAGGTCCTGAATCCTTCGCAGATCACACACAAGTCCCCAGCTTAAAGCTCTGCATAGAGGAGGTGCTCAGTAACTGTTTTTAATTATCACTCCCACTGCCACTGAGGAGAACAAAAGCTGCTCTTCCCAATGCCCACCAACACACTCACCCAGAAACCTCACCACCACACCAAAAGGCAGGCAGCACAGGCCTGCATGAGGCCACTAGAAGCCTAAAACGTAGAGTCTTGGCTGCTCTGGAGGGCACTGGAGTTTGGAGGTTTTATCTCATGTTGGAGTTACTGGCAATTTGGGGACTACTGGGGTTTTACAGCATACTGGCTCTTCAGTCAACCTCTCTGAGATCACTTATCTGACAAGCACTCCTGCATCCACTCTGGGGTCAAGCCCTGTACAAGGTGCAGGGCTCTCACTGTGGCTCTCCAGGAGCCATGACATGGTGTGACTGCTCCCGCCAGAGGTGTGGACATGTGTACACAAAGGAGGGAGGGGTGGGAGGTCAGGAAGCCTCCCAAATGGCAGGACAGCTGAGCTGAACTTAAGAGGATGAGGAGGATAAAGGTGTGACACACACGTGAAAACACAGAGGCATACAGGTGAGCCTTGCATCCTGGCGTAAGGCCAGAGGTTCCCAGCTGGCTGTCGTGGAAGGGATGGAGTAACAAGAAGCCTTTCCAACAGGTAAGGGTCAGCTGGAATGTCAAGCTATGAGTCTGAACATGATAGAAGCCATGGGTAGTGTCTAAATGATGACACGTCCAGACTCATTTTCGGAAGACAGAAGATGAAGGACAAATCAAAAGGGTCAAGACTCCAGCAACATGGGATATCAGGTATGGGACTTTTCTTCTAATAGCATTTGTAAAAGCCACAACAGGCCAGGTGCTCATGCCTGTAATCCTAGCGCTTTGGGAGGCTGAGGTGGGTGGATCACTTGAGGTCAGGAGTTCGAGACTAGCTTGGTCAACATGGTGAGACCCCTGTCTCTACTAAAACCACAAAAATTAGCCGATAGGTGGAGCATGCACAGCTGTAATCCCAGCTACTCCGGAGGCTAAGGCAGAAGAATCTCTTGAATCCGGGAGGCAGAGGTTGCAGTGAGCCGGGATTGTGCCACTGCACTCCAGCCTGGACGATAGAGCGAGACCCTGTCTCAAAAAAAAAAAAAAAAAAAGCCACAACAATAAACAATTTGACTAATATCAATTTCCTACCACTTTGTAATGAACCTGACTATACAATGAGAGATCCTACACAGCACAACACACATACAGTAAAAATTGCGCATTTTAAAAAGACATACGCTTTTTGACATGAGAACGTGGGCAACTTCTGTGCAACGTAAAAATTGATTAAAGATCTTCTAGCGTGTTTAGGCCAGAGACAGCTGAAAGAAATCAAGAGGGGGAGGGGTCAAAACAATGAGGTCAAAATGGGTATGTATAAAACACAGCCATGACAAATCAACATGGGTCATGATTATGAAAAGAGGCGCCAAGTACAGGTGGCTCACGCCTGTCATCCTAGCACTGCGGGATGTCAAGGAGGGCAGATTACCTGAGGTCAGGAGTTCAAGACCAGCCTGGCCAACATGATGAAATCCCATCTCTACTAAAAATATGAAAATTAGCCAGGCATGATGGTGTGTGCCTGTAATCCCAGCTATTCGGGAGGCTGAGGCGGGAGAATTGCTTGAACCCGGGAGGCGGAAGTTGCAGTGAGCTAAGAAAAAAGAAGAAAAGGCCGGGCGCGGTGGCTCAAGCCTGTAATCCCAGCACTTTGGGAGGCTGAGACGGGTGGATCACAAGGTCAGGAGATCGAGACCATCCTGGCTAACATGGTGAAACCCCATCTCTACTAAAAAATACAAAAAACTAGCCGGGCGAAGTGATGGGCGCCTGTGGTCCCAGCTACTCGGGAGGCTGAGGCAGGAGAATGGCGTGAACCTGGGAGGCGGAGCTTGCAGTGAGCTGAGATCCGGCCACTGCACTCCAGCCTGGGCGACAGAGCAAGACTCCGTCTCCAAAAAAAAAAAAAAAAAAAAGGAACAAAGAAGAAAAGAGGCGCCTAATGTTTTCAGCCAGGGATGGGCAAAGCTTTACTTCTGTAAGTAAAGCACTGCTGAACGTGGCGACGCCTGTCCATTTATATATTGTCTATGGCCCCCTGAAGAAGTGAACAGAGGCAACAGAAACCGTATTGCGGCAAAACCTGAAATACTATTTGGCCCTTTACAGAAAAAGTTGCTGACCTCTGTGTTAGACACATAAGAATTGAATACAGGCAAACAAGTACAAGCAGTTGCCCTGAGGGCAACATATTGATGCTTGAAGCTGCCGCCGCCCCCCCGCACCTCCGCCCCAACCCAGTCCTCCTTCTCTGAGTAGGGCCCTCAGGAGACACCACATTCCTCTGAACATCTTGGGTGGTCAAACTTCCATACTCTGGAGTGAATTTAATTTCTAGAAACTGCCCACGGCTTTTCCAAACCAATTTACGTGAAAAGGTGGGTGATCAAGGAATGAAACGTGCGAGCTTGCCAGGGGCAGGACGCATGCCTCTAACACGGAAGGAACTGAAATCGCAATGAGATGTGGCTTCATTGTAAAGTTGCACAACTTAGTTTCTTGTGTCTCATTAATTGGGGACAACAGTCATAGAATGTTTGGGCCTCGGCCTGACAGTAAAAATCCCTTTGTTGCTTGTGGCTTATGACTACCTCTTACAAGACAAACCACATTCCACAGGAACCTGCGGTCTGGAGAGGGCTGTTAAGGGCTGTCCTGGGAAATTTTTGGAAAAGATGGGGCCTGGTGAGAGAAAAGAATACCTGGCCATTTTACAAATGCAGACACCGTGGCCCAGGGAGGGGAGGGGCCTTGCCAACATCACCTAGCCATGGTACCTCAAGGTTCAACACACCCAGAGTGGCCAATGTTTCAGGTTCAGTGCCAGCTGTGGGGGGTGAGTGAAAAATGAGTTCATGTTCTCCAAGAGCCCAGTCCCTGGTATTTATCTCTGTCAATAAAAACAGAGAAGTCTGGCAGGTCTTGGGCATGTCCCCTGACCTCTCCAAGTCTGCTTACTTATATGAAAAATAGTATCTTCCTTACAGAGTTCTGTGAGAACTCCAATGAGAGGTGTACCTAAAGAACCCAGCAGAGCAGAGCATACAGTAAGTGCTCAACAGAAAGCAGCTAATCACTTCAGGCACAAGGCTGAGCTATTTTCTAGTTGCAACAGTCCAATATTCTTACCCACAAGTGTGCACACACACCTCCCCTTCTGTACAGAAAACTCCTGGAGACTGCAAGGCTTCACTGAGCACCTGTCCTGTGCGAGGACTGGCCCTGCCTGCCTCCAACAGGGAAGTTAACAGAGGGGAAAACTGCAATCTGGCTCTGGAACTGCATCATTCCTACCCCTCTTGGCTAATGTCTTCGGCAGGACCACAATTATAAACACAGAATTAACAGGAACTGAGAAACAGCAGCAGATCAAAAAGCAGGTTGCTCTTGCTTTTGGAGGATGCAAGACAGATTTCTTCCAAAGAGGCAAGGGAAAATCCCCCATCTTTACAGGTCAGGAATAGCGCCAGTAAATCCCTCCACTTTGTCCTTTCTCCTTTCATGGAATAGCCCAATGTGCCAGTGGGTGTTAAGCAAACAAGGGTGTGAGTTGCAGCTTCCTGTGCCTGACTATGCAGTTCCCGCACAGGTCCTTGCCCGAGCTAAGGCTGTGGCCCCGGACACAGACAGATAAAGTCCTGATCGAACACTAAGGGCCAAAGCTGGCACCAATGAGCAAGCCTGGTGAGCTTATATAACAAAGGGCTTGTCACCACTTCCTGCGATCCTCATTGCCAGCATTCCAACACAATGAGACACTCAGCAGCTTTGAAGTTCAACAACTCATTCAGATGGCCCCAGCAAAAAACTCTGCTGGGAGGTGGAGAGTCTGCGCTCCCTTACCTCACCTTCTCATCCCCTCCCCACGTTGTGCTTGCAATGTTACTACTTAAAAAAAATTTCCAATAGTAATTAAACGATTTGCACTTGTTTTTAAGAACTGTAAAATATTCCAACCTTCCAGCGATAAAAAGTGTATACATTCTGGTCGATTTCCTTCCAGTCTTTTTTCTACATAAGTAGGTGGGAATGCAGTAATTGGAAAAGAATACAAATATTCATCATTTTTTTATATCCTGCCTTTAAAAAAGTATTACTTTTGGCCGGTTGCAGCAGCTCATGCCAGTAATCCCAGCACTTTGGGAACTAAGGTGGGAGGATCACTTGAGTTTGAGATCAGCCTGGGCAACACAGTGAGACCCTGACTCTACATAAAATTTTAAAATTAGCTGGGCATGGTGGTGAGTGCCTGTAGTCCCAGCTACTTGGGAGGCTGAGTCTGGAGGATGATTTCAGCCCCGGAGGGGGAGGCTGCTGTGAGCTATGATGGCACTGCCGCACTCTAGCCTGGGCGACATAGCAAGGCCCTGCCTCAAAATAATAATGATAAATACACATATAAAAAATCAAAAAGTATTACGTCGTTGAGCGTTCTCTATCTTGACGATTTTGCAGTGGAGTTACTCAACTCAGCTTTTGTTGGCTGTATTCCCTCTCGCTTTAGGCCACACATCAGCCATTTCCCATGGCTGGATATTCAGGTAATTTCCAGTTTGGGGTTTTGCCAAATGTTTTAGGTGCTTTTCCCTAGGAGGGCACCACTGGGGTCCCAGGGTAACAACTTTTAAGCCTCTCCACGTTGCTCTCTCACTGTTTCCAGTCACACTTTTTGATCTAAAACCAAGTCTACAACATTTTTAGGGCAACTTTGATTTATACAGTCTATTCACTGGCACCTTCTCAGCTGATCTCAAGACAGGAATGAACATCCTTTTTGTTTTATTTAACTTATTTTTGAGACAGAGTCTCGCTCTGTCACCTAGACTGGAGCGCAGTGGTGCCATCTCGGCTCACTGCAGCCGTACCCTCCCAGACTTAAGTGATCCTCCTACCTCTCAGCCTCCCAATTAACTGAGGCCACAGATGCATGCCACTACACTTGGCTAATTTTTAAATTTATTTTGTAGAGATGAGGTCTCCCTATGTTGCCCAAGCTGGGCTCAAGCGATCCTCCTGCCTCGGCCACCCAAAGTGCTGGGATTACAGGTGTGAGAGCCCAGCCCACATCCTCATTGAAAACAGGCTCAGACGGGTGTGGTGGCTCATGCCTGTAATCCCACCACTTTGGGAGGCTGAGGTGGGCAGATCCCCTGAGGTCAGGAGTTTGAAACCAGCCTAGCCAACATGGCAAAACCCCATCTCTACTAAAAGAATGCAAAAATTAACCGGGTGTGGTGAGGCATGCCTGTAATCCCAGCTACTTGGGAGGCTGAGACAGAAGAATCGCCTGAAACCAGGAGGCAGAGGTTGCAGTGAACTGTCACACCACTGCATTCCTGCCTGGGCAACAGAGCAAGACTCAGTCTCAAAAAAACAAACGAACAAAAAACAAAACAAAACAAAAAGGAAACAGGCTCAGAGAGGTCAAGTGACTTGCCCACAGTCACAGTGTGACCCCGAACCCAGAATAACCCTGAGCAGAGCTCCTTCACTGGCCCACACTGCTTCCCTCATAGGCCCCTAGGCAGGCCAGTATTTGAGCAGGTACCATGGGCCTTTTTTTTTCCTGAGACAGTCTCACTCTTGTTGCCCAGGCTGGAGTACAGTGGTGCAATCTCGGCTCACTGCAACCTCCGCCTCCCTGGTTCAAGCGATTCTCCTGCCTCAGCCTCCTGAGTAGCTGAGATTATAGGCGCCTGCCACGATGCCCAGCTAATTTTTGTATTTTTAGTAGAGACGAGGTTTCACCATGTTGGTCAGGTTGGTCTCGAACTCCTGACCTCAAGTGATCCTCCTGTCTTGGCCTCCCAAACTGCTGGGATTACAAGCGTAAACCACTGCGCACAGCCAACATTTAAAAATTGAATGCATGATGATCTGAAACACAGCTTGCTACGGTCCCCAAGTCTCACCCTGTAATCTTAAATCTACCTGTTAAAGTCTTGACCATCCAACCCCAGAACCAATGCAGGAAAATGGCACAATCCTTCAGCAAAAGGGCTCAAGTAGTCTTTCTTTTATTCAGCAATGGGAAAGTTTCCCTTCTACCACTAAAGAACTAAGCAACAGAAAATGCCATGGCCCAATTAAGTCTAAGGAATAGACTTAATAATGACAATCTAATTTGCTCGTCTCTGAATTTAGACTATGAATGCAAAGTTACCTTAGATTTCATATTCAAACAAACCTTTGAAATTCAAATATATGGATCTTCTAAGGCAGCCAGGCCTCTTTCTGCAAGGGAAGCCCTGATTTCCCTTTTTGGGATTTTTTTTGAGGAAAAGTCTGGGAAGACACAATAACGTATGAACAAAATGTATGTTTTGTTTCAGTACTCTTCACAGATCTAAAGTCCCTTCCCCATAACTATGAAGGCGGCCATCAGAAATGTGCAAGCATAAAATGACTCTCTAAATGAATCAATGTATACAACTGAAATTTACTTTCAGAGTAAGAAATGCTTGAATATATATGGAACTAGAAGCCGCCGAATGTTAAGAAATCCAATACTCTTAAGTGTCCACTAATTTGTAGAAAAAAGGTGTAATCAGAAGAAACCATCAAAAGCAAAGAGTAAGATATTTTCTAGGATAACCATTCCCAAAAAGGCCAGGCAGATAGAAAACCAAACAGTATAAAACACACAAAAAACGTGCCTTCACACCTCAACCACTGACTACAATCTTTTACTACCAAACTTCTTATTTAGCACCCTCTGAGTTGTCACAATTTCTGCTTCCATTGGAGGCTTCAAGTCTAATCATCTGTAAGGATTCCTCAAACCAAACAGTTTGCCTGGATAAAGAAAAGTTTCTCTGCCTTTTCAAAACCAGGCCCACTTCTACCCTAGTCTGCAGGTGACAAAGAATCTGAGTCAAAGTTGCACATAAAATTCAAGGCAGGCCACGCGGGGTTGCTCATGCCTGTAATCCCAGCACTTTGGGAGGACGAGGCGGGCGGATCACGAGGTCAGGAGATCGAGACCATCCTGGCCAATATGGTGAAACCCTGTCTCTACTAAAAAATAAAAAAATTAGCTGGGTGTGGTGGTACATGCCTGTAATCCCAGCTACTCGGGAGGCTGAGGCAGGAGAATTGCCTGAACCAGGGAGTCAGAGGTTGCAGTGAGCCAAGATCGCGCCACTGCACTCCAACCCGGCGAGAGAGTGAGACTCCAACTAAAAAAAAAATTCAAGGCAGAGGGACAAGGGGCAAGTAGGCAAGACCTCAAAGCATGCCTGGGTTGAGTGTCTGCACTTTGACAACCTTCAGGCCCAAGGCCTGGGAATATCATCCAGGCTGTGACAGCATTCTCAGCAGTCCTGTGGGTGACGAGGAAGTGATGACACCAACTCCCACCATCTCATCACTTCACAGTCACACCACAGATGGCTTTCAGATGATCCAGAGCCCCACAGAAGCCCGGCAAGCAGGAGCTGACTGATGGCAACGTTATTCCTAGATCTTTACAAAGTGTTTCTTCTGAGCCTGTAAAGTGAGCTCTGCCAGCCAGAGTAGCCCTCTGATGGAGCAGTGAAGGCATAAGGAATAGTCCAGGGATCCTCAAGGGGCTCTTCGATTGAGCCCAGCAAACATCTTCATCGAGGCTAATGTTTCTTTCCCTCTGGGGACCTGAGCACTTACTGTTTTTCAAAGAGCTTCTCCCTGGAAGGACGTCCTCTGAAGGTCAGCATCCTGCATTGGCTCAGAGCCCTGGTTTTCCCTTTCCCCTCTTGCACTGCTGTCTTTTGAAGACTTCAACTACGATGCCAGCAACTTTACATGGCTTCTTTCGAACTGCCATCGTTTGCCTGGACATCCTGGAATGCCTCTAACTCCACGAGGTGCTGCCATCAGATGGGAGAACTCCATCTCAAGGGCAGGTGACTAGCTCTGTCCACCCCCAGAACACACACGGCCTGCTCCCCCATCTCCTTAGTGCCCCCATGTCTTTCCTTTTGGATGTGCTGCTCGGTAGCTCTGTCCTTTCCTGCTTCGTGTTTCAACAGAAACAAGCAGTCTGACTTGTACGAGGCCTCCTCCGCCCAACTCTCCGACCAGCAGGGCCATTCCCGGCCCAGACTCCGTGACCCCAGCACATGTTCCGTCTGGCTCTGACAGAATGTGGACAAATGCTCTGATGGACTGAGTAACTCACAAACTCCCACAGAGGATGTCTCAGCTATTGACAGAAAAATCTATCCTCCTGACAAGCGCTCGGTCAATTTCTCTTGATTGCCCAGTGTCATCTGAGAGCTGCCTAAGCAGTCAGTTGCAGTATTTCAGGCCCTTGGTGCCTCTGCCTAAAGCATTTGATGTCCTCCTAACTAAGGTCCTCACCTCCATGGCCAGCTTAGAGCCACCCCCCACCCACCCTTTGTAAACTATCCCCTCAGGCTACAGACATACAAGTGTCCCTAAAGCATGAAGCTGACCCTTTCACTCCCTCCCTCTACCACCTTTCATTACCCACAGACTAAAGACCAAACTGTGGCCTGGCCCTGAAGGCCTTCCCACACCTGGCTTCTCCTCCATCATCTACTAGGGACCATTCAGAAGGCCCCTCTCTCAGGAAGTCCTCCTCCACATCCACCAATCTCTAAATATCCAAATCCTCCCTATGCATGAAGGCCCAGCTCCCATGCCACCTCCTCCATGAAGCCTTCCTTGATGCCCCTTTGGCAGCACTGTCCTGAGAATGCCTATGGAGTGTACCTGGCCCAAACCAGACACTTCATCGACAGTAGAGAGCTATGGTTTCTAAATGGCCATCAGCTGACACAGAGCTGACCCCATCACTGTCCCCTGCGTCTGTGTAACACAGACTGACTGCCTGGCTGGAACCCCAGCTCCAGCTCTGCCCATTACTAGCAGTGTCATCTAAAATAAGATACAAACTTATTTGCCTCAGTTTCTCCATCTGCAAAATGGGACTCTTTTTTTTTTTTTGAAATGGAGTCACTCTCTGTCGCCCAGGCTGGAGTA
Source organism: Macaca nemestrina (assembly GCF_043159975.1). Classification (NCBI taxonomy): domain Eukaryota; kingdom Metazoa; phylum Chordata; class Mammalia; order Primates; family Cercopithecidae; genus Macaca; species Macaca nemestrina. The sequence continues at coordinate 67,432,735 of NC_092138.1, forward strand.
TAATGGCGCGACCTCAGCTCACTGCAACCTCCGCCTTCCGGGTTCAAGCAATTCTCCTGACTCAGTCTCCTGAGTAGCTGGGACTACAGGCATGTGCCACCACGCCTGGCTAACTTTTTGTATTTTTAGTAGAGATGGGGTTTCACCATGTTAGCCAGGCTAGTCTAACATCTCCTGACCTCGTGATCTGCCTGCCTCAGTCTCCCAAAGTGCTGGGATTACAGATGTGAGTCACTGCGCCCAGCCAAAATGGGACTCTTAATAGAACTTGCCTCCTATGGGGTGTTGTGGGAATCAGTGAGCTAACGTACCTCAAGCTCTTAGATCAGAGCAGTGATCCTAGGTAAAGCTTAACCATAAGCAGACCCATCAAGATAAGGACAGGTTCACTTTTTGAGGACCACATCATCAGTCCAGAAAGGGCAAGCCCACTGACTTTACTGTGGCTATAGAAAGCCCGAAGTTCCAAACTGGACTGAGGCCCAAGACACACAGGCCAAAATAATATAAAACATTCATAAAGCTCTTCCTAAATGCTAGACATTATGCTCAGCCATTTCAACAAACGATTTTATTTAATCCTCACAATGACCCAATGTACTTCCCCAGAACCTCATCTCCCAAATGCCTTACCATCTGTAAAATGGGGGTTCTCATAGCACTACCTCAAAGACCCACAGTAAGGATCAAGTACTGGAAGCGTTGCCTATGGTGACAGAGTGAATGGTCAGGAAACACCATCTATTACTATTTTACCTACATAGCGGATGGGGCATTCCAGACCCAGAGAATTTAATCACTTGTCCCAAGTTACTAAGCTTCCAAGCACCAGAGCTAGGATTTGAGCTCTGGACTTCTGACCCTAAAGCCAGTGAGTGTTTCACGCCACCACAGTGGGACACACTTGGGTTCTGCTGTGTCTGGAGCAACAGCCCTGGGCTCCTGTGGTATATGACCTTGCCAGCTAGCCCCCACAAGGCGGCCAAGAACCAGGACAGGGAATGCCCAACCCTGACATCACACTGCTTTCAGCCAGACAACCTCTGCTCCACTTGCCACCTACTCCTCTGGAATCCACTTCTGACAGTTCCTTTGCTGAGACTCCCCAAATCCACCTGGGAATCTGACCTTGTTCCCCATCCAGTCACCTGCCTGCACAGTTAACACCTCAGTGCCAACTTCAACTCACCCACTGGGAACCTGCTCTAGCCTATTACTTCCTGCCCACAGGAAGCTCCTAGACTTGGGCTCCATCAAGACCCCCACAGTTGTGACATCAAAGCATCCTTGCCCTTAGCAGCTGGGGTCCTGGCTGGGAATCTGACTCTGTGAACAATGTTATAGCCTGCAGCTTCTCTCTGCCTTTGAAGATACAATCGCACATGTGAGGGTCCTTATGAGAAGCAAGGTTAGACTGGTTCTACTTGACCTCAGAGAGTTAAACCAAGACAGTAGTCAAATCTACAAAGAAAAAGTTCAGCCAGCAGAACTCCTGTGAATACCAGGTGCTAAACAAGCTAGAGTAAACATTAAAAAAAAAAAAAAAAAAAAAAAGTCAACCTCAGCTGTGCAAAGGTGGCTGGACAAAAGGTGATAAATCTCAACCCTGGAAGTTTTCAGCTTGGAAGAGGGTTGGATGGGGTGATCCTCAGCTCTCTGGGACACCAAAGGTCAAGGACAGCCGCTTTCTACCTTGGCTGCAGATCACAATCATCTAGGAGCTTCAAAAACTACTGATGCCCTGGCCCCATCTCCAGAAATTAATTAATCTGGGATGGGAGCCTAGGGAACTGAAATTTGTAAAATAATGTGCAGGTAATTTTACTGTGCTGCTAGGGCTGGTCCTGGGTTCAGTGACGTGATGTGACACACAGTGCGGTGAGTTAGGCAGACACCCTCAGCCTCTTAGAACCACAGTCGTGTTCAGCAGTGTTCAGAAATCTGCATTTTTTTCCTGGATTTATTCCCCATGAACACTCCTGGACTTAATCTGTTCCTTTAATACCAATTTTGTTAATGTCATCAGCCTCACAGCAAACACTGCAGGATGGATTTTCCTGACACCAGCATGAGCCAGAAAAAGAGAAACAGGCTAGAGTGGTCTGGAAAAAATCTCTCACTGATTGAAGACACGGGACACCTGGGTTGATGGGGGACAGAAAGGGGTGGGGTGCAGAGGAAGAACTTGGTGAATTATGATCACCTGGACTTTTTGCAGGTGTTAAAAAATTTGAGTGACCAAAATTGTGTGGACAGGCCACATCTTCAAATCCTACCCATTCTGAACTCTCCCACCAGCCACACCCACCTCAGCCCAAATGCTTCTTTTGTTTGTTCAGGGAGTCATTTACCTGCCTGTCTACGCTGGCAATGAATTTCTCCCTCTCCAATACCCAATCCTGGGCTCTGAGCTAGAGCACCCAGGCTTAACCGTCTCTGATTGTCCCATAGGACTCAGAGCAGTGCTGGAATATGGTCGGATGACTGAACACTACACCCCCTCTCTACAAAAATCACTGTGAAAACTGAAACACGCGCTTGGTTCAAGCCACATGGGCAGGGCAGACCACCGTAAGTGATCGCCTCAAATACACCTAGACAGCCCAGCCTCTGGTATCAGAGGAGGACGCCGACTTCACCAGAGGCAAGACAAGGCTGTCTTGGCCACATCCCACCCACCACAGCAGGTTTGGCATTCTGCCGTGGTGGGTAAAGATGAAGCCCTAGTTAATACCTAGTTACTTTCCTCAGATGTCAGGAGTTGAATGTGTAATAAGCGCATGGGTATCTGCTGAAGAAAGGTGTCATTTTATAAAGACAGGCCTTCATCGTCCTTATCATAATCACTGATGAGACCTAAACACTGTCAGGGCAAGATGGAGTCAAAATATTTAAGTCTAAAAAGGTACCTGAAAAAACAGACAGATCATTAACAAACAATACAGGGTGTCCAGAAACACACTAGCCATTTGGAAAACAAGATGACAACCATACTTCATACCATGAAATCAAACTCTAGGGGGATGGAAATTTTAATGTAAAAAAAAAGAAAAAAGAAAAGAAAATCCATTAATGTATTAGAAGAAAATATAAATACTAGAGTAGGGAAGACTTTTCGTTTTTTTGAGACAGAGTCTTGCTCTGTCTTCCAGGCTGGAGTACACTGGCACGATTTCAGCTCACTGCAACCTCTGTCTCCTGGGTTCAAGCAATTATCGTGCCTCAGCCTCTGAAGAAGCTGGAACTACAGGCGCACGTCACCACACCCAGCTAATTTTTTGTATTTTGAGTAGAGACGGGTTTCTGCCATGCTGCCCAGGCTGGTCTCGAACTCCTAAGCTCATGTGATCCACCCATCTCGGTCTCCCAAAGTGCTGGGATTACAGGCATGAGCCACTGTGCCCAAACGGGAAGACTTTTCTCAGCAGCATGCTCAAGAAATCATGAATGTGGAGACTGATTAAATAGAAAACAATTCATTGTAACCAACAATTGCCACATATAGAACCAAAGGGCAAATTACAAACTTTAAAAAATATTCTGCAACCCAAATGGCAGGCAAGGAGCTGCCATTGTTAATCCACAAAGCATTCTTATAAATCAACAGAGAAAACCCTGCAGCAGAAAAGAATGAACAGATGATAAAGTAAACAATTTTAGAAAAGCAACACAAATGGTCAACACACATTTGCACAAGGAATCCAGGAAACTGCAAATGCAACTAACTTGCATTAGAATTCCCAGGATTGTGTGAGAAGGGTAGAACAGGTGTCAACTTGTAAAGTCTTTCTAGAACACAATTTGAAAGTATGTATCAAACTTTTTGCTGTCTTATCCAACAATTCTCAGAATCAATCCCAAGGAAATAATCACAGACCTATGCAAATAATTAAGTTACAAAGATGTTCATTATGGCACTGTTAAATTGGTGAAAATGAGGAAAAGCCTAGTGTGTAAACAGAATACAATGCAGCTATTAAATTACCATTGTTAAATATTTAAGATATTGTAGACATCTTTCCGTGTCTTTAAGTTTAAAAAAAACAGATGGTATTAATTTTTGTGGAGGAAAAAACAAACATATATATATATATATATATATGCACCGAAAAATGGCTAGATAAAAAAGTAGTAAAATGTTAATGGTGGTTTCTTTGAATTATAGAATTAGGATTGGCTTCTGAGTTTTGCTTACTTATTATTTTCTATACCAAACTTGTCTTAATTTTGTTACAAGGGGTAAAAGGTTAGTCAAAAGATAAACGTGGAACTATAGCTCAAAATGCAAGCTGGCCCCTTTCTGAGGAACTGGCTCAGAGCACAGCCAACTTGGGGCCCCACACAGGGCAGGTAGGCACCGCGCCATTTTGCAAATGCCACACAGTCCCCAATCACATGTGTGGCTTTGGAATGCACCAGAGGGATTACCGGGCTGTCTGGTTTTCTGGCAGTGCACATCCAACAAAATGGTAAAGTTTCACTGTTAAGAACTTTCTGATGATTTTCATTTTTAGAATTTAGCTGTAGCCTGGAGAAACCTGAAAATTCTCATTCCTCCTAGTTCTGTTTGCATCCTCCCCGTAGCCCATGTACCAGTGAACCCACAATATAAGGGACCACTTCCTATCAGAAGCAGCCAGCAATGAAATGCTCTGCTGAGCAAAACAGTGGCTACTCCAGCCCTGTCCCTGGAGACTTAATCACTGCACTGTCTCCACCCTCCTGTGGTGCCCAGCTCAGCCATGCAACACAGCAGGTGGCCTCTTTTGAATTAGGAGTATTGGGGCAATTTCAGACCAGTGGCAGGTGGGGCCCGGCCCCTTGCCACCTTCCCCTATCCCTGGCAAATACACCATGGCATGCCCCAAGCTCTGGCCACCCCTGACTGCACACAGCAGAGTTCCCCTTCCAATCTCAGCCACTGTGGATGGGATCCCATCTGTCTCGGATGCCCCAACCACACCTTGCTCTGGACCCATCTCCCATGAGGCCTCCTCTTCCCGATGGTTTTCCCCATTTCCTCCTACACAGAGCCCACACAGAGGGCCATCCATTTCTTCCCTGGGATCTCAGGCACCTCCTGGACCCCTAGGCCTCAGCTGCTAAATCTGCTTCATTGGTGGCTGCTCAGGGCCAAAACCCTGCAGCCATTCTGGCTCTTCTCCCTCATCTCTGTCAGGAAATCCCAAGGCCCAATTTCACCACACACGGGAATCTGCTCTCTTCTCATCACCTGCTGCCACAGCCCTGCTTCCAGCGGTCTGCCCGCTGGTGCCCTCTGCTCTAAAATCTCCAGAGCCACCCTTTAAAAACCCAAGTCAGTTGCGTGGTTGGCTCCTCTGCTCAGAACCCTCTGCTGCCCCCATCTCACCCAGGATTAGCGAGGAAGGCTTCTTCGATGCTTGTGAGGCCCGACTTCCTCTGCCCCACACCTCTCAGCCCTCATCTGCCTTCACACCTCCTCCTGCCTGCTCCGCTCAGTCACGTTCATCTCTGCATTGCTCCCCGAACCACCCAGGCATGCTACTGCCTCAGGCTTCTGCACTGTTCCTCTTCCCTCTGCCTGGAATGCCCTCCTCGGAGAGCAGGGTGGTTCATGCCATCACAATCTTTAGCAAGGCCCTCTCTGAGCACCCATACAAAAAGCATCCCACCCCAAATTCACACTTGCCCTCGCCTCTTTATTCCTCTTTACTTTCTTCACAGTCCCTACCCCTGACATAACTATATTTACCTGACTCCTGTCATGAGAGAGCAAGCTCAGGGGAGCATAGACTCTTATCTGCTTTGTTCATGGTTCTATTCCTGGCACCTAAACAGAACAATCCCCAGCACATAGCAGGCTCTCAACAATGAATGAGTGAATGAGAAGAAAGGACTTGGCATGGGCTCTCACAGCCACACTGGGAACTCTGGGTCCAGCCTGTAAGTCAAGGCCCGGCAGTGGGCCAGGGGATCTGCTTCCCCCACCCACCCGCCCACCTGTCGAGTCACTCTCCCCTCCTTAGCCTTGGGAAGCCCCTTTCTGACCAGGAGTATTATATGCTGCTTGGAAAAAACTGGGCCTGAGTCACTCCCTGGGGCTCTAATTCTCTCTCCATCCCCTGGACCCACCTCCAAGATCCTTCCTTTACAGCATAATGGGAAATCCAGAGACAGCTCCCCTTGGAGAAAATGGAAAGGCACTGAATGATTTAGAGGAAAATTCAGTTCTTCCTGCCTCGGGAGTTAGGAAAGCTCAAATTCTCAGGAAGTTAGTGCGGTTGAAAGTGAAACATTAATAGAAATATTACTGGAAAATACCAAACAGGAAGAGAAGGAAAATTCCATTGTGGAAGCAAGGTCCTCTGTCAATGCTCCTTAATGGTCTCAGCAAAGCGTTTCAGAATCAAAACACAGGAAGAAGCGGAAATCAATCAGGCTGTCACCCTTCCTGTAGACTCCAGCTTCGGCCACGCCACCTCCACACCACGCCGGCACAAAGGGCACTGGCCTCAACACAAGGTCAATACACACAGCAGATACTGGCCGCCAGCTCTGCCTCTGCTGCAAGGCAGGGCACAAGGCACTCCTCCCCGTGAGCCTCTGTTTCTCCATCTGCAAAAGGGAGATTACAGCCCGTTCCTCACAGAGTGGCTCTGAGAAGCAAACAAATTACCGGTGTGAAACTGCCCCCTTTAAGCTGTGGAACACTTACATAAATGTTGAAATCAGTCACTTCTACCATGCCAACAGAGGGGATATTTTACAAAGAGTAAGTCTAGCCACAAATAAGGCAGAGACAATAGAGCAAATTCGGGCATGCGATTGTGCAGTAGTATGGCAGAGTGGTTACAAATAGATGCTGGATCTGGCTTCACATCTCATCTCTGCCACTTACTGGTTGTCTGACTTTATTATTATTATTATGTTTTTTTAGATGGAGTCTCGCTCTGGCACCCAGGCTGGAGTGCAGTGGCCCTATCTCGGCTCACTACAACCTCTGCCTCCCGGATTCAAGCGGTTCTCCCACCTCAGCCTCCCAAGTAGCTGGGATTACAGGCAAGTACCACCACGCCCAGCTAATTTTTGTATTTTTAATAGAGACGGGGTTTCACCATGTTGGCCAGGCTGGTCTCCAACTCTCGACCTTAGGTGATCCACCTCGGCCTCCCAAAGTGCTGGGATTACAGGAAGTGCTGGGATTACAGGCGTGAACCACCCCGCCCAGCCGACCTGACTTTAGACAAGTGACTTAACCTCTCTGTGCCTTGGTTTCCTCATACGTAAAAACAAGAATAGTAGCAGCAGTAGTAGTAGCTACCTCAAAGGACTGTAGTGAGGAGTAAGGTTACATACAAAGCACACAGAACTGCACCTAGCTCAGAGCATGTACAATAAAAGTATTAGCTAATATTACTGTAGTGGAAAGCTCCCTTAATTCAAGTGATTGTGCTTTTCTTACTCAAATACTGCCTCCTCACGCTGCTTCTCCTGTGGCTCCATGAAATCAAGGCCCTGCCCAGAACAGTCTCTGTGCCAAGACGGCTTTTAGCTCACCCACACCACTTTATTTACAGATAAATTCTGACATACAGATGTGAGTTTGAACCTTGGTTCCTGTGTCCTCAACCAGAAGATAAGCTTTTCAGGGGCGGGCACTATCCAGGCCCTGGTTCATCCCTGTATCCACACAGCTCCTCATGGTGGCCTGAATATAGCAATTCCTCAGTCAGCACAGGCCATATGAAAGTTAGGATGTCAAAGACGACCACTGCCTTTGTCCCGCGGAAAATGCACCACCTTCTGGGCACAGTGGCTCACACCTGTAATCCCAGCATTTTGGGAGGCCAAGGCGGACGGATCACTTGAGCCCAGGAGTTTGAGATCAGCCTGGGCAAGATCGTGAAACCCCATCTCTACTTAAAAAACAAAACAAAACAAAACATTATCTGGGTGTGCTGCTGTGTGCCTGCCTGTAGTCCCAGCTACTTGAGAGGCTGAGGTGGGAGAATCGCCTGAGCCCGGGAAGTTGAGGCTGCAGTGAGCTGTAATTGTGCCACTGCACTCCAGTGTGGGGGACAGGAGTGAGATCCTGTCTCAAAAAAAGAAAAAAGCACCCCTCCTACCGCCACCATCAACCAACTTCAGAAAACCACAGGGTGTGTTGCCGTCAGCCAGCCAGCATCCCAGCTCTGTTGGAAAGTCACACGTCCCAGTTTATTTTCTAGGGCCAAGCTGGCCTACCCGTTCCCCACAGGTCACCACTTCTGGGCTCTCCCAGCACAAGCTAAACTAATCAGGGGAAGGCTTGACCACAGGCAAGTTCAACCTTGCTGACTGATCAGAGGAAACCACAGCTGTTTCAGATTTGACTTTTAAAGCTAATTTTTATGGGTCAGAAATGCTCTGGGGGCAAAAAGAGGATATGGTCAAGTCATGGGGGTTAAGCCCTGGGGTAATCAGTCATGTTCTGAGATTGTCAGATTAGAGAGGACAGTCACCTGATCTCTTTCAAGGAAACTTAAGTTCCTTGTTGATCAGGGCCAGTGTACCGCCAGTCTCTTTCTCCAAACAGAGCACACACAGCCTGGCGAATCCTTGAAGGGAAGGAATGCTTGGTGTTAGAATGAGAAGACATGACAGTTACAAGACTCACGTTTTGTGCAGCTGTCCCTTGGGATGTGCCAACTCTGTGCTCAGAATTTCTCTATAAAATAACTCAAGTGCTGCATTAACATCTCATTTCTGGAACTCTGAGGCAGATGGAAGAGAGAGAAACAGAAAAGCCAGATCTAGGGCCTCTTCTAGGGACACCAAAGACAAGCTTGAAAGCGGAGAAATTAGGGCAGAGGGCTGCAAGTAGCATTAAGTAAAGAGGAGGAGGAGACATGTAACACATATTCCTGTAAATATCCAAGCTTTATACTACTTATTTCCATTGAAACCATGGAAAATAGAGGAAGCATATAGGTTTTGAACTCAAGACTGCACTGGTGTGATCCTTGCTCTATCACTTTGTAGCTATGTGACATTAGGCAAGTCATCAACCTCTCTAAGCCTCAGTTTCTTTACCTGGAATATGGGGATAAGGTAGATGATGGCATTGAAGGCTCTAATTAATGGCTTGCCTGTATCCCTGCCCTTTGCCATGGGACACTGCAGCTCCTCCTCTCTCCTTGAATCGTGGCTGGCCTTATGATTTGCTTTGGTCAACAGAAGGGTCAGCGTGCCAGTTTCCAACCTCAAGAGACCTCATGCGCTCCTGCTTTTTCTTGGAACCCTGCTGCTGTCATACGAACATGTGCTGGAGGAGGAGAGACCACACAGAACAGAGCTGAATTGTTGCAGCCCAAGGCCATCCTAAACCAGCCCACCAAACACGTAAGAAAGCCTAGCCAGGATCAGCAGGGCTGCATACCCACCCCACCCCCACTGACTGCAAAGGCATGAGTGAGCCCAACTGAGACCAGAAAAATGACTCAGATATACAGGCTCGTGGCTATAATAAAAGCTTATCGTTTAAAGCAGGGGTTGGAAACTACAGTGCACAGGTCAGCTGCCTGTTTTTTGTAAAGTTTTATTGGAATATAGCTGTTCCCATTAATTTCCATATCGTCCATGGCTGCTTTCAAGCTACAGTGGCAGAGTTGAAGAGCTACGATAGAGACTGCACGGCCCACAATCAAACCACAGGTGATTTTGGGGTGATTTGTTATGTAGCAACAGCTAATACAGCAGCCAAGCCTCTCCCAGTGGGATGGTGAGAATTAAATGACCGAATAAGTGATTACTATGAAGCCTGGAGAATGCATTTCCCTTCTGGGGACTCAACCAGGAAAAACTGGATTTGATACGCAGCATTTCTCTCACACTGCTTTCAGGGGATGGGACTTCATAGGGGAAAGTGTCCCAAGCCAAACCACAGCTACCAAGTGCGACCCTGACCTTTTCCATCAGTGACACTTTAAGAACTGAGAATGTGGCTGTTCATCAAATGGGAATGACTGACAACTCATGTTTGACCCTGGCTTCAATCAAGCCCTACATCAATGATTGTATGTGAAACAGGACAAATGATAATTCACAACTATGCAGCAAGGCACATGAGACTTTCTTCCCTTTGTGGGCTCCAACGTCCCTCTGCAGTCTCCCGCCACACCTGCCCTGCTGCCCCCAGCCATCCTCTCCAGCCTCCAGGCCATGGCACTGGCTGCTTTATTCCCTTTGCATGAAAAGTCCTCTTCCCCACTCCCCTGCTTCGGGAATTCCCACTCAGCCTTCTACGCTCAGCTCAAGGGCGATCTTCTCCTCAAGGCCCTCTTTGGCTTCCCAGGCAAGTTCAGGCCCTCCTAGCCCTCTGTACACACTTCTGGCATTCCTCAGGTTGTGATATTGTCTCTCTGGTTGTATCTGTCTCCCTGACTAGACCAGGAGAAGCTGGTATTCAACTGCAAACTGAGAAGCTTCCTTCTTGGAAAGTTAGCCACCACTTATTTCTCTCTGAACTCCCCCCTGCCTAGCAGGCAGTTTAGAAACTGTTTGCTGGATGTTAAAAAAAAAAAAAAAAAAGAAGTTAGACATGATATTATTTATTCTGTAACTATGGAAAAAGTGTTATTTAACTCAACTCTGGATGCTGACAAAATATAAAGTGTTGGTACACATCAGTATGTATTTAAAACCCGGGAAAACTGATGTCATGATGCATCCTGACTTAATTGTGGTGGAAACAACATTTATTTAATTATAATAAAAGAAACAAGACTTCAGCAGAAAATATAACTGGATAAGACCTGTTTGGCTGCACAAAAGGAGACCTACCAAAGTAACTAGCCTCTTTTGTAATCATTGTTTTTTTTTTATAAAGCACAACTTGAAGGAATAATGTGTCTACCTATTCCAGTTTCATTTTCTCTTCCCAGGAGCTCAGGCCCTTACCGTCTCTCACCAGAACTACAGCTGTGCCCTAACTTCGATCCCCAGATTTTGGCAGCTGTTTATAGCCTGGATGCCCCTTCACCATGGCTCTGAGTACATCCCTTCCCTGGCTCAACAACCTTCAAGGTCTCCCCTGTGGGGTCTAACTTCAAGCCCCTACCTCTCTCACATTGTCATCTCTCATTCCCCAAACAAGGCCCAGCTGCATGAAAATGCTGCTTTCCAAGAACAGGCCCCATGTTGAGATTTTATACACATACACACACGTACATGCACACGTCTATGTTCACACACACGTATACACTTACATATGCACACCCTGACACATAAGCACTCCTGCAGCCTGCAGTCACCCTCTCCCCTGCGCTGGGATTCCACTTCCAACTCTAGATCCAGCTCAAAGCCACCTCCTAGGTGATGATCTCCCCAAATTCTCCAAGATAAAAACACTGGGAAACAAAGGATGAAATTCCTGTCAATCTCCTCCAGGGGCTCAGGCCAGAGATATGGACAAATCTCCTGCATCCTTCATTACCTCCCCTCCTCACACTTATACCAAGACATCTCTGAGCACAAAGTAAATGCTGGGAAAAATGGGCTATGTTAGGGGAGAAACCATTAGAGTAAGGCTAGTTTTTCTTCCAAATAATTACAATCGGAAAAGTGGGTGGGGTGCTGTGGCTCTCACTTGTAATCCCAGCACTTTGGGAGGCCAAGGCAGGAGGATCACTTGAGCCCAGGAGCCTGGGCAACATAGCGACACCTGATCTCTACAAATAAAAAAATTAGCCAGGTGTGACAGTACGTGGCCCCAGTAACTCAGGAGGCTAAGGTGGGAGGATTGTTTGAGCCTGGGAGGTTGAGGCTGCAGTGAGCCATAGCTGCGCCACTGCACTCCAGCTTAGGTGAGAGGGTGAGACCTCTAACAATGGACAAAGACTAAATGAGGAGCCAGAAGTGGGTTTTCCTGGATCCATGAGTGAGGGGCAGAAGGAAGGCTGGATCTACAGTGTGCCTGGCCTCCCAAAAGCTGTCTGGCTGGAAATAATGTGAAAACAACTGCTTCCTGACTGCCTGATGGGGTGGGGGTGGAGGGGTGCTGGCCAAGGATCAGGAAGTAGCCACACACAGATGGCAGAAACAAGGGCATCCAGAGTCTCTGCATTCCAAGGCTGCCCTGACCAGAAGACCCAGACGGACAGTTAAGAAGAAGCCACTGTTGCATGAGTGGTTTTCAAAGCATGGTCCCAGGACCCTCAGCCACTTCCCCTCAACCTGGGAAATGCTGGAATGCAAATACGCAGGTCCCCCACCAGGCATGCTCAATTAGTTGCTGCAGGATGGACCCCAGCAATCTGTTGTAACCAGCCCTCTAGGCACACTAAAGTTTGAGGATCACTGCACTAGAACGTTCTGCTGACCCTCTCTGGCTGCCTCCTCCCTCCTGGGTAGAAAGAACATCTGGACAACTTCTCAAAAGATCAAAGGTCTTACAGTCACAACCTAGTAGGTGAAAAGCAGCCCAGAGAGATCTTCTAAAAAATCATATCTGATCACAACACTCTCACAGCTAAATCCCTTCACAGGCCCCCTCTGTGCTTAGCTTACAAGGTCCTCCCTGATCCAGGCCCTGCCCAACTTATCTCAACCTCTCAATTTCAGTCACATGGGACTTCACCTGCAGTTCCCTGAAGCACAGGGCTCTTCTCCAGCCAACCATGGTGACCACCACCCCCCTCACAATAACGGCCCTGCCTCCAAGGTGCACTCCTCGATGCCACACCCCCCAACCTCTCCCGTGCCCTTCATCCTTCCTATAACCCTGTAACACAAGGTCTCATCATAGCACTCATCACCATCATGCCACTATGGCCTCTGTCATAGCATTCACTGCAGAGGGTCTCTGCTCCAGCACCCAGCAGGGGAGGGCACAGAAAAGACCCATAAGAAATATCTGGTGATGAAAAGAAGTCAAGTCTTAAACATCTTGACAACCTGGCTATAAAACAAATCATTTCTCAGTGTTTGAAACAGTCTTAATTGTAATTGGGAAAAAAATATTTACTGAAGTTTTGAACCACTAGCAGTGAAACAGAAAGGAGATCTGCCCACCTGGGGTGTGGCTGCAGGGTAACAAGGAGGATGCATAAAGTCCGGTGCAGTTGCGCGACCCTATCGTGCCTTCTTTTATATTCAAGACCTCCCCAGTGCCTGCACCAAGCCAAGCCTGGGCCATGCATAAGACTGCACGGAGCCTATCTGGTGTTTCCCTCACTGATCAACCACAAGCCCAGGGTCCTGGTGGCTCCCAGGGAAATCTACCCCCTCTCCCAAGGCAGCTCCTGGGTGGCCACCTGGCTCCCAGCTAGTTGTCATCTAGGTGTGGCATCCTGGGTGCTTAGGAAACCCAGAGTCCAAGCTTCCGAGGCATGCCCCAAACTGCCTCCAGGGAGAGGTGGGATCCTCCACGGACTGCCCATGCAGATCAAGCAGGGGATGGGATATTCCGGGGACCTCGGGGAGAGGAGGCCAGACAGAAAAACTAGAGGAGGGACATTCCCTTCCTCCTCTCTCCTGGCAAACAAATAAGATCCCTTTCCAAGCACCAGCTGGCAGGTAAGAGCCTGCCTCACTGCTGTCTGGACGTCCAGTCCTAAAAGGAACTCAGACTCTTAATCTGTCTCCCCCAGCCCAGGCCTGGGCAAAGGTTTATCTTTGGGGGAAGAAGGTGGGGAGAACAACAGACACGGACCAGGGCGCTGAGAAGGAAGAAGCTCTCCCACCGGGCCTCAGATTTAATCAAAACACTGCCTTCCACCAGAAGTAGACAGAACAAGTATTATTTTATGGGGGAAGGGAGGGCTTCACAGGAGTGTGAAGGAGGAGGAGGGGGCCTAGTCTGGCTGTAATTAACTCGTCTGCTTCAAAGGGAGGGAACTAGATGGCCTAATGCGTTAGGAAGGGGGTTGTCACAAAGTCCCCCCCGTGTTCCTGGTACCGTATGGGGTAGGGTTGAGGTCAGGAAGGAAGCAGGTGAGGATAGGAGGGGTGGGGTCTCCTTCCAGCCGGGCCTGATAGGCTGACCCCCTCCCGCGCGCAGCGGCAGGAACTGACGGGTTCAGTGAGGAGCGCCCTTGGAGGCAGCGCATTTCAACCGGAAAAGCACGCGTGGAGGTTCCCGGAGCAGCTCCGGTACCAGGCAGCCCGGCTTTGGAAACCTGGAGCTGGGGGTGGGGTGGGGTGGGGTGGGGTGGGGTGGGGCGGGGCGGGGCGGGGCAGGGCCGGGCAGGGCAGCCGCGGGGGATTTACATATACACGCTGGAGACAGCCGGTCCAGATCTGCCACCAAGAATGCTGTGTAATATTGGGCGAGTCCCTTCCTTGCTCTGGACCTCAGTTCCCCACCTAGAGCGTGAGCGGAGGGTGGAGGCTGGAGTAAGGGGAGTCAGGAGTCAAAGCTCTTTGAAGTCCTTGACAGCTCTGACTCTGACTTTACTCCGTGGCAGCCGGAAGGGCTGGCTGGGTCCGTCTTCCTGGGACAAGGCTGGGCCGGGCGCTCTCGCTCGGGCTGTGGGCTCAGAGAGGAGACGTTCTGGGAGCAGCGGCGAAAGCGGTGGTGTCAGGAGGCCGCCGGTCCCAGGAAAAGCGAGCGGGAGGGGGCAGAACCGGGGAAGCAGCACGCCAGCCCCGACCCAGGGTCCTAGGCCGAAGCTGAAGTAGGGACTCGACACCAGAGCGGTGGGTGCCTTGGTTTCCCCGTGCGCACCGTGGCTCTTTTGGAACCTCGGGAAGAGGCCAAGGGGCACCTTACCTTGTCCTTCTTGCCGGCCCCGCTCTCCTCCGCGGCTGAGGCGGCGCACTTGTTGAGCAGTTTCTTGCCTCCGCAAGCCGTCGGGCTCCAGGTGCGGCCGCCCGCGCAGGCGCCCCCCAGGGGGTCCCCGGCCCCGCCGCCCGCCGCGCTCTCCACTTTGATGAGGCGGTGCTTGGGGGAGATGTAGCGCACCTCGGCCGGCGTGGCGGGCCGCCGCTCGCTGCTGCTGCGGTAGAGGTGCGGGGAGCCGGAGGAGGAGGACGACGATGCGGCGGCCCCCGCGCCCGAGGAGGCGCAGCAACAGCCCGCGGCGCCCGACGCGGACGAGGCCGAAAAGGCGCGCTGCACCCCGCCTGGCTCCCCGCCGCCGCCGCAGTAGTCCAGGCGGCACATGGCGCGCAGTTTGCGCAGCGACGAGCCAGGCCCGTTGTAGGGGTCCTCGAAGTCGCGTTCCTTCTGCGCGCGGTAGGCGCGGATGAGGTCGCTGGTGCTGCCGCTGTCGTCGGGCAGGGAGCCCGAGGAGGCCGAGAAGCAGGAGGCGGTGGCCGGACCGCAGGACGCCGAAGCGGCGGAGGAGGCCTGCGGCACGGCCTGGGGGGGCTGCGAGGGCCGCTCGCCCCGGCGCCGCTGCTCGCGGTAGTCTGGCCGCGGCGGCTGCGGTGGGCTCTTGGTCTTGCTGTTGCCCAAGCTGAAGTACTTGTTTAGCCACTTGGCCATGGCGAGAGGCCGCCTAGGGCCGCGGCGTGGGAGCCCGGTCCGCCGCCGCGGCCATTAGGGGGGCAGCGCTGCCGCGTAGGTCCCTCGGCGCCCCGGCCCCGGCGGGGGGCGTCCGGGGCGCCCGCTCGCGACGCCAAGTTCAAGTTCTCGCCGCCGCCGCCTCCTGCCGGCAGCTCTCTGGCTCCGGCAGCTGCAGCACCGCCCTCCGCCTAGCGCCGCCCGAGCTAGGGATCTCGCGCCCCTCGTGGGCGCGTCTCATGGGGTCCCGGCCCACGGCCCAGGGGAGAGCGGAAGGTCCGAGCGCTACCGCCGCGGACCCTGTGGCCGTGAGCCCCCCGCCGTGGAGCGCGCTCCTGCCCCGTCGGAGCCGCAGCCTCCGCCTTGGCCGGGATCTGCGGCTGCCGCGGGAACTTCTCGGCGTCCTCGGCTCCCTTCTTCCTTCCTGCGAGCGCTGGGGCGAGCTCTGCCGCGCAGCCGAGGAGAATGCGGCCGGGAGAGACAGCGAGCGACGGAGGGAGGCAGCCGGCGCCCGCCCGAGCCCGCGCGCCCGTGCCCGTCCCGGCGGCGCCTGTCGCTGCCACTGCCGCCGCCGCCTCCCGAGCCGCCGCGTGTGTGACACTCAGGCCGCCAGAACCCGCCCCGCGCCGCCGTCCCGCCCTCCCGGAGCCCGCGCGCGCCCCGCCCCCCGTCCGCCCCCGCAGACCCAGCACCGCCCACCCCCGCGAGCCTGGCCCGGGGCCGCGGCCCAAGCCCCGCCTCCCTCGCGCCCGGGCCTGGGGTGGGCGCACCTCTCCGCTCCGGCACGCGCCACCTCCCGCGGCCGCCCAGGCGCCAGC
Organism: Macaca nemestrina; assembly: GCF_043159975.1. Classification (NCBI taxonomy): domain Eukaryota; kingdom Metazoa; phylum Chordata; class Mammalia; order Primates; family Cercopithecidae; genus Macaca; species Macaca nemestrina. The sequence goes on from NC_092138.1 coordinate 67,449,019, forward strand.
ACCAGGGTCGTGCCCCAGGGCGCCGGGGTCCCGCCGCGCAGCCGGCTCCGCCTAGCTTGCTGCTCGCCGCTGCCTCGGGCGAGAGGTTGCCTGGCGGAGCCTGCTACGCGCAGAGGCCAAACCTGTCCGCAGTCCTCCGGGACCCCGCGCGTTGTTCACTCCAAGGATCCCCCTGTCGGGGTTGAGGAGTGGGGGTGGATTAACACGGAACCTTTCTAGTTTACAGCGTGGCCCGTGTGGAGGAAATGCAGTGCCGAGTGTCCTTAGGGACAGACTGGCTGTCCCCCTTTTCCTTAAAGGGACAGACTCCGGTTCAGCCCCGTGCACCGGGTCTTCGGAGGAATCTTTATGCTAATGAGTGTATTAGCAGTCCAGATGACGGATGTGGCCGGGATAGGCGGTGGGAGCCGGGCCCAGCACCAATCCGAGAGCAAGTCTAGGGGAGGTCGGAATGTTTGCTTACCTTTTCACCTCTGAGGAAGTCGAGGCTTTAGCCCTGTTCACTGCCAGCCTGGCGGAGCAAGTTGTGGGAACGTTTAATGCCTTATGTTGTAGGGGCTGGCAGGGCTCCATTTAATACAGGAACTCGGCCGGGTGCGGTGGCTCACGCCTATAATCCCAACACTTTGGGAGGCTGAGGCGGGTGGATCACGAGGTCAGAAGTTCAATACTAGCCTGGCCAAGATGGTGAAACCCCGCTGTAAAAATAGAAAAATTAGCCAGGTGTGGTGGCAGGCACCTGTAATCCCAGCTACTCGGGAGGCTGAGGCAGAGGTTGCAGTGAGCCGAGATCGCACCACTTCACTCCGGCCTGGGCAACAGAGCCAGACTGCGTCTCAAAAAAAATAAATGACCTCATTTTACAGATGGAGAAACTGAGGCCCAGGGGAAAGTCACACAGGTGGACTTGGATGCCAGTTCCTAAATCTGGTGGCACCACAATTATGTCTTTTCCAAGAGTCTCTTCTTTGCGATTTCAGATCATCCTTTGATTATTAACCAAAATTGGGGAAATAGGCCCGAGGAGTGGCCCAATTTGCTCAGTGTAACTTTTCCTGGGATCTGCACCTAGGGGAGGTGGCATGCTCCCTGTTGAGAGGGAAATGCTGCTTGAAGATGAAGTAGCTGCCACTAGTGCCTGGTGCTGCTTTGAATTTGCCTGGGCAAGCCCCAAAATGTGACTTAACTCTGAGATGTGGGCAGCTGAGAGCTGAGAAATTCTCTAAGAATGTTGATTTACTAAAACAATAGCCCGAATCAAGAATCTGCATTTGCTGTCCATCTATTATAGATGTGATTTGGGGAGTCTGTTTTTCCGCTATCCTGTAGTAACAGCGGGAACTGTGAGGGCAGACAGCAAGGCCAGGGGCTCTTTTGATCACATTGTAGTTCTGGCCACGCTGGAAGTGGAGGTCAAACTCTCAGTCTGAGACACTTGGACAGGGAAGACCTGAGAGCTGTTACTGCTTCCTCTCTGTAACCCACCCAGACTCATGCCTGAGGCCACAGCGCAGAAGTGATAGAAGCAGGACTTGAACTAGGTCTTATCCTGAAGCTGACCTCCGTCTGCTCAGCCACACACAGTAGTAAAGTGGAATTGACTTCAAATTTGTTCTTCCAGAATCAAGCTATTTGCCCTTTCCCTCCTTGGTCAGACAATACTGTCATCCTCTGTGGCCAAGTGAATTTTCCAAACCCACTATGTCTCATAGTCACAGATACTGTCACCAACTACACAGCCTCTTCATTGCCTGAGATCTATTTACTTAGCATTTCACAGTAAATAATCTAAGGGGTGTGTGTGTGTGTGCGCGCGCGCGTTTGATGTGTCTGGGGCACGCAGAGAGGACCCAGAAGTTGACCTGGCTAGGATGTTTATTTTGAATATACCTAGACTTAAATATCTCTGTTACCCTTTAAATTGTTCCTCTGTCACATTGGCACTTAATTATCTTGCATATAAGGAGGCCTCAGTAGAAAACCTGAAAGGCAAGGACATCCTTGTCTTAAGCCCCACCTTTCATCCAACCACAAATCCTCCCCAGCTACCTTCCTTCCCATTTCTACTTCTGAGCTCAGATCCTGGCAATAGGCCAGGCCATCTGAGACAAGAAAGTCCTCTCTGGAATCTGGAAGCTTGCTCCCTTCTTTTGCCTTGCACATGGAAGGGTTATCTCTGCCTTTTCCAAAGGTTCAGGAAGAGACGTTGTATTTCGTAACTTATTTTTTCCATGTCACTTTCAGCAGGCCATAGGGTCGTATCCACTTTCCCATGTGATACCTCTGCTGGGGTGTAATTTGCAAGCCAGAATTATTGTAATGCTATAGTATTATGCCAAGAACGTCCAGAGCACTTGTGTATCTGCTCAACCCTTAGACACTCTGTATATAATTAACCCTCCTCAACATCCCTGCAATCTGGTGTTATTCCCAGTTTACAGATGGGGTAGCTGGCCTAAGGTGGTATTTACCTCAAGCAGGCAAAAACCACATGGGTGTTTTCCTTTAGGAGCTTGTAGAGACAACTCTCCAAGACTCAGAGTCCGAAATAATCATTCTGAAGGGAAATAGAAAAAGCTTCCTAAGGACTATGCCAAATGGTTTAGGAAGGCAAACACTTGTGGGAGAAGTATTAGAGCACTATAGGAAGGAAGAGATGGACGGACTCTCTTTTCAGAGATCCAGCCACTCCATTTTACAGAGGGCAGACTGGGACCGGTGAAGGGAAGAGATTAAATCAAGAGGCACAGCTAGGATTGGTCTCCAGTCTCTTGACATCACAAACTCAACATTGTCTGATGCTGTAAATTGTGTCCATCATTTTTGGAATTTTTGCTTTTCATGTCCTCCTCCAGTCCCACCCTAGTTTTCTTATTAGAAAAGTTGAGTTATGGCCCTATTTCTGTTTCTGTTCTATCTTAGCCTATCACTTTAGAACAAGAGCCCCTCAAGTGCCAGGGGCATGGTGTCTCCTTTGCTGCGCCTCTTTCCAGTATCTGGAGGAAGGCTGTGCCACTTGTACAGGTCCAGAAAAAGAGTGCCACCACCAACCCAACAGACTCATCTACTTCTTCTTCTTCTTTTTTTTTTTTTTTTTGAGATGGAATCTGGCTCTGTCGCCCAGGCTGGAGTACAGTGGAGTGATCTCAGCTCACTGCAAGCTCCGCCTCCTGGTTTCATGCCATTCTGCCTCAGCCTCCCGAGTAGCTGGGACCACAGGCTCCCACCACCACGCCCAGCTAATTTTTTTGTATTTTTTTTTTTTTTTTTTTAGCAGAGACGGGTTTCACTGTGTTAGCCAGGATGGTCTCGATCTCATGACCTCGTGATGCACCCGCCTCAGCCTCCCAAAGTGCTGGGATTACAGGCGTGAGGCACCGCACCCAGCCCTTTTTTTTTGTTTGTTTGTTTCTTTCTTTTGAGACAGTGTTTCACTCTTGTTGCTCAGGCTAGAGTGCAATGGGATGATGTCAGCTCAACACAACTTCCACCTCCTGGATTCAAGCGATTCCCCTGCCTTAGCCTCCTGAGTAGCTGGGATTACAGGCATGCACCACCATGCTGGGCTAATTTTGTATTTTTAGTAGAGATGGGGTTTCTCCATATTGATCAGGCTGGTCATGAACTCCCGACCTCTGGTGATCTGCCCATGTCGGCCTCCCACATCAGCCTCCCAAAGTGCTGGGGTTACATGTGTGAGCCGCCGCACCCGGCCTCATCTACTTTTTTTTAGATAACACTATTCAGTTCTGTCCATTGAATGGTAACGTCAGTCCCCTGTCTGTGTACCAGGCCCTGGGGGATGCAGAGATCATCTGAACCACAGTCTGTCACCAATAATTATACAAGGCAAGACGAGAGAAGTGCAAGACAGAACAAGGGACAAAGAGCTGTGGGGCTATGGGGAAGGGAGATTTTAATTATGAGACGGGGTAGATCATAATGGGTTCTTAGTAGAGGTGATATCTGGTCTGGGCCTTGAAGAGTGAGTAGCATTATGATATAGTAGAATTAGACAAGAGAATTCTACACAGAGAGAGAGGTGTAGAAGCCACACATCATGAAAGGCATAGAAGCAAGAACATGTGGCAAACCACTTGGGCCATAATGAGTTTCCAAGTGGAGTGGGAGTAGCTGAGAATCTGTGAATGCACGGAATGGTGGGTAAGGGTAGAAAGGTAGGCTGTACCCCATCAGGAAGAGTTTTGAATATCAAACTCAGGAGAATTTTTTATCTTGTAGGCAATAGGGAGCCACTGAAGGTCTTTGAGCAAGGAAATTAATTACCTTATGTTTTCTGCATTTTATAAAGATTATTTGGGAAGCAGTGTGGAAGATGTATTTCTTGGGGAGAGACAGAAAGTAGGCAGAGCAGTTAAAGGAACATTAAGGAACCAGAAAATGGTGCATAGAACAGTAGGTAGTGCACAGAAGGCACTCAGTACTTTTGTTGAATGAATAAATAACGTTGAAGTAGTGAAAGGGTGTTAAGTCATTTTAGAGGACAGACTCTGCCTGACTCTCAAGTCTTTGCCTTTGGGCCACTTAGTGAGTGGTGACCAACCACTTCCCAGTGAAAGGTGATGCTGCAGGAAGGAGGTGGTGGCTGACTTGGCATTAGCTACCTGTATAAACAGCTGTGAGGGTCAGGGCACAAGTCTGAGCTGGAGGTATAGATTTGGGAGTTACTAGAGCTCAGTAAAGATCTGAAGCCAAAACCTCTGTCATCCATGACCCCTTAGTTCGTTCCTACTTTATCCAGCCTGTCGGCAAAGTATACGCAGAATCCGGCCACTACTCACCACCCCCATCTCTACCACCCTGGACCAAGACTCCTTCATCTCTTGCCTGGATTATTGTGGGAGTGTCTTATCCATCTTCCCTGCCTCCATCTCACCCCAGCAGTCAGTGATCCTATTAAAAATGGGTGTGATTATGTCTTTCCTCTCTTCACATCCCCCCTGGAATCCTCATTTTCCTAATAGGAAATGCCAAAATTCTTACAGTGGCCCATAAGGCCTTGTATGACTGGTCCCCTTAAACTCCTAACCTCCTGTTATACTATCCTTTCTCTCCTGCTGCAGTCCAGCTGCCTCTTTGCTGTTCCTTGAAGCCTCTAGGCACACTCGTGCCTCGAGGCCTTTGCACTGCTGTCTCCTCTGCCAAGAGTGTTTTTCCCCAGCTATCCCCATGGCTCACCCTTCACTTCCTTCAGGTCTTTATTTAAATGTCACATGCTCAGTGAGGCCTCCCCTGGGCACAGTGTCTAGAACTGCAGTCCCCGCTCAACACTTGCCATCCCTCTTCCTCGTTTTATTTTCCTGAGAACTCTCTTCCTCATTTTACCTACTGTATATTTTACGTATATTTCTTGTTTATTCTTTGTCTTGCCCCACAGCGGGAAAGAGATCTTTGCCCTTTTGTTCACTGTGTATCTCCAGTGTCCAGAACAGTGCCTCTGGTCATACTCTGTAGGCACATGATAAGTATTTGTTGAATGAATGAGTGGATGGAAGTGATTGATATCATGGAGAGTGGAAGAACAGAAGGTCACAGCTGGACATCTCTGTCCACTTCAGCTTGCTAGCCTTGGCCTGGAGGTAGGAGCATGTCAGACTTACTATGTTTGAAAATATATATATGTAAGATGTACATGATGTTTTGATATACATATACATAGTGAAATAGTTTCTGCAGTCAAATTAAGCAAGTTAACATATCATCTCACATAGTGACCTTTCTGTGTGTGTGGTAAGAGCACCTAAAATCTGCTCTCTTGGCAAATATCCAGTATCCAATGCAATATTGTTAACTTGTGTCCTCATGCTGTACATTACAGTCCTAGACTTATTTATTCTACGTATCTGTACCCTTTGACCTACATCTCCGCATTCTCCCCAATCTTGTCCTCTCGCCTCCTCTGGTAACCACCATCCCCCTCTCTGTTTCTATGTATTCAACTTTCTCTAAAAACAGATTCCACATACAGGTGAGATCATAGAGTATTTGTCTTTCTGTATCTGACTTACTTCATTTAGTAGAACATCTTCCAGATTAATCCATGTCATCACAAATGGCAGTATCTCCTTTTCTAAAGCTGGGTGGTGTCCCATTGAGTATACATAATTTTTTTATTTTTAATTTTTATTTATTTATTTATTTTTGAGACAGGGTCTCACTGTGTCATCCAGGCTGGAGTACAGTGGCATGATCTTGGCTCACTGCAGCCACAACCTCCCAGCCTCAAGTGATCTTCTCATCTCAGCTTCCTATGTAGCTGGGACTACAGTTGTGTGCCACCACGCCAGGCTAATTTTTAAGTTTTTTGTAGAGACAGGGTCTTACCATGGTGTCGAGGCTAGTTTCGAGCTCCTGGGGTCAAGTGATCTGCCCGCCTTGGCCTCTCAAAGTGCTGGGATTACAGGCATGAGCCACTGCACTCAGCATATTTTTAATTTTTATGGGTACATAGTAAGTATATGTATTTGTGGGGTATGTGAGATTTTCATACAGGCATGCAATGTATAGTAATCACATCAGAGTAAATGGAGTATCCACCACAATTTTTTAACCCTTTCATCCATTGAGTGAATGTTAGGTTAATTCTGTATCTTGGCTATTGTGAATGCTGCTGCAATGGAAGTTCACCATCTCTAGGAGGTGCTGACTTCATTTTCTTTGGGTATATACCCAGAGGACAGTTTACTGGGTCATATGGCAGTTCTAGTTTTAATTTTTTTGGGAACCTCATACTGTTTTCCATAATGTCCGCACTAAATTTACATTCCCATCAACAGTGTGCAGAGGTTCCCTTTCGCTTTTCCACACCCTCACCCACACTTGTTATCTCTTGTCTCTTTGATAATAGCCCTCCTAAGAGATGGGAGGTGGGATCTCATTGTGGTTTTAATTTGCATTTCCCTGTTGATTAGTGGTGTTGAGCACCTTTCCTATATATGTTGGCCATTTTTTATGTCTTTGTTGGAGAAATGTCCATTTAGGTCCTTTGCCCATTTTAATTTAATTTAATTTATTATTATTATTATTATTTTTGTGGGAGATGGAGTCATGTTCTGTCACCCAGGCTGGAGTGCGGTGGTGTGATCTCAGCTCACTGCAACCTCTGCCTCCCAGGTTCAAGCAATTATCCTGCCTCAGCCTTCCAAGTAGCTGGGATTACAGGCACCCGCTACCACACCTGGCTAATTTTTGTATTTTTAGTAGAGATGATGTTTCACCATGTTGACCAGGCTGATTTTGAATGACTGACCTCAGGTGATCCACCTGCTTCGGCCTACCAAACTGCTGAGATTACAGGCATGAGCCACTGCGCCCAGCCCTTTGCCCATTTTTAAATTGGGTTATTTAATAATTAAAAGAAAAGCTGGGCGTGGTGGCTCACGCCTGGGATCCCAGCACTTTGGGAGGCCGAGGCAGGTGGATCACAAGGTCAGGAGTTCAAGACCAACCTGGCCAAGATAGTGAAACCCCATGTCTACTAAAAATACAAAAAGGTAGCCAGGCATGGTGGGCGCCTGTAATCCCAGCTACTCGGGAGGCTGAGGCAGAGAATTGCTTGAACCCGGGAGGTGGAGGTTGCAGTGAGCCGAGATCATGCCACTGCACTCCAGCGAGACTCCATCTCAAAAAACAAACAAACAAACAAACCCTTTTGCTATTGAGTTGTGTGAGTTTCTTGCATCTTTTAAATATTAATCCCTTATCAGATATGTGGTTCGCAAATGTTTTTTCTCAATCTGTAGGCTGCCAGTTCATTTTGTTGATTGTTTCTTTGTTATGCAGAAGCTTTTTAATTTGATGTAGTTCCACTTGTTTATTTTTGCTTTCATTGCCTATGCTTTTGGTGTGATACCCCAAAAAAATAATTGCCAAGGCCAGTGTCAAGGAGCTTTTCTTTTGTGTTTTCTTCTAGGAGTTTTGTAGCTTTGGGTCTTTCCTTTAGGTCTTTGATTCATATTGAGTCGATTTTTGTGTCTGGGGTAAGGTCAGGGTCCAATTTTATTATTTTCCATGTGAAAATCCAATTTTCCCAACATCGTTTATTGAAAAGACTGTCTTTTCCCCATTGTGTGTTCTTGGTGCCCATGTCGAAAATTAGTTGACCATATATACTCAGGTTTATTTCTGGGCTCTATTCTTTCCATTGGTCTATGTGTCTGTTTTTATGCCAGAGCCATACTGTTTTGACTTGCTGTACTTTTGAAGCACATGCATTCTGGGGTTCTGTTCTCAGATCTCTTAAATGGAGGAAGCAGAACATGACTCATCCCTGCCTTCCTGGCATCCAGAGGGGGCTCCAGGAAGGTTGTGGCATCCAGTTAGCGCCTTCCACATGAGTCCCAGTCCTGCTGACATGCAAGCCTGTCCCCAGTGTTGCTGAGCCAGCTGTTGTTCTCTCCACATCAGGTACAACTAATCTTAGGAATCTCATTATGGGTCGAGAAATAATCCTCTATATCTAGATTAAAGTCTGTGTTTTGACCATTACTGTGCACTGAGCATTGAGCCGACAGTTTAATTGAGCTGTTTATGCCGCTGCCTTGATCTCTTCCCAGAGAATTTACAGCTAATTCCAAGTGTCTCTGTGAATTAAGTGGGCCTCTCCCAACATGCTTTGCCTGGTGTTTGCCTGTTTCAAATCCCACTTGTCCTTGTGTTACCCAATTATGGGCTCTCACTCACAGCTGTGTCTGGCCCTGCCACTTACAGTCCACTTCCTCTCTGAGGTGGCCATTAATGATGTGGCCCCAGAATGGCCATAACCCAGGACAGCCTCTGTGATACTTACAGCAATAGGAAAGGGGGTGGAGGTGAGGATGGGGTGGAGCAGAGAGGTCATAAATTATGACCTCAGTGACCCTTTGAAATCACCTCCAGGCAACTGACAGTCACCTTCTAGCAAGAAGAGGGTATATGCCTTTAGCAAAGTTAAGTGTAGTGGAAGCAAAGAGTTCCAGTCTGGGGTGAAGACTCCTGCATTCTTATCTGACATCCTCTGTGACCTCTGGGGCTAGTTTCCCTGTTTGTAAAATATAAGCTGGCAGATCATTGTTTTCCATTCAGGATAGTAGAGGTGTCTTAGGATAGGGCTGCCATATTTAGAAGAAAAAAAAAATGGTGGCTCATGCCTAGCACTTTGGAAAGTCAGGGCAGAGAGGATTGCTTGAGCCCAGGAACTGGAGACCACCCTAGGCAACATAGTAAGACCTGGTCTCTACAAAAAATAAACAAAATTATGCTGGGCGCTTACGCCTGTAATCCCAGCACTTTGGGAAGCTGAAGCAGGCAGATCGCTTGAGGTCAGGAGTTCAAGACCAGCCTGTCCAACATGGTGAAATCCCATCTTTACTAAAAACACAAAAATTAGCCAGGCACAGGTATCTGTAACCCCAGCTACTAGGGAGGCTGAGGCAGGAGAATCACTTGAACCCAGAGGTGGAGGTTGCAGTGAGCCGAGATTGCACCACTGCACTCCATCCTGGGTGATGACAGAGCAAGACTCCTTCAAAAAAAAAAATTAGCTGGACATGGTTGTGCAAGCCTGTAGTCCCAGCCATTCAAGAGGCTGAGATGGGAGCATCACTTGAGCCTGGGAGGTTGAGGCTGCAGTGAGACATGATTGTGCTACTGCCCTCCAGCTTGGGTGACAGAGGGAGACCCTGTCTCAAAAACAACAACAACAAAGGACATCCATGAGATAGTTGGGACATACTTATAGCTAATTATTATTTATTTACCAGAAATCCAAGTATAACTGAATACTCTGTATTTTCTCTGGTGACCTTACTCAAGGGGCTGTGTACGCAGGGCCCTGATCTACAGGTGGGTGCTAAGAGAGCAAATGAGTTGAATTGCTTTGCAGTGATGCATCTTAATGGTCAAACTGCCTGCCATCTGGCAAATGCAGCATAAATTATGAAGCCTGCAAATCCGCTGAGTGCAGTGGCTTTTTCAGTCCCAAACGTCAGACTGATAGCCGTCTCAAAGGCCACCACTGGAACCCGGGGCTTAGTGGCAATAGGTCAAGTTAGGCCAGTGAGAGTCAGAAGTACACAGGGGCATGTAGGGGCAGAAAGGTCTGGGTCAGATAGCCTGAAGGTCTGGCAGAAGGATCTGTGAAGCTTGTAGGCAAGGAGGAAGTGAACGTGGGGAGAAAAGAAATCAGGCCTGGTCGGAGGACATCACAGGTCAGTCAGGTGCCAAGGAGTCCCCGGGTTCTAAGGGCGCTGGCAGAGAGAGAATATATGGGGATATCTGCAGGGCTGGGTGGGTGGTCAGACCTTGCTTCTGCTTGGAGCTTCTGCTAGGAGCTTCTGCCTCAGGTCAGGCCAGAACTGGGACAGACTGGAGGAGGCTGGTGTCAGAGTGAAGCAGGAAGGCTGTGCTTGCTTTGATTTGCTTCAGAAGCAAGTGGTGATCAAGAACACAGCAGTGTTTTTCTGCAACTGAGGAGGACTTAAATACTATGAGCCAACCAGCACCTTTAGGTTTTCTTCTATGGGGGATTAGCTTTGGGATTACCAGGTACCCAGGATGTGTGATCCTCCTCTTCTTGAGAGAGGTCTGGAGGGCAGGCAGCAGAGGCTGTGCATTATTCACTTCTGCCCACCCGGGATTCTCTGAGTGCCTGCCAAGTGCTAACCCCAGTGACTGTGTGTGGGATTGAATCTAGTAGAAATCCACCAAGTCACAGTTCTTAAATCTGAGTTATTACCTCTGGCCTTAAACCACACCACCACATGCAAAAGGGCACCTTTATCTTTGCAGAATCATTGCAGACTCTCCTGCTGGCTGCATCCATCTCTGCCTCCCTCCCACATCCTCCTGCAGAGCATCCTCTCTGTGCACAGCAGTCCAGATGTTAGACCCACCCAGCTCCCGTGCCTGGGCTTCGCACACTGACTGTAACAATGGAAACAAAAGACATACCGGGCGCTGTGGCTCACGCCTATAATCCCAGCACTTTGGGAGGCCGAGGTGGGTGGATTGCTTGAGTCCAGGAGTTCAAGACCGCCAGCCTGGGCCACGTGACAAAACCTCATCTCTACAAAAAATACAAAATAAAATATTAGCCAGGCATGGTGGCGTGTGCCTGTGGTCCCAGCTACTTGGGAGGCTGAGGTGAGAGGATTGATCAAGGCTGCTGTGAGCAATGATTGTGCCACTGCACTCCAGCCTGGCCTGGGTGACAGAGTGAGACCCTGTCTCAAAAAAAAAAAAAAAAAAAAAAAAAAAGAGAAGAAAAAAGAAAAAGAAAAAAAAGAACATAAAGGCATTAAACATTGAAACCACTAAGATTAAAGTTACCTGGGTTTACTTGTGAGTGACTTCATGTGCTAGGGTGCCAGGAAAACACCCTAAATCTGAAGCATTTAATCCAATTTTCCTCATTTTCAAACTAAACTTTGGTGTTCCTGAAAAGATGAAATATTACTTGAAGCCCTGCAGTTGGGAAAGTGGTGGATTTCTTCAGTGTTAAACCACACCAAAAAAATGTTCTGATGCAATTTCCAGCCTCTCACTTTGGCTATAATATTTAAAGGCAATTTTTAAAAGTCACTTTCCATGCATAATTTTCTCCCACTACACTTTGTTATTTTTTTTTTTTCTCGAATTGAAATGGTTACCATGCTGCCATCTGAGGCTTTGCTAAGTAGGATGCATTGGTCTTTGCCAGAGCCAAGAAAGAGTTAAAGTTGCAAATGGCCGTCTGTCGTCTTTCTCAGTCTGAGGATGGGGATGGATACCGCCCAATTGTCTGTCCTTTTCTTACCCTCCCTAGGGCTGAGTGCGGGATATCAAGTCTCCTAAAATAACTCAGACCCTGTGGGGAGATGCCTGCCCTGAGCAGGAGCTAGCTTGGCATGGAGGATTCTCAGGGTTGGAAGGGAATGTTCCTGGCCAAATGGTCTGATCTCCTGGCTGGAAGAGAGAGGAAGGAGCTCAGTAACCTTCCAAACCAAACATCCACTAACAAGCTCTTGCAGGGCCCTCAGGGAACCCAGATGACTGCTGTCATCTTCCTTCACCTAAGCGGCATCCGACAGAGCATCCGTCCCCATAGAGAGTCCTCTGAGGCTGCTGGGCACAGTGCAGAGAGGCACTGGTACATCTGGAGCAGAATCTAAGTGAGCATCTCATCATTAGGATTTCTGGATCTCTTAGGGTTTACAACATACTGTAGAATCACTGCGTATTGTAAATGTCCGAAGGAGAGAACTGTTGGTTTTTGCAGTTTTCCAGAGTCATGGTGGGTGGAGGGGCTCCTTCTGCCCAGGCCTTCGAGCCCACTCTGATCCTTTCAGTCTTAAGATGCAGACAATGATTGTTTGGGGGCTCTAGACTATGGGCCTCCTTACTCCAAGACTGGGCAGTGTCTCATTTGCACGCTTTGAGTCAGGAGCTGGCACAGGCCAGAGAGAAGCACTGCTTTCTTCCTAAGCCTCCTGATTTTATCTTTTTTTTTTTTTTTTTTTTGGGATGGAGTTTCACTCTTGTTGCCCAGGCTGGAGTGCAATGGCGCGATCTCGGCTCACTGCAACCTCTACCTCCCGGGTTCAAGCGATTCTCCTGCCCCAGCCTCCCAAGTAGCTGGGATTACAGGTGCCCACCACCACCCCCGACTAATTTTTGTGTTTTTAGTAGAGATGGGATTTCACCATGTTGGCCAGGCTTGTCTTAAACTCCTGACCTCAGGCCTCCCGCCTTGGCCTCCCAAAGTGCTGGACAGGTGTGAGCCACCGCGCCTGGCTCAGTTTTATCTTTATGTACAAGTCAATTTGTATTTCTGTTTGCTCCTATTGACAGACATTTTTGTGGTGGTTATAGCCTTTGCATGTTATTATTAGGCACTCCACAGGAATTCACTCCTCCAGTGGACCAGTTTTGCAATAAGGTAGCACATCTCCCACAGCCACAGTGCAGGTCAGGGCACTCAGACTCAACTGTGCCTCGGAACCACATAGACATCAGTGTTAGCATGGACACTCCCACAGCCACTCCAGGGAAGCCGACTCAACAGAGCTGAGTGGGGCTCAGGAATCTGTATTTTTACATGAGCCACAGCCGATTCTGTTGCCGATGAGCCGAGGACCCCACTTTGAGAAACTCTGGTTAGTGTCTGAGTTCTCATCTGTGATATGAACCAGCAAGTTGTGGGTGACAAAATCTGGGATGGAGGCATTTCTGACTTTTGGCTGTTCGATGTCCCCAGCCAAAATCTGACATTTGGAGGATCGGCCAGCCTGCATCACAGGTAGGCAGGCAGGCTGCAGTCAGTGTCCCTGCAGGGGCGTCATGTCTCCATTGTGTGCCCTACAGGGTACATAGTTTTTCTTATTTGTCCTGAGCTAATCTCCCTCAGTGCCCAGTTTAATGGATTCTGCAGATGAAATGGGGATTAGGAAGGAGGAAGGGAAGAGAACAAACAAATATGAACAGTGAGAACACTGTGCTAGATGCTGAGCTCCCAGCTTCACACCGATTGTGTCTGACATCACCCCCACAGAAGCATGGTGGGTTGGCATTACTGCACACTTCTCCAGCTGAGAGCTCAGAGGTCCCACGGCTAGGAAGTGGCAGGCGCTTTGTTGTAAACTCAGGCATGTTCAACTTAAAGGCCTTCCTTTTTTTTTATTTCTCTCTTTTGCAGGGGTGGGGTAATGGATACATTTAAGGTTTTTTCCCTCAAATTTTTATTTTGAAAAATTTTTGACTACGGAAAGATTGCAAGCATAGTATAGTAACCTCCCTTGACCCTTTAATTGTTAGCATTCTGCCACATCTGCATTCTCTCTCTGTGTACCTATCTTACCCAGCTACCTAACTAATTTTGCTAATCCATCTGAGAATTATTTGGGAACATTGTGTTGATTTACTTCTAAATATTTCATTTTATCTCCAAGGAACAAGGGCATTTTCCTACAGAACCATAATACAATAATTACACTTGGGAAGTTTCACATTAATACAGTACCATTTAATGGATATCTGGTTTATTTTCCCAATTGTTTACAAAATGTTTCTTATAGTATTTTTTTTTTCATTCAGGATTCAATCCAGGATCACTTACTGCATTTACTTGTCAAGTCTCTTGAGTCTCTTTTCATCTCAAATAGCATTTCAGCCTTTTTTGTTTTTTGATCTTTTATAACACTGACGTTTTTTAAAGAGACCAGGCCAGTTGTTTTACAGAATATCTGTCAGTTTGGATTTGACTGGTCATTTTGTCTTAGAGCTTCATGTCACGAGGACAGAGGCTCTACTCTTCTGATTGTCTGCCACTGCCTCTTACCAAGTGAGGATGGAGCATGGCTGTTTATGTTGTTAAAAGGCCCGGAATGGGAAGAAAAGCAGCTCAGTTTGGTGGGATGAATATACGCTGTGAAGGGCAGCAGAGGAGAGCTCAAGTTCTGGCTTATGTCCCTGGCTGATTGACCTTGAGCATATCAATGAATATTCCTAGAACCTGGTTTTCTTTTCTGTAAATGTAGATGGTTTTGGCCTTGCAGGATTATAACAAATATAAATAAAGAACCTAGCAGACCACCTGATGCGTAATTAATCATAGCTTCATAAATGGCAGCCACTATTAAGTCCTTAATAACAATACACCAAAATATCCTACTTTTTCTTCCAACACACCTGTCAGATGCACCCTTTTCTGTACTTTCCCATTTCGCCATTCAAGGGCACTTCTATCGCTTTGGCCTCCTTTCTGTTGCCCTCATCCTAACCTGTTCCGTACATGCCACCATGGGTTGCCCTAAAATGTGGCCCTTGTCATCGTATTCGCCTGGCTTCCTTTTTCCCCAGCACATCAAGTCTGACTGTCTGGCACTCAGTACCCTTCATGGTCTCACCTCATCCCCTACCGGAACATTTCTTCGACTATTTGCTCTTGATTTGGCTCCTAGCATTTTCTCCCTGACTTCCCTCATTCCTCCCCCCCTGCACAAGAGTGCATGCATAAATCACTGGGGGAATTGATCACAAACAGAAACCACTCTAGGCCTTCCACGTGGAAAGGGTTTTAATGAAGGCAATCAGGTGCTTGGAAAATCTGCACAAACAAAACTCAAAAGATAGTCTGGAAAAGCCAAGGTCAAGGAAGGCCACTGGTTTTATCACTAGCTTTCATAGATAGAGAATTTGAAGGAACTCAGAAAACTACTAGGGATGATCTCAGCTGCCTCCAATCCTGAGGTCTGAGGTTTTCAGGAAAGTACCTAGAAACTGCTGCAAAATGCCCTGTCTGCCTAAGCCCAAAGTTTGACATTGCCAGAGGAGCAAAAATCTGGCTTCTGCCTTCTTTCTCCCTTCTAGATCTTGGCAGGTGCTTCTCATGGGTGTTTTTCAATACAGGACTCTGAAGACAGGGATTCTGGGACATGTAATTCCCAAGCTTTTAGCTCCTGTGATCCAGGGGAGAGAATAGAAGTGGTGCTGGTCAAGGAAAGGCTTTCCCTGGGGACAAGTGGGGAAGACATTTCTTGCTATTTCTTTCTTGGGGTCACAGCTGGAAGGACGTGAAACTGGTTACCTTGGAAGCCATTATCCCTGACTCTTAGAGGAAGCCCAGATATGGTAGGAGAGAATGGACCCCCAAAGAGTGAAAAGCAGAGCAAAAATCAGAGCTGAAAAAGGAGAGAAAGAGAGAGCACACTGATCATATTGAGCCAGCCCTGGATTTGAAGGCTTACCTTATGCAGTGTTATCCATGTCCTTCTCAGTTATTTCCATCCATACATTTCTTTTTTGCCCTGGCTAATTTCAGTTAGATTTCTGTTACTTGCAACCAAGAGGGTCTTAATGAACAGCAGAAGGGATAGCATGTAAACATTGCAGAGTCAGAGTGTGGTGCATGCTTTGCAAAAAGAACTAATGAAGGAATCTGAGCACCTAGAGAAGATAGTAAGAAAGAGTTTGGCCGGGTGCGGTGGCTCACACCTGTAATCCCAGCACTTTGGGAGGCCAAGGTGGGCAGATCATCTGAAGTCAGGAGTTCAAGACCAGCCTGGCCAGCCCATCTCTACTGAAAATACAAAAACTAGCTGGGCATGATGGTGCATGCATGTAATCCCAACTACTCAGGAGGCTGAGGCAGGAGAATCGCTTCAACCTGGGAGGTGGAGGTTGTAGTGAGCCAAGATCGCACCACTGCACTCCAGCCTGTACAACAGGAGTGAGACTCCATCCCCCCCCACAAAAAAAAGAAAGAAAAAGAAAAAGAAACTGTTCATTTCCATTTTATCTTTTTCCTTGGAAATATTATTTAAACCATAATTCTACCTTAGTTATTACTTTTTTTTATTTTAATTTAATTTTATTTTTTGAGACAGGGTCTCACTTTTTCACCCAGGCTGCAGTGCAGTGGCATGATCTTGCCTCACTGCAGCTTTGATTTCCCTGGGCTCAAGCCATCCTCCTGCCTCAGCCCCCAAAGTAGCTGGGACCACAGGTGCACGCCACCACGTCTGGCTAATTTTTTGTATCTTTGGTGTAGACGGGGTTTCCCCATGTTGCCCAGGCTGTTAGTTATTGCTTCTCATGGCTTTTGTTTTCTTCCAGAATTCTCTTCTTCCTTTCCTTCTGTTTTCAAAAGACTTCCTGTCTCCCGAAGACCAATTTGATTCTTTTCTCTTTGGGGCGTCCACAGCTACATTAGGCCATTTCTTAATTCTTGAAGTTCTTGGCACAGTATAATTTGAACCTCAAATTATTTTTAAATTTTTGGTGAGTGCTTCAGCTGCCCTTTACCGGCTGTAACTTCCTGCCATGGACTGCATCCTCACAGATTTATAGCCTTTGACTGGTGCTCAAGAATCTTTGGGAGTTGGTGGACTGATGACTCAAATGGGGAGGCTGAGGCTGCCATGGGCAATTAAATGGGAGAGCAGGAGTGGAGGAGAGTAATGCTGCCCAAGTCACAGTCATCCAGGAATAAGGAAGCCTTTCCAGAAAGAATAATCAAGCTGGTTCAAATGCACTTGGCACACATGGGGTGGACCCTGAGTCCCAGGCGGTGTACCTCTCCCAGCGGCCACAAGGGGGTGACAAAGGGCATGGTCCAGGTGCCAAAATGTTGCCGTGGCTGTGGGGTCAGCCAGCTGGCTGGTCTGCTAGTTGAGCCCTGGCTGGAAAGGGGATCTTGGCCTAGGTGATTTGCACAGGATAAGGTCAGCCTCCAACCAGAAGGCCTAGGAAGCAGCGTGCCTGGACCAAGGTTAGGAAAGCCCAAGGATGAACAGATGGATGGCAAACATCAATAAACATCTAAGAATATGAGCTAGAGGCCAGGCATGGTGGCTCACGCCTGTAATCCCAGCACTTTGGGAGGCCGAGGCGGGTGGATCACAAAGTCACGAGATCGAGACCATCCTGGCTAACACGGGGAAACCCCGTCTCTACTAAAAAAAAAAAAAAACCAAAAAATTAACCGGGCATGGTGGCAGGTGCCTGTAGTCTCAGCTACTTGGGAGGCTGAGGCAGGAGAATGGTGTGAACCCGGGAGGTGGAGCTGACAGTGAGCCGAGATCTCGCCACTGCACTCCAGCCTGGGCAACAGAGCGAGACTCCATCTCATAAAGAAAAAAAAAAAAAAGAATATGAGCTAGACTGTCCAAAATTAAATCAGTGAGTGAATGTCCAGTGACCCAGATATTCTGCTAAGGATGAGGGATGACTTAGTGTCCTGGAGAAGGAAGCAGGAAGCCCAGGCATAGTACAGTGGCAAGGACTAAATCTGGGCAAGGACTTAATCCTGTGTCTATGGCCCCTGATGGAAGCTTGTACTGTGTGACCTTAGGTGACCGCTCCCTCTCTGCGTCTCAGGTGTCTCATCTTACCAAATAAGTTTGATGTCCGGAGACTGAGAGACCAGCCCCACCCTTGCACTGGGCACCATGATGACCAGGATTCCTTTCAGTGTCAATGGTCTCTGAGTGACATGAACAAAACAGTTAGTTGGCTGCAAAGACCGTGTTTTTCTCACTTCTGCCTGTATACACCTGCTCTCTTTACAACTTTTGAGGGGGCCCTGGTCCCTTGGGACCAGGTTTGTTCAAAGACCTTTGTAGAAGCTGAGCAGTCTAATTTCTAGATACACTGGCCCATGACATAGCACACACCAAAATGCCCCCACATCCCACTGGAAATGCAATTCGTTTTCTCTAAAATAGTTTTTGGGGGCATTTTAATAATTTTGCTTTGAGGATTATTTTGCTAATTTTATTTTCAATGGCTATGATTTCTTAGAAATCATCATGCATATTTAGGAATTCCTTGAAGTGAAAGAATCTGCTAATTGTTTTCAAATATAAAAAAAAATTACAGATACTAAGTATAACGATGTGTAGAGTTGATGTAACGCAGAATTTCAGGGCGTTTCATTACATTTTGACTGTGGAATTTTCATTTTGTGACTTGGAGTCAGTGAGAATTTTTGTAGTCCATGAAACATTTTTCGAGGCTCTTGAGAAGCTCATAGGTCCTCCGTCCTGTCTGTGGCACCTGATGGGAAAAATCCTTCTGCTCGAGGCAGCTGAGTTCAAGTGGGGGGTCATTTCTTTCCATTATTAGTTTTTGTCTCATGTCTTCTGACCTGAGAGCCTGTGCAAGCTTTGAGTGTATCAACAGGTAAAGAACACCCCCTTCCACTTGCCTTTAATCTCAGAAACTTCATTTCAACACCTGTCTTTCAGCTAAGCCATCATATAGGCAGGCATCAGGGTGTCAGAATCCCCCCAGCCCCAGGGATGTTTCTAAAGCCTGTCTCTACCCAGTGCTCTCAGGCATACCACAGTCAAGCCAGACATCATCCCCACTGTCAGGGTTCCGCAGAAATAGATATCCCACAAAGGGCACTATCTCGCCCGAGGATTTGTTTTCTCTTGCTGATAATTCCTCTCCATAAACATTTTTGAGAAAGATGAATAGGTGTACCTTTCTGGAACAGGGGGTGGATGCTGGGGCGTGAAATGACTCTGCATGGCATGTTTTATGGATGAGGGGAGGGTCCTGAGGACTGCGTTTCATGTCCTCAGCCTCTGACTTGGTTGCAGATTGCCTGGGCTACTCTTCTGTAGGTGAAGGTTTAGCAGCTGCTTCTCTCACTGCTGGTAACCTCTGGAAGGCCCAGCCTGTGTGGAAGCTAGACACGCCCCAAGAGTTGGCTCAAATGCCACCAGCCTGTAGCAGCTCTGGGCCCACCCTGAAGACCCGGTCCTCTCAGTGCACCTCACAGCCAGTGCTACAGGCTTCAGACACTCCATTCTGCTGGATCCCCCCTGCCCGCCCCTCTTCCTGACAGCCATGAAGGGAATGAATTCCTTCCCATCGTGATGTTAATGAATGTCAAAGGGGGGGAAAAAAGAGATAAGATCTCAGAAAAATAAAGACGCCAACATAAAAACAGAAGACACAGCTACCTTCAATAGGATGAACAATGTGAGATTTTTCCATTCATCTCTGCCTAGGGGATGGGGACAGTGACTGTTAATAACGAAGTGACACCAAATGATTTGCTGACAGTTCATAAAGTTCCCTGTGAAGCCCAGAGTCAAGAATGCCAAATGACTCATGAAGGTAGCAAACCAGAAATGGGGTGAGGGGGGACCCCAGAACTGTGACCTGGGTCACAGGTTTCAAAGCAGGCTTATTTTCACAGGGCTGCCACAGTTAGCAAATAAAAATGTAGGATGCACGATTATATTATATTTGAGTTTTAGGTAAGCAATGATTTTTTTTATGTGTATTTGGGACATGTTAGTACTGAAAATTTGTGTGTTTATTTGAAATTCAAACTTAGCTGGGCATCGTGTATTTTCTCTGGCAACCCTAACCCGGGGGCATAGCACTTCTCTTCATTTCCTGAGTAGGTACACATTTCCAGGCTCAACTTCCACCAGGAAGAGGCTCCCTCCAGCCTCTTATATCTTATAGTTTCTTGAATCTTATGCTGACTTAAAGATCCAGCTTACAGGCCACGTTTTTGAGAAGACGTTCTCCAACAAATCATTTCTTCCTTTCTCTCTGCTCTCTTGCCCACTGTGTTTTGCTTATGTTCCTATTTTGGTTTACGTTTAGTTGTGTGTAAGTCTGTTTCCCGCACTAGATTGGGAGCTAATCAAGGGCAAGGACTGTATCTAAATTCTTTCTATTTGTTGCCCCCAATATAGTCTCACCTATGCCCGACGTGCATATTTTGTGAATGTTTGCTCACTGAATGAATGAATGAATGAATGATCTAAGCTAACATGCTTTGAGTGCTGACTATGTGCCAGGCATGCATTTAAGTCCTTTAATGTTCTAGTAACACTTTGAGGTAAGCATCATTTTAATTTCCATTTTAGGGATGGAGAAATGGAGGCACAGAGAAGTAACTTGCTCAAGGTCAAGGGCAGAGCTGGGACTTGAACTCAGGCAGTGTGGCTGCAGAGTCTGTGCTCTTAACCTCTGTAATAGGTCAAATGGATGAATGAATAAGCAGAAGAATGAGTGGAAGAATAAATGAAAAAATTCATGAGCAGAGGTGCAAACGGTAGTAAGATCAGGGAGACACGAGAGGTAGGAACCAAGGTAAGTAATAGGATGTATCAGAGGCTGGAGGAATCAGAGTGAAACCAAGAAGACAAGCTGAGTGACCTGAACATGAGAGGTAGCCCAGCAGGAGGAAGGGCTGATCTCTGATTCCTCTTTCTGCTTTGGAAATCAATCCTTGGGCCCCAAGTGATCTATGACTCTGCAGGGTCCTGACTGTAACTCTCTTCCTAGCTTTCTGCCGCTCAGCCCTCCTCTTCCTGGAGGGGACTCAACTCCTCCTCTCTTAAAAGGCTCAGACCTGCTGAGCTCTGAGGCCAACCCTGTCTTTCCCTGGGGGTGCTCACTTAGGAGTTAAAGGGCATCCACAGGAAGTCAACTTGGTTTCAGGGTCCTCCCTGTTCTTGGGCTCTGGTCACACCTCTGTCTGGTTCCTGCTGTGGGTGTCACATGAAGGAACCAATGGGATCTATGGAGGGTGACCACAGGCTGCCTGCTAATCAGATCACCGCCAGGGTTATTAGAGAAATGCATTTAAGCCCATGGAAACAGACAGTAGCCTGCTTATGTCTTCAACCTATTCTTTTTCTTTATAAAATTGTGGGTTTAAAAACCCCACATAACATAAAATGTACCATCTCATCTTTTTTTTTTTTTTTTTTTTTTGATATGGGGTCTCACTCTGTCATTCAGACTGGAGGGCAGTGGAGCGACCTCAGCTCATTGCGACCTCTGCCTCCCAGGCTCAAGCAATCCTCCACCTCAGCCTCCTGAGTAGCTGGGACCAGAGGCCTGTGCCACCACGCCCAGCTAATTTCTTTTTTTTGGTATTTTTGGTAGAGACAGGGTTTTGCCATATTGGCCAGACTGGTCTCAAACACCTGGACTCAAGCAGTCCACCTGCCTTGGCCTCCTAAAGTGCTGGGATTATAGGTATGAGAAACCGTGCCTGGCTGTTTTAACATTTTTATGTGTACCGTTCAGTCATGTTAAATATATTCACGTTGTTGTGAAGCAGCGCTCCAGAAGGCTTTTGTCTTGCAAAACTGAAACCCATACCCATTAAACAAAAACTGCTCTCACCTCCTTCCTCCAGCCCCTGGTAACTACCACTCTACTTTCTGTTTCTATGAATTCAATGGCTTTAGATACCTCATATGCGTGGAATCAGGCAGTATATGTATTTTTGTGACTGGCTTATTTCTTAGTGTAATGCACTCAAGGTTCATCCATGTGTAGCATGTATCAGAATTGCATTCCTCTTTAAGGGTGAATAATATTCGATAATATGGGTATGCATTGTCTTCATTCATTCCTCTGAGTTGTTCCCATCTCTTGGCTATCGTGAATAATGCTGCAGTAAACATGGGTGTGTGCAAATATCTCTTGAGACCCTTGCTTTCAATTCTCTTGGAAATATTCCCTGAAGAGAAGTTGCTGGAGCATATGTTAGTTCTATTTTTAATTTTTTGAGTAGCCACCATGCCATTTTCCATAGTAGTTGTATACAATCATATGTTCCCTCCAACAGAGCACAAGGCTTCCAATTTCTTCCCATCTTCACCAACACTTGTTATTTTCTGTTTTCTTGGAAGTGTCTATTCTAATGGGTGTGCCTGTGTTTCCGGACTGGCTTAGAGCAATTTTTAATTACTTATTAGAACTGAGCGATGGGGAAAGTATCACACCATTTTATGGGCAGATAACCTGATAACCTAGAACCACAGAGAGCAATCATAACTTTGCCAATGACTCGTGACCATGGGCAAGTTGTGCGATCTCTTGAATTCTCATCTGCTCACTCAAGGACGAGACCTTCTCAATGATACAACCTTCTCCCCGCTTTCCTCTGATGTTTTTACCAGGAAAAGGTGGGAAGTGAGAGATGGGAAATGACTTGTGACATTGGGGTCTTAATCTCAGCAGCCATCACCCCGAGTATATATTTTTATTTTCTCTGTAAGAATAACTCATGCTGATTTTTGAACATGTAGAAAGCTCACAAAAGCATTAGAAGCGAGGAACTATGTATCTACCCTCCATCACCTGGAGTCAACACCTGATAACGTTTTGCTCCATTTCTTGTAATCTTTTTCCAAGTGAGGCAAACTTCTTTAATCTTCGAGAGTCCCTCTGTTTCTAAAGAAGAGCTACTTTTCACAGCAATCTGTAGCAAAGTTAACTGAGCTCTCAATTTCTTAAATGTATCTTTCTTTGTGCTAGTTCATTTCTTAGATGTGTCACTTTGAGTGAAAAGCAATTAATTACAGTGGAAACGCTGCTAGGAGACTTCTTATGAAATTCTGTTAATATGTATAGGGAGAGAATGGAAGGGGAAAGGGAGATGCTGGGCAAACCTAGTCTATTCGAATGGATAATTTCCTTTCCTTTCAAGTTTCAGGGTTGCAGATCTGTATATTTATGAAAGGACTAGAAAGCTGTTCCTGTATCTCCAATTTGTCAAACTCAGTAAAACCCAACTGAAAAGCAAAGTTGAAAGAATGACTTCGGTAAATGTCATTTTCAATTTTTTTTCTTTTCCAAGGAACATTGCTATATCAGTTCAGAAAAAAAGTTGAAATTACAATCCTAAGATTAAAAAAGGCAGCATGTGGGAGAGCGCTGGGTTTCGAAGGTTAGCTGTTAGTAATGTCCAGCCTCAGGAAGCCATGCTTGGAGATCTTTTTAAGAAAATTTTTTGAAATGGAGTCTCACTCTATCACCCAGGCTGGAGTATGGTGGTGCAGTGTTGGCTCACTGCAACCCCTGCCTCCTGGGTTCAAGCGATCCTCCTGCCCCAGCCTCCCGAGTAGCTGGGATTACTACAGGTGCCTGCCACCATTCCCAGATAATTTTTGTATTTTTAGTAGAGACAGGGTTTTACTATGTTAGCCAGGCTGGTCTTGAAGTCCTGACCTCAGGATCTTCCTGCCTCGGCCTCCCAAAGTGCTGGGATTACAAGTGTGAGCCACCGTGTCCACCTGCTTGGATCTTTGGGGCTGGTGTTGCCTGAAGGGTTGGGCTTTGGGGCTGCAGGAGTCCCAGAAGGTTTTGTCTTGAAAACTAGGGCCTGGCTGGGACCCCTGAGGGTGGCCTGCTCTGGCTCCTGGGTTGGGGAATCCTGCACAAAAGGCATTCAGCACAGCTCCTGGCACAGGAGAACTGCTCAGTAACTGTTGAATATAATTGTGATGTTGTGGGGTGCGGAGGGAGAGGGCTTCTGGGCCTTCTGTTGGCAGTGTGGTTGGAAGTGGGGGGAGGAGTCACATTTGGAGAGTGGGGAATGGTGGGGAGTGGATTGGTGCCTTTATCTACTTTCTTTCTTTCTTTTTTTTTTTTTGAGACGGAGTCTTGCTCTATTGCCAGGCTGGAGTGCAGTGGCACAATCTCGGCTCACTGCAACCTCTGTCTCCCGGGTTCAAGTGATTTTCCTGCCTCAGCCTCCCAAGTAGCTGGGACTACAGGCACATGCCACCATGACCAGCTAATTTTTGAATTTTTAGTAGAGATGGGGTTTCACCATGTTGGCCAGGATGGTCTCAATTTCTTGACCTTCTGATCCACCCACCTTGGCCTCCCAAAGTGCTGGGATTACAGGCGTGAGCTACCATGCCCGGCCTCTTTTTTTTTTTTTTTTTTAAAAGACAGAGTCTCACTCTGTTGCCCAGGCTGGAGTACAATGGTGGGATCTCAGCTCACTGCAACCTCCACCTCCTGGGTTCAAGCAGTTCTTCTGCCTCAGCCTCCCAAGTAGCTGGGATTATAGACATGTGCCAGCATGCCCAGCTAACTTTTGTATTTTTAGTAGAGATGGGGTTTCACCATATTTGCCAGGCTGGTCTTGAACTCCTGACCTCCAGTGATCCACCCACCTCAGCCTCCCAAAGTGCTGGGATTTCAGGTGTGAGCCACTATACCCGGCCCCTTTATCTATTTTCTAATTCCCCCGTAATCTGGGCTTCCAGGGCCCTGGTTGGGAAAGGTGGAAAGGTGTGTATGTGTGAGTGTGTGTGTGTGTGTGTGTGTGTGTGTCAGGGCATCTGAGACGGGGAAGGTTTAGGGAGGAGGAAGAGTCAACTCACATTTATTAAGCCGTTACTGTACTATATGTTTACCAGACACCATACAAAGCATGTGATATGGTTTGGATGTATGTCCCCTCCAAATTTCATGTTGAAATGTGAACCCCAGTGTTGGAGCTGGGGCCTAGTGGGAGGTGTTTGGGTCATGGGGGTGGATCCCTCATGAATGGCTTGGTGCTGTCCTCTTGGGAATGAGTAAATTCTCACTCTATTTGTTCACGCGAGATCTGGTTGTTTAAAAGAACATGGTGCCCTCCCTCTCTGGCTTCCGCTCTTGCCATGTGATTGGCCTGCTGCTCCTTCACCTTCCTCCATGATTGTAAGCTTCCTGAGGCCTCCCCAGAAGCTGAGCAGATCCTGGTGCCATGCTTGTACAGCCTGCAGAACCGTGAGACAAATAAACCTCTTTTCTTTGTAAATCACGCAGCCTCAGGTATTCCTTTATAGGAATAAAATAGCATGTAAGAACTAAACCAAAGAAATAACACAGCATGTAAGAAAAACACGAATTCACAAAAGAGGTTAGGAGGTAACTGGACTAAGCATTTGGACCAGGCTTGTCTGCTTGACCCTGAAGCCCGAGCAGGAACATCTCCTCTGTTTCCTGTGGACCTATAGAAAGATTTTCTCCACCATGTTCCTTAAGAGTTCAAGCCTAGCCTGGCCTCAGGTAAGGTCTCAAGAGGCAGAATTTTCCTAATCCATGAAAACTCAGAGGTTTTCCCTTTTGGGGTGTAAAGAGGCTTCCTGCCAGTGGCAAGGAGCTACTTTATTACTGGCTACCACTCATCCTTTGAGAAGGACGGCCCAAAAGAGCTAGCGTAAGCTTACCAGAAACTCTCCCAGGCCACATGGAAAGCCCGGTGACCCTGTAGTCCCCGCCCAGTGTGACTCAAGCCCTGGATAGAAGGAAAGCAAGCTCCAACCTGCAGGCCAAACCTGGCATGCAGTGGGGCTGTGGGCAGACTGCCATCCTTGGCACCAAGGTGCCAAATTTCTTGCCAAATGGGCTTGAGTTTCAACATGTTGGGAGAACACAGGAGCCTATGAGCATAACTTTGCTGTCAACCCTGAAGCAGGGCCAAAGAAGATCCTAGAGAGTCCAGCAGCAGAGCAGATGGAAGGGACAGGCATGGATGCTGGGCTCCTGGGGACTTAGCCAGGGGAAAGCAGAACACCATCTAACAGCAGAGGACTGGACTGCAGCCGGAGCATTGCCTGAGCCATCCCGGGGGGATGGAGGTGAGTTTTTGTTTTACCTGTGAGATCTTAGAACTTAGGCTAGGTAGGTTTGTAGAAGTAGTCTAGTCTACAATGAGCACCTTCATTGTACAGATGGAGAAATGGATGCCCAGAAAGAAAAGGAGACTTTCCTGAGGTCACATACTGGAGCTGGTGGTGCAGCTAGACCGGAACCTAATGCAGTGTTATTTTCATTTCCCATATTACTTGGTCCTCTCAAATGACTATAAAATTATAAAGGGATTACAATTTTAAGGGATTAGTTTCCTAAGAGAACTCTTTTGTTTTCCATCAACTCTGTGAAGTCTTGGGGGTCCCTCACTAACCAGGGGACTATAGTATCTTTTTCATCCTAAGAATAGGAATTAGGTCAGATTTTTCTCTTCCTGAGCAAACCCCTTCCTTCTTATTTGAAATCTCTTGAAACCCCAGTGAATAGTGAATGAGAGGCCAGCTGAGCAGGACGACCCACTGTCTCCATCAACAGAACATTCTCCGCTCAAAACTTTGTTGTATATACCTCAATATGTTGCCTGTATCTGTAATCTGTATCATCTATCACTATCTCTCTTATATACATTGTATTTTTCCATGACATTACATCTTCTTTGATATGTGTGACAGAGTTTTCCATTGTATGATTATACCAAAGTTTAATTAATAATGTAGAGTTAAGTTCTTAGTTTTTTTTTTTCTTATTTTTTGTTGATTGCATTAGCTAGGCCCTTCAAGATAATATTAGACACTGAAGTGATAAGTATACTTCATTCTCCTCTTTCTTCTGATTTTCTAAGATCTGTGCTTAGAATTTTTCTTCTAAATGGATGGGGATATAATTACATATCCTTTATCTTCAGGATTTTTATGAAATTCCTTTTGGGTTTTTATCAAGATGATCATATTTTTCTTTCTTAATCTATTAAAACAAATTATAACAACAGATTTTCTAATATTGAATCAGACTTGTAATGCTGATATATTATTCTTTTAATATATTGCATATATAAATATATGCAATATTTAATGAATTAGATATGAATATATAGTTTAATATATATTGATTTGATTTGCAGCATTTGACTTGCTATTTTGCAAATGTATTTATGTGATATTAATATTTAGCTTTTAATGTGCTTGGTATATCTTTGTGAATAAAAAGCTATAAGGTTTGATATGAATGACATGTTAGATTTGTAAAACAAATTAAGGAGCATTTCAGCTTTTATGCTGTGGAACCACCTAAATAGCACAGGAGTTATCTATTGTGTGAGGCTTAAAATAATTCACCTGTAAAACTATATGGACCTGGTGCCTATTTAAGGGCTTATTTTAGAAATAAGTTTTCTGGGCCTTTCTATTTTTGTTTATCTTTTCTATATCTTCTTCAGAATAATTTGGTAATTTATATTTTTAGAGGATTATTTCTTTTAATTCAAATTTTAGCATTTCCTTAGAATCTCTGATTATATCACATTTCTCATTTCCATCATTGTTTGTGTTTCTCTCTATTTTTCCTGATTAGAGATCATTGTTACTTTCCTCTATTGCTGATCTTTTCAAGGAATTTGCTCTTGGAGGTATTTACTAATTCTACTTCCTGTGTATGTGCATGTTTGTGTGGGTATTTAATTCCTTAATATCTGCTTTTACCTTTACCATCTGCTAATTGGATTGATTGAATTAATTTCCCCTAACTATCTTTTTTAGTTGAATGCTGAGTTTTAAAAAATGTTTTTCTTATTTAAAAGCAAAAAGTATTTAAACCTATATTTAAACCCAAAAATTGTTCTCAGAATGTGGCTTTACCTATATCCCAAAAGTTACTTGAGCATTGCATTTGTATATAAATAACAACATGGTTGGATATAGATTTTTAGTTTACAATCTTTTCCCTTCAAACTCTTGATGTTACATTATTTTCTTCTTGACTTCATTATTTCAGAGAACTGTGGCAATCTGATTTTTTTCATTTAAAGATAACCTATTTTTCTCCTGCTCTGATTAGCCTATAGAAGTTTTCTTCTGTTTATGTGTAACAAATAGCTGGAACTTAGTCAATTTACATTGACAGAAAAATTTCAGCAGTTTATATAAAAAAGTACATCTTATTTATTCAATGAGTCGTCTGGTATTCTGTAATCCCTTTTCATCTGAAAGCTACAGTGTTCATTCAGTTCAGGGACATTTTCTTCTACCTTTTCTTTGATGATCATTTCTTCATTTGCTCTGTTCTTTCTTTTAGGAATTCCTACTAATATCTGGATTCATCATTCAAGTCACTTTGATGTTCTCTGTTCTCCTTTGAGCTACTGGAGAATGCTTTGTGTTTGTCTTTCCAATTCATAGAGACACAGACTTGATGGAGATTTGAAATTCAACAATTGTGGATTACATTTTAAAGCATTTTTTCCTAATCTAGTGGCTTATCCTTTTCTTAGATGCAACTGACATTTCTCTGCTCTCCTATCACTCAGGCTTTCTAAAGAATGTGACATGGACAACCACTCCCCGTCTTCCTGAAATTCTTTTTTCTCTTGTATACTCTGACATCACATTCTTGAATTTCCTCTTACCTCATGACCAGTCCATTTCAGCCTTTTGTCCTGGCTCCTCCTCTGCTCAGCTTTGAAAGTATTGAAATACTTCAACACTTGGACCTGGGCCCTTTTTTCTTTTCTCTGCACAATCTATCCAGAGCCATCGCTTTAAGTATCATCTCTCCACCAAACAGTACCAAATTTGTATCTCTGGCCCATAGTTTTCCCTGATCTTAGACTTGTGTCTCCACATTTGTAGCTCCACTTGGAAATCTAAAAGGCATCTCATACTTAACAGGGATAAAGAAAACCCTTGATTCTCTATCCCAAACCAATTTATCCTCATGTCCTCTCAATTTTCACCAAAGAGCTCAAACATTTAGTTGCTCAAGACAAAAGTATAGGTATTATTTCTATTTCCTGCTTTTCCCCATTATCACAGCTAATCATTCATCCTCAAGACCTATTGATTCTCCCTCCAAAATGTGTCCTGAATTTTTCTACTTCTTTCAATCCATACTTCCATTGGCCTTGTTCCAACTATCGTTGCAATAACTACCTGACAGGTCTTTTCATGTCTACTTTTGCCCTGCTGTAATCTGTTCTTTATATAGCAGCCAGAGTGATCATTTAAAAACAAAAACTGATGCCAAAAAATTAGATAACCTGAAATGGAAAAATTCCTAGAAAGATACAAACAATTGAAACTAACTCAAGAAAAATTAAAACATTTGAACAGAGTATAACAAGAAAAGATAGTGAATAAAAAAAAAACCCTTCCCATTAAAAAAAGATGATTTCACTGGTAAATTCTTCCAGATGTTTAAAGAACTAACATGACTCTTCCTCAAACTGAGAACACTTCTCAACTCATTCTGTGAAGCCAGTATTATCATGATACTAGCTGTATAACTTATATAATACCCAAGTCAGACAAACATCACAAGAAAACAACAGACCAACATTCCTTATGAATATAGATGCAAAAATTCTCAAAAAATACTAGAAAAATGAATCCAACAACATATAAAAAGATTACACCATGATCAAGTGAGGTTTATTCCACGAATTCAAGGTTGGTTCAACATAGAAAAATCAATTTATTTAATAAACCATATTAATAGAATAAAGTATAAAAACCATATGATCATTTCAATAGATGCAAAAAAGCATTTGACAAAATTCAACACCCTTTTATGATTAATACTCAAGAAACTAGAAATTGAAGGGAACTTCCTCTACCTGATAAAGTATATGTATAAAAAACCCACAGCTAATGTAATATGTAATGGAGAAAGACTGAAAGCTTTTTTTCTAGCATCAGGAACATGATAAGAATGTCTGCTCTTGCTACTTTTATTCAACATTATGCTGGAGGTTCTAGCCAGAGAAACCAGGCAAGAAAAAAAAATAAAATACATCTAAATTGGAAAGGAATAAAAGTGAAACTAGCTCTTTTGCATGCAAATAGACATGAACTACTATGCATATGCTGCTTGACTTATGATGGAGTTATGTCCCGATAAACCTATAGTAAAGTCAAAAAAAATCATAAGTTGAACCATTGTAACCTGGGGACTGTCTGTATAAAAAAACTTAAGAAATTCATTTAAAAAAACTTAGAGATAATAAATGAGTTCAGCAAAATTTAGGATACAAGATCCATATACAAAATTCACTTGCAGTTTTATACACTTGCAAAGGAGAATCCAGAACTGAAATTAAGAAAATATTCCTCTGTGGTAACATCACAAAGAACAAACCACTTAGAAATAAATTTAACAAAAAAGGTGCAAAACTAGTACACTAAAACCTATAAAACATCACTGAAAGAAATCAAAGAAACCTAAGCAGATGGAAAGACATCCCATGCTCATGGATTGGAAAACTTAATATTGCTAAGATGGCAATACTACCCAAAGTGATCTATAGATTCAATGCAACTTATCTCAAAATCCCAGCTGGCTTTTTTTGAGAAAATGACAATCTGATCCCAAAATTCATATGGAAATGCAAGAAGCTCAAAATAGCCAAGACAATCTTGAAAAAAAAAAAACAAAAAAAACAAAGTTGGAGAAACCACATTTCTTAATTTTAAAACTTACTACAAAACTACAGTAATTAAGACTGTTTGGTACTGGCATAAGGATAGACATATAGATCAATGGACTAGAAGTGAGAGTCCAGAAATAAACTTAAACATCTATAATCAATTGATTTTTAAAAATTAATTAATTTACTTTTAATTAACAAAAAATTGTATTTATGTTGTACATCATATTTTGATATAGGTGTACATTGTGGGATGGCTAAGTAATCTAATAAACATATTTATTATATCATATACTTATCATTTTTGTGGTGAGAACATTTGAAATCTAGTCTGTCAGCAATTTTCCTTTTTTTCTTTTTTCTTTTACTTTCTTTCTTTTTTTTTTTTCTGAGATGGAGTCTCGCTTTGTTGCCTAGGCTGGAGTGCAGTGGCGCGATCTTGGCTCACTGCAACCTCCACTTCACTTCCCAGGTTCTAGTGATTCTCCTGCCTCAGCCTCCTGAGTAGTTGGGATTACAGGTGTGTGCCACCACGCCCAGCTAATTTTTGTATTTTTAGTAGAGACAGGGGTTTCACCATGTTGGCCAGGCTGGTCTCAAACTCCTTACCTCACGTGACCCCCCCATCTTGGCCTCCCAAAGTGCTGGGATTACAGGCATGAGCTATTGCACCTGGCTTGTCTGCAATTTTCAAGTATAGAATACACTGTTATTAGCTATAGTCACCATGCTCTACAATAGATCTTCTGAACTTATTCTCACTGTCTACTGAAAGTGTGGATCCTTTAACCAATATTTCCTCAATCTCTTCCCCAACCCCTGATCCCCAGCCCTTGGTAGCCACTATTCTGTTCTCTGCTTCTATGAGTTTGAGTTTTTTGTCATTTTATTTTACTTTAATTAATTAATTAATTAATTGAGATGGGGTCTCCCTATGTTGTCTAGGCTGCTTTTGAACTTGTAGGCTCAAGCAATCTGCCTACCTTGTCCTCCCAAAGTGCTCGGATTACAGGCATGAGTCACCATGACTAGCTGTTTGACTTTGTTAGATTCCACATATAAATGAGAGCATGTGATATTTGTATCTGTGCCTGGCTTATTTCACTTAGCATAATGTCCTCCAGGTTCATCTATGTTGTCACAAATGACAGGGTTCTCTTATTTTTAAAGGCTAATAGTATCTCATTGCGTATATATACCACATTTTCTTTACCTATTCATCTGTTGATGAACATTTAGGTTGATTTCATATATTGGACTTCTCCCTGCGCTACATACAAAAATTAACTCAAAATGTATCAAAGGCAAGAGATGAAACTATGAGACTCTTAGAAAAAAATATAGGTATAAAGCTTATGGCCTGGGACTTTCTTAGTTAGTGCTTTCTTAGATACAACTTAAATGTTATGGCCTTGGACTTTCTTAGTCAGTGCTTTCTTAGATACAACCCCAAAAGCACAAGCAAACCAAAGAAAAAAATAGATAAACTGGACTCTATCAAAATTAAAAACTTTTTGCGCCGGGCGCGGTGGCTCAAGCCTGTAATCCCAGCACTTTGGGAGGCCGAGATGGGCGGATCACGAGGTCAGGAGATCGAGACCATCCTGGCTAACACGGTGAAACCCCGTCTCTACTAAAAAAAATACAAAAACTAGCCGGGCGAGGTGGCAGGCGCCTGTAGTCCCAGCTACTCGGGAGGCTGAGGCAGGAGAATGGCATAAACCTGGGAGGCGGAGCTTGCAGTGAGCTGAGATCCGGCCACTGCACTCCAGCCTGGGCAACAGAGCGAGACTCTGTCTCAAAAAAAAAAAAAAAACAAAAAAAACAAAAAAAAACCTTTTTGCTTCAAAGGACACTATCAAGAAAATGAAAAGCTGGGCTCAGTGGCTCATGCCTGTAATCCTAGCACTTTGGGAGGCTGAGGTGGGAGGATAGCTAGAGCCTAGGAGTTCAAGATCAGCCTGGACAGCATAGGGAGACCCCATCTCTACAAATTATAATAAAAAAAATTAAGTGGGCTTGGTGGTGCTCACCTGTGGTCCCAGCTACTTGGGAGGCTGAAGTGGGAGGATCCTGATCCTGGAAGGTCAAGGCTGCAGTGAGCTCTGATAGGGCCATCGGGCTCCAGTCTGGGCAACAGAGTGAGACTCTGTCTCAAACAAACAAATAAACAAAAAACAAAAAACAAAAAAACTTTAAATCCCCACAAAGACTAAATAAATAAATAATTGCAAAAAAAATTTGGCAAAGGATTTGAACAGATATTTTTCCAAAGAAGATCTACAGATGATCAATAAACATATGAAAAGGTGCTCAACATCATTAGCCATCAGGGAAATGCAAATGTAAAACCATAATGATAACACTTCATATCCAATAGGATGGTTATAATAAAAATATGGACAATAACAAGTGTTGGCAAATTGGAATCCTCATACATTTCTGGTAAGAGTGTAAAGTGGTGCAGCCACCTTGGAAAACAGTGGTTGTTCCTCAGTAAGTTAAACATAGAGTTATGTCTTAACAATTCCTCTCCTAAGTATACACCCAAAAGAATTAAAAACATGTTTAAACAAAAACTTGTACACAAATGTTGATAGGAGCAATATTCATGATAGCCAAGTCAAAATAAAATGTCAGTCAATAGATAAGTGGATAAAGAAAATGGAGTATACCCACACACTGGAACGTTATTCAGCCAAGAAAAGGAATACAGTGCTGACACATACTACAATGTAGATGAGCCATAAAAACATTATAAATGAAACCAGACACAAAAACCACTCATTGTATGATTACATTAATATGAAACAGTCTTAGAAAATGCATAGAGATACAAAACAGGTTAGTGGTTACCAGGCGCTGGAGGGAGAGAAAAATGAGGAGTGAGAGCTAATGGGTGTGGGTTTCTTTTTGGGGTGATGAAAATGTTCTAGGATGAGATAGTTGTGATGGTTGCACAGCTTTGTGAATATACTAAACCCCACTGAATTGTATACTTTAAAAGGTGAATTTTTTGGTGTGTGAATTATATCTTAATTTTGAAGAAATGAAGTGATCCACCCCAAAGCAGGAGCACTAATAAAGGTCTCATGGACTGGAATATGCTTGGCAAATCCACCAGGCACAGATTCCTACTGCAAGGAGGCACCCTCACTTGCAGGCAGACCAGTACCCTTTGGGATGGGAGGGGACTCAGATCAGAGGTCAATGGGGCCAACCCTGAGCCCCAGACCCCCTGTTACACCTCCCTGCCAAGTACTCATCAGACCTCTGCTTGCTTGCCTCTTTTGACAGGGAGATCATTTCTGTTCAAGGCAACCCTGTTGATCTTAAACGGCTTGATTTTTGAGAAGTTCTTTACTAAGAAAAAAAAATTTCTTCTACCTGTAGCTTTCCTCTGCTGGTTCTGGCTCTGCCCTCTTAGACACAGAGAACAGGTCCTTTCCTTCCACTCCCTGAGAGCCCTTCACGGACTGAATATATTCACTACAATCGCATGATCTTCTACTCTTTATGTTTAAGATCCTTGGCTCAGCGGGCACTGGAGGGCCTGAATTGCCTTCATCAAAGCAAGAGATAATTATGTATTGCCATAATGCATTTTAAAAATAAAAACAACCATCTACTTATGTGAGCTTTCCTAACAAAACAAAGCTGAAGACCAAGAACTTAACTAGGAACTAGGAAGTTCACTTTACTTAAAAAATAGACTCTGCCTAGCATTTTTTTTGACAGAGTCTCACTCTTGTCGCCCAGGCTGGAGTGCATTGATATGATCTCGGCTCACTGCAACCTCTGACTCCTGGGTTCAAGCAATTCTCCTGCCTTGGCCTCCAGAGTAGCTGGGATTACAGGTGCCTGCCTCCACACCCAGCTAATTTTTATATTTTTAATAACGACAGGGTTTCACCATGTTGGCCAGGCTGTTTTCGATCTCCTGACCTCAGGTGATCCACCTGCCTCAGCCTCCCAAAGTTCTGGGATTGCAGGTGTGAGCCACCATGCCCAGCTCTGCCTAGCCTTTTTACTCTTTGTTTACAGACAGTTCTAACACATTTGGCTGCCGGATTACTAGACCATGGTGAATCCAAAAGGAGATGGAAGCTTCTGGAGGCAGGCTCCTCATTCCAGCCCCTTTAAGTGATCTTGACTCATCCCCCTGTTGGTTATCTCATACAAAGCTGCTGTTGGTGCCTATGCCCTGTCTGTGGAATTGTTCTAGGCCACCTCCAAATGGCCTGCCCTGGTACTTCTCATCTTCCATTTTCCTGA
Organism: Macaca nemestrina; assembly: GCF_043159975.1. Lineage (NCBI taxonomy): Eukaryota > Metazoa > Chordata > Mammalia > Primates > Cercopithecidae > Macaca > Macaca nemestrina. The sequence continues at coordinate 67,483,766 of NC_092138.1, forward strand.
TTCCTATCCACCCCACCACTGCCCAGCCTTTTGTCCTCACACCTGGCCATTTCAGTTGGTGGCTAGGTTTTGAACAAGCTATTCCAGCTGTGCTTTTTATTTATTTTTTTGAGACAGGGTCTCCCCTGTCACCGAGGAGTGCAGTGGCGGGATCATGACTCACTGTAGCCTCGACCTCCTGGGCTCGAGGGATCTTCCCATTCAGTCTCCCAAGTGAGTAAAACTACAGGTGTGCGCCACCATGCCCTGCTAATTTTTGTAGTTTTTGTGGAGACAGGATTTCGCCATATTGCCCAGTCTGGTCTTGAAATCCTGAGCTCAAGTGATCTGCCCACCTCAGCCTCCCAAAGTGTTGGGATTACAGGCATGAGTGCCTGCGCCAGGCCAGCTGTGATTTTAGTATTCAGCTTTTCCACTTACTGGTGGCGTGGAAGTCACTTAATCACATTAAGCCTTGTTTTGTTTTAATCTGTAAAATGGGAATATAATGATTCCAATCGCACACATTTGTGTATGAACAGTAGATGCCTTAGTGTGTGTGAAGGAATAAGCAGTCACCAAGGGCAGTTGTCCTAATGATCTGGCTTCTCTTTGCCTGCACCATGGCAGTCCGGTTGTGGTGGTCCCCAAGGGACTTGCTCTAAGCAGGCCCAGGATTTCAAAGGCAGGATTTAGGAGGACAACTGTGGTGATAATGGTAGCTGAAGAGTAAAGACAGAGGTGAGGAAACTTTAAAACTCTGGCACTAAAGGACCCTTATCTGGGTCCATTTGTGAAAAGGCACGGCTCAATATCCCTCATCAACCTCCAAGAGTTTCATCTCTATAAAACATCCTAGAGCCTAATGCCTGTGACTGTCCTGCCTTCATTTCCTAAGCAAAAGCATATTGAGTACTCATTTTGTGCCAGGCACTCTTCTGCCAACTGGAAAGGTAGCAGAGACAGAGACCTGTGCCTTTGGGGGGCTCCCATTCTTGTTGAGCCTAAGTCAGGAGTGGAGGAAAAGTATAATAATTAATAGATGCTGTTTAGGCTGAGTGTGGTGGCTCATGCCTGTAATCCCAGAACTTTGGAAGGCTGAGGTGGGTGGATCACCTGAGGTCAGGAGTTCCAGACCAGACTGGCCAACGTGGCAAAACCCCGTCTCTAACAACAAATACAAAAATTAGCTGGGCATTCATCTGCAGTCCCAGGTACTTGGGAGGCTGAGGTAGGAAGGTCGCTTGAACCCAGGAGGCAGAGGTTGCAGTGAGCTGAGACTGCACCACTGCACTCCAGCCTGGGCAGCAGAGCCAGACTCTGTCTCAAAAAAAAGGAAGAAAGAAAGAAAGGAAGAAAAGACACTTTATAGTGTGTTTTAGAAAGTTTTACATTCAAAATCATTATAGTTCTTAATTTATGTCTGAAATAATTATAGTTTTAAACATTTTAACCAAGGGAAATCTTCAGTTATCATTCAATTTCATTTAAGTGGAATGGAGAGTATCAGCTTTTGCTAGGTAATGATGAGTCACATTTAATGAGTGTTTACCATATGTCAGGCTCTATCCTAAGTGCTTTATAGTTCTCTTAAGTCCTTTGATTCATAACAACCCTATGCAATGGTACAAACATTATTCTTGTATTAAGTATGAGGAAACTGAAACACAGAGGGGTTTAGTAACTTGCCCAAGGTCACATAGCTAATAAGTGGCAAGCTTGGATTTGAACCCAGGGAGGCTGGCTCCTGAGAGAGAAAGAGCTCGTAAGCACTATATTCTAGGGTGTCCCATATAACAAAGACTTACTTTCTTTGGACTTTTTTTTTTTACGAAGTGATCATTCATATAATGTATGTGTGGACACTTCACAGTGAGAATTTGCAGGTCAGTCAGGACAAAGTGGGAAAACCAGATACTTGATATCTTGATTCCTTCCTTTCCCCTTGCGATTTTACAAAGGAGGAAATTAAAGCCCAAAGATGGGCGCAGGGGACAGGCCACCACCAGCAGGGTGACCAGCTCTCTGCCTCCCCAACAGTTTTGGCCAGGCGCAGTGGCTCACACCTGTAATCCCAGTACTTTGGGAGGCTGAGGCAGCTGGATCACTTGAGGTCAGGAGTTTGAGACCAGCCTGGCCAACATGGAGAAACCCCATCTCTACTAAAAATACAAAAATTAGCCTGGCGTGGTGGTGCATGTCTATAATCCCAGCTACTCAGAAGGCTGAGAGGGAGACTGTCTTGAACCTGGAAGGTGGAGGTTGTAGTGAGCCAAGATCGTGCCACTGCACTCCAGCCTGGGTGACAGAGCGAGACTTCGTCTCAAAAGGAAAAAAAAAAAAGGCCCAAAGAGGCATAATGACTTCCTTAGGGTTACAGCGTGAAAACCAGACTGGAGGTCAGAACTCAACCCCCAAGCTGGGCTTTTCCCAGTATCATTCTTGGTTTTTTTGTTTTTTTTTTTTTGAGACGGAGTCTTGCTGTGTCACCCAGGCTGGAGTGCAATGGCCAGATCTCGGCTCACTGCAAGCTCCGCCTCCCGGGTTCACGCCATTCTCCTGCCTCAGCCTCCCGAGTAGCTGGGACTACAGGCACCCGCCACCTCGCCCAGCTAGTTTTTTTTTTTTTGTATTTTTTATTAGAGACGGGGTTTCACCGTGTTAGCCAGGATGGTCTCGATCTCCTGACCTCGTGATCCGCCCGTCTCGGCCTCCCAAAGTGCTGGGATTACAGGCTTGAGCCACCGCGCCCGGCCTCATTCTTGGTTCTTAATGAACCCTATATCAGACTCCTAGGTGGTTCTGAATTCTTTTTCTCTTTGTTTCACAGTCTTCTTAACCAGAAAGCGCATTTCCTCTTCAGTACCAGTAACCCCTGGTTCCGATTCCATCAAAAACACTCCCTAGGCTTTCTCACAGCTGTCTTACCTGCTTTGCTGGGGCTATTTATGGAGAGAGCACAGGATCTGTTTTGCCTTTAATCAGAGTCAGGATCAGAGTAGAGAGGCTAGGACAGAAACGTTCAACCCCGAGATCCAGACCACGTGACTAGGGTGGTGGAAACTGGGGCCCAGCCACAGCCAAAGCCATGGGGAGGCCACACCAGCACAGCCATCACCCCATCATCTCCTCCCCTGGCTGTTTGTCAAACCAACAGTGCTGAGATGCCACCGACTAGAAAGTGCTACAAGAAACCACACAGATTTGAGTGTCATGGTTGTGTGTGAAAAATACTGAACCAACTCTGGACTGGGAGTCAGGAGGCCTAGCTTCCGGGCTTGGCTCTTCCACTGAGCAGCTGTGAAGGTCTGGGCAAGCAGACACGCCCCTCTGGGCCTCTGTTTTCTCATGCGTGATAAGAGGTTAATCAGCTGCTTTCCTATACTCACAGGATTACTGTGAGGCTGGAAAACAAAAGTGACAATGCTTTGGAGATAACAAAGCAGTGTAAAGATGTAAGGAATATTGTCATTGCACTGAGCTGAACCCAAGCCAGCAGCTCTGGATCTCCTGCACTGGTGATAAAGGGTTGCAGAAAAGGTTTTATCCACTCCCTTCTACCATACCAAAACCTGCTCCGTGGAAGAGATTTGGGCAGTGGGAAAACAGAGCCCAGCCTGGGATTGTTTCCAACACCACGTGTTGGCTCTTTGGAGCACTGTGCCAGGAGTCAGGAGCCTGGGCTTTGGGCCCTACACTACTGCTAAAAGCTGTGTACCCCAGCTGGGCTACAGCGTGAAAACCTGACTGTGCTAGTGTGGCCTCCCCATGACTGTACCCAGGTCACCCCAGTCACATGGTCTGGATCTTATGCCCAGCATTCCTTTCCTAGTCCCTGTGCTCTGATCCTGACCCTAGTCCCTCTGCTCTGATTAGAGCCAAATGGATCCTGTACTTTCCCTCCATAAACAGCCCCAGCAAAGCAAGCTGAGCTAAGCGCTGCGACGTAGCCTCTCCCAGCTTCAGTCAGCTCTAAAAGTCTGATGCCACCATCAGATCATCAGCTTCAACACAGGGAGCTGGATCAGCTCTGAGATCTGAGGAAGCGGGAAAATGGGGGAAAAATACCTACTAAACATCAGGTCCTTTCCATGTAATTGATCTTACCTCATTCATTCAGCCCACAATTATGCCAAGCTCTGCGCCTGGTGCCGGGGACCGGCCATAAACAAGACGGACCTGGTTTTATGGGGATTACAGTGAAGTGGGAGAGGTGGGCATAAAGCAAATGTTCACACAAATGCAGAATGACAATTGTGGTAATGGTACAAGGAAGAGAATAGAGCTATGGGGAGGGACCTAACCAGACCGTTACGGAGCTGAAACTTGAAAGAGAATAAGTAGATGCCCAGCTAGAAAGGGGCCAAGCTTTCATGCAAAGGGAACAGGTGTGAAGGCCCTGAGATTGGAAGGAGATTGCCATGACCCAGAGACCAAGCAAGAAAGCAAGTGTGTGTAAGATGTGGTGAGCAAGAGGGACTGTTGCTGGCACTGATGTTGAGGGCCTGGCTGAGCTCTTTCTCTTGGCTGTAGTCAGAAGCAGAGGTCTTGATCTTAATCTTGGCATTCCCTCCCCGCTCCCCCCCACTTTTTTTGAGAGAGAATCTTGCTCTGTCACCCAGACTGGAATGCAACAGCATGATTATAGCTCGCTACAGCCTCAAACTCCTGGGCTAAAGTGATCCTCCTGCCTTGGCCTCCCTAAGTGCTGGGATTACAGGCATGAGCTCCCCTAATCTTGGCATCCCTTTATCTTGGAATATGAGCTCCACTGACTTAGATTTTCTGCATACAATTAGAATTTCTTATTTTCTGAACGATCTGATTTATCATATTCACCAAATTTGATAAACATTCACTGTATTCAGCCCTGAAAAACAGAAAAAAGCCTTGTCCCTGCTCCTCTGGTCCTCGTCTGGAGGACAGGCTGGAGAAAGGGCAGCTGGTGGGGCAGACACTTGATTAAGGAACTCAAGCAAGACAGGCTGAGGTGCATGCCACAGAAGAAGTGCAAGGGGGCCAAGGTTCAAGGACTAGGTCTGACAGTTACAGGAATTTGTCATGTTAATGGCCACATTTTTGTAATGCTTATCATACCCATGTGGGACAGTTTCCAGGGAAAAGTATAATTTAAGCTGAGCCTTGAGATGTGATAGCACTTTTTATTTTTAATAAGTTTTTCCAAGTTAAAAATATATGCGCCTAAAAGAAAATTTGAGAAAAACAAAAAAGGACGAAGAATATAATTATGACTATCCTTAATCCAGAGCAACGACAGTAAACATTTGAGGGAGTGTCCTTCCAGGCTTCGTATCTATGTTTAACAACATTGAAGTCGTTGTATATAGACAATTTGGCCGCACTTTGGTCTTTCATTTCACACATCAAGGGTCTTTGCCCATGCCATTACATGTTCTTTAAAAATATAATATTTGATGGCTGTTTAATAGTCAATACTTTGGGTTTGTGTAATCACTTCATTATCGTCAGATATTTTGGTAGTTTCCAAATTGGTTGCTACTATGAATAATGCTGAAATGAGCATTCATGTACATAAAACCTGTGATGGCATCTGGGTATTCCCTTAGGGCAGAATCTGAGGAGTGGAACTGCCGGGTCGTAGAGTGTGAACATTTCTATGGCCTTGGGTATTTACTGGCCCATCACATTCCCACTCACAATGTAGGAGCTCTTCTATCTCACTGCACACCCGCCACCACTATTTTCATTTTTAAATCTTTGCCATTTTGATGGAGAACAATGCTGTTGCTGAATAATGCCTTTCTCTGACTAAAGATGAGTCTGACTTCGACCAGCAAAGTGTGGGAATGGGGAGGTGGGGAAGGGCACTGAGAGAACAGTTTTCTGCTGGCACGGTTCCTCTTCAGGCAGCTCTGTGGAGGTGTCAGGAATGTTTAGGAATTGCACCAAGGCTGCCTCATGTCGCGGGTAACTTCTTCTCTGCTGTCTTGAGCACTTACAGCAGCCATGGCTCAGAGCACTTCCACCTGGAAGGAGGGTGTCTATCTGAGATACCAGTTCTGTTTGCCCCAGAACGACCTCAGGAGGTGAGGACCCTTCCCAGCCAACACCAGTGCTGTTCTCTTAAAGGATGGGTTTCCACTTCAGCAAATTTCTCAAGTGAGACGGGGAGTCTACTTTCATCTTCTCTGTGAGAAATGAAATATGGTGAGGTGGGATTTGGGAATAAAAAGTTTTTGGAACACGACTTCAAAAACAGGACTTGGTATACTACTGGATAAAGCATAAAGTGATTTACCCTTTTTGGAGGTCAACTTGGTAATATGTCTGAAATTGTAACGAATACTCTTCAACTCAATAATTTTACTTTTTTTTTCTTTTGGAGACAGGGTCTTGCTGTGTCACCTGGAGCTGGAATGCTGTGGTGTGATAATGGCTCACTACAGCTTCAGTCTCCTGGGCTCAGGTGATCCTCCTGCCTTAGCCTCCCGAGTAGCTGGGATCACAGGCACATGCCACCATGCCTGGGTAATTTTTAAAAGTAGACATGAGGTCTCACTATGTTGCCCAGTCTGGTCTTGAACTCCTGGGTTCAAGTGATTCTCCCACTATGGCCTCCCAAAGTGCTGGGATTATAGGCATGAACCCCTGCACGGATAAGAACGCAAAAATGTGCTGACTCTGGGTGCACTGCCTTTGAGTTAGCCCTGCTCCACAGGGAGCAGTAATAAAAGAAAAAAAGTGCAAAAGTGTGTGCACAAGGATGTTTACAGAAGGGAATATTGTGGGCATTAGTGAAAAGAATGGAAACAATCTAAGTAGATATCATCTATGTGCCTGAGAAATGAAGACATTTGCATGAGAAATTGTATGGAAGTCTGGGTTGAGGAAAGGGCCAATACTGGCTAAGCAAAAACTGTCTCAGCCGGGCATGGTGGCTCACGCCTGTAATCTCAACACTTTGGGAGACCAAGGCGGGCGATCACCTGAGGTCAGGAGTTAAAGACCAGCCTGACCAACGTGGTGAAACCTCGTCTCCACTGAAAATACAAAAGTTAGCAGGCATGGTGGCACGTGCCTGTAATCCCAGCTACTTGGGAGGCTGAGGCAGGAGAATTGTTTGAACCTGGAAGGTGGAGGTTGCAGGGAGCCGAGATCATGCCACTGCACTTTAGCCTGGGCAACAGGATGAGACTCTGTCTCAAAAAAAAAAAAAAAAAAAGAAAGAAAGAAAGAAAGAAAGAAAAAACTGTCTCGAAAATATCCAGCAGAATCTCCTGCCTAACACCCAAGATGAGCGCTTCCTCCCTGATTACATTTGGCATCAACAGCTTGCAAAGCAAAGCATGGCTTGAGCCTACCACGGGCAGGGACACAGTCAGCAGCCCACGTTAATCTGCATCCATGAATAGGGAAAATGAGTCGTTCAGCCAAGAGGGCAAGGCTTCTGTTGGGCACTAGTCCCTCCTGGTGCCTCTCAAGCTACTAATGTGGCCAGTAGGATAGTAATTATTTCATCTTGGCCTAAAACATTCCAAATAGGGGATCTGAATATCCCATTATCAGGCAAGTATGCTATCCAAAACCCCTAATGAAGTGTGGACAGAAAAATATCATGTATTTGAGAGGACGTTGCCTTTATTCATCATTCAGAAAGCATGTATTGAGCGTCCACCCTGTGCTAACAGTGAACAAGATAGGCAAAGTCTCTGTTCTCATGGGGTTTACCTTCTAGGGTGGAAAGAAAGATAACAGAGAAGCAAATAATAAATGGTGAGTATGAGTGCCGTGGTGTGGACTAATAGGCGGGTGAGGCAGAGCGACTGAGGGAGGCACATTGGGGAGAGTGAGAGCGCTTGTGGGGAATTGTGAGCTTAGACTTGGTGTCTGAGAATGGACCAGCCCTGCAAGCTAGGGGGTCTCAGGCAGGAGGAACAAGTACCAGGACAGAACAGAGGCCAGCCTTGCTTCAGCGCAAAACAGGGAGACAGATGTGGATGAGGAGAAGAGGTGGGCAGGAACTAGGTCATCCAGGGTCTTACTCATTGTAAGAGCAGTCAGGCATAGTGGTTCATACCAGTAATCCCAGCACTTTGGGAGGCTAAAGTGGGAAGATTGCTTGAGGCCAGGAGTTCAAAACCTCTCATGTTTAAAGCTCTTCAATAACCCCAATTGCTCTTAGAATGGCTCTTGGGTTTTGTTGGGGTTTTCTGTTGTTTGATTGTTTGCTTGTTTGTTTTTTGAGACAGGGTCTCACTCTGTCACCCAGGCTGGAGTGCAGTGGTGCAATCTCAGCTCACTGCAACCTCTACCTCCCGGATTCAAGCAATTCTCCTGCCTCAGCCTCCTAAATAGCTGGGACTACAGGCGTGTGCCACCACGCCTGGCTAATTTTTTGTATTTTTAGTAGAGACAGGGTTTCACTGTGTTAGCCAGGATGGTGTCAATCTCCTGACCTTGTGATCCTCCCACCTCGGCCTCCCAAACTCGGCCTCCCAAAGTTCTGGCATTACAGGTGTGAGTCACCGCACATGGCCGAGTCATTTTTATTACATTCACAAAGTTGTGCAGCCATCACCATTATCTATGGTTCAGAACATTTCCATCACCTGAAAACTATTCTCATTTGCATAACTTTCCATTTCCCCCTCCCCCAGCCCATGATGATCACAAATGCATTTTTGTCCCTATGGATTTGCCTATTTTAGATATCTCATATATCTAAAATATATTTCATATATAGATAAGTCATACATTATGTGGTCCTTTGTGTCTGGCTTCTTCCACTTAGCATAATGTTTGCAAGCTTCATCCATGTTGTAGCATGGATCAGTTCTACATTTTTTCTTTTCTTTCTCTCTTTCTCTCTCTCTCTCTCTCTCTCTCTGTCTCTCTCTCTCTTTTCTCTCTTTCTCTCTTTCTCTCTTTCTCTCTTTCTCTCTCTCTCTCTCTCTCTCTCTCTCTCTCTCTCTCTCTTTCTCTCTTCTCTCTTTCTCTCTTTCTCTCTTTCTCTCTTTCTCTCTTTCTCTCTTTCTCTCTTTCTCTCTTTCTCTCTTTCTCTCTTTCTCTCTTTCTCTCTTTCTCTCTTTCTCTCTTCCTCTCTTTCTCTCTTTCTTTCTTTCTTTCTTTCTTTCTTTCTTTCTTTCTTTCTTTCTTTCTTTCTTTCCAGATGGAGCCTTGCTCTGTTGCCCCCAGGCTGGAGTGTAGTGGCTTGATCTCAGCTCACTGCGACCTCTGCCTCCCGGGTTCAAGTGATTCTCCTGCCTCAGCCTCCCAAGTAGCTGGGAATACAGGCACCTGCCACCATGCCTGGCTAATTTTTTGTATTTTTAGTAGAGATGGGGTTTTACCATGTTGGCCAGGCTGGTTTTTCACTCCTGACCTCAAATGATCTGCCTGCCTCAGCCTCGCAAAGTGCTGGGATTACAGGTGTGAGCCACCGTGCCCGGCCTTCATTCCTTTTGAAGGATGAATAATATTCCACTGTATAGATTTACCACATTTTATTTATCCTTTCACCAGTTGTTGGGCATTTGGGTTTTTTCTACTTTTGGGCTATTATGAATAATGTTGCTATGAACATTTATGGCTACATCTTTGAAAGGACATATGCTTTTCTGAATAAATGCTCCCTGGATTCCTGCAAGCCTGTGGTTAATTTTCAGAGTTCTGAGAACATTGATTCTGCCAGTTTTGGGCAGTATTTCCACTGCTTATATGGAGCAGACAATTCTCAGAAGTCTTTACTCTGACATTTTGCTGATGTCATGCTGAATCCCTTCATTTTATTTATTTATTTATTTATTTATTTTTGAGATGGAGTCTTGCTCTGTCGCCCAGGCTGGAGTGCAGTGGCATGATCTAGGCTCACTGCAACCTCCGCCCCCCGAGTTCAAGCGATTCTTCTGCCTCAGCCTCCCAAGTAGCTGGGAGTACAGGCGCCTGCCACCATGCCCGGCTAATTTTTGTATTTTTAGTAGAGATGAGGTTTCACCATGTTGGCCAGGCTGGTCTCAAGTTCCTTACCTCAGGTGACCCACCTGCCTCAGCCTCTCAAAGTGCTGGGATTACAGACGTGAGCCACTGTGCACAGCCCTGAGTCCTATTCTTGATGCAGAAAAGCCAGATGCAGAATTCTGGCTCAACAGAGGTAAATGAGAGAAGAGCTCAGCTGGCTGAGTAGGAGGTATGAAGAGCCGCCCTCAGAACTAAAACAACCCCAGAGGGCATTCAGAGTGAAATAATGTCTAGAAGTAGATACTCTGGGCTGCATCAGACACTCATGAGGTTTCGTGTCCTGGAGTATGTCTAGGGTGGTGCAGCTATCTTGTGTGAGAGCAAGGGAAGGGCTGGGGCTGTTCAGCTGAAGAATGAGACTCAGGAGACATGAGCACTGTCTGCAGATCTCTAAAGGGCTGCCCTGGGGCAGAGCGAGAAGGTCTGTGAGGCCCCCCAGGGCAGAGGTAGGTCCAGTAATCAAAGATACAGAGAAAGAGCCCTCAGCTCAAGCATTGGAAAGACCTCAATAACAGGCTGAGCATCCAAGAATGCAAACTTGGGCATATGTCTGTAGGTAGTGAGCCCCCAGAAAGGGACAGATTGGAAGAATTCCAGGAAGTATTTTGCACAATACTTGCAATGATGTTCTCTCAAAGTTGTGTTGGAGCTGATGGGATTATCATGTCTTCAGATCTGCCCCTTCTTCATTCCAGAGCTCTGCCACCCACCTAGCTGGGAAACCAGAAACCTGGGCACTCTCTAGACTCTTTCTCCTCTCCCACTCATGGCAATCAATCAATCAATCAATCAATCAATCAATCAATCACCAGGTCCCATCCAAGACAACCTCAGGATATCTCTGGCATCTGGCCCCTTTTCTCCATCTATTGCTGCTGTCTTCACTCAGATCTTCATAATTTCTTGTCCTGGCCTCTGTCATAGCTTCAGGTCTGTCTGGTAGCAATCTAACTGCAGGCTGATCATGTTAAGCCCCTTGATTAAATAATTGCCCTTCCTCCATAGTTTCAGGATAAAGCATGGACACCTTAACATGATATTCAACCCACCTCTCCAGGCTCACTGTTTTCCAGGTACTATAGCCTCCAGCCATATGTCACTGGCACCTGCCTTTGTTTTTGCTGAGAGTTCCCACATATACAACTCACGCATCCCAGCTTCCCCTATTATCTACATCTTAACCAATGTGTTATGTTTGTTAGAATCAGGAACCGATGTTGGTACATTATTATTAAGTTCATAGTTTACCTTAAGAGTCACTGTTTGTATTATACATTCTATAGGTTTTTGTTTGTTTGTTTTGAGACAGGGTCTCACTTTGTCACTCAGGCTAGTGTGGTGGCATGATCATAGCTCACTGCAGGTCTGAACCCTTGACTCAAGCGATCCTCCTGCCTCAGTCTCCTGAGTAGCTAGGACTACAGGTGTGCACCACCAAACTTTGCCAATTAAATTTTTTTTTTTTTTTTTGTAGAGACAGGGTCTTGCTATGTTACCGAGGCTGGTCTTGAATTCCTGGCTTCAAGCAGTCCTCCCACCTTGGCCTCCTAAACTGCTGGAATTCCAGGTCTGAGCCACTGTGCCTGGCTCTATAGGGTCTGACAAATGCGTGACGACATGTATCCACCATTACTCTATCATACAGAAGAGTTTCACTTCCCTAAAGATCCTGTGCTCCACTGATTTCTCCCTTGCCCCAACCTCTCCATGAGTCCCTAGCAATGACTTTTCTTGGCTTTTTATATGTCAAAAACCTACCGTGGCCAGGCATGGTGGCTCATGCTTGTAATCCCAGCACTTTGGGAGGCTGAGGTGGGTAGATCATCTGAGGTCAGGAGTTCAAGACCAGTCTGGCCAACATGGCCAAACCAAACCCTGTCTCTACTGAAAATACAAAAATTAGCCAGGCGTGGTGGCAGGCGCCTGTGATCCCAGCTACTCAGGAGGCTGAGACATGAGAATCGCTTGAACCCAGGGGGTGGAGGTTGCAATGAGCCGAGATCATGCCACTGCACTCCAGCCTGGGCAACAGAGCAGGACTCAGTCTCAAAAACAAACAAAAGACAAAAAACCTACCCACTTACCTCCTTAGGAAGCCTTCATATATTTTTCTCTGCTGGGTTCTCTGTCTCTCTCTTTCTTTCTCTGTGTGTCTCTCCCTGCCTCCCTCCCTCTTCCCCCATATACCAACCCTGCTGGATAGATTTTACCTGATGGGTAAAGAAACAGAGGCTCATTTATTTAAATAACTTGCCCAAGACCACAGAACCAGTGAGCGTGGGGACTGAGATTTGAACCCAGCCCTGTCTGTCTCCAAAGAGCCCTTTTCTTAAGCCCTTGACCCTGTGCACTGTCCGCCTTCCTTCTAGATCGAGAACTTGAGATCAGGGACTATTTCCAGTTCAGGTCTGGGTTTTCAGAATCTAACACAAAACCCCAAACAGAGCAAGGATTCAAGATAAATATGCATGGATTGAAAAATATTTTGTTTATTGGAATACTAATGACTATCTGGAAGCATTAAAGAAGAAAAGATCTGGAGTCTTTGGGCTGTCTGCAGGAAAAGATGTTTAACCCATGCACTCCGGCAGACCCTCTGGGCTCAGCCTCTGAGTGAACTTAATTCCAGCGCCAATGACCCGGGAGTGTGAATGTGTGCTTGCTACTTCAGGAGCTCCATTTCCCCCATACCTGGGATGCTCTTAAGAGGGAAACAGGCTCCTTCATCCCTGCCAGAAGAGGCCTGGAGAGGCCCATCCTTCCCGTCTGGGCTCCCCTGGAGAGGGCCAGGCCTGGGTATGCTCACGTGTGTGTACTTGAGCTCAGTACCTTCTCTCTTCAGCCATCACCCCACCAGATGCATAGTTCTTCTCTCTGCTAATGCAATTTATATGTCTGAGCATGAACGGAGGATTTGTGAGCCTTCAAGGCAGCGGCTTTAGAAATTACCACGACAGGCCAGGGATGCTGGATAGAGAATTGGGGGTTAGGAGACTTTGGAGGAATTATTTTCAAAGGCAAGGAGACTCCTCTTGAACAGGAGGAAGAGCATATTCTGGGCTCTGAGAAGCCCACTCCTATCCCATGTCCTCCCCCAGGCCCTTCCAAGATTCCTTTTAAGACATCCCCAATAAGACTTTCTGGCTTAACAATGCATCGGATGGGAGCTCCTCACTGTGATGGAACAAAGGTTCATTTAACAGGATCAGCTGGTCGGGGAGGCGAGGCTGGAATGAGAGCTTGAGTTCACACTGAGACAGGGGCTCTCACTAGCTGGGGAAAAGTCGGTGCATTTAAAAATCTCTGAGCCTCAGCACCTACCTGATAAAGTTGAAAGGGGTAAATCATGTCCATCAGGAGGTCATGTTTTGTACTGAAATGAACTCAGACTTTTGTGTCCAAAAAACCTGTGTGGCCTCAAGCAAACTACTCAACTTCTCTGAGGCTCTTTTCTGTTATATGTGCATTTGGGAATACTGTAGGATTGTTTGGAGGGACTAAAGCAGATCCAGTGGAGAAAGTGCTACTAGTAGTGCCTGGTGCCTGGCACCTAGTAAAGGACCAGTCATCGCAATCCCTCCTTGGTAGATGCCCGTTCTTCTCTCCTGCCTCACTGCAGGGCCTCCACCACCACTTCAGTCCTAATGGCTTCTCATTCACATCCCACTCCAGACTCCCATCCTCCTATCGTCTTTCTTTTTCTTTCTTTTTTTTTTTTTTGAGACAGAGTCTCACTCTGTCGCTCAGGTTGGAGTGCAATGGTGCGATCTCCGCTCACTGCAACCTCCACCTCCTGGATTCAAGCGATTCTCCTGCCTCAACCTCCTGAGTAGCTGGGATTACAGGCACGTGCCACCATGGCCAGCTAATTTTTGTATTTTTAGTAAAGATGGGGTTTCACCACGTTGGCCAGGCTGGTCTTGACCTTCTGGCCTCAAGTGATGCGCCCGCCTCGGCCTCCCAAAGTGCTGGGATTACAGGCATGAGCCACTGCACCCAGCCCATCATCTGTCTTGACTGACAATTACAAGTCTGCTGACTTTCTCTGCACCTGCAGGGGCCATAGTGCCTCCCATGCCTGTCTAGAAAGGCCCTTTCTGAACCCATTCTGACCATGTCTTTTTCCTGCTTAAGAAAACTCTTATGGCTCCCCATCACCTACCAAGATAGAACTCCTTACTGCCTTCCACCTTCTTAGTCTTACTTCCTCTTCCTTTAAGGACATGTCACACTGCAGTATCAGAGTCGAGGACTGCAGCTCCCAGTGTCAAGCATTTCTTGTTCGTATTTCTTATGTATCATTATCGATCATTCTCCCTCCCAAGATGAGGGTGGTTTTCTTAGTGAATTTTGAAAAGAGTGGTTTCTTGATCTAGTTAAGAAAAAATTCTAAGGAAAAACACAATAATAATTTTTTTCTTCATGCCTTGAAAACCCCCTGAGTTTTGCCATGGATTTATTCACTGTTTTCCTATGAGCCATAGTGGTAGAATGATCAGAGCATTCTATATTGTATTTCTTTGTAATTTCCCTGTGCTGGGTTGCAGGTCTGGAAAATGACAGATGCCTAAAATTGATCAGGGTAATCGATGCTACGTGAAGTATTTACACGTGATGGATGTATCATCTGCCAGATCTGGGTGTTGGCAACAGCTTGCTTGTTTATAAAACCCCTGAGATCCCATTTGTATGAGTGACTAATGTTTACACACAGAGATGTTGGCTGTGTTTCTGAAATGACTATTTATTAGACATGACCACCTTTCTCCTTTACTTCCCCATTCATCACAAGCCCTGCTGCTCTTTCCTACATAACAAAATCAGGGTTTTATTCAATCTTCTTTCTCCTTGACCTCTGTGATATATGGAGGTGGTTTTATTTTGCATTTCCAACTGGCTTCCAGTCTTGCCTCCCCTCTGATTTGAAAGTCACATGTTGCTGGTGTTCTGTCATGAGACTTTAACTGCACCTGCAGTATAGATGCTGAATCCCCAAGGACAGCATTTAGAGTCTTCCCCAGCCTGGCCTCAGCTGACATTTCCAGATTTACAGTGTACCGAGGACCCCAGCACTGGAAAGGGATGTTCTTTTTATAAGTGACAGAAATCCAAGCTCCCTAGCTTATACTCACAGGGATATTTAATGACAGGTCCTGGCATAGGACACAGAATTGGAGAAAGGCCCCAGCTCTGGAGACCTCTGAGACTGAAACTGGGGTCTCCAAAACCATGAGCAACTGCCATCTCCCCGTTTCTGCTTGTCTTGTGTCATGGCCTCATTCTTTCCTGAAGACAGGTTTTCTTTACATAGTAGGAATGTGGCCCTCGTCAGTCTAACTCCTCATCAAGGAAAGTGTTTTCTCCCTGCTGCTCTAGAGGACGAACACTGGTTAGCCTGGATTAGGTCAATGCAGCCCTGGACCAGTTACTAAATCTGGGGGCTGGGGAGTTGTAACTGACCCAGCCAGCATTACTGGCCTGACTCTGTGGTCAGGAGGAGGGCAGAATAGACCCTTAGAAGAAGGGAGGAGAAGGAGTAGGCACAGTGGCTCCCATCTATAATCCCAGCACTTTGGGAGGCTGTGGTGGAAAGATCGCTTGAGGCCAGGAGTTCAAGATCAGCCTGGGCAACATACTGAGATCCTTTACCAAAACAAAAACAAAAACAAACAAACAAAAAACCAGGCAGGTGTGGTGGCATGCAAAAAACCAGGCAGGTGTGGTGGCATGCGCCTGTAGTCCTAGCTACTCAGGAGGCTGAGGTAGGAGGGTCACTCGAGCCCAGGAGTTGGAGGTTGCAGTGAGCTATTATCACATCATTGCACTCCAGCCTGGGTGAGAGAGTGATACAGTGTCTCTAAAAAAAATCAAAGAAGAAGAACAGTAGGAGGAGGAAGAGAAGGAGGAGGAGGAGGAGAAGAAGAAGGAGGAGAAAGAGGAGGAGAAGAAGGAAGAAGAGGAGAAGAAGAAGGAGGAGGAGGAGGCGGGAGGAGGAGGAGAAGAAGAAGGAGGAGGAGGAGGAGGTGGGAGGAGGAGAAGGAGGGAGGAGGGCAATGTATCGGCCAGACAGAGCTGTGGCTGCCATTCCTGCTCTGCACATCCTAGCCACAGTGCATGTGCCATTAGTTAAGCACTTACTGGGCACCAAACTTCTGTGCCAGGCTCCAGCCTTTCTTCAGTGGAGTTCACAATCTGGTGGAGGAAACAAATACCCAAACAGATAATCTCAAGTGCAGGGGGTAAAGTGCACCAGTGCTGGAGACTCAGCATGCTGTCAGAACCTGGGCGGGAGGCTTTGAACTCCACCTGTTCAGTCAAGGAGGCTTCTTGAAAGAGTGACAGGGACCCCAGTCTTGGAGGGAACAGCAGGAGTGAACTAGGTGATGAAGGAGGAATGCACATTCCAGGTGAGCAGCAAGGTGAAGGTGCAAGACCCAGGCCTGTGCCCAGGAGAATCAGCAGCTCCGGAAGGTTAGGGCATGGAGTGTGAGGTGGACAGGGACAGGGAGGGTGGGTGGGCTTGAAAATGCTTCACCTTTGGCCTTGGCTGTTGCCTGTCCCTCCTGCCATCCACACAGTGAAATCCGACTCAGCCTCAAGGCAAGCTCTGCCGTGGACCTGCCGTTTTGAATCCTTCAGTGGAGAATCATAGCATCCTCAGGGATTCTGCAGCATCTTACGGGTGCCTCTGTTCTAGACTTTCATGTTCTGCCTTGCTTTCAGTTATTTATTTACACATCTGAGGTCCTTTACTACATCAAAAGACCCTTGAATGCAGGAACCATGCCCTAAACGTCCTTCTCTCACACACAGCTCCTTGTTCAGTGTTCAGAAAATAACTGAATTGTGATCACTTGGCTAATTGGACAGTTTTTCCATCTTGGGAGCAACTACCAAAATGACATTGGTTTCATGTAAGTTGAAAGAATTTTAAAAGTTATCTATTAACATTTTTTCAACATATCCAATTTAATATATATATATATATTTTTTTCCCAAAAACAAAAGGAGCTTTATGGATTTTATTGATTATAAAGTTGATAAATATGCATAAAGAAAATGTAAGTGATACATAAAAGCATAAAGAATAAATTTAAAATCACACAAGATACTATCTCCCAGAGGCAGCCACTGTTTACATTTCAGATAACAAGCTTTTCAGGTATTTCTCTATAAATCCAGGTGTTATTAATATATAACTTTATAAAAAGGTAGTAAAAAATGCAACATAAGCTAGCCCTCGGAGTAATAAGTTCAAAAGAATTTAACAGTCGAATAAAATGTGTGTGTTTTTTTTTTCTTTTGGGTAGCCTAAATGGCTTCTCTGATGTTCCCTGAGGGATTAAACAACCACTCAAGATTTTCTTGGGAAACTTCTACCTGCTCTCTGTCTCTCTTTTCTTGAGATATAATTGACATGCCATAAAATTCACCATATAAAGTATACAATTCAGTGGTTTTGAATGTGCTCACAGGGCTGTGCAACTATCACCACTATTTAATTCCAGAACATGTCCGTCGTCTCAAAAGGAAACACCGTACCTTTTAAGCAGCCACTGCCCATTCCTCTGTCTCTCCAGCCCCTAGCAACAAATTAATTTCACTTCTTTTTTCTTTTTTTTTTTTTTTTTTGAGACAGAGTCTCACTCTGTCACCCAGGCTGGACTACAGTGGTATGATCTCGGCTCACTGCAACCTCTACTTCCTAGGTTCAAGTGATTCTCCTGCCTCAGCCTCCCGAGTAGCTGGGATTACAGGCACACACCACCATGCCCGGCTAATTTTTTTATTTTTTGTAGAGATGGGGTTTTGCCATGTTGGTCAGACTGGTCTCGAACTCCTGACCTCAAATGATCTGCCTGCCTCAGCCTCTCAAAGCACTGAGATTATAGGCTTGAGCCACTGTGCCTGGCCACTAATTCAGTTGCTGTCTCCATTTTATTTCTGTCTCTGTGGACTTGCCTATTTTGGACATTTCATGTGAATGGAATTATATAATATGATGCCTTTTTTATTGGGTTTCTTTCATGTAGCATAATATTTTCAAGGTTCGTCTGTAAAAATAGCATATGTTAGTGCTTCATTTCTTTTTATGGCCAAATAATATTGCATTGTATGGATATACCATATTTTGTTTATCCATTCATCAGTTGATATACATTTAGATTCTTTCTACTTCTTGGCTGTTATTAATAATGTTGCTATGAACATTAGGGTAAATGTTTTTATTTGAGCATGTGTTTTCACTTTTCTTGCGTATATACCTAGGAATAAAATGTCTGGGTCAGGATTGGGCATGGTGGCTCACACCTGTAATCTTAGTACTTTGGTAGGCCAAGGCAGGCAGATCATGAGGTCAGGAGTTGAAGACCAGTTGGCCAACATGGTGAAACCCTGTCTCTACTGAAAGTACAAAAATTAGCTGGGCGTGGTGGCAGGTGCCTGTAATCCTAGCTACTTGGGAGGCTGAGGCAGGAGAATCATTTGAACCCAGGAGGCGGAGAGTGCGGTGAGCTGAGACAGTGCCATTGCAATCCAGTCTGGGCAACAGGGTGAGACTCTGTCTTTAAAAAAAAAAAAATCTGGGTCATATGGTAACTCTATAATTAACTTTTTGGGGATCTGCCAAACTGTTTTCTAAAGTGGCTACACTATTTTACATTTTCACCAGCAATATATAAGAGTTTCACTTTTTCTGTGTCCTCAGCAACACTTGTTATAGTCTTTCTGATTATAACCATCCTAGTGGGTGTGAAGTAATATATCATTATGGTTTTGATTTGCATTTTTTTTCTGTTTTTTTTTTCTTTGTTTTTTTTGAAGATAGGGGCTTACTCTGTCACTCAGGCTGGAGTGCAGTGGCACAATCATGGCTAACTGCAGCCTAAAACACCTGGGCTCCAGCAATCCTCCTGCCTCAGCCTCCCAAGTAACTGGGACTATAGGTGTGTGCCACCATGCCTGGATAATTAAATTTTTATTTTTATTTTTGTAAAGACAGGGTTTCACTATGCTGCCCAGGCTGGTCTCAAACTCCTGAGCTCAAGAGATCCTCCTGCCTTGGCCTCCCAAAGTTCTGGGATTACAGATGTGAGCCACTGTACCCAACCTGCAATTTTCTAATGACTAATAACATTGAGTAATTTTTATGTGCTTATTGGCAATTTATATATCTTCTTTGGAGAAATGTCTGTTTCTTCACATCCTTTGTCCACTTTGTAACCTGGGTATTTGTTTTTTATTGTTTAGTTTCTAAGTTTCTTAAATGTTACGAACCACTATAGCCCTGATTTGCAAAACATTTTTTTTTTCCCATTTGATGGCTTTTTAATTTTCTTAATAGTGTCCTTTGAAGCACAAACATTTTTAAGATTGCTGAAGTCCAGTTTGTCTGTTTTTCTTTCCAGGGTGTGTTTGCTGATATGTCCTCACAGGATTGACCTTTCTTTTCTCTCTCTCTCTTTCCTTCCTTCCTTCCTTCCTTCCTTCCTTCCTTCCTTCCTTCCTTCCTTCCTTCCTTCCTTCCTTCCTTCCTTCCTTCCTTCCTTCCTTTCTCTCTCTCTCTCCTCTCTCTCTCTCTCTCTTTAGATGGAGTCTTGCTCTGTCACCCAGGCTGGAGTGCAGTGGTGTGATCTCAGCTCACTGCAACCTCCACCTCCCGGGTTCAAGCAATTCTAGTGCCTCAGCCTGCCAAGTAGCTCCCATTAGGCGTGCGTGGCTAATTTTTGTAGAGATGGGGTTTCACCATGTTGGCCAGGCTGATCTTGAACTCCTGACCTCAAGTGATCCACCCGCCTTGGCCTCTCAAAGTGCTGAGATTACAGGCATGAGCCACTGCGCCTGGTCAGAATTGGTTGTTTTAATCCTGCTCCAATGAGACTCTCTTCTGAACTCTAACTGCACCTTCTAAGTCTTCCAGGCAGCCTGGGCACCTGAAACACGGGGATTCCTCATCCCCCAAGGTTCTTCTGTGTTCATGGTGGTCACTATATCTTCACCACATAAGACACTTTGGATTGACTTCAAGACTTACCTCGACATTGGCTTGAACACTTTCTCCAACTTTGGCTCCTGTAACAAAGACTCTATTGATTCTCCCTCCACCTCTGTCTGCCCCTCTCTGACTCCACACTGGATTCTTCATCTTGCTCAGGGTTTGCCATACTCTCACTTTTCTCTCTCTCCTCTCTACTTTCCAGTGTTCACCTGGTTTGACTTCTTCAATGACCTCCTCTCTTTGGCTCCTTAGTGATGGAAGGCAAAACAGTGAGGCAGACCTGAGTTTCCAGCCTGGCTTGGAAATTTACAAGCTGGGAACCTTGAACAAATTTATTTATAGCTCTGTTCCTTTGTTTCCTCATCTATCCAATAAAGATAAGAATAGTGTCTTCCAAAGGAGCTCTTGTGAGGCTAAAGGAGATATCATAAATACCCTGTGTCCAATGTACACGATAGAGTAAGTGCTGAAAAATATTCACCATTGGTGCCCCACTATCATTTCAAACTCAACCTGTCCAAGCTAAGCTCATAATTTCACTCCAGGCTAGATCCTTCTGTCTTTTGCCCCCTTCATCCTGCTAGTGCCCTCACTTTGGGGTCACCTCCGACCAGGCCTTGTTCACTAATGACAATATCATCCCACAAGTGTCCCACATCGCCAGAGCCTGTCCATGCCCAGGCTCTTGCTTTCTTTCACCCTGGAGCATCAGTCACCTGATCCTGCTAACTTTTATTTCACAATGCCCCCTTCTCCCTCTTTTCTTTCCACGCTCAGGGCCCCTGTCCTAGCTGTGTGCTCACTGGACTCTGAGTGGCGGAACAGTCCCTGATACGACCGTGGCCCACCTACCTCTGATCCCTGGCCTTTAGATTTGGCTGTCAGAGGAGCTAGGAGTCCAGGCACCTTCCTATGGTTCCTACAACTCTGGTTCTTTTTCCTGGCAAGTTGGGGCCACACACGAACCTGGCAAAATGTGGGAGAGGGAGCAAACTGTAGAATGTGGAGGTGGGAGCTCTTGATTGTAGCCTAGGCTTGCCATGGGCTTTGCCAGGGGATCCAGCAAGTTCTTTATGGTTTTTGGACCTTGATTTCCCCATCCACACAGTGGAGATGAAGAATTTCTCAGTCTTGAAGGCCCCTGCCACCTCTGATATGTGGCGATTTATCACTTGCGGTCTCTTTCAATTACAAGGCTCATTCATGGGGCTTCTGAGACATCCCTTTTTTGCTCTCTTCCTACCTTGACAGATTTGTCTTCTAAGGTGAGTTTCTCCTTTGCCAAGTCCTTCTCAGACCTCATTTCGTATCTCTGACTCACTCCCCTTGGCTTCTTCCCCTACCCTATAGCCTAGGGTATGTGTGTTGGTGTACAAATGTGTTCTGATTGTTGGCATAGCTTCTGCCTCTGTGTTCTCTTGGTCTTGCAGAAAGTCTCTGCCTCCTGTCTCTCCTATTCCATCTCAGCCCCACACTGACAATCCCAGGGATCTTTCTAAAGCTTAAATCTGAGCTTGTCACTCCCCTGCTGAAAAACCTTCAGTGGCTTTCTAAAGCCCCAGCATCAAGGTTATCTCCTTAACCTCCTTTTCAAGCATCCCACACCCCGCTACAGTCTGGTCTCAACCTAACTGCTCTACTCAGCTGCTCCTGAAGAGATGGGCCCCCGATTCCTTTGCTGATTCCATCTCTGTGCATGGAGTGTGCCCTCCCCTCTCTTCTGTGTCCAGTGACATTCTATGTTGTCACCCACTGAGCCTCAGATCAACTGTTACTTTCTGGAAAAACTTTTCTTGATCTCTTCATTCAAATAAAAATGCTGTTACTTGTGCATTCCCGCAGAATGTTATTCACTCTGCAGAGAAAGATCGTTTTCTTTCTTCTTCATCTCATGATAAAGGCAGGGGCAGTGTCTGATGCAGCCAGGTGGTCAGCACATCGGTGCTGCTCAGTATACATTTGGTGACTAAGGGAATGGCTTCTTTATGGATTTCTGGCTTTTGTCTCCCTGCCCAGCAGGGCTACTTGAGAGGCCTCCTTTAATCTACCCACCATAGATAGATCCTCTTGAAGGGCAGCTGGGTTCATCTGCTGCCAAGTCCAACGTATGTTCCACATTTAAACAAAGGAGCAGGAAGAAGCAAGGATTAGTGCAAGATGCTAGTCACTGAGCACACAGACACCTGCTGGCACAGGGAGCTTTGGCGATATTCCCAGCAAGTGCCCCCAAAAGCCAGTGGTCGATGGTGCCCGCAGATAGGATTCCCACTGGCTGAGCTGTGGAGCCTGAGCATCTGGATCCTTCCAGTTCTAGAGAGCTGGAGCTGGTGCTTGAGATCAATGTGTTCCAGCCCACTCATTTTATAGATGCAGAAGCTTAAGCCCCAAGAAGGCTTCCCAAGACCACCCAGCAAATCAGGGCAGGGCTGGGAAAGAAACTCAGGGCTCTCATTCCCTGGGCTCGTCCGTCTTCACCAGGCTGTGGGGTTTTATGAGTACTGTTGTAATTCCTGGATATTTTCTCTCATGAATAGGGATTTCCCTAGAACTAGATTAATATGACCTTGAAATCGGCACTTATCTTTGAAATTCCGAGAGCAAAATCACTGATGGAGGGAGTGACGGAGGGGAGAGAGAGGGAGGGGAGAAAGAAAAAAAAGGAGAGAAGGAGGAGAGAGAGAAACAAAGAATGAGACAGGGACAAAGAAAGAGACACAGGGCCAGAAAGAGATAGAGATAAAAAATGATCAAAGTCCAGCAAAGAGATCAAAAGAGAGTCAGAAAGAGACCACCAGACAGTGCATGAGAGACATGGGAAGCAGAGACGAGGGAGACTACAGTTATGGAGCCCTCTCTACAACTGCCTGCCTCCTTCCTCCTCAGGGCCCCTGGGAAATGCTTCAAAGGCAGGTGCAGCTGTTGCCGGCTCCAAGTTCTGTGGGGCCCATAGGATGATGTGGCCTGAGGCTTCGTCACTGGAGCCCAGGGCTTCAGCTTTCCAGGTAGTGCATGGGTTGCAGCAGCTCTGTGAGTATGAGGTGGGACTCTCAGAACAGTGCTGAGGTCCACTGGGTTTCCTGAGGCAGCACAAAGAGCTCAGATGGGCAGGAACATCTGGCCCTGGTCTGGAGTCTTGTGCTGTCTGGCTGGGGGTCTTGAGGAGGTTTTTACTCCCGAGCTTGGGTCAGCTGGTCCCTAAAGTTCTCCTAGCTTTAACATTCCTGACTGCCTGAGCCCGTGGGACCTACAGATAAAGGGTTCCATCCCTTCTTGGATGTTCATCCCTAACCACTACTTTGGGATCATGTCAGCCATCAAGGATGCGGTCAGAGAGGAATTGTCCACCCGAGGAGACTAACTTCACCTATTGATTTAAGAAATCTTCTTGGTAGAAATGTGAAATTACTGACTGTCAGAGCTGGAGGGGTACCAGGCATGTCTTTCTTGAGTTCCTCATTGCTCAGATAGGGAGACAGACTCAGAGAGCCATCATCAGGGCAGGAGTTAGAAGGTAGAACTTGGATCTGCTGGCCCAGTCATGGACCCCAGAGCACCAGGCTGCATGCTGAGTGGCAGGGAGGGAAGAGCACATGTTTCTTAGGCAGCGAGAACAGCCAAGTCCCCAGAAACATCTCCATAATTTGGGGTGGGATGGTACAGTTTCTCCCTTCTCTTTCCCTACCTAGGCTGTTTCAGAGCCACTTGGACTGTCCCATTTCATTGCCCAGGAGCTAGCTCAGCCGCAGCTGGCTGCTCACTACCGCTTCAATCACCAGGAACCCAGACTTTCAGCTCCTCTCTCTCAAAGGCTGGCCAGTCCTTTGGGCATGGTCTTAGAGGAGGCTGCTCCATGACTGTGCTTTTGGGGGTGCTGGGCAGTGGCTGCAGAAGGCAGCAGATGGGGGTATGTCAAAAAGAAGGAAAGAGTGCTCAAAAGATGAAGTTCAGACAAACAAATCCATCTATATTACCCAGCACAAGTCACCAAATGGTGGAGTGGACTTTCTTTCATAGACACTCTGAGGTTGTCTTTTTCTTTGTTTCTTTACTTATTCATTCAGACACATATTCATTCATTCATGTAACCAACCAGTCATTCATGGTGTGCATGTTCAGTCGTGGTGATGGTGGAAGTGGAGGGGGTGCATTGGTGGTGGTGATGGTTGTGGTAGGTAGGTTGTGTTGGTGCTGCTGGTAGGGGGTGCTTTTGTTGGTGGTGGGTTGTACTGATGGGTGTTGGTGATGTTGTGTGTAGTGGTGGTAGTGGGTGGTGATATTGATGGTGGGCGGTGGTGGTGGTAGGTGAGTGTTTTTGTTGTTGGGTGGTATTGATGGGTAGTGGTGATTGTGGTGGTGGTGTTGATCGGTGTATCAGTGGCAGAGCTGATGATGTAGATAGTGGTGGTGGTGAGTGTTATCTGTGATGGTGATTGGAATAAGAATAGTGCTGATGGGTGTTTTGGGAGTAAACGTGTTGCTGTTGATGGGGCTATGGCGACAGTGATTGTGATATCATTGCTTATGATGATGGTAGGTTTTGCTGGTAGTGGTGATGGATGTAGTGGTGGTGTCGATGCGTAGCTGTGGTTGTGGTGGTATTGATGATGGTATTGTTGATGGAAGTTGTATTAGGTTTTTATTGCTGCTGTAACAAGTTATCATAAATTTAGTGCCTTAAAACAACACAGATTTATTATCTTACAGTTTTGTAGAGCAGAAATCCAACATAGGGTTCACTAGGCTAAAATCAAGGTGTCAGCAGGCTTACTTCCTCTCTGGGGGCTCTTAGGGAGAGTCGACTTCCTTTCGTGTTCCAACTTGTAGAGGCCACACCCATTCTTTGGCCCATGGCCTTCTTCTTCCAGCGAGGTTGCAAAGCCAGTGATGTCATATCTGTCTGACCCTTCCCCCACTGTCCATCTCTGTCTTTGACCACAGACAGGGAAGGTTTTCTGCTTTCATAGACTTGTGGTTAAATTGTACCCACTCCGGAAACCCAGGATAATCCCCCCATCTCAGGTCTGTACCCTTAATCATATCTGTAATGTCCCTTTTGCCATGTAAGGTAACAAATATACAGATTCTAGGGATTAGAGTGTGGATATCTTTAAGGGAATAATTTTTTGGCCCATCATAGGGGGAATGATGGTAGTGATGATGGTGGTGACCATGGTGATTGTGGCCTTGATGATGATGAGTGTAGTGATGGTGGAGGGTGGTAATGGTTGTGGTAATGGGGCAGAGCAGGTGGTAATGATATTGGTGGGTGGTTATAGTTGTAGTGTTTTTGAAAGGGTTATGGGATTGTGGTTATGGGAGTGTGGGCAATGGAGACAAATCCCCCACTTTGGTTCTCAGCACACTCTCTGGTCAGGAAGGAGCTATGACCTAGACAAAGCACATATATCTGCAGATGGATGGTGCTCAGGGACATGAGAGAGGGAAAATGAAAAGCTTTGAGGGCTTGGAAGAGATAGGCGTCCTTGCTGGCAGGGGCTTAGGACGCTTTCTGGACTCTGAAGTATAGCTAGCCATTAAAAAACCTCCATAACATTAATAGCTTTGGCTGGGCAAGGTGGCTCATGCCTGTAATCCCAGCACATTGGGAGGCCAAGATTGGCGGATCACCTGAGATCAGGAGTTTGAGACCACCCTGGTCAACATGGCGAAACGCCATCTCTACTGAAAATACAAAAATTATCTGGGCATGGTGGTGGGTGCCTGTAATCCCAGCTACTCAGGAGGCTGAGGCAGGAGAATTGCTTGAACACTCAGGAGGTGGAGGTTGCCATGAGCTGAGATCGTGCCACCGCACTCCAGCCTGGGTGATAGAGCAAGACTCTGCCTCAAAAAAAAAAAAAAAAAAAAAAAAAATTAATATCTTTTCCAGGAATGGTGGCTCACACCTGTAATCCCAGCACTTTGGGAGGCTGAAGATGGGCGGATCACGAGGTCAGGAGATTGAGACTATCCTGGCTAACACGGTGAAACTCCATCTTCACTAAAAATACAAAAAATTAGCTGGATGTGGTGGTAGGCAGCTGTAGTCCCAGCTGCTCGGGAGGCTGAGGCAGAAGAATGGCATGAACCTGGGAGGCGGCGCTTGCAGTGAGCAGAGATCGCACCACTGTACTCCAGCCTGGGCTAGAGAGTGAGACTCTGTCTCAAAAAAAAAAAAAAATTAATAGCTTTATTGCTTTATATTTGTAATACCTACTAATTAAACACAGTCAAGCAACACAGAAAAGTGCAAAAAAGAAAAATTTTAAAGTAACCAAAATCTTACTTCCCATAAGGTTAGGGAGGGAGATCATTTCCATACTCGGAGGTGGAGGTTGGGAGGTTCCTGACTCAGAAGGACATTCCCTTCCCGAGGGAGGAAGCAGAGTGAGCAGTGGAATGAAGTTGTCCCAGGGTAGAGATGGCTCCATGTCCTGGGAGAAAGGGGAGTGGCAGGTGTTCAGTGCAAGTGGGCACACAGCTTCCAGAGCCAGGCAGGGGTGAGGTGGGGTGGAGCAGAACAGGCTCTCCCCTGCCTGCCCTTTGTCCTGTGATCTGCCTGGGTGAGCAGATAAGCTTCAAGGATCATTGCCTTCTGTGCATCACTCTGGGGGCGGGGGGTACATTGAAATGTGTCATGCAGGCCACTGCAGAATTGCAATGAACAAGAAGGATCTAGAAAGGGACAATATCATGTCCTTTTCTCTTTTCTCTCTAGCACCATCTCAAGCTTCCTCTGCCCTTGAGCAGAGTCTCCCTAGAATCCCAGGCATTTCTGCCTATTCATGGATCTGTGTGAGGCTAAAGGAGCATCCCTGACAATGACCTTGGAGGAAAAGACCTTTTGGGTCCTACTGATGCTAAGGGGATAATTGGAAGGTATTCATGCAAAGGGGCCAAGAAAGGTCAGAGTTTTAAGGGTCCCTTAAGATGATCAAACCTAGGCCTTTTTCAGTCTTTCCCTGCTTGTTTATTCTTTAAATTGTGACATCCTTTTATCAAGCAACATTTTCAGTGAAAGTCCAATATGGACACCAATAAATAGGAGACTGCTTTGAGTGAAGCCAAGGAAGAAGTCTCTGCCTAGCTGAGCACCTAACACCTGGCTGGTCAACTCACCCCAGGCCTTGGATCGGGGTGGGAAATGGGGGAAGTATGCTTGTCTTTCGGGGCTGTTAAGGATGATATAATATATGTAAAGCTTGGGACTCTGTAATGTGGGGAGACATTGAGGGCTGCCTAGCGGCTTAGCCTCACTCTAGGTTCTGTTTGGGAGGAGGGGACAGGGGCTAGGAGCCTGGAACATGGCCCTGGAGGGTTCCCATACAGGCATATTATCATTCCAACGGTTGGCCCCCAGGCACCTCCTGCCCCAACTCAACACACACTTCCTCTCTATCTACATCCCGCCGCCAACCTAGGTGGCCTCAGTGTCCCCTGGACTTAACACTCCACTTCAGCCCCACAGTCCAGGATCACCTTTGATAACAATCACAGCAGCTAATGTTAATGGAGCACTTGTCTCACGCCAGGCCCTGTTCAAGGTTCTCCATACACATCATCTTGTTTGATGCTCCCAATAGCTCTTCAGAGGGAGCCTCGCTCTGTCACCCAGGCTGGAGTGAAGTGGCGCAATCTCGGCTCGCTGCAACCTCTGCCTCCCAGGTTCAAGCGATTCTCATGCCTCAGCCTTCCCTGTAGCTAGGGTTATAGGCGTGCACCACCATGCCCAGCTAATTTTTTGTATTTTAGTAGAGATGGGGTTTTGCCATGTTGCCAAGGCTGGCCTTGAGCTCCTGAGCTCAGGTAACCTGCCCTCCTCAGCCTCCCAAAGTGCTAGGATTACAGGTGTGAGCCACTGCACCCAGGCAGAGCATCATTCTTCTACTCATCTTACACATGACCGAGGATTCACAATTTGCCCAAATTCATGCAAGTCAGGACAGCTGGAATTTGGCGCAAGTACCATAGTGCCTGAACCAACACCACCTGGGGCCTCCCCACCTCTGAAACCTCAGCTGCCACAGCCCACAGGGTCCCTCTGCACCTTATAGAGATCTTTAGGTCTTTTTTGTACCTTCACCCCATTTCACTCGTCTCTTAGCCCCTCCTACCTTCACTTTACCTGCTTAAATCCTTAGACCCATGCTAGCAACCTCACCAGTGCTCTGAAGCCCCAGAGCTATTACCAGATCTAGTGAAAACCCAGTTTCCCTATCTGGAAGGAGAAGCAAAACTGCTCATTTGAAAGCTGGCTGCTTTGGAACCTTCTGAAAGGTCTGCAAAAGTCATCATCGGTATAGAAAAAGTTTTCTTTGTTTAGAGAACTCCTCTGAGAGCCTTTAGATGAGGCATGGCATGGGCAAGGGCCCTGGCAACTCTAGATAGAGGATGGGAGAGCAGAGAGAGTTAGGGGAGGTGACTCCCAGGTCTACCGCCTCACACACCTCTGCGGGCCCATCCACATGGCCTTGTGAATGTAGCCTCTGGGACTTAGCATGTTTTACCCCTCTGGCAAAGGGGGTAAAAGGGAGCTTTACCCCTCTGGGAAGGGTGCCCCTCCCCAGCCCCACCACCAGTGAGAACCCCAGCAGGACTGATCACAAAGGCTGTTCCTCAACTCTCCCCTGGAGTATGAGAGGGAGTAGTTATTACCCCACCTTAGGCACCTCCAAAATGCAATCCAGAGTCCTTCCTTTGGATCCCAAGGCCCTAAGAAATCTGTCCATACCTCATCACCCACCAGGACCACACCACTTCCTGCTTGCCTCAAACACCAAGTGCAATCCAGCTTCCACACTGCCTTCGCACCTTGGCACCTGCTCCTCTCTCTGCCAGAACTTGCACCTCTGGGTATCTAAAGGACTGCTCCTTTGTTTCATTCTGTCTTTGCTCAAAGGTCACCTCCCCCAAAGGGCCTTCCCTGACCTAACTAGCTAACATCACACACGGTCACTGTCTCTTCACTCTGCTTAAATTGTCTTCATAGCACTGATCATTACCTGATGTCAAAGTATAATTTCCAAAGAGTCAAAAACATGACTTTCATAGAAGCATCTAGCGGGATGTGTCAGTGATTTATTTAACTCATTAGTGAGGAATCAGCAAAATGACAGAGCTGGTTCAAGAGGGGATATGAGAACCTGCTATATGTAATCAATGGACAGAGAGTGCTGGAATAAGATGGCAAAGTTAGATACTAAATTTGTTAATGTCCTATAGGACGATAAAACTGCAACCTTTGGGGTTATCTTTTCTTCCAGATAGAAACCATTTGCATCTCTGCTGGACAAACATCATTTGCAGCTTATTAATCTTCTTGAAGTTAACATTTAACTTCCTAGAGTCTGGGCCCTAATCAATAGTAAATAGTAAGTCAAGCCAAAGTGACTCTCCTAGAACAGCGCTGTCTAAAAGGACTTTCTCTGATGAAGAAAATCTGCACCAACCAATAGGATAGTCCTAGCCCCCAAGTGGCTGTTCAGCTCTTGACATGTGGTTGATGTGACTGAGAAACAGAATTTTAGTTGTTTGAATTAAATTTTAAGAAATTTAATCAATATAGTAAATGTCTATTAAATATTGTTATATGTATTTTACTATAATATTAAGATAACATAACATGAATAATTTAATATTCATATATAAATTATATGTAAACACATAATTTATGAGCCAGGTATGGTACAGCCCATGCCTGTAATCTCAGGACTTTGGGAGGCAGAGGCAGGCAGATTGCTTTAGCTCAGGTGTTCAAGACCAGCCTGGGCAACATGGCAAAATCTCAACTTTACCAAAAATACAAAAAATTAGCTGGGCATGGTGGCGAGCACCTGTGGTCCCAGCTACTCAGGAGGCTGAAGTGGGAGGATTGCCTAAGCCTGAGAGGTGGAGGTTGCAGTGAGCTGAGATCATACCACTGCACTCCAACCTGGATGACAGAGTGAGACCCCATCTAAAATATATCTATTTATTATAATAAATATATTTAATTCATGTAATGAATATAAAGTTAATAAATTAAACTTAAATGGCCAATTTACAATTAATATAAAGTTAATAAATTAAACTTAAATGGCCAATGTGGCAAATGGCTACCGTATTGGACAGCCTAGCCCTAGAAAGTCACAAGACAATTA
Source organism: Macaca nemestrina (assembly GCF_043159975.1). NCBI lineage: Eukaryota > Metazoa > Chordata > Mammalia > Primates > Cercopithecidae > Macaca > Macaca nemestrina. Next base: position 67,513,880 of record NC_092138.1, read on the forward strand.
GGCAGCTTGTTAGACAATGTTTTGAATCATTTTCATGTTTTGAATAATTTTTTTCTTAACTCTGACAGTATATTGTGTGTTTATTTGCTAGTTTATTGTCTTTTGTTCCTAATAGAAAGTAAGCTTTGTGATTGAAGGGATGGCTTTGTTTTCTGCATGTCCTAGCACTTAGGAGGGGGTGCCTGGAGCACAGCAGGTGCACAATCAATAATTGTTGAATGAATAAATAAACACAAAGTGGCTGGAATCTTATCAGAAGCCAAAGCAATAAGAGACTCCCCATGGTAAGTTTGGCAGATGAGCTTTAAGCAAGAGTGATGCCTGATGTTTAATTTTAAATGGTTTTCTTATTCTGTAAAGTAATCCCCTGCTGTTAACCTCAGACCTTCAGTGATGTATGTGGCTGCGGCTAATGGTTCTTGGGGAAATGAAGGTCTATGAAAGAGGGTGAGGTGTGGAGTCGGAGGGAGGACATGATGACATGCAGGGGGTTAGAAGGATGGAGTTGGGTTCAGACATGCAGAGCCAGGGTAGACAGGAGGGGCTCCCCAGAGGGATGGGAGTGCTTCCTGGGGATCCTCAAACTACCAGGGAGAACCTCAGGCACCCAGCCACAGTTAAGAAGAAACAGACTCAAGTCACTCATTCGGGATTGTGTATTAGTCAGGGTGGACTAACTACGGTAACAGTCTTGAAATCTGAGTGGTTTGACATGGTCAGTTCCCAGGAGAGGGCCCTGGCCTTGGCGGACATGGTCTAGTTGGGGCAGAAACAACTCTTCATCTATCTCTACAGGGTGAAGGTGCATAATCCACAAATCATTTCTCTCTGCCCTTGGGCTGCACTGGAGCCTACATTTATATGTGGGAGTGTTTACTTATAGGGGATCCACCAGGAGGTTCACTGGGTGCAGCGAAGCCAGGAGAAGCCCCTTCCTCCTGCCTCCCCTTCCTGACTCCTCCCATTCTCCTTTCCCTGGGGCCTGAGGCAGCACAGCTGACTCTTAGATCTCAGCCTCTTCCCACAGCACAGGTGTGACTTGGCTGGGCCATGCCTTCCTTGGGGCAGGGAAAGGATTATTCCTATTCAAACCCCCCTCGCCCTGCTTTTCCAGTACACATAAAAGATGCAGGCTGTACACTGGGGATGGTGGGAATGGTGGCAGGGTTGGCACTGGGAGGTGGCCTACGTCTTGTCCTTGGCTCCTTGGCTGCGTGTGATGGCTGAGGATTATAATTTGCCTGGATGGGACTGTTTCTCTCTCTCCTTCTCAGGCTAACCATCAAATGCCCCAGGTAAGTGAGATGATGAGATTATCGAGCTGCACCATCTCTGGGAGACTGAGGACCTAGGATTGTTCCCAGGGTAAAGGCTCCATAAGGCAGGGTTCTCAGCAGCCTAGTGGCCCCGCCCCTCATTGTGCAAAGGACAGACCTGGGCCTGGAGAGGGGAAGGGACTAACCAAGGGGGCACAGGGTAGGCCAGGGTCTCCTGACTTCCAGCCATGGCTTCCCTGTCACCCTCTTCTCCTGAAACCTCCCTCAAAGGTGTCTGTTCTTTAGGCTTATCCCCTGGATCTCTTTTCCCTGCCATCAGAGGGGGCCAAGATGAAGTGGGAGGAGGAGAGGTGGTGGGGTGGATGCAAAGAGAGATGCCTTTTTAGGCTGCAGGGACCTCCACAGGGCACTGGAGTTACAGACCTTGTCCATAAGGTTCTTATCTCTGGGGGGACCCCCAAATCGCCCTGCTGTCTGAAGGGAGGGACCATAGGCAGGATGGCAAGCATCAGTTTCCGGCTGTGCATGGGACTGGATTGGGGTCCCAGGCTGCCACATGGCTGCACTTCTCTGATGTGTGTGCTGCCCTCTCTCCCCCTGCCCCTGGGAATTCCCTGTTCCCTCTCCCTTCCCATCTAACAGATGAGTCCTCCTCTATCAGAGTTGAAAGGGCCCTTAGAAGCCATCCAACCCCCTCAATTTGCAGCTGGAGAAAGAGAGGTTCAGAGACAGGAAGGGGCTTTCATGCGTTTGTACCGCCAGTCAGGGCAGAGCTGGGACTGGAGCCTGAGGCTTCTGCACCAGCCAGGGGTTTTCCAGTGCGCTCTGGGCTGTCTCTTGCCCATTCTCTTATCTTGTTTCATCTTGTCTCATCTCATTAAGGATGAGGGGCTGGAGAGATAGCACTGAGATGGGATCTTGAAATCGACTTCCGAACAGCTCTTGGCTTGTACAGTGAGAGAAACACTTCCCCACCCCTACCCCCTCACCCAAGCCATTCCAGTCACCCCTGGCCTCCATTCCAGTCACCCCTCCTTGCTGGCCAGGCTGTCTGTGCGGGGTCCCAGGAAAAAGTCCTGGGCAGGGGACAAGTGAGGAATAGGACTGGGCCACTCCTTTGGGGAGGAAACTCCATTGGGCTTGAGCTCCTGGAACCAAAGAGGACAGACTGGCAGTTGCCTGTCGGGATAGGTTCTTTGGAATTTCATGGAGTTCTCTAGAATGGAAGGCAGAGGGAGGAAAACATCTGAGACTGGGTCCAGGGAAGAAGGAACAGGGGCAATGGCAAAGGCCTCTTGTTGCCCCAGGTGGATGATAAGGTATATTTGGGACCTCTTCCTACAGGGAGTCTTCCAAGCTTGACTTCAGGGTTCCTTGCAGCAAAGACAAAAGTCAGAATAAAAAGTCAGAATACACTTGGTTCACTCAGTCATTTATGGTCAGGATGCTTTTGGCTGTCACAGAAACCCCACACAAATAAGCTTAGGCCAAGGGCAAAGGGAGTTATTGAAAAGACACTGGGCTTTTCCATGTCACAAAATCATGGAAATGCCTCACTCACGTCAACAAATCATGTCCCTGTAGCTGAATGCAGCCAGGACCATCTTTCATCTCTGCTTATCTTCGTGTCAGCTGTGCCTCTGATGGCTTTTTCCACACTAGAGGACACAGTGCTGACCACTCTCCATTGTCCCACAGCTCAGAGCTTTACACCAAGAGACAGATGGGTCCTCTTTCCCCAGGTCCTGTTGGGGAAATCCCTAGAAGGACTCAAACCGGCCTGGGCTGGATCAGGCACCCACCCATGGCCTGAACCATGAAGTGCTGGGAACTGTCTGCAGAGGACAGAAAATCGCAGTGAGTCTGGGAACCTCTTTCAAGGGAGCCCTCTCTAGTTAATTTCTTTAGAATGCTTGTTAATGTCTCCTACATGCCACACCCGGCCAGAGCTGAACTGTGAGCAACCTCAGACTTAGGGTGACCACAGTTTAACAGAGGAGCAAAGCACATGATAGCAAGTTCTTTGGACCTGAAAGAGAGCAGATATGGTGCTCTGGGATGACAGTGGTTTTAGAATCAAGTGGAGAGAACAGAGTGTCCAAAAGCTTGGGGGAAACTGTGAGCTTCCGGCTCACTGGGAAGGCAGCAGGCGATGAGGCTTGGGAACAAGGCTATGGAGCTTCAGATTTGACCTAGAGACAGGGGGAGCCGTAGGAGGCAGGGAAGGAATGGGGTCAGACTTGTCCAATTATGACCTGTAGAGCCTAGTGCTGTGTTGGACATCAAGTTGCTAAGTGGCCCAGTTTTAGGAATCCCCTTTCAGTGATGTGTGGAGAGGAGAAGCTGAGACTGCAGACAGGGGAGTGGATGGGTAGGAAGCTGCAGGCGTATCCTAGGGTAGCCTCAGCACTCCAATGCACAATTATGGAAACGCGATTCTTAGCTGAATTGAGCTCCTTTGTTCTGTGCAGTTGTGGGAGCCAGGAGACAGCCACTACTCTAACAAAGGAAAAAAGATTGCTCTGTGAAACTGAATTCGTCAACTGAAGAAGCTGCATTTGGTCTAATTCTAACATCTCACTCAGCTTTCCTTCTCTGGCCCTACTCTTCAAAAGCTTCCGGTCCTCCAGAGTAGGCTGCTCCCACAATCAGCAGCATAGAAGAATGCAGAACAAAGTTCTGCCTCCCTAAGGCAAGGAGGAAGCTCTTGGCAGGCAGGAGAGCACTTGAGGACCTGGGGGAGGAGGGCAGAGGAAGGGCGGACACAGGGATTCTGGCTTCCCTCCCCGGGGACAGGATAAACACAGGGCATCTTCCTGGAACATCAATTGTTACCAAAGATTTCGAGAGAGAAAAATTCATAAATCATTTTAATACTAAAGATCAGATGGATATATTATGGAGTGGAATGCAAGTTTTGCATGCTTTTAAAAAATTATGGTAAAATACACGACAAAAATTTTATCACCTTAACCATTTTAAAGTGTTCAGTTCAGTGGTGTTAAACATATTTCCATTGTTGTGCAACTATCACGACCATCCAGTTTTATAACTCTCCTGTCTTGTACAACTCAAAGTCTGTGCCCACGAAACAATAACTCCCCGTTCCCTTTCCTCCCATGCTTTGGCGGCCACCATTCCACCTTCCTTCTCTACGAATTTGACGACTCTAGGTATCTCATAGAAGTGGAATCATACAATACTTGTCTTTTTGTGACTGGTCTCTTTTGTTTAGCATAGTGTCCTCAAGATTCATCCGTGTTGAAGCAGGTGTCAGGATTTCCTTCCTTTTAAGTTGGAATAATACTTCACTGTGTGTATGTATGCCACATTCTGCTTATCCATCCAGCCATAGGCGAACATTTGGGTGGTCTTCCCTTTTGGCTGTTGTGAATAATGCTGCTATGAACACAGGTGCATAAATATCTGTTTGAGACCCTGCTTTTTCAACTCTTTTGGGTATATACCAAGAAGTGGAGCTCACTGCAACCTCCGCCTCCCGGGTTCAAGTGATTCTCCTGCCTCAGCTTCCCAAGTAGCTGTGTGCACCATCATGACTGGCTCATTTTGTGTGTGTGTGTGTGTGTGTGTGTGTGTGTGTGTGTGTGTGTGTGTATTTTTAGTAGAGACGGGGTTTTACCACATTGGCCAGGCTGGTCTCAAACTCCTCACCTCAGGTAATCTGCCCACCTCGGCCTCCCAAAGTGCTGGGATTACAGGCGTGAGCCATCACACCCAGTTGGTATTATAATTCTATGTTTAATGTTTTTTAGGAACCACCGCACTGTTTTCCGTAGTGGCTGTGCCATTCATTCCGCTCAGTGGTACATATATCCTCCATATTCTCACTAACACTTGTCATTTTCTCCTTTTCGAGACTAGCCATCCTAATGGGTGTGGGGTTTTATGCATACATTGTTAAAAGGAAAAGACATATCTCACCTCTGATGGCTGCTTTGAGTCTCATCCTCAGAGCCTCAGGGCTTTCAGAGCAGAAAGGGAAAGCATCCCAAGCCTGGGTGCAGCACTTAGTGGGTCTGCAGGAGTCACTTACCCTTCTCCTCCTGTTCTTTGCAGCTTGCTTTCACAGCCTTGAGGGCAGGATAGGCCGCACATAAGTGTGACATGCAGCAGAATGAAATGCCTTTTATCATCAAGAGTCAGAGCCTTAAGCTAAAAGGACTGGGAATCTCTCCCACAATCCGGAAGGCAGGACACCCAGAAGGCAGCTTCGTGGAGGGGTCAGATCAAGCTGGGCAGTGAAGGCAGAGAGGACTTTTCAGGTAGGAAATGGTTTTAGAGGAGAAGAAGGCTGCACCTGAGCAAAGGGCTGGAGGTGGAAAGAAAGAAAAGGCTTTTTCCTTCTTAGTTACACAAGCAGGTTTGAAGGATTCCAGCGGGCTCCAGACTTACCCCTATCCTCCCTAACCCATCAGCCTAGTTGAGACTTCCTCTCGGTCAGGGAAGCCAGTTTCTTTTGGCTCCTTCTCAGCCCTCTTTCTCGAAATGGATTCCTTGCCTCCTTGACACCTGGCTCTTTCGATTTTTCTCCTCTCCTTCGGCTGTTTCTCCTTGTCTCTGCTCATTCTTCTTTCAGCTCCTGAAGAGTTTCTAAGGGAGAGGACTTGGCAGCTTTCTGCATGTGATGTCCTTGTCCAAACCTGCTATCGAGATCCCAGGGAAGGGACTATCAGCAGTTGAAGGGGTGACTAGCCCTGTGAATGTACGCTTAATTTTTGGTGACTTCTGGATGTCCCCAGGCAGGAATCTCTGCCTTCTCACCTCCTTTACCCTAGATAAGGCAGCCACTGCTCCTTTCTGGCTGAGCTGATTTGATTCAAGCTCTCAAAGGCATCTGATTAAGGGAACAGAACCTGATGGCATCAAGCAAATGTGTCAGGGGTCTTGTGATGGAGACACATGAGTTTGCCTGGCACCCACACAAAAAGAGGAGAGCCAGATTTGGGAAGAGGCAGTTATAGTCACTGTGAAAGGCAGTGTAGGAGATGCACCTCGTTGCTACGGGAGCTCAGAGGAGGAAGACATCAATCCAGCTTTGAGGCGAGGCTTCAAGTAGACTTGACAACCTAGCTGGGGAGATGAGCTGTGTGAACCCACACATGGAAACTAACCAAAGGCAATATGTTCTCAGAGGTATCAGAGTTACAAATAAGTTCTTTGAGTATCGGAAGAAGAAGGCATTTTTATCCTACTTGGGAATGAAGGTGGCACCACAGTTTCCTGGATGGAGCGAATTTGATCCACGCCTTGGCAGGATGGAAGCAGAGACGAGGTGGAAATAGAATGACTAGGAAGAGAGTGAGTGGAATCCCGGGGCAGAAATGCATGCAGTATGTCCAGGGAGCAGTAGATGATCCAGGGTGGTTGGAGCCTTTTGGTGATGGGGAGCCATAGAAAGTTCTTGAGGAGTGGAGTGATGAGCTTGGAGGTGTGCAGTGATTGGCAAGTTGCTTCTCATGGCAGTGTTGGGACTGCCATTAGCTGAAAGTATTAGGTTTGGGAAAGGTGAAATCCAGTCTGCATGGACTCATCAGCAATGATTTCTGGGCTAGCAAAGCGGGAGGAAGTCTAACCTTTTGGAAAGCACTTGCGTGAGGCACTGATGCATAGCTCCTGCATAGCCGATCCTCAATTTTTCTAAAGATGCCATTTAACCTAGTTTCCTGGAACTCATACAACTGAATACAGTATTTGATGTTTACAAAATTGAATTGGAAAATCTCAAACAAGGCAGAAAAAGCTATTATTTCAAGCTTTCTGTTGGCTCTGTTTTAGCTTGTGTGTCTAGTAGCTGGAGAGGCTGGGAAAAGACCATGGTGGAGGAGCTGGGTGGCTAGGGGCAGGGAAGACAAAGGATTCAGCTCTGGGCGTGTTGGGCTGAGGTTCATGGTGGCTTGCAAGTGGAGATATCCAGCAGACTGTCGTGCTTATAAATGTGAAGCTTCAGATAGTGGTTTAGGAGTATATTAGCCAGCATTCTTCTAGTTATGAGTCATAATTCTAACTTTAACTGTCTCAAGTGAAAAGGTAATTTATTGGCTCATGTAAGTGGAAAGTCCAGGGGCTGCTTGGTTCTGATGTTAGGCATGGCTGGACCTAGGGGTTCAGTGACGTTCAATGATGTCAGTTATAGCCTGTCTGTCCATCTGTCTGTCTCTCCGCATCTCAGTTCTGCTGGGCTGTATTTGGCTTCACTCTGCATGTAGGTTCTCTCCACCAGAAAGGCTTAGTATCTCCAGGGGAAAGAGGCTAATTTCTGCCAGCAGCAAAGTTCTGGGAGAACTCTGATTGGCCTGGATTAAGAATGAATAAGAGTGCCCCAGTCCTGAAGTTAGAGGACGGGGTCATTGTGATTGGCAGTTCCCCTGTGACCGTGTGGAATGGAGAATGAGCAATTCCACAAAGCAGAAGTGAGTTGTCATTCCTAGGAATGTATTCTGGGTCAAGAAACAGTACAGCATCCATAGGCGGTGTCAGGTGTCTTCACTATACAAGTGAGGATTCTGCAGCTCAAATAGATGACATCATCTAGGGAGACTGTATATAGACATAAGAGAGGAGGGCTAGAGCTTAATCTGCCAGAGTTCAGGGAGGAGACTGGCCAGGAAGAGGCTTCCAGGAGCTGAGAGAGTCAGGAAGGGTCCAGGGCGACCCAAGACTCAAGAGGAGATAATGAGGAAGTGATCCTCTGCAGAGAGCTCCAGTGATATGGTAATGGAAAAGTAATTTTACAATCGAGTGACTGTAATTGAGAGCTTGGAAAAAGCTGGGGACAAGGGGGTGATGGGATGGAAGCCAGCTTGGAGGGGCTGTGAAAGGAACAGGGAGTGCTGGAGCCAGAGAGGTTGCTGAGTTTTTGTTTTTGGTTTTGATTTAATGAGGAGACACCTGAGGTGCTAATGCTCAAGGGAGAGGATGAAGTTTGGGGAGAGGGAGGGGATTCTGGAGTAGATGGCAGGGCCAGAGTCAAGGACACAGGCAGCAGGATTACCTTTGTCTCCACAAGACCCTGCTGTATACAGCTGCATGACATGCAGAGCAGAGTCCATCTTGTTCACTTAGTATCATATGCATTTCCCATTTGCAATGTAGCATTCATACTTATCTTTTAAAATTAGTTTTTAAATCACAAAAGCAACACATGCACATGGTAAAACAAAATGCAAACAGCTCAGAAGGAATAAAAGATGAAAATGAAAGTCTTCTCCATCCTCCCTCAGTCTGCCTTCCAGTAGGGAAACTGCTTTTCATCAGTTTCTTGGGAATTCTTCCCAAAATTTTTAATGCATATACAAATATATATGTGCATATATTTTAAAATAGACAAGTGGGATCCTACTGCGCATACTGTTCTGCACCTTGCTTTTTCACTCAATGCTATTTCTTGGAGATACTTCCTTATTAGCATATAGAGAGAACTCGTTCCCTTTCAAGAGCGGGATGCTGTTCTATTGTGGGGATGGAGCAGGGCTTGTTCAACAACTCTCTACTATGTGGAATTTCTTTTTATTTATTTATTTATTTATTTATTTATTTTTATTTTTTTGGAATTTTTTTTCCTTTTTTTTTATTATTATACTTTGAGTTCTAGGGTACATGTGCATAACGTGCAGGTTTGTTACATATGTATACTTGTGCCATGTTGGCGTGCTGCACCCATCAACTCGTCAGCACCCATCAACTCGTCATTTACATCAGGTATAACTCCCAATGCAATCCCTCCCCCCTCCCCCCTCCCCATGATAGGCCCCGGTGTGTGATGTTCCCCTTCCCGAGTCCAAGTGATCTCATTGTTCAGTTCCCACCTATGAGTGAGAACATGCGGTGTTTGGTTTTCTGTTCTTGTGATAGTTTGCTAAGAATTGATGGTTTCCAGCTGCATCCATGTCCCTACAAAGGACAACTATGTGGACTTTCTGTTGTTTCTACTCTATTGCCATTAAAAAGAATACTGCAATATACCTTTTAATACACTTATTTTTGTGCACAGGTGGAACTATTTTTGTACATAAAATTCTTAGGAATGCAATTATTGGAGTTAAAGAATGTATACATTTAGAAGTGTGATAGGCAATGCAAAATTGCTCTTCAAAGAAGTCACATACGTGTGAATGTTTTGGAGCTTAAGTAGGAGATACACAGGTGTTCATTACATTACTGCCCATATTTTTTGTATGCTTGGATGGTCTACCCACATATGCACAAGGAGTCACAATATTTACACTCCCACAAACAGTAAATAAACATGCCCTGATTTTCCCAACAGGATGTTAATGAGGTTTTAAATCTTTGTCCATCTGAAGGATGGAAAATGGTATGTCCCTATCACTTTAATTGCATTTATTTAATCATGAGGGTGGCTGATCATTTTTTTCAGTAAATTGCTTTTGCATTTCTATTAAGTCATACTTTAATGCCTACACACTGTTTCATTTTTTACATGTGCCTTAATTTACTTAACTCTCTTCTTGTGGGTTATTTGTATGGTTTCTGAACAACTGTGAATATCTGTGTACGTGAAGTTTTTTTCTTCTCTTTTTAGACATTTTTCTTCAGTGTACTATTCCAGAAGATGAATTGCTGGGTCAACAGTATGAACATTTATGACTCAATACATATTGTCAAACTGCTTTCTCAAAGGGCAATACAATACACAGTACCCCCAATTTTATTATTCTCTTCTCAGGAGTAGGTATTGTAAATGCAAATTAATTTTTTTTTATTTTATAAGTAAAAATGAGGCCTTAATTTCATTTGTGTTTTTCTTATTCCCAGTGAGGTTGAATATTTTAATATGTTTGTTTATTAATTGCATTTCACCTCTCTGAACTGTCTTCTTTTCTGCTCGTTTAGTGATAGCACATTCTTATACACAGGAAATAAGATGATATCTTATCAGGGAAACCTCTTTCCTCAGGCCCTATGATCTTCTGGGAAATTATTGACTGATATCAGATTGTCAAAATCTATCTTTGACATGAGAACACCCAGGAGGGAGTGATTGAAAAGACTTAGGAGATACAGAGTGAAGACAGATAGGAGAACTGAATGAGTGAGACTCTAGGTAATGATGTGGACTGCAGATATGAGGGAGGTGGGAAAGAATGTATGAGTCAGGATGGAAATTCATGGGCAGCATAGGGAACGTGGAGGGCTCAGGGTTCTCCACCTCTCCGCTTCCAAATGGAGCTCTGGGTGACCCGGACAGCGATGGCTGGGTTTCAGAATGCCGACCTGGATGGTGTCATTTCTGCCATGTGCTGCAGACTTGAAAACAGATTGAACCGAGGAGGGATTTTGCTTAAGCCTTGGGTGAGCAGTTACTGAGCACTGTCCCCTTCTTTATCCAGATAGCCATTTAGTTTCACCATTGTTAAACAATTGCTGTTAATTAATTCGATATCTAGATTTATTGGTATTATACTTTCTATTTCTTTTATTACTAATTTTCGTAGACAGATGTATTTGATCACTTTTCATATATATGTATGTATCCACATATGTGTGTGTATATATATATACATATACATGTGTAATATCTATTCCTACTATTTTATTACTACTTTTCATACCTTCATGTCTGTGTGTATCTGTGTGTGTGTGTTTGTCTGTGTGTGTGTGTATTCATCTCTTTTGGGGGAAATTGACTGTTCGTGTTCATTTTTCTTTCTTTTGGATGTTAATTATTTTATTCACTTTCAAGTAACCTTTATATATTAAAGTTATAAGACTGTCGTATTTTCACAAACATTATTTTTAATTTATTGGCCTTTAATTTTGTTTCTTTCACTGTTTTTAAAATTTTGCGATAGAGTCTCGCTCTGTTGCCCAGGCGGAATGCCGTGGTGCAATCTCAGCTCACTGCAACCTCTGCCTCCTGGGTTCAAGTGATTCTCCTTCCTCAGCCCCACCACACCCCACCATGCCTGGCTAATTTTTGTATTTTTAGTAGAGACGGAGTTTCACCATGTTGGCCAGGCTGGTCTGAACTCATGATCTCAAGTGATTTGCCCGCCTTGGCCTCCCAAAGTGCTGGAATTACAGGCATGAGCCAATGCACCTGGTGTCACTTTTTATTACTGAAATGCACAATTGAGCTTGTCCAACCTGTGGCCCACGGGCTGCATGCAGCTCAGGACAGCTTTGAATACAGCCCAACACAAATTCCTTTCTTAAAACATTATGAGATTTTTTTTGTTTGTTTTTAGCTCATCAGCTATTGTTAGTGTTGGTGATGGCAGTGGTGGCCCGGCTGCTGCCATGTTGCTGGCTGCAGTGGGGGAGGCGTAGGCAGGGCTGCCCACTCCACAGAACCAGTGAGAACTGGGAACAGGTGGAAGCCCTGCCCACTTCCAAGTAGGAGGGGTGGGAGCCCCACCCTACTGGGGCAGCTGCAGCTGCCCAGCCACAGCTGTGGACCCAGGCATCTCTGCAATCTAGGGTCCCAGGAAGCCCCCGTCCCTGTAGGCTCTGAAGTCACTGCTCCTGCTGCCTGGTCTCTCCCCACTCCCAGCGCCCACTCCAATTTTGGAGCAAAGTTGTGGCTGAGCCCGGGTGCTGTCATGATCCAGCTGGGTATGTGCACACTTAGGGCAGTGCTAACATGCCAGCTCCCTGCTGCTTCATCCCCCTCCAGACTTTGAATGCAGATGAGCAGGGGAGAGAGGCCAAGGCAGGGATAAAGGCAGCTAGGGCGGGTCTGCAGGCACCCCTCAGCATGAACAGCCTGGGCACTGTGGGCACCATGGATGGCAGGTTAATGGCAGCAGGAGACAGACAGGTTCCTCGGCAAAAAGGGGTGGGTCCCTGATGAAACCCCACCTTCAGGCCAGGGAAAGCCTGAGGCCTAGGGGTCAGGCTTCCAGATCTGCCAACCAGAGTGAGAACTTATGGTGCCTTTCCTGGGTCTGCCCATGGCTGCCCATGGACCAATCAGCACATACTTCCTCCACTCTGAGGCATATAAAAACCCCAGACTCAGCCAGACCTGCACAGATGACCTGTCTGCAGAGAGGAGCTAATCCACTGTGGGTCTCCTCTCTGCTTAGAGCTGGACACTTGTTGGGATGACCTGCCTGCAGACAGCAGCTATACACTGCGGGTCTCCTCTGAGCTGTTCTGTCACTCAGTAAAGCACTTCTTCACCTTGCTACCCTCCACTTGTCTGTATTCCTCATTCTTTCTGGATGCAGGACAAGAATTTGGGACCTACCGAATGGCAGGGCTGAAAGAACTGTAACACAAACAGGACTGAAACATGTCCCTTGCTTGCCACATTGCAGAAGATGAGAAGGAGAGAACAGAGAAGGAGAGAAGAGCTTCAGCCCTTTGGGGATCCCAGACCTAAGAGCTCCCTGAGCCAGGGCTGTGACACCCTTTCTGGGCTCTACAGTTCTTGGAGTCTCCAAGCCTCCAGGCACCACCATGTTCCCCAGTGCCAGCCATGGAAACTGCTTGCAGTACTCCTCGTCCAGCTGCAGCCTTGCAGGAAACCAGCACCCATGCCAGTGCCTGGAGCTACCTGCCCTGCTGCAGCTGCTGTGCCTGGCTGTTTGCTGCAGCCAGACCTCACGCTCACTCACTCACATACCCCTTGTCACTCTGCACCTGACTCGCCCTTGGCAGTTGTGGGATCCAGGCTGGTAGTGCAAGGTGAACAAAGCCTGCCAGGCCAAGTGGGCAGAATGAGTCCAGTGGGCCCAGGCAAAACTCAGGCAAAGGTGCCAGCAGCCACAGAGGTTTCCAGCCAGAAAAGTGACACCTCAAGGATCCTGTGACAATAGTGTATTTTATGTGTGGCCCCAGACAATTATTCTTCTTCCAATGTAGCCCAGGGAGGTCAAAAGATTGGTCATCCTGACACAGAGCTTAAATGTAAGTTTCATGAATTCTGACAAATGCATATACCTGTGTAACCCACATTTCTATCAAAATAGATGATACTTGTTGATGGGTGGGATAATCCTTACCTGTTCCTCCTTTTGGAAGGCAGATAGAACATGATGATTAGAGTTGCATGAAATGTGACTGATGCCTCTGCCTAATCAGGGCTTGCAACACCCTGAGTACTCCTATCTGATTCTTCAGGACGATCACTACTTTGAAAGAAAAAAATGAACATATATATAAATATTTCTATTACCCTAGAAAGTTTCTCTGTGCTCTCTTCCAGTCAATCCTCACCCTCCCACTGCTCTGCCAGAGGCAACCACTGTTGTGATTTCTATCACCATAGATCAGTCTTGCTTGTTCTAGAATTTTATGCAAGTGGAATTGTAAAGCATGGACTTTTCTGTGTCTGGCCTCTTCCACTCAGCATAATGTGTTTTGAGATTTACCCATGTTGTCATGGTTGATACGCTCTTCTTCTTTATTGCTTAGTGATATTCCATTGTATGAACATAGCACAATTTGTTTATTCATTCTCTGGTGGGCTGATGTTTGGGTTGTCTCTAGTATTTAGCTATTATAAATAACGTTCCAATGAATGCTTTTGTACAAGTCTTTTTGTGGACATATGTTTTTTTTTTTTTTTTTTTTTGCTAAATATCTAAGAATGGTTTGCTGGATTATATGGCAAGTGTACGTTTAACTTTTTTTTAGAAACTGCCATACTGTTTCCTAAAGTGATTGTACCATTTAACACTCCCCCCAGCAATGTATGAGGTTCCAGTTTCTCCATATCTTGCCAACATATGGTGTTGTAAGTTTTTAAAATCTTAGTCATTCTCGTGGACTGTAGTGGCAACTCATTGCAATAATGATTTTCATTTCCTTGATGACTTAGGATGTCAAACTCCTTTTTATGTGCTGTTTGATCAAATATACCATCATATTGTGGTACATTTGACATAGAGACTTTAAGTTTTATGTAGTTGAATTCATTAACCTTTTCTGTTATGAATTTTATTGATTTTATACTGAGAAATCCTTCTTTTTTTTTGGTAGAGATGGGGTCTTTCTATGTTGCCCAGGCTGGTCTCAAGAGATCCTTCCACCTCGGCCTCCCAAAGCGCTGGGATTACAGGCAGAGAAATCCTTCTTAATACCAAAAGCTAGTAAATATTTTTACTTTTATTTCCTTCTAGCCCTTTATTGGTTAAACTCTTAAACATTACACTCTTTACCTATATTTTGCTTTAAATTGTAAGGAAACTATTTGTCCTCAGGAACTTAACCAACTAGACTGTATATTGAGTAACAACTTCTTCCTTTCTTCACCTATTTGATCTACCACATTTATCTTAAACCAACTTTAACATATCATTGGGTCTATTTCTGTGATCCTATTATTGTTGATTTTTCCACCAATAGTACAGTTTCAATTATTAGGATTCTAGAGTTTATTTATCAGGTAAGCAAGTCTACCTTCATTACTCTTTATTTCTTCAAAAATTTCTTCGCAATTTCAGCTCGTTTACTTGTCTTCTCTAACTGTGGAGGGCTAAATAATGACCGCTCAAAGATGTCCAGGTCCTTATCTCTGGAACCTATGAATATATTACTTTACATGGCAAAAGGGACTTTGCGGATGTGATTAAGATCCTTAAGAATTCTGAGATGGGAAGATTATCTTCAATTATCTGGGAAGGGCCCTATGTGATTACATAGGGTAATAGACTTCTTGTAAGAGGGAGCCAGGGGTGGTAGAGAGAGGAAACCATAGAAACAGGGATTGGAGTCCTGAGACCATAAGCCAAGGAGTACGAGCACCTTCTAAAAGCCAGAAGAACAGGGAACAGATTACCCCTTGGAGCCTCCAGAAGGCACCAGCGCTGCCAACGCTTTGCTTTTAGCTCCTTAAGACTCATCTTGGACTTCTGATCCCCCACAACTATAGGAGAATAAATTTGTGTTGTTTTAAGCCACTAAATTTGTAGCAATTTGTTACAGTAGCAGTAGGAAGCTAATATACTACTTAAAAATTATTTTTTAAAAATGATGTTCTAAGTGTTTTTCCATTACAATTTTGATGGAACTGTATTGAGCAGAAAATTTAATTTGTGAAGAACTCACATTTTTATACTATTCAGTCTTACTACTGAGATTTCTCCAGAAAAGCATCTCAGTGTCCGTCTACTTCTGCTCATTGCCTGCTATCACCGTTGGGTTTCTCAGAGTAGGCCTCAGGTAAAGGTTTGAGTGCAAGTAGTCTATTTGGAAGGTGATTCCAGGACACACATGTAGGAGAGTGAGAAAGTGAAGCAGGGAAGGGAGGCTGCCAATAAAGGGAGTGTTATCAGCAAGTGACCATCGTGGGTGACTGGCGTTTCCTCTCACTGGGGAACTCTGGGAACCCACGTAGATCATGTAGCTCAGGGCTATCTAAGTTTTCCCTAGGGTACAAAGGCATCACCTGAGTATGGGGAATGGAGGGGCATCCGGGTGCAGGTCACACTATGCTTCCTAGTGAGATCATCACAGCAGCCTGTCTCTGCAATCACTGGCTGTGTTGGCAGCTTACTTCCCTGCCCCGAGTCCCAGCATCCTGACATTTCTTGCCTCCTTTAAAGGAGATGACGTTACAAGGAGTAAAGCTGTCTAACTTTGCACAGGATGTGCAGCTAGAACAGCTTCCCAGAGGAGGTGAGCTGCCTTCTAAGTGGCTAAACAGGTGTAGCAGCTAATCCTTCATCCCCAGCATCATGATGGATACCTGATTTCCAAGTACAGCATCTGCATCTCTTTGCCCAAGGACTTATCCTGCCTGCCGGAGTCTATGGCAGGTCACAAGTGCTGGAGAATTTGTCCTCCCAGCAGTCTCATGCCAATGACTGACTGAGGTTTGTGTGCACATACCCCAGCTCCTTGCTCCTGGAAGGTGGGGTGTGGAGCACTCAGAGGCATGAATTTGGCACTGGCTCCTAGAGTTCCCCAGTGGGTTAAAGCTTTGCACTGTACCCTTTGCTGGCTGACTCACTTCCCTGCTCCACATCCCACTCTCCAAGAGGAGTCTTCTGGGGTCATCTCCCAAATAAATATACCTAAATCCTTGTCTCATAGTCAGCATTTGGGGGAACCCAAACCAAGATAGTAGGCAATGGATCAAAATGGCCAGAGGGGTGAGGTGGAGGCACACCAGACCTGGGGATCAAATGCAGCCACCACTGGGCTGAGAGATGGAGATTTTGAGTCTGTGGTGTGAGCTGAGGGGGTTTTGGCCCCTTCCTTTCCACCTTGTTTTTATGGCTTCTCTGGCCATTCTTTCTGCTTGGCTGGCTGGTCACCATGGCTATTTGGGGTCACCATGGCTATTTGGGGTCCCAGTAGTGGTTCTGGCCCCTGGGCCAGCCCCTTTGAACACCCAGGAGGAGTGAGAGTGTCTAGAAAGTGGTTTGTTTGGTTTTACTGAGTTTTACTGAGGCAGCAGGGTCTGCAGGCCACCTGGACTTCATTTTGGTAGAAGAGCTGAGAATGAATACTTCTCCATTTGGGAGAATTTAATGCATTTCCGAGAGGAGAGAAGCATCAGTGGAGATTGAGCTAGTGCTCCAAGGAGGACATTCGACTGGTACTCTCCCTGGTAACCATGGGGATGGAGGGAGTGGGAGCCTGGCAGGATCCACATCCTGTAAAAATGTTGCAAGATGAAGGGCCTGCAGATACTCTCTGACAACATGTAATTTATGGGGTAATCAGAACTCCTCCTGGAGGGCTGCGAGGGAAGAGGAGCTGTGATTCAGAGCCTTAGGGGCTTGGATGTTTAATGAGGCACTGGGAGCCCATAAAGATTTAGATTAGAATGATTTGTCCATTTAGGATGCCGAATCTATCTTAGCACCGCCCCTGAAACGTGTCGCTTCTTCTCTGACTTCTCTTGGAACTCTGGATGCAGAAATCAACTGACCCAACATTTGAGAGGAACCATGTAAGGGCACAGCCAAGGCATCTGGAGGCTGAAAACTGCCAGCTGGCTGCCACGAGGGAACTGAAGCTGAGAGAGAGTAAGAATCTCAAGCTGGAAAGGCCCTTATAAAGGGGTAGCTGAAGTCCAGGGAGGTCAAGTGACTTGTTCCAAGTCACACAGTGTACCAGGGACCATTAGCACCAGCGATAAGTTTAGCTGGAAGAAAAAAGGAACTGCTAAAGTCTAAGCAGGGAGAAGAGTGGGCATGTTTCCTTCTTAGAATGCAAAGGGCAACCTACAGGGCACAAAAGACAAAAATAATCGCTTTTGGTGTTTTAAAGTTTGAACATATAAACAGTTTCCCAAAATGCAAAATATGTATTATGACACTTTGAGAATCTTTAATGGTTGCCTCAGCAATTAGAAGAAGCCTATTAATATTATTAATATTTGGCAACTGACTCATGAAATGGATTAAAAATGGCATCCAAGACCAAGGGCGGTGGCTCACGCCTGTAATTCCAGCACTTTGGGAGGCTGAGGCAGGCCGATCACTTGAACCTAGTTCAAGACCAGCCTGGGCAACATAGCAAAACCCAGCCTCTACAAAAATACAAAAATTAACCAGGTGTAGTGGTGCGCACCTGTAGTTCCAAGTATTTGGCAGGCTGAGGTGGGAGAATCATTTGAGCCTCGGGAGGTTGAGGCTGCAGTAAGGAGTGATCACGTCATTGCACTCCAGCCTCGGTGACAGAACGAGACCCTCTCTCCCTCAAAAAAAGAAAAAAAAAAGGGATCCACGTGTCTAAGACATTTCCAGTGTCTGGAAACAGAAGGGCCTGAAATAAGACAGTGGTAGTTTGCTGCACTAAGGGATGAATAAGGCTGGCCCTCTCAGAGGGTCCTACCTGGCCTTGGGCAGGGAATCTTAATTTTTTTTTTTTTTTTTTTTTTTTTTTACTTTTTTGATTCTAAAAGCAATGTATGTTTACTGTAGGAAACTGGGAAAAAAACAGACAATATGTAAAACCATAAAAAAATTACTCATTAACTCCCTCCAGCCTCCCCCAAAAACTATTCTTAACACTTTTTTATATATACGTATTTTTAAAAATTGGTGTCAGCCTTGTTTAGCCTCGACTCTAAGTCACCAGTTAATAATCTCCAAAGAGATAAATTTTGGTAGCTGATTTATATTCCACTGAAAGGTTTTGGCATAATTTATTAACCTGTTTCTAGGTCATTTCCAATTTTTCGACATTATAAATAACATGATGGTGAACGTTCTGGTGCATAAATCTTGGGCGGCCCCTCTGATGGTGCACTCGTGTCTCACTCCCAGCAGTGGGGGGGTCAGATGCTCTGCACCTCTCCTTCCTTCTAGCGCCAGGAGCCCAGCGTCTGTAACTCTAGCAGCACCCAGACCAGTCCTGCTGCTCGCCCCACAGCCTCAGCATCCTGGAACATGACCTAACCAGGTGAGGGAGAAAGCCTGAATCTGTGGGAACTGCCAAGTTCTGTGCCTTCAGGCAGGTCCCCATGCCTTTCTGTGCCATGGCTTCCCCTTCTATAAAAGGAGGAGCATAAACTAGGTCATTGGATTTCAATTTTATTTTTTATTTTTATTTATCTAGTTTTTGATACAGAGTTTTGCTCTTGCTGCCCAGGCTGGAGTATAATGACATGATCTTGACTCACTGCAACCTCTACCTCCCAGGTTCAAACGATTCTCCTGCCTCAGCCTCCCCAGTAGCTGGGATTACAGGTGCCCGCCATCACACTCGGCTCATTTTTGAATTTTTTTATAGAGGCGGGGTTTCCGCATGTTGGCCAGGCTAGCCTCGCACTCCTGACCTCGGGTGATCTGCCTGCTTCGGCCTCCCGAAGTCCTGGGAGTGAGCCACTGCACCCGGCCTCAGTTTTATTTTTTAAAAACTCTTTTACTTCAAAGGAAAATCTGCCATATAATAGAAGCTCATTATATAAAACAGAAGTGAGAGGGAGGTCCTTTGACAGGGGCCAGAACTCTGCCCGGTAGTCCTTTTCATCCCACCAAAATTATCAAGGATCCTCTGTGTGTCTGGCTCTGCGCTAGGTACTGGGAATAGAATATGAGCCAAAGTATTTGGCACTTCCCTAAGCCCAGACCCCTTAGGCCCTTTGCCTGGGGGGTGTTGGGGTGCTGCAGGGCATTGCTGACTGACCACGCTAAGATGGACACCATCTGGCACTGACTGTGTTGTTATGATAATCATTTTGTGTATACTCTGCAGGGAGGCCCTGTGTTAACTGAATTGCCCCATGCTTTGCTCCCTTCTAGGGATAGCCCTGTCTGATTCCAACGCATGGCCTCTGAGTCCTGAGGTAGCTCCTAGGAGTCTGAAGACCTTGCAGGCCGCTTCTGAAACCTGTAGCCTCTGTTCATTCCAGTGACTCAGCAGCTCTGATACCACTGTTGCTACAACTCATGCTGTGATTACTACTACCAGCAACTATGGTCTGCTGAGCTCTGCTTACAGGCTGGCACTGTGCTCAGAGTTCTGCGTGCTTTATCCCACTTGGTCCTTATGGCTATTCGAGGCTCCTCTCAATATCCCCATTTACAGATGAGGAAAATGGGGCTCAGGGTGCTGAGCATCTTACTTCAAGTTCGGTCCTCCTGAGCCTGTGCTCCTGCTCACTAGACAACTGCACACAGCAGGAAGCTCCACTTAAAGCCTCCATGCACTGGTAAACCTCAAGATTCCTACCAGGCACAGGATGTGGAGGCCTCTTCTGTCCTTAGCATAGACCCTCCAGTGTGCCCAGGCCTCTGCCAACACATCACAGCATCTGCCTGCATCATGAAGGGGCTGTAAATGGAGGTTGGTTTGGGGACAGTGCTGGCTCCTTCTGGGGGCAGCCATGATTCTGACCTACTGGGTCAGGCTGATGGTGTGGGTTGGGGTCAACCCACGTGTCTCTGTCTGGAATTTAGCAGGCCCTTGGCTAAGCTGGCTGTGAGAGCAATAGCTGCACCAGAATTGTGGCCACTGTCGCTGTGAGCCCAGGAAATGGGAGCATTGAGTTCTTTTGTCTGTTGTCACCCAAATTTCAACAACTGCCAGGGAGAACAGGTACCTATTAAGTCTCTAACATCTCCACTTTCCAAACTGGGGCAGAGGATGGGGAATAAAGAGAGAGAATGCTTGAGTTTCTGTCCCGGTTCTGCTAGTGACTGCTGTGTGACAGTAAAGTCAAGCTTTGGTTCAATGCGTGTCTGGAAGTCAAGGTTTGGTTCAATGTGTGTCTGGAAGCTGTAATATGTGAATCAACCTCCCTTCACCTGGCACCTGGAGGTGGTTTGCTGGTGGCTCAGGGAGTCCTGCATGTTAGGGAGACAGTTATTGTGTCTGTGGCTCACCCTGACCACTAGCCTGTGACATCCCTGAGGGAGTGGACCGTGTCTGATTCATCTCATCTGTGTCCCCCGGAGCCAGCCTCCTGCTGCTCTGTGCGTGTCTGACTGAATGAGGGAATGAAGAGCTCTCTGGGGGATGGTGGGGGGCTGGCCGGCAAGGGTCACCATCTGTGTGCCCTCCCCCAGGACAGGCTGGGCTCCAAGTCTGTGAGGTGAGGGGCTGGCTGTCAGACGCACAGGCAGGTTTCCTGCGATGTCGTTATGATTTTCCCCAGTGTAAGTGAGCTTTGTCTGGGTGATGCTAGACAATGGCACACTGGGCTTCTGTTATCAGCTCGCAGATCTGTCTGCCTGGCCAGGCTGGGCTTCCGGAGGTCAGGGGCCCAGTCGAATTCCTCTGTGTCCACAGTGCCCAGCGCATGGTCTGGCACAGAGTTGGTGCCCAGTATGTGGGCAGAGGAGGTGCTTTATTGCTGGACTTTGCTCTGATCCTCATTTCAACCTTCATTCAGACAA
The DNA here is from genome assembly GCF_043159975.1 of Macaca nemestrina. Taxonomy (NCBI): domain Eukaryota; kingdom Metazoa; phylum Chordata; class Mammalia; order Primates; family Cercopithecidae; genus Macaca; species Macaca nemestrina. The sequence continues at coordinate 67,534,941 of NC_092138.1, forward strand.
TTCCTTAGTAATTGTCACTGATAGCTAAGCTGACAGGTGTCAGGCTTGCTATGGGGGTGGGGAGAGTGGACAGAGATAAAAATGGACTTAGTTCTGATCCTTGAGGTGCTCTGAGAGTGGCAGGAAGAGTCTGACAGGTCAACCTAGAGTTATACTGGACAGCATGTGTCTTAGTCTGTTTGGGCTGCTATAATAAAAATTCCATAATGGGTGGCTTATGAATAATAGAAATTTATTTCTCACAGTGCTGGAGGCTGGGAAGTCCAAAATCAAGGTGCTGGTAGATTCTGTGTCAGATAAGGGCCTGTTTCCTGGTTCATAGATGGCACCTTCTTGCTGTGTCCTTGCATGGTGGAAGGCACAAAGGAGTTCTTTGGGGCCTCTTTTATAAGAGCTCTAATCCCATTAATCCCATTCACAAGAGCCCTGTCCTATCACCTAATCACTTTTTTTTTTTTTTTTGAGAGTCTCACTCTGTCACCCTGGCTGGAGTGCAGTGGCGTGATCTTGGCTCATTGCCACCTCCGCCTCCTGGGTTCAAGCAATTCTCCTGCCTCAGCCTCCCAAGTAGCTGGGACTACAGGCGTGTGCCACCACGCCCAGCTAATTTTTGTATTTTTAGTAGAGACAGGGTTTCTCCATGTTGGTCAGGCTGCTCTCGAACTTCTGACCTCAGGTGATCCACCCACTTTTGCCTCCCAAAGTGCTGGGATTACAGGCATGAGCCACAGCGCCCAGCCTTCTAATCAATTCTTAAAGTCCCCATCTCCTAGTAACATCACCGTAGGGGTTAGGATTTCAACATATCAAGCTGTGGGGTGGGGGACACAAACATCCACAGCAGCATGCTCCAGGTGCAATGGAGGATGAAATGGAAGGCTGTGGGGACACAGAATAAGCAGAGACAAGAAGCGAGCTTCTGAAACTGCAGGCCTTGGAGCCAGACTGTGTGTGTTCGAATCCCAGCTGTGTCATGTATTAGCTGTGCAACCTTGAACCAGTCATTTCATCTCTTAGTGCCTCTGTTTCCTCATTGGCAAAACAAGTACCACAGGCAAGGGTCTTATAACAGTGCTTGGCAGATAGTGAGTAGTCAATAAATGTCAGCTAAAGGAAGAAAACAAATGGCCTTTACCTTTGAACAGGCCTCCTGCAAGATGCAGGAGAGGGATACCTGGCCTCTTTGAGGCCTGTATGGCCCCAGTGCACTTAAGAATTCCAGGACTGGGCACGGTGGCTCACGCCTGTAATCCCAACACTTTGGGAGCCTGAGATGGGCGGATCACAAGATCAGGAGATCGAGACCATCCTGGCTAACACCGTGAAATCCTGTCTCTACTAAAAATACAAAAAAATTAGCCAGGCGTAGTGGCGGGCACCTGTAGTCCTAGCTACTCGGGAGGCTGAGGCAGGAGAATGGCGTGAACCCGGGAGGCGGAGCTTTCAGTCAGCCAAGATCCCGCCACTGCACTCCAGCCTGGGTGACAGAGCGAGACTCTGTCTCAAAAAAAAAAAAAAAAAAAAAAAAAAAAAAGAATTCCAGAGCTCTGGCCAGGCGCAGTGACTCACGCTTGTAATACCAGCACTTTGGGAGGCTGAGGCGGGCAGATCACCTGAGGTCGGGAGTTCAAGACCAGCTTGACTAACGTGGAGAAACCCCATCTCTACTAAAAATACAAAATTAGCCGAGTGTGGTGGTGCATGCCTGTAATCCCAGCTACTCGGGAGGCTGAAGCAGGAGAATCTCTTGGACCCGGGAGGCAGAGGTTGAGGTGAGCCGAGATCGCGCCATTGCACTCCAGCCTGGGAAACAAGAGTGAAACTCCATCTCAAAAAACAAACAAAAAGGAATTCCCGAGCTCTGCCGCCTGTTTGAACACTGCTGCTCTAGAGACAAACTGAGGCCCAGAGAGGGGCCAATGCTTGTCTGAGGCCACACAGCTAGGGGCAAAGTCAGGACTGAACCCAGGAGCTCCTGCCTCCCAGCCTAAGGTACCTTTCTGCAGGCCACCTCCCTTGTAAAAGTCCCACATCTCCATGTCATTTGCATTGATCACGCAAAGCCCCACATGAAATGCGGCTGGATGCTTTGCAAAATATGACGCAAAGCAAGTATGTGAACTGACTTATATTGATCACTATACTAGTCAGAGATGGGCTGATCTGCTTGGAATTTTCAAAAGTGTTTCCTTTTTAAGTGAATGATTTGATTGGCTTTTGCCATTTAAAAATATATCCAGAGGCATGTGATCAAATGCCTTCCTCTTCTTAGGCTAGATTTCATCCAAATAAAAGGGAACCTGGCTTGTCCTTTTTGAAAATCACCTGCTCTCCTCTGCCCCCTTCTTATAAAAGCTACTCTTCTTCATTCTGTGCCAGAACCTAAAGGCCTCTGTGGGTGTCTCCCCACCTGACCTCTCAGGCTCCTGCCATCCTCATCTCTTTCTCGCATTATTGCAATAGTTTCTTCCCCGTGTCCTGGCATATAGTTTGGCCGCCTCCCATTCTTTCTCTACAGAGCTGCAGTGTATTAAAAAGAAATCTGTTCACACCATTTCCCTCCTCCACTTCTATGGCTTGCCACAATCTGCAGAGTAAAAGCTAAAGTCCTTAGATTGTCACTTAGGATCATTTATGGCCAGGCACGGTGGCTCACGCCTGTAATCCCAGCACTTTGGGAGGCCGAGGTGGGGAGATCATGAGGTCAAGAGCTCGAGACCATCCTTATTATGATCTAGCCTCAGTTTACCTATCCATTCACTTGCCTCTTTCTTTCTAGACACAAATTGTTTATACCCTACAGATAAAGCAGGAGGAACCTAATTGTTCAGACCTCTTAGACCAAGAAGATTGTTGCAGTTGGTCACAGGTTCCTGGCAGTCAGGGCTATGTTTGTTTCCTGTGGCTGCTGTAACCAGTTAACTGAAACCTAATAGCTTAAGGCAACAGAAATTTATTCTCTTACAGTTTTGGAAGCCAGAAATCCAAACCGAGTCTTACAGGGCTGAATCACATTCCTTCGGGATGCTGCAGAGGAGAATCCATGTCCTTGCCTCTTCCAGGTTCTGGCATTCCATTCCTTGGCCTGCCGCTGTAGCGCTCCAGTCTCTGTTGCCGTGGTCACATTGCCTTCTCCACTGGTGGCAAATCTCCCTCTGCCTCCCTCTTATAAGGACACTTGTGATTGCAATTAGGGTCCCCCTAGATAATTCAGGAAAACCTCCCCATCTCAAGATCCCTAATTTAATCACGCCTTCCAAGACCCTTTCTGCCACATAAGGTAACATTCCCAGGTTTTAGGGATTAGGACCTGGAGATTTTGGGGGTCATTCTTCAGTGGACTACAGGGTCAAAGGGAAACATGATGTGTCTCCAAAGCTTTCCTGCTGAAGAGGCAGACATTTTCCTGCCACCCCAAAGATGATTACTTACTTGCTATGCACAGCCTTCTATCCTTTTAGTTTGCGTTTTGTGGGATGGAGAAGATAAGAACTATTCTTTTAAAGTGGGCTAGATTGGATTCTGGCTAACACTGAATATGTAACCAACAGGAGTATTGAAAAATTAATTGGTTTTTTGTTGTGTTGACTCTCTTGGGCCCTCCAGGAGGAACAAAAGCATTTTCCCCCCAGGCTTCACTGTAGCCTGCAGGTCTCCCTGCCTACGGAGGAACCTGCCTATGTTTCTAAAGTTTGGGCTTTTCATTTTGTTTTTGACCTTTCACTGGGGGAAGGAAACAGGCTTTCTGGAGTCTTAAGTCCAGAGTGAAGAATTTGCCAGGGAGAGGTGAACTGAGACCATCTCTAGTTGGGGGGTTTGAGCCTAGGTGATCACACTGGGTTGTGTGAGGTGGGGGCATGAGGACCCATGCTCTGGATTGAACTTCATGTGTCCAACCTCAGGGTACAGTGCCTGTCCTGCTCCCCCATCCCCTGCCTCGGAAAGGTGGTGGCATGGCAAGCTCCTAAGAGGGTGGAGGGGCCTGAGCCTCATAGCAGTGTGGCTCCTTGGGTGGGTACGGGGGCTATATGGTAGCCTGGGAGCCCCAGGAGCCTCAGCAGGGACCCACATGGCCTTGCATGGTGAAGAAGGAGGAGTAGGATGTCCAGCACAATGACTTGCCTTTGGATGGCCCCCAGGGGTCTGAGCAAGAAGCGGGGTAGCCATGACCACAAGGGACAGTAGCCCTGAGAACTGGACTGTGTAAGCCTGGGGGCTTCCTGTAACATGTAAGCGAGGTGGAGGGACTGTTTGTCGACCATGGACATGGCTGGGCAAACTGGTTTTATTATGGAAAGCATGCAATGGTCCTTGCATCCCAGGAGCTGTGGAGCAAGCCTCAGGCCTGTTACTGATGAGTGGGGTGAACACTCTTGGTTTGAAGTAGAGTGGGAATCTACCCTGGGGCAGCAGATTAGACTCAGACACCAATGGATGCACTAGGAAGGAAGGAAGGATGCACTATAGGAAGCCTGGGAGGGAGGCTGGCAAGAGGTGGCAGGAGCCCTGAATGTCACACTAAGGAGCTAATCGTGACAGCACTAGGGAGCCAGTGATGGTGATACCAGGAAAAGGCCTGGCACGACATGGGCCAGGTGCACCTCCTGGAGCATGGCCCATGGGAGGGCACTTGCACAGCATGGGTGTGGCCACTCAGGCTGCCTGGTCTTCCACACAATGACTGCTGTCTATTGGCGGCTTTCTTTTCCAGATTCTATGCTAGATGCTTTACAAGTATTATTTTATTTCATCCTCACAATAATCCTAGGAGGTAGAGACCCGGTCCATCCCTATTTAACAAATGAGGAAACTAAGCAGAGAGAAGTTAAGTTGCTTCTTAAAGAGCCCAAAGTCCCCCAGCTGGTGACAGCAGGACCATCAGCTCCTAACTCACCTTTTCCATCAAGGCACCTGGGCCACTCGATAACACTAGAATGAAGGCTTTGGGAAATCACCTGTTCCCTACTCTCCCATTGTACAAATGGGAAAACTGAGGTGAGGGAGCTTGATCAAGGTAACTCGGTAAGCTAGACGTGGAACTGGAAGCTGGTCCAGATGTCCAGGTCAAGGCTCTCCTGACTCCTCTCAGGGTTGGCTATGCCTGGGGATGCAGCAAACAGGTGGGATACCTGGACATGGTGCTGGCCAGAGTCCAAACCAGCATCTCCATCCTTGCCCAGACCTTAGCCACCAATACATTTGTGGGCTGAGCCCACAGGATCTTCCCGAAAACACCATTTCTTGGTCACAAGCTATTTTATGATTGAATTTTTCAAGATGTTTATTATGAAATGTTTTATATATATACAGAACAATATTTGTAATGCATATATTCATTGCAAAACACGATAGTAAAATTAGCACCCATGAGCTCACCATCCGCTTTTGGAACTAGAGCTTTCTTGGTACTCTTGCATGTGTCTGGGTAGCTCTTTCTTATTCTAGCCCCTCGCCTCCCCCAGAAATGACCTCAATCCAGGTTTTGGTGTTTATTATTTCCTGGCTGTTTTTTTAAAAAATAGTTTTAGCACATATATTCATATTCCAAAGCCATACATTATTTACTTTCATTTGCATTTCAACTTTATGAAACAATCATACCGTTTGATATTACAGTATTCAGTCTTCTGTAAATTACTTTTTTTCACCTAACGTTGTTTCTAAAATTCATCCATGTTGATGCCTGTAGTTTAGTTCATTCATTTTCCCTGCTGTGCAATATCTCACCGTGTAAAACACCACATGTTATCTACTCTTTTGGTATTAGGCATTTGGTTTGCTTCCAGTATTTTGCTATCATGAAACGCTACTATGAACATTCTTGGTCATGCCTCCCAGGGCTCATGGAAGAGGTTCTCAAAGACGTACCTAGGAGTGGGGTTGCTGGATCATATGACGTATGCGATTGGAACCCTACAAGTTAAAGCCAGATCAGGAAGGGCTCCCACCTTCATTGTGTGGTTCCCTGGCTCCTCCCCCTTGCGATATCTCTCTAGCGCCCCCTGTTGGCAGAGGCTAAGAGCGTCAGCAGGCCAAGCAGAATATTAGTGTCCCAGCTGTCATCATAAAAGGCAAATTTAGAGTGGATAGGGTTAGAGATGAGAGGCATAGCACCTAATTTAGAAATATGTCATCACTGCGCCAGTGAGCAAAAAAAGAACTGGGCCAATGTGGCCTGAAGGTCGCCAGCTTAAAACCTCTGGAATGTGGCCTGATTTCTTACTGATCTCCACTTTGTACCTTCTGCTCTTGCCACAGGGAATGTTTCCTCCTTCCCTAAATGCGGTGCTCTTCCACACCCTTTTATCCTTTTCTCTCAATCTCGATTTTCTTTCCCGCCTGGCAGACTTTGCTCTGTGTTCAAGTCCTTCCCGTTGCTGAAACCCCATTTCAAATGCTGCTTCCTTCATCATTTTTTTCCAATCTCTCCAGCTGGAGGTAATAAAGACATCCTTCTTTTGAGTTCCCCAGCTCCTTATCTACCCTCTCTCTGGGCAACAAGCAGTGTTCACTTAGCATCACTGTTGTTTTGTTCTATGGCTCATCTCAATCAGAATTTTATTTTAAGAAAAGCAATGCAAGTAAGGGCATAGAGGAAATAATCACTCGTATCACATCACTGACATTGACACAACTTTTAATATATCCCTTTCCAGTTTCCCTGTGCACATACATTGGTATATGTAGTGCACATGTAATGTTGTATCTAATTTTTTTTTTTTTTTATTTGGATGGGATCTCTCTGTGACACCCATGCTGGAGTGTAGTGGCAGGATTATGGCTCCCTGTAGCCCAATTGCCTGGGCTCAAGTGATCCTCCTGCCTCAGCCTCCTTATTAGCTGAGACTACAGGCACATACTACCATGCCCAGCTTTCTCCCCCCCCCCCCCCATTATTTTGTAGAGAGGAATTCTTGCTATATTGCTTAGGCTGGTCTTGAACTCCTGGCCTCAAGCAATCCTCCTGCCTTGGCCTCCCAAAATGCTGGTATTACAAGTAAGAGCTACTGTGCCCAGCCCCCCAGCCTGCTTTTCTTTTTCACCCTTTATTAGGTCAAAATATTTTTTTCCTATGTTGCTTCATAACATCACAATTGTTAATGGTTATCCACTGTTCCATTGTATATTAGTAATAGTTATAAGTGACAGAAACTCAACCTAAAAGAGCTTAGGCAAAAAGGGATCTTTGTGCAGAGGCTGCTGGGGCATCTTGCAGAAGCCAAGGTTAGAAATGTTGGGCCGTGGGGACCTGGAACCTAGGTGCAGACGCCTGAGGCACTGGTGCCTGCCTTGGCTTCATTCTTTCCCCTCTCCCTCAGCAGACTGGCTTCCTCTGCTTTTCCTATCCATGTGGCAGAAAATACCCACTGACCACACCCAAGCTTTACATGTGACAATACAGCCTCCCAAATAGAGACTGACCCTATTTTTCAGGAGCTGGCTCCTCCTGTGGAGCAAGGGGGCAGGGTCAGATTCCACTAACGTGGTGGTCTTTAAAGGACCAGGTAGCTCGTGTAGGAAAGGGATCCTGGGAAGATAATTTCACGGGAAGGTTTTAGACTGCTTCCAAACAACTGCTACTGTAGTCATATCGTGTATTAGCATACAAACCTCTCCTTAACTTGAATTATTTTCTTTGGACAAATTCTTGGAAGGGGGATGACTGGGTCATAAAGTTTGAACATTTTTGTGATGTTTGATATGATTGCCAAATTGATTTCAAGTAGTCATTCACCTCCACTCCCACCTGACAGCATTGTGCGAGACAGCCTTTCATTGTGCCATTGAAAGCATGGGGCATTATGGCTTGAAATGGATTTTTTTTATTATGTTAATAATCGTAAAAAGATATATTGTAATTTTTATTAGCATTTTTCTGGTTACTAGTAAGGCTGAAGACTTTCCCATATATTTGTTTTATTGGAGTACATTCCCTTTTGTGAATTGTCTTTTCCTGCCTTTGCCCATTTATCGAGTGGACTGTTAATCGTGTTTAGATTTAATTGCTGCTTCCTTTTGTGTGTGCATTGCACTTTCTCTACCTTCCTTTCAGGGTATGAATAGTGGCCTATCTTGTATTGTAGTTATTTGTGTCTGTGTCTGATCTTTCTTACTGGACTGTGAGCTCCTGGTGGGCAGAGCCAGGCCTGGGCTCCAGCCTAGCATGGAACCTTGTTCTAGTAAAGTGCTCAGTGATGGTTAATTGGGTAAAATAAGCATATGGTTTCAGTCTGCATGACACCGAAGTGAGTGTTCAGCCTGAGGGGGGCTGCATATAGGCTACGAGGATGTAAGAGCCTGGACTTCGTTCATTCGGTCATTCAGCAAATAGTAACTGAAGATCTATTGTGTGCTGGGGTGTAGGAGGGCATTGATGAACAAGCCTCCCGGGAGCTTACAGGACGGTGGAGGTGGGAGAATTCAGCAACTATGGCACAGCTGCAGATAAATCCTCCTTATCCCAAAGAGTTCCAGAGAGTTCTATGACTTCTGATGGAGAGGAGCACCAATCTAGCATTGTCTAGGGAAGTCATTGGCAAACCTTTTCTGTAAAAGGCTAAATAGTTAGTATTTTAGGCCTCGCAGGCCACATACAGACTATGTCACATAGCCTTCCTTGTGGTTTTCTTTCCTTTTTTAAAAAATAGTTCTTTAAAAATATCTGTGAAATTCCTAGCTAAGGAGCTATACAGAAACAGCTGAGGGCCTGATTGGATCTGTAGGCTGTAGTTTGCCAGCCCTGGTCTAGCCCCTAGAGTTATAGAACATCAGAGCTGGAAGGGCCAACTCCCTCATTATTGCACAGGTGGGGAAACTGAGTCCCAGAGGGCAGAAGCGGTGTGTTGGGTCCCCTTGCTGATACCTGTGCTGAATCAGGAAATTGAGGACTTTACCTGGGTCCTGGCACAGTCCACTCTGTTTGTCTCTTGGAGTAACCTACTCCCGGCAGGTTTGCGCCTTGGCTGGTGCAGGAGGTTAGGAAGTGGTCGGTTCCCAGAGCACAGGGCTCCCTCCCCCAGGGCTGGTTCCTGTCCCTTCCAGCATGACAATTCTTTGGCCCCATGGCCTCCTGTTGAATTGGGGTTGGGGGTGACAGAAAAGATGGAGCAGCAGCATTATTAATTAATGCTTGTATGTCCCAAGGCTGAGAATTTTGTCACGTGTAGAAGCATTTCCCTTATTAAAATAGATTTTTACAGTAAAGGTGACATTCTTTTTCAACTGAATCATGTATGGGGCAGTAAATACTAGATATAATTGCTTCCTTTCTCCCAGGCTCTCTCTTCTGACCAAACACACACTCAGCAACAGACAGGACCCAAAGCTGCTTGTTCCGTCTCGGGAGACTTCCATGGATACAGGGACTGGAGGGACAATGTCAGCTCCCTATCCCTCCCCTCACTGTGCAAAGGGAAGCAGGTCAGAGGGTGCATCCTATTGAGCTTCAGCTGGGGGTCCCTCCAGGGCTGCCATATTCTGCTCTTAGCAGGTTGTTCCCTGCAAAGAATAGCCACTGCCACCCCCTACCCCAAAACTGTGAAATCTTTCACCATGGGAATGTCTTGAAACCCCAGCCAGGATGGGAAAACTTGCAAGCAAGGAGGCAGGATTTGATTGATAACCAGATCTTCAGCCTGGGGTCTGCCAGCAGTGTGACCTTGGCAAGTCTCTGCTCCTCTCTGGGTCTCAGGCTCCCCTTTGACACTAAGGGAGGGCACATCTCACTATTCCTTAGAGTGTTAGTTTCTGGCAGCCTGTGATATGGTTGGCTTGGGGTCACGTTCAGTCCTGAGGACCTTCAGAGTGCTTCTGGGGCTCCGGGCTGCCCTCACTCGTCTTTGCCCTGCTCCTGCCCCTATGGTCTCTTTGGTCTTTGCTTCTGACTTCCCCCCCACCCCCCACTCCTTGTATTTCTGCCCCACTCATGCTAAACTGCTGATCCCCGCACCCTCCCCTCCAGGCCTGGGGGATGGCATCCCCTCAGGGAATGCCTCTTCCCTCCCAACAGGGCTGGCCCTGCCAGCACCTCACCACATTTCCTCTGCCCTTCCTGCAGGGGGCAGCAATGGTGGTGTGAATGTGTGTGTGCAGGTGAGTGAGCAGGTATGCCTGGGAACGTGTGCCTGCGTGTGAATGTAAACCACTGCGTGTGTGTGAGAATGTGTGTGGTGCGTAAATGAAGGAATGGATGAATGGGTGTGCAGGTTATATTGAGGACAAAGCTTTTTGTTTAATTTGGCTCTGTTTCAAGCAAACCAAGACCGTTGTTTATTTCCACATACCTGTACACACATGAGTATGTGCACACACGTGCACACAGACAGAGCTTCAAGGAGCCAGCTTTAAGAAAATGCCTGCCTAAAACACCCCCACTTCATTTCTGTGGTCAACCCCATTTTTAAACCCCTTTCTTTGGGCAGTGCTTCTCAAGCTTTACTGTGCATAGGAATCATCTGGGGATCTTGCTAAACTGCAGGCTCTGGTTTAGCAGGTCTGGGCTGAGACTCGGGATTAATTTTTTTTTGTTATTTTGAGACATAGCCTCACTCTGTCATCTAGGCTGAAGTGTAATGGCATGATCACGACTCACTGTAGCCTCGAACTACTGGGCTTAAGCGATCCTCCCACCTCAGCCTCCTGAGCAGGCTGGGACTATAGGCACACACCACCATGCTCAGCTAATTTTTTAACTTTTATTTTTAGTAGAGGCAAGATCTTGCTATGTTGCCCAGGCTGGTCTCGAACTCCTGAGCTCAAGTGATCCTTGCGCCTTGGCCTCCCAAAGTGCTGGGTTTACAGGTGTGAGCCACCATGCTTGGCCCAGAGACTCAGGGTTTCTAACAAGCCACCAGCTGCTTCTGCTGCTGTCGCTGGTCTCCATACCAACTCCGAGTGGACTGAACATTGGGTACAAGGCTCTAGATCGGTGATTGGTTGGCAAACTGTGGCCCACGGGAAAATGTGACCTAAAGTCTGTTTTATTGAGTTTTATTGGAACCAGGACTGGTTACAGAATTTGTGGAGCCCAGTGCAATGTGAAAACGTGAGACCCTTTGTTCAAAAATTATTAAGACTGTCAAGACAGCAATAGCAGAGCACTAAGCTAGGCACAGGGGTCCTTTTAAGTGTGGGCCCTGTGCTTGCACGGGCTGAACGCCCATGAGGCTGGCTCTGCCTGGAACACAGCCATGCCCATTTGTTCGTGTATTATATGTGGCTACCCTTGCCATATGATGGCAGAGTTGAGCAGTCAGGACAGAGGCCACATGGCCCGTGAAGCTAAAAGTTGTCATTCTCTGGTCCTTTACAGAAAAAGTTTGCAGCCCCTATTCCAGATCACTGGCTCTCACAAACTTGGCTGTGGGTTGGAATCACCTGGTGAGATTTTACAACGCTGCTGCCTGGGGGCCTTCCTCAGAGATTCAGATGTAGCTGGTCTGGGGTGAGGCCTATGAGGGTGGGGACAATGTGGGGAAGCAAAAGTTGAAGCTGCCCAGGCTCCAGGCTGACCACATGTGCCCAAACTTCAGTCAACACTGAAGGTCCTAGTTAGAAGCCAGCAGCTTCCCGGAAGCTCTGATAACACATCATCTGTGAACCTCTGTTAGAACTACAGTTCTGAGGAATTTGGATTCTTTTGGTATCTTCTCAGAGCAAACATGGAGTCCCTGAGAGCCAGAGTAAATTCACTGATGCCAGGTCCTTGCGGGGACCAACCATCCTGGTTTGGAACTCAGGGATTTCCTGCAATGCAGGGCTTTCCCTGCTCCAACTGGGACAGTCTTCAGGAAACTGGGCTGGGCCGGGGCGGGCAGGGGGTGGTGGTGGATGGGCCCAGTACTGCTGGGTGTCTCTGATTTGCCCAGAAGAGAAAGTGCAGGTGAATTCTGCAGATGTCCATCTCTAAGTCCTGTTAGGTTGATCTTGTTCATAATGCAACCAGTCAAGGGCTGTGCACACCCAGGGGATCCACAAAGCTACGTTCTCCTGGCCAGTCACAGACAAAATCCCCAAATGCCTATCTTAGAGTGATAAGTTATTTTTGACGTTAACCCAATTACAGTCTAGGTTTTGAAACACGGAGGGAACAGACTCTCTTAAGATGACCAGCTTAACCAAACAATTGATTTCCAACTTGACCATGCATTTAGGACAGTAGCCAATGAGCAGAAGCAATGATGCAGTGCCCCGTCACTCTTTTCCTTCCTTCCCTGCATTTGTTTATTCTATCCCCTTCCTCCTTCCCTCCTTCAACACCTATCAGTCTCCATATCGTGAAGAGCATTGAATGGGATGATTTGAAGTTTCTACTCAATTCCGTGGCTCTCAAGGAGTCACTGGAGGTTTTTGGATGGGTGACTGAAGGGCTCGGGGCTTTGGGCACTCACTGTCCAATGGTTTGGGCCAAGGCTCTGGCGAGAACACTAATGGCCTCCATGAGGCCTGGTCTACAAGGTGGTAACCGCGGTGACAGTAACAGGAGCCAACACCCACATGGCTCATATGCTTCAGGTCCATTCACTCACAGCCCTCTTCAATAAGCGCTATTATTACTCCCATTTCAGTGATGCAGAAACTGAGACATGGAGCAGTTAGAAGACTTGCACAAGGTTACACAGCTACTAAGTCAAGATGAGATTTGCACCAGGCAGTCCAGCTCCAGGGTCCATATCCTTAGCCTTGTGTTTTCTAGCCTCTCAGGGTGCAGGGGGTGCACAGTGAGGCATTTGGGAGGCCTGAACAGGGCTTGTGACTGCTGGCATGTGGGGGTCATCATGGCTTGGGCTATGGAAGATGGTAGGGCCATTTGATTTGGCCTCCCAAGTTTCAGAGCCTGCCTTTAGCCTTTTTCTAGAGCAGTGGACCTCCACTCCTTTCAGGGACAGAGTGTCTGGACATCATTTTACCTTTTGTAGTCCACCAGGAAATCTCAACACATCTAAGTTCATCTTGCAAATGTGAGTGAGAAACAGTTTTACAACCATGGCTCTCTTCTACCTGTGCAAAATGTAGTAACCACCAGGTGTTCATTGCAAACTTGTTGAACTTGCAATTTTATTCTGTTCCTATTAATATTTATTTTGCCATTTGCCATTCGTTCACTTAAAAAAAAAAAAAAACAAAAAAAAAACCTCTGCTGAAAAGTAGGCAAGCAGTTGCAAGCACTAGTGTTTTAAGGAAAAATATATAAATACAAAATTTAAATTCACAAAATTCTCCCCATGAACTTAATGTTATTCTCATTATTTGGAAGTTGAGAAATGATGAACCATTGCATGGGATGACCCCATCCATCTCCCAAAGTAATAGAGCTGACAGAACTATGCCATATGTCTCTTTCCCTTTGATGCTGGAAACGAGTGTAACCTTGAACTCCCTGGTTCTCACACACTGTGGGTAGAAAGGAGGTTGTGTTAATAATAATAACTTAAAATCTGCTAGATCTTCAGCCATCTTGAAATCTCTCCAGGTTGTGCCATGAGAGGGTCCCACATATGCTCACAGTCTTCTTGTGTTTGCCAGCTCTGGCTCCCCACTGATTTCTGCACTCTTTGGTCCCATGAAATAGGCGCCTCATCCCTGTGTCTGCTGCTAATATCATCTATGGCAGAGTTGACTCCTTGTCTAAAGTTATACAAAGGAAAATAAAAAATCTCGTGACAGGCCAGGTGCAGTGGCGCTTGCCTGTAATCCCAACACTTTGGGAGGCTGAGGCAGGTGGATCACAAGTTCAGGAGTTTGAGACCAGCCTGGCCAATATGGTGAAACCCTGTCGCTACTAAAAATACAAAAATTAGCCGGGTGTGGTGGCAGGCGTCTGTAGTTGCAGCTACTCGGGAGACTGAGGCAGGAGAATCATTTGAACCCAGGAGGCGGAGGTTTCCTGTGAGCTGAGATCGTGCCATTGTACTCCAGCCTGGGCGACAGGACAAGACTCAGTCTCAAAAACAAACAAACAAACAAACAAAAATACTCAGGACTCTTCAAACAAAACAACAACTTCTCCTCCTCCTCCTCCTCCTCCTCCTCCTCCTCCTCCTCCTCCTCCTCCTCCTCCTCCTCCTCCTCCTCCTTCTTCTTCTTCTTCTTCTTCTTCTTCTTCTTCTTCTTCTTCTTCTTCTTCTTCTTCTTCTTCTTCTTCTTCTTCTTCTTCTTCTTCCTCCTCCTCCTCCCCCTCCTCCTCCTCCTCCTCCTCCTCTGCTGCTGCTTCTTTTTTTTTTTTTTTTTTTTTTCCTGATATGGAGTCTCACTCTGTTGCCCAGGCTGGAGTGTGGTGGCATGATCTTGGCTCACTGCAACCTTCACCTTCTGGGTTCAAGCAATTCTCAAGCCTTAGCTTCCAGAGTAGCTGGGTTTACAGGTGTGTGCCACTGTGCCTGGCTAATTTTTATATTTTTAGTAGAGATGGGGTTTCACCATGTTGTCCAGGCTGGTCTCAAACTTTTGACCTCAAGTGATCCACTGACCACAGCCTCCCAAAGTGCTGGGATTATAGGCTTAAACCACTGTGCCTGGCTGAACTCCTCAAACTTCTTATGCAAAAGGGAAGCTTAAGCCTGAAGGCTGAGTCCTTGCAGCCCCCTCTTCCAAATGAGTAACTATTACTAAACTTATGCATCCCCAGAGTAGGGTTAAAGGCCTCAGGCATCTGCAAAGGGTTGCCCCTACAGATCATTCATAAGTAAATTTTTTGCTGGCCTCTATAAACAAGGACATGCCAATTGTAACTCTGGGTCAACAATCTAAGTCTAGCTTCTAAAACTCCACACTGATACTGTCTATTACAAAGTTATCTTCCCAGGTGTAGAACAAAGTCAAGACTCATTTCCTCTACCTACCCACAGACTGGATAATTGATTCTTCCTTTGCTTCCTTTTTTTCTTTAAACATTTACCTTGCCTTATGTAAAATGTAGATTTACTGGGCACTAACTGAAGTCTCACAAGAATGTAACTGTTTTCCTTACTGCCTACCCTACATGCCTTCCCCCTCTTCAAGGAATGTATAAATCCTAAACCTCCTGAAAACCTCTTTGGAAAAGCAGTCACAAATGTGTCTGTGGCTCATGTCTTTTTCCTAGATGTGCCCTAAAGTTGGCTTAACAAACCTCAGTGATTGAGACTTTTGTCTCAGTTACTCATTTCGGTTGTCAGTTACATATCTTAGTGTTCCCAAACATGGTCCTGAGAGATGCTATGGCTTATAGAAGCAGACTTCTGATTTTTAACTCAGCGTATAGCCACCTGGAATAAAGAGGACATTCCCTAGCCTCCCTTGCAGCTAGGTGTGATTATGTGATTAAATTTAAGCACATGAGATATAAGTAGACATTGTGTATAATTGTTAAGGAAGTGCCTTTAAAAGCAGGAAGATGGCTGGGTGCAGTGGCTCATGCCTGTGAGCTTAGCACTTTGGGAGGCCAAGGTGGGAGGATCATGAGGTCAAGAGATCAAGACCATCCTGGCCAACATGGAGAAATCCCGTCTGTACTAAAAATACAAAAATTAGCTGGGCATGGTGGCACTCACCTATAGTTCCAGCTGCTCAGAAGGCTGAGGCAGGAAAATTGCTTGAACCCGGGAGGTGGAGGTTGCAGTGAGCCAAGATTGCACCACTGCACTCTAACCTGGTGACAGAGCGAGACTCTGTCAAAAAAAAAAAAAGCAAGCTTCTCCCTTTCTGCTTGCTGGAGTGCAGCTGTAATGGCTGGAGGTCTGGCAGCCATCTCGGACCATGAGCTGACTTTGGAAATGGAAGCTATGCGTGGTATAGTAATGAGATAGAAAGAGCATGGGTCCTTGATCTTGCAGTATGTCATACCAGCCCAGTACTTCTAATGGCTGGACTTCTTGAAAGTAAGAGAAGAGTAAACATTTTATCTTGTTTAAGAGACTCTTATTTGGGGTTTTTCTTGTAGGATATAATAGATTCCTCTTCAAATGTTTTAGCCTGTAAATTGTTAAGTACAACGAGTTCTGAGATCCCCTCCAAAGAACCAATATATCAGTACGTTTAGCTGTTATAAATAAATTTTTGGTGCTGCAAAAGAAATAGCACTGGAGCATAAATTTAATTTTGTCAGCAAGGCAATTTTTACTTCTATAGAAGGGTGCAACTTGCAGACGGAGCAATGGCGATAGCACACCTGAACAAGGGAGGGGAAGGGGTTTTTATTCCTGATGCGGCTAACCCCTACTGCTGCATGGTTCCCCTATTGGCTAGGGTTGGATCAGACAGTCTAAGCTAATTCTGATTGGCTATTGTAAAGAGAGCAGGGGTACGAGTTGGAGTGGTGGGGTGATTAGTTTGGCGGGAACGACGGTTACAGAACAGGTCACTCAGGATGAGTCAGGACGGAGCAGGGGACCAGGGTGACTCAGGTCAAAGCAGGTGACCAGGGGAACAGATGTGAACTACTGATTAGAACTGGCGGGAAAGTTGTTCACTGAAACTAGGGGCAAGAGGGCGAAGAGAACCAGGAAGTTAAACTTTAAAATGGAGAACAAAGAATAAGAGAGCTGAGCATACTGACATACTGATTCCTTGAAGAAAAACTTGGAGTTCACTGTATCTAACACAGCTTCCCTGTTCTTTTTCTTCATTTAAAAGTTAACTTCCTCGTTCTCTTCGTCTCCTTGCCCCTAGTTTCAGTAAATGACCTCCTTCTAGCCTGTATCACCTGCTCCATCCTGATTCACCCCTGGTCACCTGCTCTGACCTGAGTCATCCTGAGTCACCTGTTCTGTAACCGTCCCTCCTGCCAAACTACTCATCCTGCCATTCTGACTTGTACCCCTGCTCTCTTTAAAATAACCAATCGGAATTAGCTTAGACTGTGTGGACCAACCCTAGCCAATAGGGGAACGACATAGCAGTAGGGGCTACCTTCATCAGGAATAAAAACCCGTTCTCCTCCCTTGTTCAGGTGTGCTCTTGCCATTGCTCCATCCACGAGTTGCACCCTTTTATAGAAGTAAAATTGCCTTGCTGATAAAATTAAATTTATGTTCAAGTGCTATTTCTTTTGCAGCACCGAAAATTGATTTCTAACATTCTTTTCCTCAAAGTCGAACCTTATCTCAACAGATATTGATGCCAAAATGGAACTGCATTCTTCTCAGTCCTCCTGGCTTGAGCCTCACTGTCTAAGCTGAAGTGAGGACAATGTGCCCCTCCCCAGTTTGGTTGCCCATGGTTTTACCTGGGCCCCATAGCAAAGTTCCTGGCTTCCCAGTTCGGCCATTCTTTTTTCCTTCCTTTTCTCTCCTAGCATGCATTATTCCAGGGCTTTTCATACTTTAATCATGCAGGAAGCACGTTACAATGCAGATTCTGATTCAGTAAGTGTGGAGGCAAGGCTGAAGAGCCGCATTTCTAACAAGTTTTCATCTGATGTTGCAGGTACTGAGTACGAAGGTATTATAAAACTCGCTGTAAGCGTGCAGACATGGACCATGTGGGAATCTCTGTTTCCACAATGCTTGGCACACAACAGATACTCAGTGTATCCCCAGTGATTGACTGAATAATAGGCAATTAGCATGCCAGATGCCAAGAAGTCCTGTAGGAAAGAACCTGACACTCTGTTTACTGTGAGTATCTCAAGTTTATTTTAATTGGAACCCTATTTTCAGAAACACCTATTAACATTTTATAGAAAGAGTGCTTTGAGGAAGCCACTTTGAGACGCTGGTCTAGGGTAGAGTCTTAGCTGATCCAGTAATTAGAATGAGCTGATTTCTGTACGAGAATCTCAAACCCAGGGTTCTGTTTGGGTGTCTGGTTCAGCAATTAGGAGAAATTGTTTTAGCTCATAACTTCCTGTACCCCTGAGGGCCTGCAGACTCCTGGAGGGGACATATTTAAATACAATTAAATATAGGAGATGTTGCATTTGCTAAGGTGTTCGGTTTTCTTCTTCCCCTGGCAGTACCCAACAGACCTATGACCCCCTCAGGGCACGAGAGCCTGAGTTATTTGCCAATTAGCATGATCCTGCGGGTTTGTTGAAATGCTTTTGTTCCCAGGCTGAGGCAAGGAGGAAGACCGGGGAAAAACTGAAGGAGGATTGGCTCTGGTTAGAAGCTGGTGAAAAACCGAGTTCCCCTCAGGAAACAATGTTGACTCTGTCAAGCCCTGGAGCTTTTTTGCTGCCAAAGAAACCTCCTGGGCTTTGGAAACTCTGCCTTTGACAGCTTCAAGGGTAGGGAGACAGCTGGGAATTGGTGCTTTGTCATGGCTCTGTGGGAGCGTTCTCAGAAATGCAGGCCCAGATGTCTGTCCAGGAACCCCAAGAATGGCCCAAAGCCCCCAAGGAGGTGGCTTTACAGGATCAAGTCAGAGGCTCTACATAGGCTGCATCCCTTTAGCTAGAACTTGGGCACCTAGCCCTTCAGCCTCATTTTGGGTCTTGCTAACAACAGTTCTTGGTCTACAGGGAAAATCGTACTCAACATCCTACTCTGCATGTCAGAAGTCATAACCCTTATGAAATAAATGTAGAGAGCCATAAAGAGAAGGACAGGCATTCTTTAAAAAGCCACAGAATGAGATTTTTTTAAAAAAAGATTAAATGAAAAGGGAATTGATAAGAAAAGGAAACACTGTCAGAGAAACTAAAAATGTAATCACAGAATGAAAACCCACCACTAATCCCTGGGTGAGATTAAAGAACAGAATTGGTACTGTAAAATATTAAATCAGTGCTGTAGAGGTCAAGGTCGAGAAATCTCATCAAAAATGCAGAGAAAAAGATACAGAAATTAAAAGGCAGGAGGAAAGTCTATATATATGCAGACCAGGGAGCACAGACGCACCAAGAGGAAATTTGGTGATTCTGAGGGGTGAGACCAGAGAGAAGCCATCATCCAAGAGATAAGGGACCACTATGCACACCCTGAGTGTGCAGCTCACTAGAGATTGATATATCCCAGGACAAAATGGCTGGAAATGGACCTCTACCTAGACACCCCACAAAAATGTTTGAAGAATCAGGATTCTTAAAAGCCTATAAGTATATACACAGAGTAAAGAGGAAATCTACTAAGGAAGGAAGATCAGACTGGCTTCAAGCTCTTATTGCCCTCAATTTGGATAAAGAACATCTACAGAGTTTTCAGAAGAATAGAGGAAAAGATTGTGATTCAGTAATTTGATGTCCAACCAAGGTACTTACAGTGTTTGCAGTCTCAGGAAAGATACCTTCAAATATGCAAGGGTTTAAGAAATATACCACCCTGAGCCCTTTTTAAATAAGGAACTCTGAGAAGTATTTAAAATTGTCAAGAGATGAAGCACATTTAAGAATCAAGAATAGGGAAGCCATGAAATGAAATGACAGGGTATAAATGCCTGCTAAACAGAGAAAAGTCTAAAGAATTTAAAAAGTGGCTCAAAATTTGAAAAGTTAGAAATATTCTCAAGAAGAAGCAAAGAGAACTTGGGAAGTATTGATGTACTCTTGATTAATAGTTAGAAAAAATTGTGAGTTAAAGAATGCTTTTGAAAAGTTAAAGTAATTATTTGTAGAATTTGAGACAGAAAATGTGCCATATATAAATACACATAATATAAATGCATTACAATATATAATATAGCTGGGCACGGTGGCTCACGCCTGTAATCCAGCACTTTGGGAGGCCGAGGCAGGCAGATCACGAGGTCATGAGATCGAGACCATCCTGGCTAACATGGTGAAACCCCATCTCTACTGAAAAATAGAAAAAATTAGCCGGGCGTGGTGGCAGACGCCTGTAGTCCCAGCTACTCGGGAGGGTGAGTCCGGAGAATGGTGTGAACCTGGGAGGCAGAGCTTGCAGTGAGCCAATATCGTGCCACTGCACTCCAGCCTGGGTGACAGAGTGACACTCCATCTTAATAATAATAATAATAATATATAATTATATAACATATGCAATATATATACACACACACCCAGAGGAAAATATAGAAAGTCAAGAATACGTGGTCACCATACCAAACAGCAAACACTGGAAGAAGCAAGAAAGCATTAAAATAATTTTTGGGTAATAGATATAATACTAATAATCTATTTCAACTATGAGTGTAAATGGGCTATATTCCTTTATTTTATGACAACAAATCTCGAATTGTATGCTTCCTACAAGAGAGGCTTTCAAAATAAAGTAAAACAGTAATGCAAAAAGCAAATAGGATCCAGCAATTCCTCTCCTAGGTGTATACCCAAAGTGATTGAAAGCAGGGACTCAGATGCTTGTACATCAATGTTCATTGCTGCATTATTCACAATAGAAAAAAGGTGGAAGTGATCCAGGTGTTCATCAGCAGGTCGGTGAGTAAACAAAATGTGTTATATGTGTACTAGAGAATATCATTCAGCCGCAAAAAGGAATGAAGTTGTGATGTATGCTAAAACACAGATGAATCTTGAAGACAGGCTAAGTGAAATGAAGTAAGTCAGACACAAAAGGAGAAATACTGAGGTACCTAGAATAGGCAAATTCACAGACAGAAAGTAGATTAGAGATGACCAGAGGCTGGAGAAAGGGGAAATGAGGAGCTATTGCTTAATGGTTAGAGTTTCTGTTTGGGAGAATAAAAAGTTTTCAAAATAGTTGTAATAGTTGCAGAACACTGTGAATGTAATTAATGCCACTGAATCGTAGTCCTAAAAATGGTTAAAATGGTATACTTTCCCCAATAAAAATATATATATGAAAGTAAATGACATGCAAGGTTATATCAAGCACATACAAACATAAAGACAGCAGGAGCCCTAATATTAATTTCAGGCTAAGCAGGATTCAAAACCAAACAGATTCAATGCAGCAAAGAGGTTTTATTTATATATATATTTATTCTTTTTTTTTCAATTTTTTAATATTTTCTTTTATTTAAGCAGTTGAAAGTGTGATATTTAGATTTTTCACTTTCTATTGTTGTTTTTTTTAAAATTTATTTATTATTATTATACTTTAAGTTGTAGGGTACATGTGCATAACGTGTAGGTTTGTTACATATGTATACTTGTGCCATGTTGGTGTGCTGCACCTATCAACTCGTCATTTACATCAGGTATAACTCCCAATGCAATCCCTCCCCCCTCCCCCCTCCCCATGATAGGCCCCGGTGTGTGATGTTCCCCTTCCCGAGTCCAAGTGATCTCATTGTTCAGTTCCCACCTATGAGTGAGAACATGCGGTGTTTGGTTTTCTGTTCTTGTGATAGTTTGCTAAGAATGATGGTTTCCAGCTGCATCCATGTCCCTACAAAGGACACAAACTCATCCTTTTTGATGGCTGCATAGTATTCCATGGTATATATGTGCCACATTTTCTTAATCCAATCTGTCACTGATGGACATTTGGGTTGATTCCAAGTCTTTGCTATTGTGAATAGTGCTGCAATAAACATACGTGTGCATGTGTCTTTATAGCAGCATAATTTATAATCCTTTGGGTATATACCCAGTAATGGGATGGCTGGGTCATATGGTACATCTAGTTCTAGATCCTTGAGGAATCGCCATACTGTTTTCCATAATGGTTGAACTAGTTTACAATCCCACCAATAGTGTAAAAGTGTTCCTATTTCTCCACATCCTCTCCAGCACCTGTTGTTTCCTGACTTTTTAATGATCGCCATTCTAACTGGTGTGAGATGGTATCTCATTGTGGTTTTGATTTGCATTTCTCTGATGGCCAGTGATGATGAGCATTTTTTCATGTGTCTGTTGGCTGTATGAATGTCTTCTTTTGAGAAATGTCTGTTCATATCCTTTGCCCACTTTTTGATGGGGTTGTTCCAAAATTGACAAATGGGATCTCATTAAACTAAAGAGCTTCTGCACAGCAAAAGAAACTACCATCAGAGTGAACAGGCAACCTACAGAATGGGAGAAAATTTTTGCAATCTACTCATCTGACAAAGGGCTAATATCCAGAACCCACAAAGAACTCAAACAAATTTATTCTTTTTTTTTAAGTGATGAGGGTCTTGCTGTGTTGCTCAGGCTGGTCTCCAACTCCTAGCCTCAAGCAATCTTTCTGCCTTGATCTCCCAAAGTTCTGGGACTGCAGGTATGAGACACCATACCCTGGCCTTAAAGAGCTTTTATTTCGACAAAGGGTACAGTTGTTTTGAATATATAACAATTATAAATCTTTATGCTATAAGTAACATAGCATCAAAATATATAAAACACACACATACATACACATATATACACACCTCAGTTATCATTATCTAGGAAAAAAATAACAAGCTTGCCTAATTAAGTAAGAGACATTTTCCCTTTTCCATCTTCCTTCTCTTTGCCCCAACAAAAGAGAGGAAGCACAGGGTAGAACAGAGGGGATTGTGAGGAACAGACCCTCTCTACTAGTCCTCCATACCCATCGAAATCAGGAAATTTTCATCAATACTTTATTACCATCTAATCCTCAGATTCTATTTGCATTTTGCCAAATGTCCCAATAATGTTCCTTATGCCAAATATCCCAATAATGTTCTTTACATCAAAAAGAATCCATTTAGAGTCATGTGTTGCCTTTAGTGATTAGTTTCTTGTCTCTGCAGACTCCTTCACTTTGGAACACTTCCTTAGTCTTTCTTTGACTTTCATGACATTGACACTTTTGAAGATTATGAGCCATTTATTTTGTTTAATATCCTTTAATTTGGGCCTGTCTGACATTTCCTTACAGTTAGATTCAAGTTACGTGTCTGAAGTAGGAATAACACAGAAGTGATGCTTCTGTGACCTTCTCATTGCAACCTTGCAGGTGGCTCAGAATGCCGATTCATCCCATTGTTCATAATGTTCATGCTAATAACCTAAGTTGATAAACCTTGTATCTGCCAGGGTTCTTCATTATAGTTTTACTCTTTTCCTCTACGTAATTAATAAGTACTTTGTGGGGAGATATTTTGAGAGTGTGTCCCATTCTTCATTAAACTTTTAATGTATTCATTTGTTAATTTATGTCAGATAGTCTCAGGATTTTCTGTTTTATTTAATAAGTGATGGTTTATTACTATCACTATTTATCTTAGTGCCCAAATTGCCTCTGATTTGGTGTTTGGTAGCGCCTTTAAGCTGATTCATTTTGACATGTTTCTATCATTCTTTAAGCTACCTTGCTTTCTAGAATGATAGTACATTCCAGGATATCTTGCACTTTCCCCTTCTAAACTCTGGAGTCAGCCATTTCTCCAGGGAACTCTTGTTCCTTTGAATGGAGAATGGCATTTAGAAGCCAAGACCTGAACACTAGGTGTGCTCATTGCTTTTGGGGTATCACTACCCCAGGCCCTTTCAGTGGACATTGATAGGCCTCCTGTTTGCCAGGATTCGCCATTGTAGTTTTATGCTCTTCCTCTGAAGATATGTGTATACATATCTCCCTTAATATATATACATTTGCATCTATATTTCTATCTATCTCCATATTTTGAAATCAATGGGCTCACACCAACAGCCCCAGTCCTAGTCCAATATGGCTGGATTCATTCTAGTTCTCTTATTTTCTACATGTTATAGCTCCCTTCCCTGGAAGTGAGAAATATTATTCACCTTATCCTTAATACAGTCATCCCTCAGTATCTGTAGGATATTGGTTCCAGGACCCCCCAAGGATGTTCAAGTTCCTTATCTAATATGGTATAGTATTTACATTGAACCTATGCACATATTCCCATATGCCTTCAATCATCTCTAGATTACTTATAATATTGAATACAATGCAAATGCTATGTAAATACCTATTATACTATATTGTCTTTTAATTTGTTATTTTTAATTACTGTGTTGTTATTTTTTTATTGTTTTTTCCCTGAATATTTTTGATCCACCGTTGGTTGAACCCATGGATGCAGAACCCACAAATACAGAAGACTGACTGCATATTTACTTATTTGATCAATCTCCTTCATGTAATCAACCTCCAAGTGCACCTTCTACCCTGTGCAGATGCCCTCCCCACCACATCTGAGCACCAGTCTGCCCTTCCCACCTGGAAGCCTTCTTCGTCCTGCTAGATTCTGACACCCTATGCTGGGCATCCCCTCTTGAATGTTTTTCTCTTATTCTCTGATGCCTCACACTGTTTGCATGCCTCCGCCTCTGAACCAATATTCTCACGCTCAGGCTCTGCACTCCATGCCTGGCAGCACCCCTGCACAATGCGCTTGGTGCTCCACCTGGGCTCTGACAGCCTGCTTCTGGTTACCAAGGCTCTCCCTCACCCCTGCAGGCACTGACCTTGCTTGGCCATAGCTACTGGCTTTTGGAGGAATAGAAGGGAAGAGGGAGAGGAAGAGCTCTAACAAGTTTAGTAAAAAAAAAAAAGAAAAATCAAAAATTTAACATAGAGAATAAGAAAGGAGAAATGTGCATACAGACATAAAATTTTTTAATGAGAAAAGAATGTATAAAAATTGTCAAAATGAATTATATAAGAAAACATAAATTGGCAAAATGTAGCCAAATCATAATAGATCTGAAGAAAACAAGAAAGTTATTAAAGAGTTGCATTCAGAAAAGGAAGTGGTTTTATGGGTGGATTATTTTAAATCTTTAGGAAATAGATAACTTTCTGGGAAAAGTACGAAATGCATATGATCGTATTTTTTGAAAATAGCATAACTTTACACCAAAAACCTGAGGATGAGATCCCAGAAAACTATAATCCAATTTCACTTGTGGCAGGAAGTGAGTGGGACTTTTCCAGTTGCCTCAGAATGAGTAATTGATACCCAAAGCAGTAGATCTAAAGAAAGCCACTGGACCTGTTTGAGCTATCCAGAGAAACAGAACAAACAGGATATGTGTATATGTATATGAAGAGAGTTGTTTCAAGGAATTGGCTCATGGGATTGTAGAAGCTTGGAAGTCCAAAATCTGCAAGGTGTGCTGGCCGGCTGAGACTCAGGGAAGAGTTGTGGTTCCAGTGCGAACACAGTTTGCTGTCAGGATTCCTTCTTGCTCAGGGGAGGTCAGTCTATTATTTTATCTTTTATATTCTCTTTATTCAGGCCTTCGACAGATTGGATGAAGCCCATCTCTGTTACAGAGGGTAATCCGCTTTACTCAAAGTCCATGGATCTAAATGTTAATCTCATCCAAAAAACACCTTCACAGAAACATCCAGAATAATGTTCTGCCAAATATCTGGGCACCACAGCCCAGCCAAGTTGATACATAAAATTAACCATCACAGCCACATTGTAAAGAAAGCCAAAAAGCATCAGAGGCCCAGGCACCTACATCTGGATTTCTTAGGAGCTGGCTGCACAGGCTCCTTCCACCTTCTCCTCATTCCAGCAACCTCCCCAGCTCCAGCCGGAGGACTGGAAGGGAGAAGGTACTTGACAGAAATCTGGATCAGGGACTGAGGGGAGGGTGTGCTCCCCACTGGGCAAGCGAGGACCCCAGAGGATCCTTCCTAGAGACTTGTGGAGGCTGCAGGAAGTCTTAGATCCCATTTGCTGGGTGGGTATTGGTTGAGCTGTGAAATCTGGAGCATGACCCCAAGAAGAGGGGCTGAGATGATGGCAGTGTGGTGGGAGATCCCTAGGGCAGCCTGACAGGCATCCCCAGGAGTTTGGGGCACGTGTGGGGTGGTTGCTGTATCCGTTTCCTAGAGATGCCATGACACATACCATAGACTGGGTGGCTTAAAGGATAGAAGTTAATCTTCTTACACTTCTGAAGGTTATAATTCCAAGGTCCAAGTCACAATAGGATTGGGTTCTTCTGAGCCTCTCTCTGTGGCTTTTAGGTGGCCGCCTTCTCCCTCTGTGTGTGCATCATCTTTGCTCTACGCTTCTTGGGACCTAATCTTCTCTTCTTATGAGGACACCAGTCAGGCTGAATTGGAGCCCATCCCAGTGAGCTCACTCAACCTTAATCACCTCTTAAAAGACCACGTCTCCAAATACGGTCACATTCTGGGGATTAGGACTTCAGCATATGAATTTTGAGGCAGCACAATTCAGCGCATAGCAACTGTGAACATAGAGAACAGCGCCTGCTTCGCCTGAGGATTTGCTGGGCAGCCTGTGCTGAGAGGGTGGGTGAGGACTTTGGTGTAGTGTGCCTGGAAGACTTGGATGTGGGGGCTGCCCTCCCAGATGGCTAAGGCCTTCAGGGTGTGCAGAAGGGGCCCTCTGTACTCTATGTGAAGGAACAGGTGAAGTGCAGGAGGAATGCAGGCTCTGGGGATGCCCAGATGGCTGGGCCAGACAAGTGGGTGCCCCAAACAACCAGGGAACGGGGGGCATGAATGGGTGCTGGGCCAGAAGGGAGATGGGACTGTCATCCCAGAACAGAGCTAAGCACTAACCAAACAAAACCAGTACCTCGCCCTGACCACAGGGGCCAATCGGTGGAACCATTAGCTACAGAAAGAATGGACTAAGCCGAAGTGAGTGCTCCTCACTTCACTGGGTGCTTCTCACTCCCAAGAGCTATCCAGTTACATAAAGTGACACTGGCGCTAGGGGCTTGAGCCTTGAAAATGAAGGGAGACAAGGAGGAGATTTTCTCAGCAGCAGAAAAATTCCCTCCCTCCCTTCACTGCTCCCAGGGCCAAGCTGGGGGCTGCGGGAGCAGCAAATAACCTCCCATTGGGAAATGCGACTGAAGTATTTTGTTAAACAAAAACAGCTCCCATTATTGCTAATTGCTTTACATAGTTTCCCATCTCTGTAACCATCCTACAAAGGGGAGCGGGAGCTTGGGTGTGGTGAAGCACAGACCCAAGTCTACACAGCTGCTGTGTGACAGGACTGGGCGCCAAACTCAGCTCTGTGCCATGACAAGATGACATGGCCTGAGAGCAGAGCACAGGCTTTTAGCCACATAGCTACAGCGTTTGGAGGCTCCTTAACTTATTTTTGGACCAAGTAGAGTCTAACTAAACTAACCAAATGATGTCAATCTTGGGGAGCAGCGTGTGTGTGTGTGTGTGTGTGTGTGTGTGTGTGCGTGTGTGTGTGTCTGTCTGTCTGTCTGACTTCCCTGGTCACAATGTAATGAAGGTTTCTAGATAATGACATCTGGTGCTTCTCTTTACAGGGTTTCCAGGGCATGTGCTCACTCTGGGCAAGTCTAGCATGAAGCTGCTGGAACAGAATTCTTAGCTTTTGAGTAGGGACCACAGAGTCTGCTGCTGTGGGGTCTTTGACCTGGTTATTCATGGATGAACCATCTGTTTCCCCTTTGCTCTCATGGCTCGAGATGGCAAAGGCTTTCTCCCACCCTTAGCCACCTCTCCTTTCCATTGTTGTGGCCAGGTGGCTGCTGTAGCTGCCTGTTCTTTAGGGATGGCACCCCTGGAGTCAGAGAGTCCATCCCTGTCATCACTGCTGTTGACACAGAGATGGTGAAGCAGCTCTTCTCTGGCATTGCCGGTCTGGATAAAGCAGGCACTTGACTTGGTAGCTCACACCTGAGAGACCTAGGGGACCTGTCCTTCCTGGGGACTTGGTGAGGGGGAGCAGAACAAAAGGCTGGTGGAAGGTTCATGGGTAACTGTACCCTTCCCTGGGGATCTCCCCCATCCTGAAAGCCAGCCTGGCCTCTCAACAGGGGACAGAATGGCCCTCTCTCTGCTGAATGTGATAGAAAAGGGGGGACATGCACAGAAGGAGCTGTTTTCTCAACCCTGTAGATGGGACAATATATGCAAAGACCATCCGAGTCACCCCCAAGGGAGGACTAAAGCATCCAGATCACTGTTGGCCATTGACACCTCACAGACCATCCTGCTTACACTGCACCCCAGCCGTGGCTTTCCTCCTCCCTTGGCTAAGTGCTCTTCTCTTTCAGGTGACATTCATGGGGCTTGTGCATAAGTAGGACTCAGGCCTCCTCCCCGTGGGCGAAGGTGAGGGTGGACAGGGAGCACATGTCCCTCAGAAGTCCCCATTCCAAGCACGGGCAAAGAAAGGAAAGAAATCCCAGTGCTGGTGGTTTCTGGTGCCCACTCCCCGTGCAGAGAAACTGCTGTGGCTAGGGGCCTGTCACAGTAGCCAGAGCGGGAAAGCAGCTCTGAATGTTAGAAATCTGGAGGAAAGCACAACTTCAGAGAGTCTTTTTCTAAGAAAAGTCCCTTTTGCTGCCCACAGGGAGTCAACTACAGATACGGTTTTTAAACATTTTTCTAGAAAGTCAGTCCTTCCTGTCTCCCTTCCTCATCCCCAGGCCAGAAGCAAATGAGTATTTCCCAGAGAGGAGACAGCAGGAAGAGGAGTTCTGTGACGTGGGTGGGGGTTGCTCACAGGCCTGAGTACCCCAGTATTCATCATCCCCTTCCTCTTGCTTCTGAGGATGTGCATGTGCCTCCTGCCTCATTACCCATTGATTCAAACCTTCCCAGCTGTGCCTGCCACATGAATCAGATGGCCCTTTTGAATTCAGACGTCTCAGACCTAAAGAGCTGCAGGACATGGGCCTGCCATACCTTAACATGTTGTCTTTCTTGCACACTTTGTCGTTGGTTGGCAGAATCTCTGCATCTCTTTCTCTGTCTCTCTTTTCTTAAAAATCGCTTTATTAAGATATAATTTGCATAACATATGTCTTAGTCCATTTGTGTTGCTATAAAGACATACCTGAGGCTGGATAATTTAAAGAGACAAGAGGTTTATTTGGCATAGGTTCTGCAGATTGTATAGGAAGTATGGTGCCAGCATCTACTTCTGGCAAGGGACTCGGGCTGCTTCCACTCATGGCGGAAGGCGAGGAAGGGAAGCCGGCATGCAGACTCATATGGTGAAAGAGGAGGAGGGGCCAGCCTCTTCTCAACAACCAGTTTTCTTGGGCACTAAGAGTGAGAACTCACTCCTGTGAGAATGGCACCAAGCCAAACACCTTCCTCCTGGCCCCACCTCCAACACTGGGGATCACATTTCAACATGAGATTTAGTGAGGCCAAACAAACCATATCCAAACCATGTAATCCACCCATTTAACAGTAGGTACAATTCAGTGGTTTTTTACTACATTCACAGATGTGTGCAACCATCATCATAGTCAATTTTAGAATATTTTCATTATCTCGAAAAAAGAAACCCTGTACCTCTTAGCTATTACTCCCCTATCCTTCAACCACTGCCCCCCAGCCATAAGCAAGCAGAAATTTACTTCCTGTTTCTCTAGAGTCCCCATTCTGGACTTTTATAAGAATGGAATTATGTAGTATAATGTCACTTGTGACTGGCTCTTTTTACAGCACATAATATTTTCAAGGATTATCTATGTTGCAGTGTGTATCAGTAGTTCATTCCTTTCACACTGCTCTTGATGGGGGTGAGCAGGCTGAGTGTAGCCCCAGTAGAATGGAGGAATAACTACAGAGACCTCCAAGTCCAGACTCATGAAGAATCTTGCTTTGGATCCAGCCTCGGCATGGTTCATTTCAGATAATTTCACTCACTTTCTCCTTAGGTGGTTGGTAAACTAGAGACCAATGTCTTCCCTTAACTATTATCAGACTGGTGCACATGGTCTTTGTACTTAGCAGACAGGCTTCTCTGCCTGAGGCCACCATCATCTTGTTCTTTCCAAAGGACATCTACTGCTTCCAGGTGTTCTGAATGCCCTTATTCCTGCTGTAAACTCATGCTGACCATGGAGAGCAAGCAAAGGCACTTATTTGCATCCTCTGCACGTTTGTGAAAAAGCTTCTGTGGGGTTCTGTCTGAGCTCTAAATTCTTCCTGGAAGTTTGATAAGGAAACATTCTTGACATCCTTGCACTTGGACACAGTACTGCTGATGCTGTAACTGAAGTTTTAAACTGGTGATAGGTTGGCCTGGACTTTTTATTATTTGAAAGTGACCAGAAATCCATGATTTGTTCAAATGTCATTATGGGACAGGAAGAAGAGATTTGGAAGAATTTGTTTGAAGATAAGCGATTGGACCAAAAAAAAAAAAACACCCATAAAACCATTTTATATTTATACCCTGCTGACTTCAGACTGTTCAATACGATGATTACACATTTAAGAACATAGAGGCATAAATCCCATATAAATTTTAGTATTAGTATTCAATTCAGTAGTATATTAAAATAATACTACATTATGACCAAGTCAGCTTTACTACAGGAATGTAAAGGTGACTCTTTATGAATAAGTGCATTAATGCAATTTGTCACAGCAACAGGTCAAAGGAAAATTTTTGGCAGTAGTTTGGAAACCTGTTCACACAAGACATTTTTATTTCCTTAGCACGGGTGCCACACAGAAACCAATAGGACAAAGGCCATACCTGTTTGGGATGGCTCTTTATGCTGCTTTGATAGACTTATCCTTAGAGAAGCTGTCTTAGTTTGTTTGTATTGGTAAAAGGAATACCCAAGGCTGGGTAATTTACAAAGAAAGGAGATTTATTTGGCTTATGGTTCTACAGGCTGTACAGGAAACATGGTGCAGGCTCTACAAGAAGCTCATCTGCTTCTGGTGAGGGCCTCACGCTGCTTCCCCTCATGGCAGAAGGAGAAGGGGAGCCTGAGTGTACAGAGATCACATGGCCTGAGAGGAAGCAAGAGAGTGTGGGGAGAGGTGCCAGGCTCTCTTTAACAACCAGTTCTGGTAGGGACTGTAGAGTGAAAACTTACTATTGCAAGAACCTCATGAAGCCGTTCATGAAGGATCCACCTCTATGACCTAACCACCTCCCATTAGGACCCACCTCCAATGTTGGGGATAAAATTTCAACATGAGGTTTGGCAGGAATTACACAGAAATGATGCTGGGTGCTTTCCATGTGCTCTATCAGGAATGTCATCTACATTCCTGATGTCAACCCATCACACTATTGTTGATTTAATTTTAATCTTCTCCTCCAATTTTCTCCATTGTGAAGGCACCATTTTCATTATGCCAGTTTCAGAGCCTGTCCTCAAAAACTAAATCGTAAAATTAAATCATAATTTAATCCCTTTTGGAGGAAGATATTTAGGATTTAATGTTGTGCTAAAGAATAACAATAATACAACAACAGCTATCATTTAATGACCATTTATTATGTGCGAGGCACTGTGCTATGCACTTTATGCATCTTAGTTGAGTGCTCAAACCCTGTGAATTATGTACCATTATTATTCCCTGTTATAGATGAGGAAACTGAGCCAACTGTGGTGATGGATTAGAAGCAGGATAGATTATATGCTACCTATTCAGTCTTCTTTTTCCCCATTTAGTAAAAAAAAAAAAAAAAAGAAAGAAAGAAACTGTAAAAGAAATTAGCCAAAGAGGCTGGGTGTGGTGGCTCATGCCTGTAATCCCAGCGCTGTGGGAGGCCAAAGCAGGTGGATCACCTGAGGCTAGGCATTCGAGACCAGTCTGGCCAACATGGCAAAACTCCTCTTCTACTAAAAAAAAAAAAATACAAAAATTAGCAGGTCATGGTAGTACATGCCTGTAATCCCAGCTACTTGGGAGGCTGAGTATCACTTGATACTCAGGGAGGAGAATCACTTGAGTCTGGGAGGTGGAGGCTGCAGTGAGTCGAGATGGTGCCACTGCACTCCTGCCTGGGCAACAGAGCAAGACTGTCTCAAAAAAAAAAAAAAAAAAAAAGAAAAGAAAAAGAAAAAAGAAATTAGTCAATGAAGAGTTAAAAACACCAAACGGAAGTGGTTTAAGTTCTTCCTTACAGCTCAGGTGATTCTGTTTGTGACAACTAAAGACCCAGAGGTTCCATTTGATGTGTTAGTAGATAATATACCTTAAAATCTACAACCATTTAAAAATTGGGTCAAAGATACGTATTTAAAGCCACCAAAGTTGTCAAAAATAAACCTCACAAAACCTCATTATTTCTACCCATGTTAGGTCAGCTAGTGAAAGGAAAATGAAAGGTAATGGCTAAGAATTACCTTTCCAAATGGCTCAGTCAAAGCCATTTGGAAATTTGCCAGTCCAAGGACCAACCCAAAAGAAACCTCAAATATAATCTTTTTGTACAAAGAAAAGACACACCACAGGCATTATTAAAATGTGAGAACTGGTGGAACCACTTCGATACTGGTCAAAAATCATGAGAATAAAATATTTTCAAATATCCTAGAGAAAGACATGTATTAATTATAAGTTAAACACTGTATCAATCTTTGTTGCAATTCTTAATGAGTGTTTTTATCTGAGTTCGTTTTTATTAAATTTCCCTTGGGAGAGGAATGGCGGATTTACAGATCTTTTACTAGAGCCCATTTATTATGGGCGATTTGCTAAGGCCATAAATTTTGCAGCTGAATGACAATAGCGTGGGGGGAGTAGAGCAAGCAGTGGATTGAAGCTGGGAAAGAGGGCAGGACTAAAGGTGGCTTGCCCAGAAAACAGTTTTTACATTTTGATATAGCCCCAAATGACCTGGGTTAAAAGTACCATGTTAACATGTCCTTTGAATGAAAACAGCCACATCAAAATGGACTGCTTCACTCAGATGTCTATCATAACACTCACTCAGGTTCAAAAATTTATGATTCACAGGCTTAACAATAAACACACAGCTTTAGCTCCTTCTGAAGACCTGAAAGGCCATGGATTGGAATCCTGAGTTGTGAGGCCAGTTTCCTGAACCAAGATTCAGAGCTAGCCAGTGAACCTAGCAGAAGGCCCAGTGTTCAATTCCCACTGAAGTTTGGCGTTCTCAATTCCTGTAACTGCCCAAGGGGTTCACCTTGCCTGCTGCCTACACAGACTCGATTCATCAAGACAGGGGAATTGCAATAGAGAAAGAGCAATTTACGCAAAGCAGGCTGTGTGGGAAACCAGAGTTTTATTATTACTCAAATCAGTCTCCCCGAGCATTTGGGGAGCAGAGTTTTTAAGGATAACTTGGTGGGCAGGGGGAGGTCAGTGGAGCCAGGAGTGCTGATTGGTCAGAGATGAAATCACAGGGAGTTGAAACTGTCTTCTTGTGCTGAGTCAGTTCCCGAGTCGGGGGCCACACGATCAGATGAGCCAGTTTACTGATTTGGGTGGGGCCAGATGATCCATCAAGTGCAGGGTCTGCAAAATATCTCAAGTACAGATCTTAGGGGCCGTTCAGGGAGGGTCAGAATCTTGTCACCTCCAGCTGCATGACTCCTAAACCATAATTCCTAATCTTGTGGCTAGTCCTACAAACGCAGTCTAGTCCCCAGGCAAGAAGAAGGTCTGCTTTGGGAAGGACCGTTACTGTCTTTGTTTAAACTATAAACTAAGTTTATCCCAAAGTTAATTCAGCCTACGCCCAGGAATGAACAAGGACAGCTTGGAGGTTAGAAGCAAGTGGAGTCAATTAAGTTAAATCTCTTTCATTGTCTCAGTCATTTTGCAAAGGCAGTTTCATTCCCATCGCTTAGCAGGTAACTCCACTTAAGTGATAAAAACAGTGTTTTATATTTTGTTTCGCGTGCGTGTGTGTGTGTGTGTGCAATACATGGAAATAAAACGTTAATGAAATTTTCAAAAGACAGTTAATTGGTAATAGGGCATGGGGGGTGAATATAGGAAATACCAGTGTCTTGTTAGGAATGGGATGCCAGAAGTGAGGCGCCTACACATCTAAGTTCGTTACATTGGTGGTTCAGGAAAGTTTTAGGAAGGGTAATAAAAATGGCTGGTTTTCCTTTCATCTGTAGTATTATAAGCCTGAGTATTTTTCTGAGCACGAGACTGAGCAGAGGAAAGACCACTTTTCCCACGTGTCCCTGGAGCTACTTACGGTTCTGTAATTAACTTGTGCCCAGTGGGAGGTGGGAGTAAGCTGTGTCCAACTTGGGGAGGGGGCGTGTTCTCCTCTGCCCCTTCCCACTGGCTGGAATGTGGACACATGGTGAGGCATCCTGGACCAGGTGGGCCACAGAACTCCAGTGTGACCAAGAGCAACAAGGAAGAAGACTGTGAAACGGCCTTTGCAAAATTATGACTGAGACCGTGAAAGAGCTCTAACTTAACCAATGCCATCTTGCTTCTAATCTCCAAGCTGTCCTTGTTTTTTCCTGGGCGCAGGCTGAACTAACTTTGGGGGAAACTCAGTTTATAGTTTATAGTTTAAAACAAAGACAGTAACAGCCCTTTCCCAAAGCAGACCTCCTTTTTGCCTGGGGACTAGACTGCCTTTGTAGGACTAATATTAGCCACGAGATTAGAAATTACGGTTTAGGAGTCACGCAACTGGAGGCTACAAGATTATGACCCTCCCTAAACTGCTGCTAAGGTCAGTACTTGAGACACTTTGCAAATGCTGCACTTGATGGATAGGGGGGCACCACCCAGATCAATAAACTGCCTCATTTGATCCTGTGGCCCCGGCCCAGGAACTGACTCAGTGCAAGAAGCCAGCTTTGACTCACTATGATTCCACCTCTGACCAATCAGCACTCCCGGCTCACTGGCTTCCCCCAACCCACCAAATTGTCCTTAAAAACTCTGCTCCCCAAATGCTCGGGAGACTGATTTGAGTAATAATAAAACTCTGGTCTCCCGCACAGCTGGCTCTGCGTGAATTACTCTTTCTCTGTTGCAGTTCCCGACTTGATAAAGATAAATCAGCTCTCTCTAGGCAGCAGGCAAGGTGAACCCAATTGGGTAGTTACAATTGGACCACTGACAACCTCGGAGCTACAGCTGCTATACCAGCCCAGACTTTTACGCTTGAGATAAATTAACTCTCTTTTTTATTTATATGTAGTCATTGTATATGTTTATGGGGTACATGTGATATTTTGAAACATGCATCCACCGTGTAGTGATCAAATCAGGGTCTTTAAGATATTCATCACTTCAAACATTTATCATTTCTTTGTGTTGGAAACATTTCAAATCTAGCTGATTTGAAATATGCAATAAATTACTGTTCACTATAGTCATTCTATTGTGCTATCAAACGAGAACTTATTTCTTCTACATAACTATATGTTTGTACTCATTAACCAACCCCACTTTATCCTCCTCTCCACTCTTTCCAGCCTCTAGTTACCATCATTCTACTCTCTACCTCCACAAGTTCAACATTTTAGCTCCCAGAAATGAGTGAGAACATGCAATATTTATCTTCGTGTACCTGGCTTATTTCACTTAACATAATAACTTCCAGTTCCATCCATGTTGTTGCAAATGACAGGATTTAATTTTTTTTATGGATTAAGAGTATTCTCTTGTGTATGATCTCCTCTTTTGTTTAAGCCTCTGTTAGCCTGGGTTCCTGATGACATATCTGGACCTGTGTCCTAATTAACACTGTAGGTAAAGCAAGGATCTATGATTGTTTCCATCTTGTCTCTGTTATGAGGCTGTGAGCTCCTTATGACAATCCCTCCCTACATTTCTTCCAGTTCCTCATGGTAGGCCCAGCACTATCCTAGGCCTTGGACCAGAATAGACCCTTGGGGAGGCTTATTGGATGAATGAATGAATGAATGAATGTATCAGTGTGTTGGGAGCTGGGAGAGATGCATCAGAAAAGCAGTGGGATGAGAGTCACATACCCCATACCCTTGTTGGAATTTGTGTTTGGCTGCTTGTAACAGAAAACCCTAATTTTGGTTAATGACTTAACCAAATAGTGATTCATTTTCCTCAAATGGTAAGGGTCTAGGGGTGGGTGGTTTCTGAATTGGGTTTGGTGCACTTTGCGGGGGTGGTCAAGCCTAAGTTTCTGCCATTTACTTGGCCTCTTCCTCATGGTCACAAGAGGGCAGCCAAAATCCGACAGTTACATCTCCGTCCCATGGAAGGGGAAGGAGGCAGCAGGAAGAAGGCAAAAGGGGAAGTCAGCCAAGTCTGTCCCCTCTTAAAGGGCTCAGGCTGCTCCTGCCTTTTGCAGGGCCCACAATAAGAGTACAAGGCTGGGTGCGGTGGCTCATGCCTGTAATCCCAGCACTTCGGAAGGCTGAGGTGGGCAGAACACGAGGTCAGGAGATTGAGACCAACCTGGAACGTAGTGAAACCCTGTCTCTACTAAAAATATAAAAATTAGCTGGGCATGGTGGCACATGCCTGTAGTCCCAGCTACTCGGGAGGCTGAGGCAGGAGAATCGCTTGAACCCAGGAGGCAGAGGTTGTAGTAAGCTGAGATCACACCACTGCACTCCAGCCTGGGCTACAGAAAGAGACTCTGTCTCTCAATAAAAAAAAAAAAAAAA
Source organism: Macaca nemestrina (assembly GCF_043159975.1). Lineage (NCBI taxonomy): Eukaryota > Metazoa > Chordata > Mammalia > Primates > Cercopithecidae > Macaca > Macaca nemestrina. Next base: position 67,571,068 of record NC_092138.1, read on the forward strand.
GAAAAAAAGAGTACAAAGGGAGGTCTAGCTACTGTATGTTTATGTATTTAAAAGTTATAATTCAAGCCAACAGGCTACTAAGTAATATATGTTTATCTTCCTACCCTCAAAATGACAAAGGCAAAAACATGTCAAGCTATACTTTTTTTCTCTTTCGCCCAAATTCAATGTGGAATTGAGCTATAGTTTTTCTATGATTGGAAGCCACGAAGCACCAAAGACAATTGAATTTAATTATGACTGAATATATCTGGGATTCTGTTGATGAGCTGGCAAAGTCTGAATGAGACCAAGGTATTATAATAAAACCAAGGTGTACATAATTCAAAAGTCATGATGTATTTATTCCATACATTATTTTTCTATCATCTGAGCAAAATTCAATAATTATGTTAATATCAACATTTTCACAAACTTGTCTTCTGTTGACAGTAATGCTCTAAAGCAGGGGTCCCCAAGCCCCAAGGTGCAGACCAGCTCTCTGCTAGGAACTGGGGCGCATAGCAGGAGGTGAGCGGCAGGTGAGCAAGCATTACCGCATGAGCCCCACCTCTCGTCAGATCAGCTGAGGCATTACAGTCTCGTAGGCAAGGGAACCTTATCCTGAACAGGGCATGCGAGGGATCTAGGTTGCATGAGAATCTAATGCCTGATGAGGTGGAACAGTTTCATCCTGAAACGATTCCCCCACAACCATGGTCTACGGAAAAATTATCTTTCAGGAAACCTGTCCCGGGTGCCAAAAAGGTTGGGGACTGTTTGTCTAAAGCAAGGATTGGTCAACCATAACCTGCAGTCCAGTCAACTGTTTTTTGTTTAAAACATTTTAAAGGAACACAATCATGCTCCATCTTTTACATGTTGTCCGTGGCTGTCTTCATGTTACAGTGGCAGAGCTGAGTAGCTGTGACTGGGACTGTATGGTCAACAAACCTAAAATATTTACTGTCTGCGTCTTTAAGAAAAAGTTGCCAACTCCTGATCTAAAGTATTTTTTTAATGTAATTGTAGTCAAAATATACAAAATTTGAATCTATTTTCATTAAGAAGTGTCAGTTAAAGTGAACATGGATGGCTGTGCGTGGCAGCTCACACCTGTAATCTCAGCACGTTGGGAGGCTGAGGCAGGTGGATCACTTGAGGTCAGGAGTTCAAGACCAGCCTGATCAACATGGTGAAACCCCATCTCTATCAAAAATACAAAAATTAGCCAGGTGTGGTGGCATACACTTGTAATCCCTGCTACTCGGGAGTACTGAGGTAGGAGAATTGCTTGAACCTGGGAGGCGGAGGTTGCAGTGAGCTGAGATTGTGCCACTGCACTTTAGCCTGGGTGACAGAGTGAGACTCCATCTCAAAAAAAAAAAAAAAAAAGTGAACATAGAAATTCAATAATTAAAATTATTTTTTGTATACATCTTCTAGAGAAGTTTTTTCCTAAAGAAGTTCAATAATTAAAATTATTTTTTGTATATATCTTCTAGAGAAGTCTTTTCCTAAAGAAGTCATAATTTAACAAATTAAAAGGTAAGATTCTTTTGTAGTTCACAAGCATGATGATTGCATGTTCACATGCATGTGTGAGATATCACCCTCATGAACCTTGGTACGATGTCAGCACGTTGCCCATCTCACATAAAAAATTTTTTTTAAAAAGGTAAAATACTAATTCTAATTCATGCATATTAACATTACTTAAATAAAGCTAAATTTTATTTAACACATTTAAATAAATCTTATTAAACATTTCTGTGAAAATAAAACTTGACCTTCTACCATTCAACATCTATGTGATTGCCAGTGTAAAGACTTCGTACCATTCTTCATGCAATTCTACTTAGACCTACATATTGCGGATTTCAGAGCAGTATGAGTTGTTGAATATGGCAACATGTTCTTCAGCTGCCAGATACAATTGCTATGAATGCCCTGTAATTGGTGAGGACCTTCAGAATAGTGGGCTAGAACTTGAGAAGAAGCAAGAAAATAGATGTTTGGGACAACTGGGAAATGCTACTTTGTTGGGTAGGAATGTTAAACCCATGATATCTGCTGGGAAAGAATTAACAAGCAACTTGTGTTTTTCCAGTATCTAAGCTCTTCTGCCATTCAAATCCTTCCTGCTTTCTGAGCAGCAACCACCTCCAATGTCCTCAGGCACAGAGACGCAAAATTTCCAGGCTCAGAGTGTTTCAAGGGCGGGGCAAGAGTTGTGAATGTGTGTATCCCTGGGCTTGCATGGTGTTGGTAAGAATGAATATTTGGGGTATGGATTGCACTGTGTCTGTGTTGAGGACCTGATCCCAGATGATAGAGACCACCTTTGTGTTTGTTAGGAAATATTTATGTGTGTGTGTGTGTGTGTGTGTGGCCATCTTAGTCTGTTTTGTGTTTCTATAACAGAATACCTGAGACTGGGTGATTGATAAAGAAAAGAATTTGTTTCTTACAGTTCTGGAGGCTTAGTGAGTCTGAGATGGAGGGGCTGTCCCCGGTGAGGGCATTTTTGGTGCATCCTAACATGGAAGGATGACGTGAGAGTGTGCGAGAAAGGCGACGGGGTGCCTCACCCCTTTCCTTATCAGGAACCCACTCCTGATAACTCAAGACCGTGACATTAGCCCATTCTGGAAGGCAGTGTCCTTCCGACCTAATCACCTCTTAAAGGCCCCATCTCTCAACACCACTGCGTTGGGGATTAAGTTTCCAATACATGAGCTTTGGGGAACACATTCAAACCATAGCTGTGTGTGTGTGTTTGTGTGTGTGTGTGTGTGTGACAGAGAGAGAGAGAGAGAGAGAGAGAGAGACATTCGAGTGAGGCCCTCTGAAGCAGGAGGCCCAGAGCAGAGTCTAAGGACAGACAGTACTAAAAAGGTTCTCTGGAAACTCCCCTCAAATGGCTTCTGCTTACATCACCTTGGCCTTAACTGTATCTTGTGGCTGCTGCTGGCTGCAGTGGAGCCTGGGCACACTGTCAACTCCTGGAAAACCAGGAAGCAGGGGAATCATGATCAGGTTGGCTGCGAGTAGTCTCTGCTACACTGCCCTCTCCTCCTATTCTCTCTCTCTCTGGCAGTGACCTTCTCCCAGCCTCCTTTCCCTTCTCCCAACATCTAGGTCCTCCCTGCCACGCCTCCATGTCGAGCTGGGAGCCCCCATTTCCCTTATGTCACTGCCGGCCAGAGCTGCAATAGCCTGGATGAAGAGAGTGAGAGTAGGAAGTCCTAGGTGGCTCCTCAGTGCTCCCCAAGCCACACCTCCAGGAGCATGTCATTGTCCTTGAGCCCAGTGGTTGTCACAGCTAACTGGCATGAGCAGTGAGGTGGGGAGGGGAGAGAGACCAGATGCCACCTGCCTCACTGCTCCTCCTCCATGCATGCGTGGAAGGTCATTGTCGCCAACTGGTTGTAGACTGTCCTCTGAAGAGCTGCCAGAAGGGCTTACTGCATTCCTCATAGATCAGAGAGCAGCATTTTTCTCTGGGAAGGTGCAGGCCCCACCAGACCCTTCACCAGCTACAGGGATCCCCCTCTGGGTGGCTCAGTTAGTTTCCCTCCTGTCTTAGACCCTGTCCCTTTCAAAGGTAATATAATCAAGGAAAGCAGATTTTTGAGTGAATGGCTCAAGGCTGGAAAGGAGAGATATACTCTCTTAACATAATCAGTTACTGGAGATATTTCAGCAAGAAGTTGCCTTTTGTAGGCTCAGAAGCATGACAGAGTTTTTCAATATTTCACTTGAGGCTAGACCACAGTGATCCTCCCTCTCTCCTCTCTGCCCTTGGGACTTGGAGCGTCTGCTACCTGATCAAGCAGCAGGACTCAAGCAAGGTAAATAGTGACTGACGGCTTATCCCACAGGCTGGGGAAGAAGCGGGGCTCTCAGAGGAGCCTGGCATGGCGGGGGTGAGAGGAGGGCATCTGTGGGAGGTGGGCTGGGGGCAATGGTGTGTCTCTGTCCTGCTGAGGTAGGAGCTAGGCCACTCTTTTCCCTGTGACTTCCTCTTTTCTGGGACCTGCCGTCCTGGAGATGCACAGGCGGCCCTGGGGGAGTGGGGGTGGATGGTGGCCCTAGAAGTGAGTGTTCTTGTCCATGCAGGTGCATGATGCAGTTAACCCTTTTGTCTTCCTTGTGACTAGCCTCTGTTGACTGCATTTCTGGCTCTGAATTCACAGGTGTGAGGGCCAGGAACCCTAAAAGGACACCACTCTGAAAATGCAAGTGCAGAGTAGCACCCCAAGCTGCTCTGCAAGCCAAACATGCTGCAGCAAAACAAGCAACAGGGCACCTGCCAGCCAGGGCCGGTCCGCACTCACCATGTCAGATCTACCAGGGCCGCTGATGAAGATCAGTCAGGCAGAGGGACAAGCCCAGAGGGCCCGTGGACCCACGGGCCTTGGGGTTGGGGAGAAATGAGCTGGATGGAAAGGCAAAGGCAGGGGAAGACTTTTTTTCTGTGCCTTCCTGGCTGCATCTCACACAAAGAGAAGCCAAAGAAAGTCTTGCTATTTCTGTAGGAAAATGGTGTGGCAGGTACATGTGTATGCAGGTGCGTGTATCTGGATAAGTCAGCATACACGACAAGTAGATTCATGCACACATGTGTGCATATGTACACATGGGAGTGCACAACTAATAAATCTATGACAAATGTCATGCAGGGTGGAGGACCCACATTATCCTTTTAGTTCAAGAGTTCGTAGCTGGGGTCCATGAATGGGTGCCAGTGAATCCCCTGAGATTATATGCCACAATTTTTCATGTACATTTTTCTGGAAGTGAAGCCTTGATTTTCCTCAGACACCCCAAGCCCCAAAATAATTTTTCTGCCTATTCTGTGATAGGCAGAATAATAGCTCTCCACATCCTAAACCTCAGAACCTGTGAATATGTTACATTCCACGGCAAAGGAGAATGGAGGCTGCAGATGGAATTAAGGTTGCTAATCCTCTGGTCTTGAGAAGGAGAGATTATTTTGGAGTATCTAGGGGGGCCCAGTGGAATCACAAGGGTCCTTATAAGTAAAAGAGAGTCAGAGTGAGGTGATGTGTGGGAGACTTGCCGCCACCGCTGGCTTTCAAGATGGGAGAGAACCCCAAGCCAAGGAGTGTGGGTGGTTCTAGGACCTGGAAAGGGCATGAAAATGGATTCACCCCTAGAGCCTCCAGAAAGGGACCCAGGCCTACTAATGAAACCGCCTTTGCAAAATTACGACTGAGACAGAGAAAGAGAGCTAACTTAATCAACTCCATCTTGTTTTTAACCTCCAAGCTGTCCTTGTTCTTTCCTGGGTGCAGGCTGAACTAACTTTGGGAGAAACTCAGTTTATGGTTTATAGTTTAAAACGAAGACCACAACAACCCTTTCCCAAAGCACATCTCTTCTTGCCTGGGGACTAGACTGCCTTTGTAGGACTAACGTTAGCCACAAGATTAGAAATTATGGTTTAGGAGTCATGCAACTGGAGGCTACAAGATTCTGACCCTCCCTAAACTGCTCCTAAGGTCAGTGCTTGAGATACTTTGCAAATGCTGCACTTGATGGATAGGGAGGTACCACCCAGATCAATAAACTGGTTCACCTGATCTTGTGGCCCCCACCAGGGAACTGACTCAGTGCAAGAAGCCAGTTTTGACTCCTTATGATTTCATCTCTGACCAATCAGCACTCCTGGCTCACTGGCCTCCCCCAACCCACCAAATTGTCCTTAAAAACTCTGCTCCCCAAATGCTCGGGAGACTGATTTGAGTAATAATAAAACTCTGGTCTCCTGCACAGCTGGCTCTGCGTGAATTACTTGTTCTCTATTGCAATTTCCCTGTCTTGAGAAATGGGCTCTGTCTAGGCAGTGGGCAAGGTGAACCCTTTGGGCCATTACACTGACACCTATATTTTAGCTCCATGAGACACATTTTGGACATCTGACTCCAGAGCTGTAAGATAAGAAATCTGTGTTGTTTTAAGTTCCTCTTGCTAGAATAGGTAGTTAGGCAGACATGAGCAGGGCGGGAGAGGCTCCACACACCCACCAGGAATATCAGGTGATGATCAGGTGACGGTCAGCTGGTTGTTTCACTGTCTCTCTCAAATAATAATTGGTTGTAGCTGGTGCCAGGCAAAGGCAAGCTTCCAATAGATAGAAAACACCTGAAGCTGGTAATCAGTCACTTCCCAATAAGATCGGGCAAGTGGCCAGGTGCGGTGCTCATGCCTGTAATCCCAGCACTTTGGCAGGCTGAGGTAGGTGGATCACCTGAGGTCAGGAGTTTGAGACCAGCATGACCAACAAGGTGAAACCCCCGTCTCTACTAAAAATACAAAAATTAGCTGGGTGTAGTGGCAGGCGCCTGTAGTCACAGCTAGTCAGGAGGCTGAGACAGGAGAATTGCTTGAACCCAGGAGGCGGAGGTTTCAGTGAGCCGAGATCGCGCCACTGCATCTCAGCCTGGGCAACGGAGCAAGACTCCGTCTCAGAAAAAAAAAAAAAAAAGGATGCGGCAAGTGGCTCAAGCATGTACACTAAGAGGTAAAATGGCAGAGTTTAACTGGCATGGGACCTTCCTCTGAGAACTCTCAACTGGTAAGGGAAAAACACCTCGAGCGAGCATGCGTACAATTTTAGTAACCACACTGTGCATACGGCCCCTCCCAAGTGCTGGCAGGCCACTATGCGTGCGGACGGCCTGCACCAAGGAAAATCAAGGAAGGAGAGATACAACCCCCGGGAAGCATGACAACGTATAAACAAGGTCAGAGATCAAAGGTCAGGCAGCCCACTTGGATTCCTCAAGTCACCAAATTGGTTCTCTTCCAAGTGTACTTTACTTCCTTTTGTTCCTGCTCTAAAACATTTTTGTTTGTTTTTTAAGAGATCTCGCTATGTTGACCACACTGGTACTCCTGGCCTCAAGCGAACCCCCCATCTCAGCCTCCCAAAGTGCTGAGATTAGAGGAGTGAGCCACCACACCTGGCCTTCTGCTCTAAAACTTTTTAATAAACTCACTCCTGCTCAAAAACTTGCCTCCATCTCTCACTCAGCCTTATGCCCCTTGGACAAATTCTTTCCTCGGAGGAGGCTAAGAATCTGTAGTTGCTGCAGACTCATACAGACTCCAGGCTGTTCACACTCTGTGACAAGCTGTTGCAGCAGCCATAGGAAGCTAATCTGAGGACCATTTCTTTCCTTGTCATGCTTATAATGGGCAAATAAAAGGACCCACACTGGGCTCAACCACCTCCCACATTCTGGGCCCTGTGCTGGCTCCTCTACCTGCATGACTCCAGCAGGTAAGAATTGCTCTTCCCCTCTGAGCAGTAAGGAAACTGAATCTCAGATAGAGTAAGTGGCTTTTGTAAACTCACCCAGGTAGTAAGAGGGTGAGGTCTGTTCTATGCCACATGGGGCAAGGGGTGAGTTTAGCAAAGAGCCAGTGTGGGGCAGAACAAGAACTGGACTGGAGTGAGGAGACCTGAGTCCTAGTCATGGCTCCATACCAACTTGCTGTGGGACTTCAGGCAAGCTACTACCCTCTCTGGGCCTCAGTTTCCCCATCATTAAAGTGAGAGAATTATACTAGGGCACTTTCAGTCCTGATGATCAGTGACTCTAAGGCAAAAAAGAAAAAGAAAAAAAAAAATATATATATATTTTTAAACTTAAGGGGGTGATTAAGACTCCTGGCACAACAAAGAAGGAAGGAAACTCTGCCTTCTCCTACCCCTCCTCCACTTCTCAAACTTCATGCCAGATTTTTTTTTGCCTGGGGGCCAAATAGTTGGGAGGAGGCCCAACTGTGTCTGAGATTGCTGAGGGAGAAGGAGGTTGAGTAGTTAGGGAGGGCATACATTTTAAAAAAATTATCTTATTGCTTTTGAGACAAGGTGTTTCTCTGTCACCCAGGCTGGAGTGTGGTGGCATGATCATAGTTCGCTGCAACCTCAACTCCTGGGCTCAAGTAATCTTGCTGCCTCAGCCTCCCGGTAGCTGGGATGATAGATGAACACCACCATGTCTAAGTTTTTTTTTTTTTTTTTAAGTAGAGACAAAGTCTTGCTATGTTGCCCAAGCTGGTCTGGAACTCCTCAACTCAAGCAGACATACAATGAGATCCAGGAGAGATGGTGCAGGGTAAGCAAAGACCCCTGGGGAGACATCCTTACGATTCTACTGTGGGTGGTCCTGGCTCTATGGGGGTGACACGGAGGCTCGTTTTCACTGGCAGAGTCATGTACCCAGGAAATGGCCTGATTTCTTTCTAATACTTGCTCCATGGGGTCTGGTCAGTCTTCACAGCACCAGGCAGACAAAGGGCCTGGAAGTAGAGGCAGGAGGCCCCGTATGTACCAACCTGCCAAGTCACAGCCTCTCTGGGCTGCTGGAGAATCCATAAGCGAGATCGAGTTGTAACAGCAAAGCTCAGCACAGCTTTGAGACCAAGACGCCCTTGCTGTGAACTTACTATTTTTGAGCTTCATTCTGGAGAATTGCAGCTCCGAGTTTATTTTACCCATTATGTAACAAAGAAGACCCCACATGGTTGATGTCGCCATCCACCCTTGGACCCGGGTCTCATGTTCAGACCCTTGCTACTCCTGGCGTGGGCTGCTGCCTGGCAGTCGCCTCGTGCCCTGGGGGCTTGTTAGACTTGCAGGAGCTCCCCATGAACGTGCACACTGATATGGGACAGCTTGACTGTAGAGGGCCCAGCTCTGCCCGTCCCACAGGGGAGAGGGCCCACCCACACACTCTCTGGACCTCACTCCTGTACTCTCAACCCTGGGATTTACTGCTCAAAGGGACCAAGCCTGCTTCCAGGACCTGTGTTGGCCTCTTCTCCCATGCCATGGTGCCCCAACCTCAAGGGATGGCCAAAGAGTGACTGGGGCAGTTGGCAAGGGGCTGTTGGGGGTGTGGGGTGAAGCTTGGACGTGAGGGCTTGAAGGTCCTTGCTTGTGTGCACAAGACCCCTCACATTGCAGGATGGAGTTGTGGGGAGGGTGGAAGAGAAGAGAATAGGCACTGTGGGCTGCAAGAGCTCTCTTTCACTTGTCCTGGGCCCGAAATTGTCAGAGTGGGCCTCTGTGATTTTATAAAGTAATTTTTCTAGGTCTGTGGGAATGTACAATTCCACTGTTAAGGTGAAAGGGGGATAATTAGAAAGTTTTCTTAGAGGAGGGGCACTGGAGCTGGGTTTTGACAGATGTGTAGGAGTTCAGTAGTAGAAACAGAGGGAATTAAAACCATGTAAACAAAAATATGGCAGAAGAGAAGTGAACTATTTGTGGGAAAAGATGTGCTTTTTGCTACAGTCTCCACAGTTTGGGGTCAGATCATGAGGGTCTTGAATTCCAGATGGGGGGTTTGGTGGGAGGGAGCCCTTGAGGGTTATGGGCAGGGAAGCTGTGAGGTAAGGGCAGCACTTGAGGAGTTGTCAGATGGAGGCGTGGAGAGTAAGTTGGAGGAGAGGCTTCCGTGTGGAGACTAGTGTTTGACCTGAGTCGAAGCTGAAATAGTGAAAACTAGAAGCAGAAGTGGATTCGAGAGACATCTGGTAGATGTCTGCTTGGCCTTGGTGATTAATTTGTTGGTGACAGAACGGAGTTAGAAGAGATGCCATGGACAGAGGTGCCTTCACAGTGGTGGGAGATGCTAAGGCTAAGGTGCCAAGAGGCACCAGGTGAGGAACTGTAGAGAGACCCCACCTGGAGATAGACTCGGAAGCCATCAGCAGACATAAGCCTAGAGATCATCAACAAAAGACTGGGCTGGGCACAGTGGCTAACTCCTGTAATCCCAGCACTTTGAGAGGCTGAGGTGTGTGGATCACCTGAAGTCAGAAGTTTGAGACCAGCCTGGCCAACATAGTGAAAGCTCATCTCTACTAAAATACAAAAATTAGCCAGGCGTGGTGGCGTGCACCTGTCCCAGCTACTCGGGAGGCTGAGGCTGGAGAATTGCTTGAACCCAGGCAAAGGTTGCAGTGAGTGGAGATCGCGCCACTGCACTCCCGTCTGGGTGACAGTGATACCCCACCTCAAAAAAAAAAAAAAAAAAAAAAAAAAAAAAAAAAAAAAAAGGACCGATCCCACTTGTATCAGGACATTAAAGAGGCTTTTAGTGCCACCATGACTATCTTTGCCTACCTGGGGAGGATACCAGACTGGTCACAGGGGCTCCTGAGGAGGGGGCTTGGGATAGGATGACTTGGAGGCAGAGGTGCAGTGAATCCCTTGCTGACCTCTAGAAACTATCAGGACTCTTTTAGCTGTACGTCACTGGAAACCAGACCCAAAGTCAGTGTATTGGCTCACATCCCTGCACTGTCAAACTTCAGGAATAGCTTGATATATGTGCTCAAGTAATGTCAGGATGCACTTTTGTTTCTGTCTCTCAGTTCCTCCTCCTCAAGGTTGACTCATTCTCAGACAGGCTTTTCCCTTTTGGTCACAAAATGGCTTTTAGCAGTCCCTAAGCCTATGTCCTTTTAAGTTCAGACCCTGTAGAAAAGGATAGAAATCTTCTCCCAGCATTTTCCAGCAGAAATTCTGACTTTTGCTCTCATTGAACCACCTTAAGTTAAGGTGTCACTCAAACCCTATCGCCATGGCCCAAGAAGTACAAACCTCTCCTGGGTCAGAGAGTAGAAAAGTGCCCAGAACAATTAGACTAAGAGTGAGGTACCTGGACCCCATAAGAAGATCCTGGTTGTCGCTTGTGAGGAGCTAATATTATGGAGGCAAAAAATAAACATTCACTCTATCTCCCTTTTCCAAGAGTGTTCTCTATAAAAAGGAAAGAAGGGAACTTTCCAACAGCTTAAGGCAAGTTTGTGGTGAAAAATGATAAATTCGGCCGGGCGCAGTGGCTCAAGCCTGTAATCCCAGCACTTTGGGAGGCCGAGACGGGCGGATCACGACGTCAGGAGTTCGAGACCATCCTGGCTAACACGGTGAAACCCCGTCTCTACTAAAAAATACAAAAAACTAGCCGGGCGAGGTGGTGGGCGCCTGTAGTCCCAGCTACTCGGGAGGCTGAGGCAGGAGAATGGCGTAAAAACCCGGGAGGCGGAGCTTGCAATGAGCTGAGATCCGGCCACTGCACTCCAGCCTGGGCGACACAGCAAGACTCCCTCTCAAAAAAAAAAAAAAAAGAAAAGAAAAATGATAAATTCACATTCATTTTTTTAAAGGAACACATATGATATAATACTTTAAAATGTTTATTAAAAAGGAGGTGAGAAAGCTCACTAAGTGGGCAGAAATATGCCTGCATCTCAAACTATCAACCAGCATTTATATCCGAGCTTCCTGGTGGCCACGGCAAAGAGAAACCCTACTAATTCACAGAGCTCTTGTTGGTTGAAAGAAACAGATGCGCCGAGCACTAATTCTGCATCTGAATAAGAGATATCACATATCAAAATGAAAATACCATTGCTGTGGTTTTTATGGAAGATGCTAAAATATTGTCCTTCTTACAGATTTCCTCCTGCTAAGTGGAAAACATAGCTTGGATCACAGTTGGGGAAGCAAATATTTTGCAGTCCCACACCTGCTTTTGCTGATTTATTCAGATTCCTTGCTAAGAGAATCAGGGGGATGACTGGATGATCACCAGGTCCTCAGAGCTTCTTGGAACATGGAGGGGTTCTCTGTCGGTGACTCGTGCAAGGGAGAGGTCTCGTTAGTAATCAGTCAAGCAGTAGTGCGAGCGAGTGCTGGGAGCCTGCGTTGATTCCTAACACATCAAACAAAATGGCGCCCAGCAGCTAGCGTTCGCAGCCTGGGAGAGGCTTGCCAAATTGGATTAGCGAACCAAATGTCTGCTCTATGGCTGAGAGACAGGCGAGGCGCTTATTAAATAGTACACAGGCAGGGATGTTTCGAGTACTTAATCAACTCTTCATTTCCCTCCTCCAGGGAGCAGGGAAGTCTCAGTGCCACCCGTGGTGAAAAATTACCAATCCCTGCAGGATCTCTCTCTGCCATTTTCACTGCAGTATGTGCACAAATCACAGGAAAGATCCAAGGAAGACAGTGCAAGAATATTTGGCCATGGGGCAGTAGAGACTGCATAAGTCTGCAGGCGGGAGGCCAGGGTGCTTGCAAGTCCTGCCTCTCCCACCTGCTCACTGTGAAACCCCAGCTCAGTCCGTTCCCTTCTCCAGGGCCCTTCAAGGCTCTCCCTGCTCAGGCAGACTAGAAACAGTTCTCTGGAGATGCTTCCTTAACAGCGGCAGCAGCCAAAGCGGCTTATGCAGCCAGTGGCTTTTCCTAAGGACCTGCGTGCAGGATCCTTTGTGTGTGTGGTGGGGGAGACAGGCCGGTGCCGCCCTATTTTCTCTTTATGGCTTTAATTCAGCTTCTCCACCTCTGCCTCATGCCTCCAGGGTGGAAAGCTCCCTTCTACCCTCTCATCTCCTTCCTTTCCTCTTTTCTCACTTGAGAAACTTTAATTTTAGAGCCAGAGAGTACCAAAGAGGCCTTTGGAGCTGGCCTCTGTTACAGTCTTTGAGGCTCTTTCTTGCACCGTTTGGCAAACTGAGGCCCAGACACAGGAAGGGCTTTGCCCAAGGTCCTATGATGAGTTTGCAGTGAAGCCAGGGCTGATCTTCTCCAGTGCACTTTCTTCCCTGTCCTCGAGGAACAGGAAGAGCCTGGGCCAATTGAGGTCAAAGTCACAGTGTTACTAGGAGTGATGGGCTTTCACACAAAGCCTAACCTAGGACCCTTTCCTGACAATTCCCCATTTTTCCTTCTGTGAGAAAGGTGGGCCTAACCAAGCATGGCATCCTTGGACAAGAGAAGTGGGGAGCAAGGGAGGCACAATGCCACCTAAAAAGCAACCTGGGAGAGATTGTACAAAAGAATAGAGAGGAATGTACATTCCCTTTGCAGGATTCTGTGTGCAAAGGGTGTGTTTTCTCCCAGGAGTGTTTCCTATAATTAGAGCAAGCTGCCCACCCCCTCCCCCCACAGCAGCAGAGGGCTGCATGGTGGATCTAGTTCACTTGGAGGAGGCATCACCAGGGTTTTCCATACCACTCCTTATTAAGACAGCCAAGGATAAACATTAAAACAAGGAAGATAAAGTCCTTGGAAAAAACCCAAGCAAACAAATGTGCAAACTTTTTGTTAAGATTTGGGACCCTGTCACTTTAATCCTTCTATGATCCATCAATGCTGATTCTAATCTGGATTTATCACCACACTTCAGTAGAACGCTTCTTTCAAACTGGCCAGAGCATTCTTTTTTTCAGGTTCCAGCATTTCTACCTTTGATGTTCCTGCTAACTGGGGCCCTCACTGCCAGGTGCAGCTTCCACTTGGGAACCTCTCTGACTCCACCAGGACGAGAAACAAAGAGCTGGAGAGGAGAATGGAGGCAGCTTTCCCCTCAGGCTCTGGCTGCTTCTCTTCCTGCATCGGAAGATCAAAGGGAGGGATGAGTGAGGCCTCAGTGGGGGTGGGGGTGGGGTGGGTGGCCCTGCTCTGTGTGCTTCCCAGTAGGAGCCGATTTCTTCCCTCATTTATTGACCACCCTGGCTCTTTCCTCATCTTTCTGATTAATAGTTTAGTTGGGGGTGCTAGGAAATTTACCTCCAATTGTTACCATAGCAACCAGCTCTCTTGTACAGGATCCCATAGACAATGCATTTTGGGTCTTCAGCAGGAGCTGGGATTTACGAGGATCTCAGCATGTGCCAGGGCAGAATGGGCAAGATGATGTTCCACTGATATGCTTAAGAATTATGAGTGGGGATAGGAAATGGTCTCGCCACTCCATAAATTGGGAAGGACAGTTTTAGTGCCTTTCCTTTCCTCTTGGCTTTGTCTTTCTCTTACAAGACACCCCTCCCCCACAACGTTCTCTCTTAGGTCCTCAGAAAACTAGTTCCTCACAGGACAAAGGCAAGGCCTGTTTGGTGGAAGTTACAGGGAGGCTCATTCCCTTTCAGCAAAAGGCAGAATTTGTAGCAGGTAGAAGCAGCTGAAGATACAGTTGGCAGTCTTGGGAAGTAATGGTCCCTGGAGGTGTGTGAACAGGGGCCTGTCAGGGGCTCTGGAAAAGATTGTATAGAGGACCGAGTGAGGGGTGCCATGTGTGGAACCTCTGGGTCCTTTTCATCCCTGGGAAGGGATTTGCACTGTGCCTGCTTGTGAGGCCAGCTCTCGCCTCTCCCAACTAAGCAGAATATCAGATTTGGACATTTTAGTTCCCTGGGCCCCTGGGATGTCTTTGGTGTCCTCATAAACTCAATACCCAGTACACTGCCTGGCCCTTGGGTGAATGAATAAAGTCCTTAGGGTTTTATTAAGTGTGTGGGCACAACTTACTAACCGTTATGTGTTCTTTTATTATGATAATAAAAATATACTTTTCAAAGCATTGTCATATAACAAGGAACTGGAAATGGAAAAAATTATGTTGCTTTTAAAACCCTATCCCAGGTGCTGGAGTCATTCCCTGATTACAGTTGAGGCATAAAAGTGTTTGTCTTCCACAAACCATGAGGAAATGGCGGGGAGGATCTGAAAGGTTTCCTTGGGCAAACCCCTTAACCTCCCTGTGCCTCCATTTTCTCATCTGTGAAAAGGGAGTAATGGAAACCATCAGGAATGATCAACTGGCTTTCACTTATGAGCTAACTGTGCTTAATGAAGAGATGCTTGGCTAAAGAGTGTGTAGCAATAGATTAACCATGTCTGCCCTAGACACCAGATGTGGGGAGGGTGGCACATGTGCCATATATTTGCCATCCTTGGATCAGATGGTCTCAGAGAACCCTGATGGCTCTAGATGCCAAGATGTGATGATTCTAGACCACCTCAGTTGTTCTCTGCCTTCAAACCAACCTTCTTGGCCTTTCTTTACTCTCAAGACTGTAAAATTATCAGGGAATTATGACTTTGTTATTTCAAAACCTCATTACATTTTTCTTTTCTTTCTCTCTCTTTCTTTCTTTCTTTCTTTTTCTTTCTCTTTCTTCTTCTTCTTTTTTTTTTTTTTTTGAGATGGGTCTTGCTCTGTCATCCAGGCTAGAGTGCAGTGGAGTGATCTCAGCTCACTGCAACCTCTGCCTCTTGGGTTCAAGCGATTCTCCTGCCTCAGCCTCCCAAGTAGCTGGGCTTATAAGCATGGCCACTATGCCCAGCTAATTTTTGTATTTTTAGTATAGACAGGGTTTTGCCATGTTGGTCAGGCTGGTCTTGAACTCCTGACCCTAGGTGATCCTCCTGCCTTGGCCTCCCAATGTACTGGGATTACAGGAGTGAGCCACTGCACCCGGCCGGGACCTTATTACATTTTTCTCTTCTCAACAGGTTGACCTGTGTAAAAGACCTCAGATTTGTCTAGAAGCAGGGAGATATCCAGGTTGGTTTGTAAATGATACAGATGAGAAATGCAGAATTTAGGTTCCAAGGAACACCTGGCCTGCAGCAGCTTGCATAAGAGCTATAGGCAAACAAGGGGCTGCTGAAATATTTTGAAAAGACCCGCTGCAAGGAGTGGATGGAATGCATCCCATAGGGATTTCTTCTGGGCACACAGCTGCACTCTAGGGCTGAGATTACTCTTTGGCAGCAAAAGGCGGCATCCCTCAAGGGAGGGAGACCTGGCCAGGCCTTCTCGGGTACAACACTCTCTCCAGTATTTCCCCAATCTCTCCTCTAGCTCTGTCTGCCTCCACTCTCCCCGACCCACCCCTGGCTATAGTCACACTGGCCTCTGCACCATTCCCATGTCTCCACGTGCTTTCTTAACCCTATGCCTTTGCCAGTGCTATTTCAGCCACCTGTAATGATCTTCTCCACCCAGCAGACTCCTATTCATGTTCCAAGATCGAGCCACAGAGTAATCTCTGAGATGCCGTCTCAACCCTCTGAACCACATAGAGCCCTGCATCTCCTATCCTTTTCTCTACGTCTATACTGGCAGTGTTGGCTGACTTCTTCTTCTTTTTTATTTTTTATTTTTTATTTTTGAGGCAGTCTTGCTCTGTTGCCCAGGCTGGAGTGCAGTGGCGCAATCTCGGCTCACTGCAAGCTCCGCCTCCCGGGTTCACGCCATTCTCCTGACTCAGCCTTCTGAGCAGCTGGGACTACAGGCGCCCGCCACCACGCCCAGCTAATTTTTTGTATTTTTAGTAGAAATGGGGTTTCACTGTGTTAGCCATGATGATCTCGATCTCCTGACCTCATGATCCACCCGCCTCGGCCTCCCAAAGTGCTGGGATTACAGGTATGAGCCACCCTACCCAGCCTGTCTGACTTCTTGGTAAATCTCGGTAAATCTCTACTTTGGTTGGTTCAGGGTAAGCCTGGACAAAATGGAGTGAAATATCCCATAATATAATCATTTTGTGATATAAAACAAAGATGGTTCAATTCTCTGATGAGAGCAGAAACTCCAGTTTCCATAAGAACCCTCTCTGGGAGCTCATTTCTCAGCTGAGGGCTGCTGGAAGCTATAGGATGCATTCCTTTAGCTAATGCATAGGCCTTTCAGGGGGGCTGGGCTGAGGGCAGGCGATGGCCAGGTGGGCCCCATGGCTGGGCCTGACCTCATGAAAGACCTTATATTTAATCTTTTGATGTTATCTCTTGTCTTCACTCATTTTTGTGTTGCTATAAAGGAATACCTGAGGCTTGATAATTTATTTTAAAAAGAGGTTTATTTGGCTCATGGTTCTGCAGGATATACAAGAAGCATCGTGCTTCCCTCCCCTCTCTCTGGTTTCCTCTCTAGCGGGTGATCTCTGCACACTCAGGCTCCCCTCCACCTTCTGCCATCAGACAGCCTGAAGCCGTCACCAGAAGCAGATGCTGGTGCCCTGTGTGGGCAGAGATCACATGGTGGGGCAGGAGGTGCCAGGCTCTTTTTAACAACCAGTTCTCCAGGAAACTAATAGAGCAAGAACTCGCTCATTACCTTGAGGATGGCACCAAGTTATTCATGAGGAATCTGCCCTTATAACTCAAACACCTCCCACCAGGCCCCACCTCCAACACTAGGGATCAAATTACAACATGAGATTTTGAGGGGTCAAACAGACCGAACTGTAACACTTCCAAAGGAAGTTAGATGTCCCATCGAAGAGGTACATTCACCAGATCAAAGTAGGAAATGTTCACCAAAGTAACATTTGCATCCCATTACTGAACCACACCATTCGTAGTACCTTATAAATTAATATGCTTTTTTTTTTTTTTTTTTTTTTTTTTTAGACGGAGTCTTGCTCTGTCGCCCAGGCTGGAGTGCAGTGGCCGGATCTCAGCTCACTGCAAGCTCCGCCTCCCGGGCTTACGCCATTCTCCTGCCTCAGCCTCCCGAGTAGCTGGGACTATAGGCGCCCACCACCTCACCCGGCTAGTTTTTTGTATTTTTTTTAGTAGAGACAGGGTTTCACCATGTTAGCTAGGATGGTCTCGATCTCCTGACCTCGTGATCTGCCCGTCTCGGCCTCCCAAAGTGCTGGGATTACAGGCTTGAGCCACCGCGCCCGGCCAATTAATATGCTTTTAAAATACATACTGGAATTATCTTGTGATTAGCAATGATACCTCATTGCCTTTTTTTTGGTATTGAAAGTGCTCATTTGATAAATGTAAAGATTTAAAATACAGTCATGCACCACATAACAACATTTGATCAATGAAGGACTGCATGCTTGATGATGGTTCCACAAGATTATAATACCATATTTTTACTGTACCTTTTCTGTGTTTAGATATGCAAATACTTACCACTCTGTTACAATTCCCTGCAGTGTACAGTACAGTCACATGCTGTGCAGATTTGTAGCCTAGGTGCAATAGGCTATACCATATAGCTTAGGCACATAGTTCTGACATCTAAGTTTGTGTAAGTACACTCTATGATGTTCACACAACAACAAAATCACCTAAGGATGAATTTCTCTGAACATATCCCCATAGTTAAGTGATGCATGACTGTATATCACAATTCTGGTAATTGTTTCTTCATATCTTCATTTATTATTATGTTAGGCACCCCAAAAATTGGAAGTGGCCCAGGCTTCTCAGCCTCTGAGAGGCCCAACTTGTCTAGGAGTATGTTTGTAAACCTATACAGTAGCTGTGTGACCTTGGGCAAGTTACTTAAACTGTCTCCCTAGCCTCAGTTTCCTCATGTACTCATTTGCAAAATGGTGAAAATAACTCTATTTAGAAGGTTTTCAAAGATGAATTAATGTGGTATAAATGAAATACCTAACAGTTTTAGATACACAAGCTTCTCAGTATACAGTAAGTAGGTGCCCAGTAATTGGTAGCAGTTGTCATTATTTTATCTGGTATATTTCTTTCTGTTTGGATCCAGAAAACTTTCATTTATTTATTTATTTATTTTTTATTTTATTTATTTATTTTTTTTGAGATGGAGTTTCGCTCTTGTTGCCCAGGCTGGAGTGCAATGGCACGATCTTGGCTCACTGCAACCTCCGCCTCCCAGGTTCAAGCAATTCTCCTGCTTCAGCCTCCCGAGTAGCTGGGATCACAGGCATGCACCACCACGCCTGGCTAATTTTGTATTTTTAGTAGAGATGGGGTTTCTCCATGTTGGTCAGGCTGGTCTCAAACTCCCAACCTCAGGTGATCTGCCCACTTTGACCTTCCAAAGTGCTGGGATTATAGGCATGAGCCACCACACCTGGCCTTTTCTTTCTTTCTTTCTTTCTTTCTTTCTTTCTTTCTTTCTTTCTTTCTTTCTTTCTTTCTTTCTTTCTTTCTTTCTTTCTTTCTTTCTTTCTTTCTTTTTCTTTCTTTCTTTCTTTCTTTCTTTCTTTCTTTCTCTCTCTCTCTCTCTCTCTTTCTTTCTTTCTTTCTCTTTTTTGAGACAAGATCTGACTGTCACGTAGGCTGGAGTGCAGTGTTGCAATCTCTGCTCACTGCAATCTCTGCCTCCCAGGCACAACCCATCCTTCCACCTCAGCCTCCCAAGTAGCTGGGACCACAGGTCTGCATCACCAAGCCTGGATAATTTTTGTATTTATTATTATTATTATTATTATTATTATTATTATTATTTGTAGAGATGAGGTTTGGTCATGTTGCCCAGGCTGGTCTTGAACTCCTCAGCTCAAGTGATCTGCCTGCCTTGGCCTCCCAAAATGCTGGGATTATAGGTGTGAGCCAATGCACCCGGCCTGATCCAGTATACCCCTATATCAGTTACCTTTTGCTGTGTAACAAATCACTCTAAAACGTAGTAGCTTAAAACAACAACCATGTATTTGCTTCAAGATTCTGTAGGTTGGCTGTTTAGGCTAGGCTCAGCTGGCAGTTTTCTGAACTCAGCTAGAATTACTCTTGCTTTTGTAGCTAGCTGTGGGGCAGCTGCAGTTTGGTTTTGCTAGTTTGGGCTGAGCTCTTGTGTATGTTTAAGGTCTTGGCTGGGACAACTGGCCTGACTCATGAACTCTCATCCACTGGCAGCTTAGCCTGAGCTTGTTCACATCATGAAGATAAGGGTCCCAAGAAAGCAGGTGGCAGTGTGCAAGGCCTCTTGAGGCTTGGACTTGGAACTAGTACAATGTCACCTGTGCCACATTCTATTGGCCAAAACTAGTCACAGACTCAAGAGCTGAGGACACCACTTTTGATAGGAAGAGTTACAAAGTCACATCTGCAAAGTAGCAGAGACACAGAAAGGGAAATAACTGTGGTCATTTTTGCAATCTACCACAATTCCCCCTTTGTAAACAAACAAACAAAAAAACCCAGCACCTTTAATTTATTCCCTGGGTACCCTAGTGAGCAAGTGGGGATAAATTCTGTTCTTTTCCACTCTCTGGTTCAAGTCTATTTTTAGATCTAGTCTAATAAAGTGAATTTCACACCTGGGTTACCCACCCACTAACAAACACTTTGTTCTTATCGATGCCTAGGACAAATGCCGAGGCAGCCTGGATTTGTAGTTCCATTACCTCCGAGTACAATAATTGTTAATTACCTGCTTTATTTGGTTCTATTGCATTTGCCAATAGTCAATTACCTATGTTAGGATTTTTTGTGATCAGTGGGGCTTATCCAATATTGCAGCTCAGGTCTGTTTTTGTCTCAGAGATGTCTTTTCCAAGATAGTTAAAGAAAACTCTTGTTCACTAGTTTATTGAATATCTGTTTATTTCAAAGGCTTCTTATGCACTGCTGCAAGCACCAAAGTGCTCAGGCTGAGTTCTTAGAATTGAACAAAAGGCCAAGATAAGCTTTCATTTTGTATAATCTGGCTAAATCCCAGTACATAGAATAGATAGAAAGAGCAGGTTGTGAGATCTTAGGGCATTTGTTCAGTTCCTGCCTGAATCTCTGAAACTGCCTTATCTCCTGTAATGCACCCTCCACATAGCTACCTAGTGACCTAATGCAGAGACCTGATCACATAGTTTGTGGTAGAATGCATGGATGGACCTGACTCTCCAGTTCTGCATATAGCCATGCCCTTTATCACATGACTTGGTAGGAGATCTCACTGGTTCCCCTCCTCTTGAATCTAGACTGGGCCATGTGACTTTGTTTGGTGGACAGAATGAGGTGGAAGTGACAACATGCCAGTTCTGAGGCCAGGCCTCAAGATACCTTGCATGTTTCTTTTTGTGCTCTTGTGCCTCTATCATTGCCATGAGCAAGACATGCCCAGGCTGGCCTGGCAGTTCCAGGAGTAAGATAAGAGATACATGGAGAAGAGCCAAGTCACTTCAGCAAGGCCCAGCCCAAATCAGCCAAGCCCCAGCCAACCCCAGATGCATAAGCCATAAAAGTTGATTGTTGCTTTAAGCCACTGACATTGAGGTTGCTTATTACATGGCAGAAGTTGATGCCTCATTCTTCTATTTAAACTCCAGCACTGGTCCACTGATCCCCTGTGGCTTGAGGCATAAAGTCCAGGTGAAATCTTCCACCACCTTGGCCCTCCTACTTTTCTCTTGGTGCCTCCATATCTCCCTTTTTACTTTATACCTTAGCAATGGCCCCAAATGACTTGTAGCTCTTCAAATGCATCATGCTGGTTCACATTTCTATGCCTTTGCACCTGGTATGCCCTCTGCCTGAAACGCCATTCTTCTCTCCTTTGTCTGCCTAGGAAATTCCTACTTATCTGTCAAAACCCAGCTCAGGCATTGTCTCAATGTACTCTCCTCTCCCCTGAAGTAACTCATTCCCACTTTTCTGAGAGGTCTGGATGCCGTATATCTATATCTATGTATCTATCTGTATGTATAGCTATAAATCTACTTTTACCATATATGACATGGTATTATGAAGTAGGTTCATTTCCTTTTAGTTTTGCCCACTGTATCAGTCCATTCTCACATTGTTATAAAGAAACACCTAAGACAGAGTCATTTATAAGGAAAAGAAGTTTAGGCTGGGCATGGTGGGTCACGCCTGTAATCCTAGCACTTTGGGAAGCTGAGGCAGGTGAATCACTTGAAGTCAGGAGATCGAGACCAGCCTGGTCAACATGGTGAAACCCCCATCTCTACTAAAAATACAAAACATTAGTCAGGCATGGTAGTGGTGCCTGTAATCCCAGCTACTTGGGAGGCTGAGGCAGGAGAATCACTTGAACCTAGGAGGTGGAGGTTGCAGTGAGCCAAGATTGCACCCTGCACTTCAGCCTCAAAACAAATGAACAAACAAACAAAAAAGAAGTTTAATTAGCTCATGGTTCTGCAGGCTGTACAGGAAGCATGATGCTGGCATCTGCTTGGCTCCTGGAAAGACCTCAGGAAACTTACAAACATGTCAGAAGGCAAAGGGGGAGCAGGCACGTCACATGACAAAAGCAGAAGCAACAGAGTTGAGGAGGCGCCACACACTTTTAAGCGACCAGATCTCACAAGATCTCACTACAAGGACAGCACATAGGAGATGGTGCTAAACAATTCATAAGAAATACATTTCCGCGATCCAATCACCTCCCACCAGGCCCCACCTCCAACACAGGGGACTATAAGTTGACATGAGATTTCGGTAAGGAGACACATCCAGACTATATCACCCATATTTCCCACCTATAGACTGATTTACTTTAGGACAAGGGCAGCTTTAATGTAAATGCATTCTTAGTGCCTAACCCAGTGCCTGACAACAATAACGCTTGATGATTAAATGAAGGAGGACCTGAAAAGAGGGAGCATCTGAAATGGGCCTTGACCAAGTGGTAGGATTTGGACACAAAGAGATGGGCAAAGGAACTCCAGAGAGAAGGTACAATGTGAGTAAACGTACAGGGGCTGGAAAACAGGAGTGACATGATTTCATTTTGGCCTAAGCTTTTGAAAGAGAGTAGCAAGAGTTATAGTGATGTGTGACTAAAAGAACCTCCAAAAACATATGTAAAATGAATATTATCTTTCCAGAAGACTCATCCACTAGGAAGAGATGCAAGGCAATGTCTTACCCCAAAGCAAGATAATCTATGAATGGGTAGCTGATGAGATGATAGGGCAGAGTGAATACCTCGACGACCCTCAGGGCCCTGCTGCTGTGTGCATCTGCCTCCTGTGAGGCACTTCTTCACTTGTAAACTCTTTCCAGAGTGTTACAGGCATTGAGAAGTCCAGCATCTCAGGGGTTAACTAGACGCCTGTCTCTGTACCCTTGGGTGGCAGAAAATGATGCTGGATACTGTCAGGTGTAGCTTGGCCCCTGCTAGGAGGCAAATCCCACTGCTTTCTGGCTGGATGAATCTTGTCTCTTGAGGAACACTTGCAAAAATGGTGTTGCAATATAAAAGCAGGGATGCTTAGTCCTCTATCCTCGGTCTCCACCACACAGAGAAGGGAAGGGGCTGGCCAGGGGTTTCTCCCTGCACAGGCCTTTCCCCCACCAGTCGCCTCTGCTGCTGCAGAGCTCTTTAAAATATTTTAACATCTTCATTATGGTGGGTTAGCCTTTTAAACATTAACGTTCCTCAATTATAAAAGCAGAGATATGTATCTTTGCTATGTCACCCCATGCCACCTTGTATTGGCCACTTCATGGCTTTTATCCCTTTGATCTATGATTGCCTAGTTACTTTCTGTCACCCCTACTGGGCCACAGGCTCCAGATGGCAGATAATTGGCCTCTACAGTTCACCATAAGATTCCCAAGGCCAGGCACTGGGCCTGGCCTTGGAAAATGCTTAATAGACGTAATAGACCGTTGTTGAATAAATAAACTTATGAAGAGTTCAGAAAAGAGAAGATGTGCTTGCTTACTACCCCAACAACCAAAGGAAGCACTGCTAACATTTTCGTAATTTTCCTTCCATGTCTTTTTCTATGCATGCATATATTCTATACTTTTGAATGAAGCTGTACTTTTTTATTTTTTATTTTTTTTTTGAGACGGAGTCTCGCTCTGTTGCCCAGGCTGGAGTGCAGCGGCGTGATCTTGGCTCACTGCAAGCTCCACCTCTGAGGTTCACGCCATTCTCCTTCCTCAGCCTCCCGAGTAGCTGGGAGTCTGCCACCACACCCGGCTAATTTTTTGTATTTTTAGTAGAGATGGGGTTTCACCATGTTAGCCAGGATGGCCTCGATCTCCTGACCTTGTGATCTGCCTGCCTCGGCCTCCCAAAGTGCTAGGATTACAAGCATGAGCCACCACGCCTGGCTTGAAGCTCTGCTTCTTAATGGCATTTCTGCCATGTCATGAAAATTATTCACAAATACCATTTTTAATGGCTGCTCAATTTCCCATCATATGGAGACACCCTATTGTTGACTATTTGTGTTGCATCCAATTTTTCACAGTTCTCCCAGAATAAGTACCTGGGTTGGGAAGGCATCCTTTTGCATTGGTTTTTGCTTATTTTCAAATGATTTTATTAGGCTAGACTTCCAGAAGAAGATTAAAATATATGAGCACTGTAAAAACTCCTGGAACATCTTGTTAGCACTGCTGCCCAGAAAGACTGGACCCGTGTCCCTGCTAGGTTTTATGTCAGAGTGAGCTGAGAAACTCAATGAGGCAGTCTGGGATAATGGTCACCGTCCTGGGCATATGAAAACCTGAGATGAGGGAGGATTTTGAACAGCCCCTCCCTTCTCTATGCTTCAGTTTCCTTTTTGTGCACTGGAAGGACCAGTATTGTACTGCCTCGTTCTTAGTGCTACTGTGTGAATACAATGAGGGGATACTTGGGAAAAGGCTTTGAGAGCTGAGAAACTTGGTTCTTGTTCTTTTTATTTTATGTTAAAAGGGACTAGCATAACCAAGGGACTAACATTATTAAGGCAAACAGCATCTTCCAGAGAAATGGTGACCGCTCTTCTGTCTGCAGCACTGTGACCTTTTGGGAGACAAAAGATTTCAGTATTCATTGTCTTCTCACCATTGATTGTCCTGCTGGGGTAGGTGGGGAGAAGAAGGAGGAGTAGGGGAAGACGACATTGACATCAGATCTGCAATTCCTGAGTCGTCAGAGAAAATGAACTAGGAGAAAAGGAGAAAGTTGCTACCAGAACTCTGGAAGAGTTCTTCCACGCGCTGCTCCCTCATGCATCCACTGACCCTAGGTGGGTCCCTTCTCATTCCCAAGCCTCAGTCTTCCCTCTGCATATTAAGGGCTCAGACGGGGATCCCTCACCAGCTTCCTCTGAGAGCCTGAGTGCGCGAGGCTGGGACAGGAGAGAGGGCTGTGAACTGATCTCTTCTGCACCGTGTGCTGGCCTAGTCAACCTCTCAAGTCATCCCTGGTCTCTGGGCCTTCCTGGACATCAGAATCTCCCATGAGGACGCCGATTTAGACTGACTTGAGGGTGAATTCGTCTAATGCAGAAGGTTGGGCTTTAAGATCCCTCTGCTGCAGCCCAAATCTAAGAACCAAATCTGAACATGTCCTCCCCCATCACTGAAACACTTCCTGTTCCTCCTGACCCCATCAGTACGCTCGAGTCTCTCTGACTTGATGCTGCAGGCCCTCCATAATCTGGCTACAATCAACTTCTTGATAATAGGAGTATTTCTACTCCAGGTTGTTGTGAGGACCAAACAGTACATGTGTATAAAGCATTTAGCATGATACTCAGCCAGCACATAGTAACCGCTCAATAAATGGCAGCTGGTATTAGTTATTACTACCACTGTGACTTACTGTCTTCTCCCCTTCCTTTTCTCCACATGCCTACGCTGGCATGTGGCCTCATGCCCTTGTGTCTGCACAGCCTTTCCCCTCTGTATGGAGAGACCTCAATTCATGTCTCCCACTTTGTGCCCATTTTGGGGTGTAATTGCTGAGTGGAATTGCCTACCTTGGGAAGATGGTCATTTCTTGCTTCTTTTCTTTCCCCCCAACTCATATAGTGGCGTTTGCTTATGTCTTGAACTTATGGTGTGACTCCACTGTAGCAGGGACACAAGTGCTTAGTGAACAAAGGAGTAGTTGGCCCTGGGGGGGTCTCCCCAATAGGTTATGAGCTACTTGAAGGCTGAATCTGGGTTTGTCCTCCTCTGCACCCGTAGTGCTAATACCATGCTTATACATAGGCAGTTTCAGAAAAATCCATGTATTTAAAACAGATTTCTAGAACATCCATCAAGTGTCAGGCACTGCTCTGGGCGTTGTGGATAGGATGGTAACCAAGATAGACACAGGTCCCTTCCTTCCCGAAGCATGCATTCCCACTGGGGAGACAGGATAAAGAACAACAAATGACTTAGTTACATGCCATTTCTCTGTCTGTTTCTATGTTTGGAGGAATTTCCTTTGCATTGGGAGGGTGTGTTTGTGAGGATATGTTTGGCTAGTTTTTAGTAGCCATAGAGGAAGAGTACTCAGGAAGCTGAGGGGGATGGCAAAGAGGTGAGCAGTTATCCTCCAGAAGAGGGAACCCAGGATAGAACTAGAGGTCAGTGACAGCTGGTGCCACAGGGCAGAGAAGGGAAAGATGGTGTTGAGGTGGTTTTGAATACAAGCCCTCTTCTGAATGGCTCTAGGGCACATTCCAAATTGCAAGTGCTGATTTGCAATGGAGCTGTTTTTCACTTGGACAACTTTATATATTGTGCTCCAGGGTGAACAGCAACAGGGATGTATTTACTTAATGATGTGGGGAAGGGCAACCAGTAAATAAAATAATCACAAAGTGTGACAAGCACTTAATAAACGGGCCTGAGATGAGGCTGGAGGAAAGGCAGGGGCCGGTTAGGCTGGGTCTCAGGACTGTGGTGAGGGGCTTGGACTTTATTTAGAGTGCATCAGAGACCGGGGGAGAGTTGGGATCCGATTTAGCTTTAAAGAAGATCACTTTCCCTCATGTGGAGTCAGTTTTGATTTAATTGAATCAAATATTTCTGGAGAGCATCCAAATAAATTGGCTTCTTGAAGCCATCACCTCCCCCTGCTGAGTTTCACTAGCTCCCGGTAGAACTGGGGACCCTAATTTCCCAAGGAGACAAACATCCAATTTCTGGTTTAGATTTGCATTAGAAAGAGACCTTAATTACTCTGATCTCTAACACCTCTGAGGAGCTGATTTGAGCTTTTCAGATGCAAAGAGTGTTAATTGGCTAAGGGGCCCAGCTGAGCGGAACCCTCACCAAGTGGGAAGGGGTAGAGGAGGGAGAAGGGGAAAGGGGTTAGAGAGATGAGGGGACATCTCGCATTTGTCAGGTTTCCCGGAGATCTGAAGGGGAGTGTGAGGGGAATTGATACCAACAGTTTACCTGCTTTCGATCCTTCAAGTCTCCTTCCACTCATCCTTCAAGATCCAACTCACTCCCATTGTCCCAGGAAGCACCCCGCCTCCCTGTCCCCACTCCCACCCCTGGACTTCCTTTACCGCTTCCTAGGCCGACAGTGCCTCCAAGGACTCCTGGTTTCTAATCACAGCCCTTGGACAGCCCTTCCACTTGGAGGGCAAGTTTTCTATCTCTTGCAGCTTCGTCTCCTTGCACAGCCCAAGGTGAGTGCTCAGAAAATGTGAAATGAATGAATAATGAAACAAATGATAATATTAATGATAATATAATAATAAAAGTGACCACTTAAGTAGTGCTTCCCGTGATTCTACACTGCTGAGTCTCAAAGCATTTACTCCTGCTCTCCAATTCCTGCCATAGCCAATCTCCCTCATAAATCGCCATTGATGGTTATGTATTTATCTGTGGGATTGTTTAATATTAACCTCCTCCACAAAGACAAAGAACCCTTGCCTGTTTTGTTCACCACTGTATCTGCAGTGCCTAGCCCAATGTCTGAACCTAAAAGGCTCAATAAGTATCTGTTGAATAAGAGAATTCTTGCATATATCTTCCTTTTACTGAAGAACTAACATTTTTTCCCTGGAGCATCCTTTTAACACTGATGGCTGGATTCTCTCACAAACAGCTTGCCCCCTGCCTCCTACCCCATCACCACGGGGTTGTAAGGCTATGACTTATAAGTGTTTCTTTCTTTATGTCCTGTTTGCTTGCTATATGTGCCTGGTCACTCCCTCTGGACACACTCCAGATGGTTCTATTTCCTCTCACTGTAAGGCCTGATAAATATGTAAAGATGAGACTTTCACTTCCCATGTTCTAGGAATTACATTTCTATAATGAAACTCTTCAAATGTAGTTGCCTCTACTCTGTTTAAATAAAGATATAAGGCACCCAATAAAGAAGATGAGTTGAGCAATTGAGGGCTTTTCTTTTCTACAGGTGTAGAAAATGTTAATGGTGGGTATATGGGGAATACAACTTGTTTTTTAAGTGAAAGCAGGTTTATTAAGAAAGTATGGGGTATACAACTTTTAAAAGTTGTGAAACTTTTCAACTTTTTAGCATGTTTGAAATTTTTCAAAATAAAATGTTGGAAATAGGAAAAATCCAATAAAGCAATTAAAATGGAATACTAAAAAAATTGATTAACCACAAAGACGACGAGAAAAACAGAAAAAAAGAACAGGACAAATAGACAGCAAATAGCAAAATGGCCATTAAAGTCATGTTAAATGTATTAAAATCATGTTAAATGTAAATGAACTAACCATTTCAATTAAATGGCAGAAATTCTCAGGCTGGTTAAAGGAATAAGAGCTAATTTTCTGCTGTATACAAGAAATACTTAAAAACACAAAGACATAGATAGGTTGAAAGTAAAAGGATAGAGATTAGGCAAAAGCACTAATTATGAGAAAGTTGGAATGGCCGTATTATCTGATGATAACATAGACTTTGAGATAAGAAGTATTATCAGAGATAAACACACTTCATTACAAAAAGTGGGTCCAATTCATGAGGACAATAAAAGAATGATAAATTGTTTTTTAAACACATATAATAATAAATGCAAATGTGTGTAATAACAGAACTTCAAAATACATGAAGCAAAAACTGACAGAAATACATGGAGAAATAGATAAATCCACAACCATAGTTTTTAGTTTTGTTTTTGTTTTTTGAGACAGGGTCTTAATCTGTTGCCCAGCCTGGACTGCAGTGGCACAATCACAACTCACCGTAGCCTGGAACTCCTGGGCTCAAGCCATCCTCTTGCCTCAGCTTTCTGAGTAGCTGGGACTACAGGCACAAGCTACCATGCCCAGCTAATTTTGTCATTTTTTGTAGAGATGGGGTCTCGCTATATTGCCCAGGTTGGTCTCAAACACCTGGGCTCAAGTGATCCCCCTACCTTGGCCTCTTAACTGCTGGGATTACAGGTGTGAGCTACCAGCTGGCCCTACAACTATCGTTTTTATGCTCTCAGTAATTGATAAAACTACCAGAACAAAAGTAGTAAGGATAAAGATCTGAACAACATTATAAGGCACTTTGACACCAAGAACTGTAGAATACTGATTTTTTTTTTTTTTCAAGAACCTGTGGAACATTCACTAGGATAGACCATGCGCTGGTTTTCAAGTGTCAATACATTTTAAAAGATTGAACATGTATACAATGTGTTTTACAAATAATGATGAATACAAAGCTACAGATTGAAGAAGCCCAATGGGCCTCAAATACAAGACACATGAAGAAAATGATATTAAGGCATCTAAGAGCTCAACCCTTTTGATAAAGAAAAACTTAGGCCAGGTGTGGTGGCTCACGCCTGTAATCCCAGCACTTTGGGAGGCCAAGGCAGGTGAATCACCTGAGGTCAGGAGTTCGAGACCAGCCTGGCCATCTTTACTAAACACAAAAATTAGCTGGGCGTGGTGGCGGGCGCCTGTAATCCCAGCTACTTGGGAGGCTGAAGTGGGAGCATCACTTGAACCTGGGAGGTTGAGGTTGAGGTTGCAGTAAGCCAGGATGGAGCCACCGCACTCGAGTCTGGGCAACAGAGTGAGACTCAGTCTCAAAATAAAATAAAATAAAATAAACAGAAACTTTAAAAAGCAGCAGGAACTGGAGCCACAAGAAGAAACAAAAAGGAAAAAGAAAAGCAACAAGAAAAAACAATAGCAGGAATGACACCTCTGAAGGACTGAAAGAGAGAAAAGCCTGTCAACCTAGAGTTTACATCTCAGCAAAAAGATCATTCAAAAGCAAGAGCAAAATAAATACTTAAAAAAATGCATAAAAAACTGAGGGAATTCTTAGTTGGCGCACCACACTATAAGAAACACTAAAGGAACTTGGTCAGACAGAAGGAAAATGACACCAGACGGAATCATGAATTCATGGAAAGTAATTAAAAACACTAGAAATGGTAACTGCATGGTAAACAAGATTTTTAAATATTATTTGAAATTCTATTAAAGATAATTTACTGTTAACACGAAAATAATTACAATGCAACATGGCATTTATAACATGTAAAAGTAAATGTATAACAATAAGAGAAATTTTGAGAGTGGGGAAATGGAAGTATTTACTATTGTAAGGTTCTTTTTAAAATGTTTTCATTTTTAATTTTTTGTGAGTACATAGTAGGTCTATATATTTATAGGTTATATGAGATATTTTGCTACAGGCCTGCAATACGTAATGATTACATCAGGGAAAGTGGGGTATCCATCTCCTCAAGCATTTATCCTTTGTGTTACAAAACAATATTTGTTAGTTATTTTAAAATGTACAGGTAAATTATTTTTGACTATAGTCACCCTGTTGTGATAGCAACTACAAGGTTTTATTCATTCTTTCCATTTTTTTGGGACACATTATCTATCCCCACTACCTCCCTGCCTCTGCTACCCTTTCCAGCCTCTGGTAATCATTCTTCTACTCTCTCTCTCCATGAGTTCAGTTATTTTAGTTTTTAGCTCCCACAAATAAGTGAGAACATGAGAAGTTTGTCTTTCTGCGTCTGACTTATTTCACTGAACATAATGACTTCCAGTTCCATTCATACCATTGCAAATGAGAGGATCTCATTCTTTCTTATGGCTGAATAGTACTTCATTATGTATGTACCACATTTTCTTTATCCAATCATCTGTTGACGGACAGTTAGGCTGCTTCCAAATCTTGGCTATTGTGAATAGTGGTGTAGCAAATATCGGAGGGCAGCTATCTCGGACATACTGATTTCCTTTCTTTTGGGTATATACCCAGCAGTGTAATTGCTAGATCATATAGTAGCTCTACTTTTGTTTTTGTGAGAAACTGCCAAACTGTTCTCTATGGTGGTTGTACTAATTTGCATTCCCACCAGCAGTGTATGAGGGTCCTTTTTTCTCCATATCCTCACCAGCATTTGTTACTGCCTAACTTTTGAATAAACTATTTTAACTGGAGTGAGATGATATCTCATTGTAGTTTTGATTTGCATTTCTCTGATGGTCAATGATGCTGAGCACCTTTACATATGCCTGTTTGCCATTTGTATGTTTTCTTTTGAGAAATGTCTATTCAGGTTTTTTGCCCATTTTTAATCAGATTATTAGATTTTTTTCCTATAGAGTTATTTGAGCTCCTTATGTATTCTGTGTGTGGCTTTTTTGTTTTGTTTTGTTTTTGAGATGGAGTTTTACTCTTGTTGCCCAGGCTGGAGTGCAATGGCACAATCTCAGCTCACTGCAACCTCTGCCTCATGGGTTCAAGCAATTCTCCTGCCTCAGCCTCCCAAGTAGTTGGAATTACAGGTACCCGCCACCATGCCCAGCTAATTTTTTGTATTTTTAGTAGAGATGAGGTTTCACTATGTTGGCCAGGCTGGTCTGGAACTCCTGACCTCTGGTGATCTACCTGCCTCGGCCTCCCAAAGTGCTAGGATTACAGGCATGAGCCACCGCTCCTGGCTTATATCTGGTTATTAATCATTTGTCAGATGGGTAGTTTGCAAATATTTTCTCCAATTTTGTGGGTTGTCTGTTCACTTTGTTGATTGTTTCTTTCGCTGTGTAGAAGATTTTTAACTTAATGTGATCCCATTTATCCATTTTGCATTGGTTGCCTGTGCTTATGGGTTCTTACTCAAGAAATATTTGCCCAATCCAATGTCTGGGAGAGTTTCCCCAATGTTTTCTTGTAGTCATTTCATAGTTTGAGATCTTAGATTTAAGTCTTTAATCCATTTTGACTTGACTTTTGTATATGGTGAGTGACAGGGTTCTAGTTTCATTCTTTTGCACGTGGATATCCAATTTTCCCAGCACCATTTACTGAAGAGACTGTCCTTTTTCCAATGTATGCTCTTAGCACCTTGTCAAAAATGAATTCACTGTAGCTGTATGGATTTATCTCTGGGTTTTCTATTCTGTTCCACTCATCTATGTGTCTGTTTTATGCCAGTACCATGACATTTTGGTTACTATAGCTCTATAGTATAATTCAAAATCAGATAATGTGATTCCTCCAGTTTTGTTCTTTTTGCTTAGGATAACTTTGGCTATTCTGGGTCTTTTGTGGTTCTATATAAATTTTTAGATTGTTTTTTCTATTTCTGTGAAGAATGCTATTGGTAGATAGGGATTGCATTAAATCTATAGATTGCTTTGAGTATTATGAACATTTTAGCAATATTCTTCCAATCCATGAACATGGAATATCTTTACCTTTTTTTTGTCTTCTTCAATTTCTTGCATCAATGTTTTATAATTTTCATTGTAGAGTTCTTTCACTTCTTTGGTTAAGTTAATTCCTAAGTATTTAATTTTATTTGTAGCTGTTGTAAATAAAATTACTTCCTTGATTTCTTTTTCTGATTGTTTGCTGTTGGTGTATAGAAATGCTACTGATTTTTTGTATGTTGATTTTGTATCCTACAACTTTACTGAGTTTGTTTATCAGTTCTAATAGTTTTTGGTAGAATCTTTAGGTTTTTTCAAATATAAGATTATGACAGCTACAAATAAGAATAATTTGACTTCTTCCTTTCCAATTTGGATGCCCTCTATTTCTTTCTCTTGTCTGCTCTAGCTAGGACTTCTAGTCTATGTTGAATGAAAGTGGTGAAAGTGGGCATACTTGTGTTCCTGATCTTAGAGGAAAGACTTTCAGTTTTCCCCATTCAGTATGATACTAGCTGTGGGTCTGTCATACAGGTTTTTGTTTTTTGAGATGGAGCCTTGCTCTGTTGCCCAGGCTAGAGTGCAGTGGCATGATCTTAGCTCACTGCAACTTCCGCCTCCCAGGTTCAAGTGATTCTCCTGCCTCAGCCTCCTGAGTAGCTGGGATTACAGGTATGTGCCACCATGCCCAGCTAATTTTTGTACTTTTAGTAGAGATGGGATTTCATCATATGGGCCAGGCTGGTCTCGAACTCCTAACCTCAGGTTATCCAACCACCTCGGCTCCCAAAGTGCTGGGATTATAGGCACGAGCCACCACACCAGGCCCATATACAGTTTTTATTATGTTGAGGTATGTTCCTTCTATCCTCAGCTTTGTTTTAGGGTTTTTATCATGAAAGGATGCTGAATTTTATCACATGCTTTTCCAGTACCAATTGAAATGATTATATGTTTTTGTCCTTCATTCTTTTGTTATGATGTATCACATTAATTGATTTGCATATGTTGAACCATTCTTGCATCCTTGGGATAAATCCCACCTGGTCTTGAGGAAAAAAAATTTTTTTTTTTTTTTTTTTTGAGACAGTCTTGCTCTGTCGCCCAGGCTGGAGTGCAGTGGCGCTATCTTGGCTCACTGCAACCTCTGCCTCCTGAGTTTAAGCAATTCTCCCGCCTCAGCTTCCCAAGTAGCTGGGACTACAGGTGCATGCCACCTCGCCCAACTAATTTTTGTATTTTAGAGATAGGGTTTCACTATGTTGGCAGGCTGGTCTTGAACTCCTGACCTCAGGTTATCCAACCGCCTCGGCCTCCCAAAGGGCTGGATTACAGGTGTGAGCCACCATGCCTGGCCGATGAGCAATCTTTTTAAGTGTTGTTGAATTTGGTTTGCTAGTATTTTGTTGAGGGTTTTTGAATCAATATTCACCAGTGATACTGACCCATAGTTTTCTTATTTTGATGTATCTTTTTCTGGTTTTGGTATCAGGGTAATACTGGCCTCATAGAATGAGTTTGGAAGTATTCCCTCCTCTGTTTTTAGGAATAGTTTTAGTGGGATTGGGATTAGTTCTTCTTCTTCTTTTATTTATTTATTTATTTATGAGACGGAGTCTCACTCTGTCACCCAGGCTGGAGTGCAGTGGCATGATCTCTGCTCACTGCAAACTCCGCCTCCCAGGTTCACACCATTCTCCTGCCTGAGCCTCCTGAGTAGCTGGGACTACAGGCGCCTGCCACCATGCCCGGCTAATTTTTTGTATTTTTACTAGACAGAGTTTCACTGTTAGCCAGGGTGGTCTCGATCTCCTGACCTCGTGATCCACCTGCCTTGGCCTCCCAAAGTGCTGGGATTACAGTCATGAGCCACCACACCTGGTCAGGATTAGTTCTTCTTTAAATGTTTGGTAGAAGTCAGTAGTGAAGCCATTGTGTACTGGAATTTTCTTTGCTGGGATGTTTTATTACAGCTTCAATCTCATTACTTGTTGGGCTGTTCAGGTTTTGGATTTCTTCATGTTTCAATCTTGATAGATTTCGCATGTCTAGGAATTTATCTGTTTCTTCTAGATCTTCTGATTTATTGGGGCATAGTTGCTCATAGTAACCACTAACGATCCTTTGAATTTCTATGGTATCAGTTGTAATGTCTCGTTTTTAATCTCTGATCTTATCTATTTAGGTCTTCTCTCTCTTTTTCTTTGTCTGGTTACAGGTTTGTTCAATTATTTTTTCAAAAAAACAGCTTTTTGTTGCATCGATCTTTTGTATTGTTTTCTTCATTTCAATTTCATTTATTTCAGCTCTGATCTTTATTATTATTTTTCTTCTACTAATTTTGGGTGTGATTTGTTGTTTGTTTTATAGTTCTTTAAGATGAATCATTAAGTTATTTATTTGAAGTTTTTCTTATTTTTTTGAGGCACTTATAGCTATAAACTTCTGTCTTTGTACTGCTTTTGCTGTATCCCATAGGTTTCGATATGTTGTGTTTCTATTATAATTTGTTTCCAAAAAATTTCAATTTTATTCTTAATTCATTCACTGGTCACTCAGGAGTATATTGTTTAATTTCCATTGTTTGTATAGTTTCCAAAAATAATCTTGTTATTTCCAGTTTTATTCCACTGTGGTCAGAGAAAATGCTTGATATTATTTTAATTTTTTGGAATGTTTTATGACTTGTTTTGTGATCTAACATATGATCTATCCTTGAGAATGATCCATGTGCTAAGGAAAAGAATGTACATTCTGTCGCTACTGGATGAAATGTTCTGTAAATATCTATTAGGTCCATTTGGTCTATGGTGCAGATGAAGTCCGATATTTCTTTGTTGATTTTCTGTCTGGAAGATTGGTCCAATGCTGAAAGTGGGGTTTTGAAGTCTCAAGATATTTTTGTATTGGGATCCCTCTTTAGCTCTAATAATGTTTGCTTTATGTATCTGAGTGCTCCCATGTTGGGTGCTACATATTTAAAATTGTTATATTCTCCTGAATGAAATGTTCTGTAAATATCTGTTAGGTCCATTTGGTCTATGGTGCAGATGAAGTCCGATATTTCTTTGTTAATTTTCTGTCTGGAAGATTGGTCCAATGCTGAAAGGGGGGTTTTGAAGTCTCAAGATATTTTTGTACTGGGCTCTCTCTTTAGCTCTAATAATGTTTGCTTTATATATCTGAGTGCTCCCATGTTGGGTGCTACACATTTAAAATTGTTATATTCTCCTGCTGAATGGAATCCTTTATCATTATATAGTGACCACCTTTGTCTCCTCTTACAGTTTTTGTCTTGAAATCTATTTTGTCTGATATAAATATAGCTAACAATGAAAGAAAATAGAGAGCCTGAATAACGAGTCCAGAAATAAACTCACACATATATGGACAACTGATTTTTTACAAAGGTGCTAAGAAAAGACAACTTTTTAACAAAAGCTGAAACAACTAGATATTCACATGCAAAAAAGACCACAAAACCAATAACTTACATCCATACTTTGTACTATATACAGAAATTAACTCAAATGGATCAAAGACCTAATTGTAACCCCTAAAACTATAGATTTTTAGAAAGCGGCATAAGAGAAAATCTTTGTGAACTCATATTAGGCACAGATTTCTTAGCGATGTCACCAGAAGCACAGTCCATAAAAACAAATTTGAGGCCGGTACGGTGGCTCATGCCTGTAATCCCAGCACGGTGAGAGGCCGAGGACGGCGGATCACCTAAGGTCAGGAGTTTGAGACCAGCCTGCCCAACATGGCAAAACTCGTCTCTACTAAAAACACAAAAATTAGCTGGGCGTGGTGGCACGTCCCTGTAATCCCAGCTACTTGGGAGGCTGAGGAAGGAGAGTGACTTGAATCCAGGAGGCAGAGGTTGCAGTGAACTGAGATTGCACCACTGCACTCTAGCCTGGGTGACAAGACATCATCTCAAAAAAAAATTAAATTAAATTAAATTAAAAATTTGATAAATTGGATTTAATCAAGTCAAAAACTTCTCTTCAAAAGACATTGTTATGAGAGCAAAAAGCTGAGCAACAGTCTGGATCGATATTTGGGATTCATATATCTGATAAAGGATGTATATCGAGAATATGGAAATCTCAAAATTTAATAAGAAAACAAAAAAATCCCGCTTAAAAGTGGACAAAAGAGTTGAACAGATGCTTCAAAGAAGGCAAATTAGAACATAAGATGCTTATTATCATTAGTTATCAGGGAAATGAAATTTAAAACCACAATAAGATACCACTATGCACTTGTCAGAAAGGCTAAATGTCAAAAGACTGTCCATACTAAGTGTTGTTGAGAATGTGGAGAAGTTGGAGCTCTCATCCACTGCTGATGCTGACGTAAAATGGTACTATTATATTGGAAAATAACTTGGCATTTCTCAAAAAGTTAAACTTACACTTTATGATCCAGCCATCCTACTCTGAGGTGTTTACCCAAGACAAATGAAAGTATACATGCATTAAAAGATTTGCACACAAATATTCATAGCAGCATTATTTGTCACTCAACAGGTAAATGGATAAATTATAGTACATCCATACAATGGAATGCTATTCTGCAATAGAAAGGAACAGACTATTGATAGAAATGTGGTGCCTACCTCAAAATGAATCTTAAAACAATCATGCTGCGTGAAACAAGCCAGACAAAAAAAGAATACATGCTGTATGATTTCACTTGTATAAAATTCTAGGAAATGCAAACTAATCTGTAGTGACAGAAAGCCGACCAGTGAGGATGGGGTGGGAAGGGATTACAAAGAACAAGAGGAAAGCTCTGGGGATGAAGGAGAAGCTCACAGTCTTGGTGATGGTTTCGTGGGTGTAAACATATGTCAAATCTTATCAAGTTGTATACTTTAAATATGTACAGTGTATTCATGTGAATTATATTTCATAAAGCTGTTAAGTATAGTTGAGTCTTAATGAGACATATACCAAAAAACCCAAAAATTCTTGACCTTTGTCCTTGATCTACCGATTCACATTACCTGGGAGGGAGGCCCAGGGCTGCAGTTTTGCAGTTCTGACACACACACCACCATTTGAAAGCCTCTGCTCCATGGAGCTGAAATTCCTCCCGGGGGCCTTGCCAGGCTGCCTTTTTCTCTACCTGCTTCCCATGAAAGCCTCAGCTCTCCCAGTCCCCATTTCATCCTCGAGTTCCAGCCAGCTCAGCTGTCTGAGGTTCCCTGACGGGCCCAGCCTCTTGGCCTCTGGGCCTTTGTAGCTGCTGTGTCCTTCCCTTGGAGCACCCCTGTGCTCTTCTTCAGTTGACTGGTTCCCACTGGTCCTTCAAAACCCTGCTTGGGAGGCACCACCTCTGGAACACCTTCCAGACACCCCGCCCCAGGTCGGAGGCTCCACCTTTTCCACTAGCTTTCCCTGCGAACCTCTCTGAACTTTGGTTTCTTGATCTCTAAACTGAACTTAAAAATAATGCCTACCTCACAGGATTGTTTTGAAGTCTCAATGAGATAACATAAATGTTTTAGCATAGTCGTTGGTGCATATTAGAATTCAACAAACAGTGGCCACTCTGGTGTGGCTGGCGCTATTATTATTCTTCATCACTCTCGTCATCTTCTCCTCCTTGTGTCCCTGGAGGCTTCTGAAAATATCCTGCAGAGCACACTGGTGGCTGCTATTCAGTCACTTGTCTGCTTCCTCCCCTAGACCATGACTTCCCTGAGGATAGGAGCGCACCACAAGCATTCGGTGAGTTCAGTCCACAACACTTGTTGAGCAGCCTCTGGGGGCCAGACCCTATCCCAGGTGCTGGGGACACAAAAATTAGGAGGAAGGCAATGAACATCAGAAGTGAAGATGGCAGAGAGGTGCCAGAGGGGAGTGTTAGGAGCACAGATTTCTGAGCCATCTGCTCCATCACATGTAGCTGTGTGACTTTAGATAAGATACTTAACCTCTCTGTTCCTCAGTTTCCTCATCTGTAAAAGGTGGGGGGTAAATAATGCCTATCTTGCTAAGTTGTTGTATCATTTTCTTTTCTTTTCTTTTCTTTTCTTTTCTTTCTTTCTTTTTTTTTGAGACAGAGTCTTGCTCTGTCTCCCAGACTGGAGTGCAGCGGCATGATCTCAGCTCACTGCAACTTCTGCCTCCTGGGTTCAAGCGATTCTCCTGCCTCAGCCTCCCGAGTAGTTGGGGTTACAGGTGCACACCACCATGCCCAGCTAATTTTTGTATTTTCAGTAGAGATGGGGTTTCATCATGTTGCCCAGGCTGGTCTCAAACTCCTGACCTCAGGTGATCCGCCCACCTCAGCCTCCTAAAGTGCTGGGATTACAGGCTTGAGTCCCCGTGCCTGGCCTGTATCATTTTATTTCATGTTAACACATAGTCTTGCTCAATTAGGTAATACTTTTTTTCTTTTTTTTTTCTTTTGAGACAGTCTCATTCTGTTGCTGAGGCTGGAGTGCAGTGGTGTGATCTCTGTTCACTGCAACTGCCACCTCCGGGGTTCAAGTGATTCTCCTGCCTCAGCCTCCTGAGTAGCTGGGATTACAGGCGCCCGCCACCACACCAGCTAATTTGTGTATTTTTAGTAGAGATGGCGTTTCACCATGTTGGCCAGACTGGTCTGAACTCCTGACCTCAGGTGATCTGCCCACCTCAGCCTCCCAAAATCCTGGCATTACAAGTGTGAGCCACCATGCCTGGCCCAGTGAGGTAATATCTGTAAAACATTCAGAACAAAGGACACTGAGTATCCACTGGATTTGGCAATGAGCAGTGTGCATCAGAGAGATCTGGAGAGAGCTGCTTTGGAGGAGGCAGAAGCCAAAGTGCAGGGATGGGGAAGTGAGTGACCGGAAGGGGAGAAAGGGAAGTGGAGACAGCCCTCGAGAGCTATTGGGATCAACAGGAGAGAGGGTAGCTTGATAGAGAGGGCGTTGTTGACAGGAAGGTGCCAGTAGGATGGGAGTGACTGCAGATACAGGACAGAGTAAGGAGAACAGAGTAAGGGGGCGGGGGTGGGACTCCCTGCATCCAGGTGCAGGGGGAGGTGAGAGGGGGTCGGCAGGGAGGGAGGAGGCTTGCTCAGCCCTGCTGCCTGGGTGCTCTGTATCCTCAGTGGAGCAAACTCATCTGTGGCGGGAGAGAAGAGTGGCGAATGGAGGGGGGGCTCTGGGAGGGCGGGGGAAGTGTGAAGTAGCTCTTGAGTGGAGTGGGGGAGGGTTATAAAAGACGGTGACAGGCGGTGCTAAGCAGAGACCAGAATCTGGAAGGGTGCCAGGTTGCGGGTGTGGGGGAGGGGGCTGTTCCACCGCAGCTGCAGCTACAGCCAGGAGGTGAGGGTGAGGAAGCTGGAGGGAGGCATGACTTTTGGAGTGGGTGGGCTCACTGGGAGGATGACCAACTAGATGGTCCAGATTGCCTGGAAATGGAAAGTCCCTCATCCCAGGAATGCCTAAGGCCAAACAAACCAGTATAGTTGGTCACCTACTGCAGAGTGATGAAACCCTGGCCCCCACGGGGGTGAGTGTGCTGGCTCTGTGATCAGTGCTAGGATGCAGGCTGGGGGTGGTGTGGGGGTGTGAGGGTAGCCTGGACACTCAGGAAATAGGACTAGGGGGTTGGGAGGGAGGTTAAGGACCTAAGGATGTCACTCACCTGTCTTCCTGGTGCCTGAATAGCGCCTGGTCTTCCACCAGGCACTAAATATTTTTCCAGAGACTGTGAAACCAGACATTCTTACTACCATTATTTTTTGCCATAGCCACATAACTTCTGCATTAACTTAATATTCTTTAAAATCAGGTCCTTAATAAATATGTCTTAAAAGGAAACACCCTTTACCCTATATGGACAAAAAGAAACCACACAGAGCCCCACCACCAAGCAGGTATTGGTGGCTAACTGGATCGGCTGCTTGACAAAGGAACTGCGGTGCCCAGGGCTGTTGCCTCTGTTACGCTGGGAGATGAGCTGGCTTGAGAGAGGTGAGATGAGCTGGCTTGAGAGAGGCATCAACGATGTGCTCGCAGCGAACAGAGCCCTTCTCCTTGAGCTGCTGAGAAGATCGGGGCTTGAAAGAGGGGCAGCTTTGCTGTGTGACTGAATTCCGTGTTCCTTTACTACCTGCGATCATCTTGCCTCCCTCCCTTCAGAAAATGCTGTGATAAAGTGATTCAGACTATAGGTTCTCTTAGTGTTCTTAAGAGTCAACAACAGCTGTGCATTTATTATTTTATTTTATTTTTTCAGACTGGGTCTTGCTCTGTCGTCCAGGCTTGGGTGCAGTGGTGTGATTTTGCAGTGAGCTACAGCCTCAACTTCTGGGGCTCACGCGATCTCCCCACTTTAGCCTCCGCACCCAGCCCCAGCTGTGCATTTAAATACCAAGATATCATTTGGGTGGCATTTTTGGGGGGTCATGTATAGGCTTAGAGAATGTTGCAGCTGAAAAGATCCCTGTGGACTCAATTAATCTGACACCCCCCCATCTCTGCTTCCTTCCTTCCTTTTTTTAAGAAAGGGAAGTAGAAACTGAAGCCCACAGAAAGCAGACTTAGCCAGAGCCTCGGAAACAGAACTGGGACTAGCCCCCACCCTCCTAGCTTGGCCAGCAGACCCAGTTGGCTACTTTTCCCACTTTTTCCCCACTTGGCCTTCGGAGACTATTTTGCTTCTTGATTTCTGATTTCTTGTCAGCTGTGATTAATGAGGGAGTCTCCTGCATACATGATTTTCAGCTGTACCCGGTTTACGGCAAACAGGTTAGATCATTTAAGTCAGAATAATACTATTTAGCAAAGCTGGATTTAGAGCTGGCAGAAATTAAGAAGATTAAAGGTAAAAAAAAAAAATAGTGACAATCGTAGATCAACACCTGAAAAATCTTGCTGCCTGTACACATTCCTAATTGAGAAGTATGTGGAAGATTCCATCCGTGAAATTCAATTATCATGCAAGCCAGAGGAAGTGGCTTCCCTGGGGGAAAAAACCAGGCAGCCCAAATGAAAACAGCCCCACCTGTCTGTTTTCGTGTCAAAAGAGTGAGAAAGCCTGCCTGGGTGATGATGAAATATGGACGATATGCATCAACTTGATGAAAATGTCCAGGGGTCCCTTTCTATAATGGGATTATCTCCCGAGCTCCCCCATCAGAAGTCAGCCCAGAAAAACATTTGCGGCTCCATAGATATTGAGGGCAGACTGGCACCTGCACCCCATTCCTGACACCCTTTCTCCCAGCTTCAGAGCGAGTGGGACTGGATGGAACTCCAAGACAAAAGGAGCTCTCAAGCCCTGAGCCCCTTCCACGGATGAGGGGCTTCTTAACTGGAGCAATCAGCAGGAAAATCTCACAACTGTAATGATTACAAATGAGCCAGTAGTAATTGACCCGCCTTTTAACTGCAAGGAGGGATGCAGGGTTGGGGCGGGGTTCTTCAGCACTTGCTTTGTCTCTCGGATTCCGGAGAGATTCACACTGCAGTCCTGGATCTGCAGAAGAGCTGGATGGAGTTTCTTTTTGGTTAACTGCTGTGCGTGGCCATGGTGGTAAATACAGGCTTGTTCCCCTCTGGGGCTTAGAGGCGTACAATTTGCAAAGTGCTTTCACATTCATCAACTCAGAACATTCGACTCAGAAAACCCTGAGATAATGTTTCCCATTATACAGATGAAGAGGCGGAAGTTAAACGACTGACTTCATCTGTTTGAAAGATGTTGCTAGAGTCCAATCTAATGTGTGTTTGGTGCTATGCTGGTCCATTTAGAGAAAGGCGCCCTCTCAGTCTTTCAGGAGCACACATTCTCGTGGGGAGGATTAGACACTGACTTATGCAATCGTCATCGAAGGTCAAATGTGATAGGGCCATCGGGGAGGGGTGCTTTGGGAGAGGTCAAAGATGAAAGAGACTGTGTGATGGAGAAACCCTCCCCAAGGGCCAGGGCCAAGCCTGTCTCTATCACAGTTGTAGCTCCAGTACTTGGCACAAAGCAGGTTTCAAAAGCATCAGTTGAATAAATGAATGAATGAATGAATGATAGTGGTGCCTCTTAAGGTAGACCTTAAAGGATGTAAAGAATTTGGGGAATTTGAAGGAAAGCAAGTAAGTTGGGAATTATTACTAGGAAAATAGAGCATGTAAATCATAGGATATCAAAATTGCAATAATACTGGATTTGTTGAATCTGTGCTGAGTATGAACAAGCTCTGGCTGATGTTAACAATGTGGTTTTGCTAATCCCTGCTGCATTGTCTCATGGATGGTGACAGTCAGGGCTGTCCTTCACATTCCTCCCTCTTCTCCCAAAGTCACTGGGAAAATTGCTTTGCAGACCATCTGTGCCTCTTCGAGTGACTTAGAGGTTTCAAATTAGTTTCTCCAATAATTATTTTGAATTCTAGTGACTTGCTCCAGATCAGGGCAGGACTAAGGGGAGAGGAGAGATGCTCAGGAGGGAGGGAAAGATCTGTGTTTGATTGGAGACTCATGATGTCTTTGGTGTACAATCAAAATCGGTGAAGGTGGTTCTTGATGTGAACTGTGTATTTTGAGTCCTCAAGGAACACTGCCTATCCCTGCCTGGAAGAAAGGGTCTAGTGTCAGGATAGACGCTCCACTACTACCTGGGAGGAGCCCCCTCAACCACTCTCCCTGAACTGGAAGGGATGGGGAACATGGTGTCGTCTCCAGCTTGAACCATAATATTCACCTTTGTGATATGAGACAAGAGGGCCCTTCAGGCTCAGGGTCAATCATGAAAGCAACAACTTTATGAAAGGGAAGAAGCAGTAAGGAAAATCTGCCTGTCCCTAATTATAGGGTTATCATGTCTAACATCTAACCTAAAAGTAAGAGTGGACTTGTCAAGCCCTGATCAGGAGGTACTTATTGGAAAAATCTGATAGCCACATTTCAGGGTGGGCTGGTTCTTCTCTATTTGTAATCCCTTCCAGGGCCATCCTCCGACTTTCTCCACCCTGTTCTGTCTCTGGGGGGCTAACCCACATGGATGGTATCATCTAGGCTCCTTTGCCTTCAGGCATTAGTTTGGGTTCAGCCCATGGGAGGCACTTGGGTGATCAGAGAAGGAGAGAA
Source organism: Macaca nemestrina (assembly GCF_043159975.1). Taxonomy (NCBI): domain Eukaryota; kingdom Metazoa; phylum Chordata; class Mammalia; order Primates; family Cercopithecidae; genus Macaca; species Macaca nemestrina. The sequence goes on from NC_092138.1 coordinate 67,614,069, forward strand.
GGAACAGTCAGGGTAGCTCTTCCCTGCTCCCTTCTTGCTTTAGGATCATGCCATGGCAGGGTCTGGGTCCTTCTGTGACCATGGTGTGCCAGGCAGCCACAACCTTCACCTCCCAGGTTCAAGTGATTCTCATGCCTCGGCCTCCTAAGTAGCTGGAATTACAGGTGTGTGACACCATGCCTGGCTAACTTTTGTATTTTCAGTAGAGACCGAGTTTTGCCATCTTTGCCAGGCTAATCTCAAACTCCTGGCCTCAAGTGATCCACCTGCATCAAGCTCCCAAAGTGCTGGGATTACAGGCGTGAGCCACTGGGCCCTGCCTCACTAGGCTCTTAAGAACAGCATTCCAGGCCAGGCGTGGTGGCTCACGCCTGTAATCCCAGCACTTTGGGAGGCCGTGGCAGGCAGATCACGAGGTCAGGCGTTCGAGACCAGCCTGACCAACATGGTGAAACCTGTCTCTACTAAAAATACAAAAATTAGCCAGGAGTTGTGGCGGGGCGCCTATAATCCCAGCTACTCGGGAGGCTGAGGCAGGAGAATCGCTTGAACCCGGGAGTTGGAGGTTGCAATAAGCTGAGATCGCACCACTACACTCCAGCCTGGGCAACAGAGTGAGACTCTGTCTCAAAAAAAAAAAAAAAAAAAAAAAATCAGCATTCCTTCTCTTAGCCCCTTCAGGCCTAGGGGTGTCAGTGGCTCCCACTGTTGCTAGTGTCTGGGTGCCGCAACATCCTGCTTACACCTCTGTAGTGGTCCCTTCTTTCAAGTGTCTTCTTTGAATGGACTTATGTTTCCTGCGAAGATCCTGCCTTGTAGGTGCCTGGAGAACAGGCTCCTGCCTTGTTCATCTCCGCACCCCCTGGGTCAGACTGCAGAGCCTGGGCTCCTACTCTGTAACAGGGAGCCAGGGCCCATCAGAAATCGGCTTGAAATGCTCCTATCTCTTGGGTTCTTAGGGTTAGGGCTGCTGCTTTGGGTGTACGGCACCTGTTTCACCCCCAGGAGCTTAGCCTTGTGATTTCTAGAGATGCCAAGTATATTATGTGGCTCACATGGGGGCAGGTAAGAAAAGCTACTGTCAGTGAGGACAAAGACCTTACCCTGCCTTCAAGCTTAGCATGTCTAAGTGGAAGCAGGTTTCATGAGAAGAAACAGTGAACTTTTAGGGTTGGATAGAGTTGGGTTCAAATCTTGGATCCTCCTCTTATACACTGGGTGGCCTTGGGCAGGCCACTTCTCTCTGAGTCCCTTTCCTCATATGTAACTGGGAGTGACAATAGTCTCCTCACTCCAAGGCCACCATGAGGATCACACATGGTCATGGACAGGAAGGGCTGGGATGGGGGCCTGGTCCTCATGCCCTTCAAGTGAGCTTCCTTAGATCCTTCCCCTCTTGATGCTTGTAGCAGTTTTGCCATCTCCACCTTCCTCGCTCTCCTACAAAATGGCTTTCATGATACTATATCTCCAATGCAGCCTTTTATGATAAGATGGACTTAAACCCCCGATTTTCATTCCAAGGAAAAGTCAGTGTTCCCCAAGATCACTGTAAATCCCCAGAGGACTTTCCCGTGCTCACCTTTGGCTCTGAGTGAGTTCCCTTTCTGAATCATCTCTTTATCTCACCAGTGCTGTTTCTTTCCTACAGCCCTTTTCATTCTTTTCACAAAAACAAGCAGACTTTCCCCCAAATAGAGTAAAACTTGCACTTGGCTATTGCAGCCTCTCAGCCTCCAGAGCCCCTTTCTTCCCCCTCCTCTCACCTCCTCCTAGGATTCTCCCTGGAAACTCCAAATTATCACTTTCTTGCACTGGGGCTCTGCAGCCTGGTCCAGCCCCCGCTCTGGAATTCTGCAGGACCTACCTTTGCCTGCCTGGGTCTACCGAGTGTGCGCAAGAACAAAAGGGCCTTTCATCTCTCGGCTCCTCTCCCATCCGAGTGCAGCCATGCCTGTGTACAGTGACATGCTCCCTGCAGGACATACCCAGGTTGGGGTGCCAGGTGAGGCCCAAGTGTAAAATTCCATGAGGTATCGACTCCCTCACCTGCCATCCTCCTCAGGAGGTTGGACAGAGGTGGGACAGGAGCTGGCCTCTTCAAACCCAGTCCTGGCTTCTAGTCCCAGCTCTGTGAATGGCTGACTGGGTGACTCCAGGCAGGTTGCAGTCACTCTCCCAGCCTCAGGGTCCCTACTGTTGGCTGAAGGTCTGGAGCCCCAGTCCTGAGAGGTGCCAGTCTGTGCCCCGGAGGCTGGCAGGCCGGCTGCAGTGCTGCCATCCTGGCACGGGAGCTCAAGCAGTGCACCCTTACACTGGGGCTGCGCTTTCTTTTGATCACGCTTTCTCCTCACCTTGTCCTTGTGTCACTGGATAGGATCCCATCTGTCATGCTGAGCCATCTGCTTCCTCTCCTGCCATCTCTGTGGCCCAACTCTAAGTAAATTAAAAAACAAAGAGGCAGGAAGCCACTGACAGCCGCATTTATCCTCATTTCTGCAGCTGGCAATGGGAGCTGAAGGGCTGGCTTGGTGGGTCTGAATTAAAGGTTAGAGCAGGTGGGGAGGGAGACAGTCCTGTGGCTGTGATATCTCGACCGCGGATGACACCTTGGGTGGCCATGAATGCAGGCAGGGGCTGGGGAGGAAGGGATTCGAGTCAGTGTGAGGGGCAGTGGTGGGATGTTTTGGAGTTGGGCAAACCTGGTTCGCACCATCTCTGTGTATGGCCCTGGGCAAGTCATTTACACTGGAAGCTTCAGTTTCCTCATCTGTGAAATGGGCATAATCGATATTACTGACCACACAGAGTGGTTGGAAGACTCAGTGAGAAGCATATAGTTTCATAGCCAGCATGCAGCCGATGGTCCACAGAGAGGTATTTCTGAGGGACTCAGGGGATGCAAGGAAGAAGATGGAGGTTGACATGGAGCCACTTGCCCAGGGAAGGGCATTAGGGAGGAGTTTGGTGACCTGTGTCTCCTCCATGGCCCTCAGTCTCCACATCTCAAAGATGGGACTAGGACTGTTGGGTCAAACTCTATGAAAAGAGCGGAAGGAGCAGGAGGCATGGGACAGCTGGGGGCTGAACCTGGAGGACAAGTGGCTCAGGAGCAGCAGACGCTGGAGGGGCCACTGTGGCGGCTTCCCAAGGACGGCTCTGCGGTGGATTGTGCTATTGCTTCCCACTATTTCCTGCCCGTCTTGTGAGGAGATCGTATAATTTCTCCACCCCATTGACATCAGGTTTGGCCACACAGCCAGTTCTGAGCAGAAGCTCCAAGAGCCGTCACACATTTCCATGACTGCTCTTTCCTTTCTACCATGGGACCAAAATAAGGTGTTTTCATCTAGTCTAGGCCTTGAAATGAAGGTGGTGTGGGTCAAAGCCAAAGCTGACCACAGCAGATATAGATGTGAGCCAGAAATAAATGTTCACTGTGAGTCACTGGCATGTTAGGTTCTTTAGCAGAAGCTGACTGTATAGGCCCCTTGGAATCCAAGCTGATCTTGATCTTAAGAAAGGGTGCAGCCTGATTCTGCCTGCATTCCTGCAATTTCTGTGTTCAGGCAGACAGAGGACCTTCTCTGGGCCTTGGTAATTTTGTCTGTAGAATGATTAGCCATGGATAAATGAAAGTCCATAAGGTGGGGGAGGGCAGAGGACCATGCAACAGGGTCATCCCCAGTCCCAGGGTACCCTCCTGGGGTGGGCAAGCATGTGGCACAAATGAAAGCATATGTGATTATATTCTCCTCCTTTCTCCACTTCAGAGCATTTCTGTTTCTTCCCACAGATCATACCATTGCAATGAGCATTGCCCAGAATGCAGGCTACTCTACTCCCAAGCTATGTTACCACAATTATAGAGGGTCACTAAGACACATTCCATGGATATCAGCTTCGACTCCCCTGAATCTCAGGGTCTAACTCTCCTTCCTGGCCTGACCTGATAGACCTCGTGATTGGGAAATGGCCAGGCTCTAACTGAGACATGGAGATGTCCCTCCAGGCAGGCTAACAGCTTGACTCAGCTTCAAAATGAAAGCCTTGACATTTATCTAAAGAGAAGGGATAGCTAATGGTGACATTAATCCTCTTTTAACTCTCCTGAAATATTTACTTCTGGCCCCATTCTTGACTATTCCATTCTGTAAGACCAGAGCTCTGTAGGTAAGCAGGTCTCCCTGGAGTGGACGTTTGTCCTTTGGGAGGTATCCTGGCATCTGAGTGCCCAGCTTATGCTTTGGCAGAGCCTGACTCTCACAGTAGAAGCAGAAAAGGCTGGACACTCACTTTCCAGCCTCTCTGCAGTGAGGCCACAAGCAGTCACTTCCATCTGCTCCAGTGACACAGACAGTGGAGGCTCCATGTTGGTGCAGCAGCAGCACCAGCCTCCAAGGGTCATGGTGGCAGCAGGGAAGCTGGCGGATTCAGTGCCCAGTGCAAGCAGATTTGCTATGTGAGCTGTGGCTAGCAGGACTTGGGGCCAGTAGCGGAGTTCTTGGTACTCTGCTCTGTGACAGCTTCTGGCCATGGTCCTGGCCCCTGTCCATTTTCTAATCCTGGTTCTGCATCTGTCCCATGTATTCTGTGAGGTCCTCACTGTTCTTTCACTAAATTTGCCTTCTGCTTGTTACCAGCTAGAGGACTGTTTCTGTTGCTTGCTAGTAGGAGCCCTGACTTGGAAAGCAATTTAGCATTCTGTTACCAGACCAAGCAGGTTAGCAGAGAATTCTTTCTAGCCATGCATGGTTCTATCTTGGTGCAGTATTTTAGGAAATACATTTTGTTATATTTTCAGAAATATTCTAGTGCCCTATATAAATTAATACCCCAAACAGTGGTCCTACCAGTTCACTCCTTAACCTGGTCCTTGGCATGGCTGGCACCACCCTGAGAAGGAGGTTGTGCTGGGACATCACATAGTTGTGGTTTGCAGCAGCTCCAGTCACACTTAAGAGCCAACTCCCATCCTGAGCATTGGATAGGAGCAGGGGTGACTGTCCACAGCCTCACAGGAACTGGAAGACCTCTTGAGCTGGTTTAATTAGGTAATATTCACAATGGTGCCTGCAAACCAACTGTATCAGGATCACTTGGGAAGAGTTTTAAAAACGCACATTCCACGGTCCCAGCTACAGATTCAGGGAGGCCCAGGGATCTGCATTCTGATGCTCTGATCCAACTCCCTGAGTGCTTTTCACAGGTGGGTAAAGAAGCAGCCAGATCTGACTTCCAGTCCACTCAGCGACTTCCCCTACAGCCCTTCAAGTAGACTCTGCCCCTCCTAGGCAAGAAAGCGTGATCCAGGGTGGCTGCCAGCAAGGCCAACCTGATGGGGAGGGGGTGCTGCTCCCGGAAGAAACTATGATGAATGTGGAATTTATAATCTGGCTATTTCAGCAAATATTTGTGTGCTTTGCTGAAAGGTGCACTTTCAGATCAATTCTGCACTGCGTCGTCTTCAAATTATTATTCTAAGCTTGTAAAATTGAGTTTATTACTGGTGGAAAATAATAAACTCAGGAATCATTCATTGCTCTCCACTCCCAGGAGTCAGCCTAGTTTTTAAGAAAGAATCAGGAAAATCCAAGATGACCCCAGGTTTCTCAACTAAGATACTGGGGGATGGTGGTGCCATACACTGCTATGGGAGCTCAGCAGGGGCAGGTGTAAAGGGAGTGAGATATATTGATTGTGTGGTACATGTTGAATAATCATAAGTGTATTGGTGGGTAGAGGCCAAACAGGTCTGGGGCTTGGGGAAGAGGTCTGGTACAAACACAACAAATTAGAACTCTTTAGTACAGGTGAGATGATTCAGACAGTGTTTTCTGTGAGGAATGAGAACAGTGATCATCATCCCCTTTGTCCTTCAGTGGAAAATGAGGATAGGATAGGGAAGGAAGGAAAGGTGGTAAGAGAGGCTGAGGCCAAATGATTTGTAAATTTCATCTAGCACCAACATTCTGCTGCTCTGTACCATACATGTTTGTCAATTCAATTCAGTCCAGTTCAATTCAACAGTTCCAGTCACTATGTTGAGCATAAGCCAATTCATCAACTATTTATTGAGCACTGACTATGTTTAAGGCCCTGGGGTCACCAGCAGAACTTAAGTGAACTGAGTGGACTTTCACTTGACATATTTGGTGATGGATCAGGCAGGGTATGATATTCAATGTCAGGTCTGAAGTTCAGAGAGGAAGCACAACATTTCCAAGGTCAGAGAGCAAAATGGTGACATGATTCCTGACTCCTAGCCCAGAGTGGGGATTTCTCTGAAGCATGGTACAGCCAGGAATAGGTAGTAGGTTATGAGTGGACAATGTAAAAATATGATTAACACTTGACTGTTGGTACAGAGGGCGGGTTGGCTCTGAAGGCAACAGCGTTGCTGAGTGTTTGGACTCAATGGAATGATTAGAGTCTCCTGAGATGGATGAATAGAGAAGAGAGTGTTAGGACTCACAGGTCATCCCACTCAACCTTTTATGATTTAAAACAGTCTTGCACACCTCTAGTGACAAGCAGCTCATTACCATTCAAGGTAGCTCATCCTTTATTTGGGTAGCTCTGACTCTTGGAATTTGCTTTTTACAATGAAGAGAGATCAAGTCTCTTGCTGCAGTTCCATTCCATCGATTTGTCTTAGCTCAGCCACTGGGTATCACAAATCATGTCTGTTTCCCTTGTCCTGTGACACCCCTCAGAGACTTGGAGGTGACCCAGATCCACTGAGCTCCAGGTTGGTGCCTCAGATCCCTCAGCCATTGTGTCCTTCCAGAATTGGATCCTCTCCCATTCTGTTCACCCACTCCTGATGTGTTATGGTTTACCATAGTCTCTCTCACAGAGCGAAGCACAGCACTCCAGAAGCCAGGGCTATGTGATGAATGCATCTCTTTAATGCTTATTGCAGGACCAGGAGCTGCTTGTACACCAGCCTGAGTCACATGACCTTGTGACCCAATGTCCATCTACCAGTGACCCTCTGCTCCCACCTCAGGATGTAGGCACCCTCTGATTCCTCTGTGTATATGGGAGAGGGGTGGGACAGGCAGGGCCCAGTGAAAATGGCTTCAACCCTGTGTGAGTGAAAGCCTGGACGTATAGGAGGTGATCTAAAAATTAACAGCCCCCAGTGACTTGGTTGGCAAATAGCTTTCCATCCCTTGCACCTCCAAGTGTGGTTCATAGACCAGCAGTATCAGCATCTTCTGGGGGTTTGTTGGAAGTGCAGAATCTGAGGCCCCATTCCACACCTACTGAATCAGAAACTGTGACTTAACAAGATCTCTGGGCGACCCATATGCCCTCTGTGTTAGGCCGTTTTTTTGCATTACCAGAAAAGAATACCTAAGATAGGTAATTTATAAAGACAAGAAGTTAATTTAGCTCACGGTTCTGCAGGCTGTACCGGCATGACACCAACATATGCTCAGTTTCTGGGGAGGGCCTCAGGAAGCTTACAGTCATGAAGGAAGGTGAAGTGGGAGCAGACATGTCACATGGCGAGAGTGGGAGCAAGAGAGCAAGGCCAGGAGAGTCTCGGACTTTTACACAACTAGATCTCGTGTGAAATAACAGAACAAAATTTCATTTATCACCAAAGGGATGGCATTAAACCATTCATGAGGGATCCACCCCTATGATCCAATCACCTCCCACCCGGCCCTTCCTCCAACACTGGGGATTATGTTTCAACATGAGATTTGGAAGGCACAAATACCCAAACCATATCATCTGCTCTTCCTTTTTGTGAATCCTCAGGGTCATATTGCTTGGCTCAGCCTTCAGGGCATGTGGATCATGCCTAGATGATCTTCCTAAAATTCCAATCTGCCCATGTCACTCTGCTGCTTACCTGCTACCAAAGGGTCCCTACTGGTTTCAGGATAAAGTATAAACTCCCAGGCATGATTTGACTTGTACCTGTCTCAAGGGCCTATCTATCACCCTACTTATACCAAATAACTCATAGTTCTCCCAAAAGGACAGGCTCTTCCACATCTTGCATTTGTACCTGCTGTCTCCTCTGCCTGGAATTTCTCCCCTAGACTTTCTCCTCTGAAGAACTCTTCCTCAATCTTAATCTCAGCTTTCATCTCTCTTTCTCCAGGAGCTGCCTGATGTGTGCCTGCATCAAATAGTCCTTCTGTGATGGTTCATTTTATGTGTCAGCTTGACTGGGCCATGGAGTGGCCAGTTATTTGGTTAAGCATTATTTCTGGGTGTGTCCGTGAAGGTGTTTCTGGATGGATGAACATTTAAACTGGTACACTGAGTAAAGAAGGTTGCCCTCGCCAGTGTGAGGGGGCCTCACCCAACCTGTTGAAAACTTGAATAGAATAAAAGACTGAGTAAGAAAGGATTATTTTGCTCTGCCTTTGAGCTGGGACATTGGTTCTCATGTGCCTTCAGACTCAAATGCAGACTGGAACTTACACCATTGGCTCCCCTGAGTCTCTAGCTTGTCAATAGCATTCTTGGCACTTCTGAGCCTCCATAACTGCATAAGCCAGTTCTCTATAGTATCTCTCACTCTCTTTCTCTCTCTTTCTCTCGGGAACCCAGACTAACACACTTTCCCTTTAGCAAAGCACTTGACACAAACACACTTGGCTGTCATCACAAATCCACATGTGTCTTCCTTATCAGATTGTGAATTCCTTGGGGCAGAGTCTGCCTGGTTTATTTCAGAGCCAAGCACACTGTAGGTGCTCAATAAATGCTAAATTGCTGAGGCAGTTGCCAAAGGCCCTGGGTCTGCAGAAGATCTCAGCTGCAGGGAAAGTTGATGAAGAAAGTTTATTCCTCATAGTTCCCTGCCTCCCTACTCCCTAGGACAGGGGCCCCCTGTGAAGGGTCCTCAGAGAATCAGCCCTGTCATCATACCAACAGCAGCCAGTGCCACCACCAAGAAATGCCATGATCCTCAAAGAGTTTCCTGGATCCTAGTCATTCTTCAATTCACCCCACTTTTCTGAGCCTGTTGTGAAGTAGGCTTGACTCCCAGAAAGTTGGGATAGAATAGATCTGTAGATCTATTTCCTGTATTGGAGAGTTCATAGTCTGGTCAGGAGCATGGGCCCAGATGACTTGCAAACAATGTTCTGGAGGCTTGAGAGAGGGAGCTGTTTACTGGGTAAGATGTTACTATGTAGCAGAAGGGCAGGAATGGCATCCAAAGCAAACAGCACAGCACAAGCAAGGCCTGGCATAGCAAATGGTTATTTAGCTGGAGCAGAGGGCATGTGAAGTGGGACAGTGAAAAGGTAGGCTGGGGCCAGGTTATGGGGGAGCATAAAATGCTAAGAAGATACATTGCCCACAGGGCTTTCGTGTGCAGCCGTTCAGGTTGTACACTGCATAAGGGTGTCATGTCTCAGGGCACCATTTGCTTTGCAAGCAATTTCATTGTTTTGAAAATTAGAAAATATTGTTTTTTTTTTCACTTTCAGGATGGGTTATATTCACATTTATGACAATTTTCTGGCAGATGGAAGTATAATGTCTTGTTCTAACTGTGTTGATTCATATTGTTTCATTTCTACTTTTGAAGGAGGAGCAACTTTTGTAATTGAGAGACCTAGTTTACAAAAATATAGATTGTAGAATGCAGTCCGGAGACATACTCTCAAAAATATCCACATTTAAATTCCATTTCTTAGTTCCAATTTGACATGTTTTCTGTAAAATTAGTAGTAGAAGTAAGAAGATACAGGAACCAGAATGCATTTGGAAGCATGAGAGGAATTAAAAATTATTTAAAGAAAAATTAAATGATGATATTTAAGAAAATATATTCTTAATGTTAAACAAGTTGGAGATCATTGATGCCAACTTCTTTAAGGAAGAGAATATGAGAAAAAAAGTAAGAAGACCAATTTTAATTGTGAATTCTGTAATCAGAATGATTATGACCCATATAACATTTCAAAATCAAGTTGTATATATTATTTTTAAATAGAACTTGAATAGAATATTATTTTTAGGAGAAGGGTTTGTAATGCTGAAAAATATTATGGCCTTTCATTCTTCTAAATGACATATAACTTGAAGCATTTTGATGAACTTGGACTACTGTATGTGAAAATTTACAATTGAAATTAACTGCTATGCTGTTGATGGGACATCAACTTGTGAGGACCTAAAACCTTAAATTGTTTTCTAAACTCTCCCATTGATGTTTAGCAATACAGTTGCATCAATAATTTACTAAAGGCATTTCCGAACACTTTTGTGGCTCTCAGAACATATTTAACTTTGCCAATATTGGTTGCCAATGGAGAACATAGCTTCCTGAAATTAAAATGTATTTTAAATTACTTAAGGTTTGTAATCTGTCAAATCTAGCAACCAGTTTTAGGGAAAATGAGATATTGGAGCAAGTGAGTGTTAAAATGATTATAATCTGTGTTCATGAAAGCAAGATGTACATCTTAGCTTAGATTTCCCTAAAAAGCAGAGGCTAAAACAAAGGTTTGTGGGTAGGTGGTTTATTTATGGGAACTGACACCCAACAAACTGTAAAAAGTGAAAAAGAAAAAAAAAAATCAATCCAAGCTATGCAGCTGGACACCGCCCTGAACACCTGCGCTCCATCTGGTGGGACCCTGTGAGGAGCCATGCTGAATACCTTCCAGAACCATCTGCCATGGGGCAGAAGAAGGGTATATTTCTGCACTTGTGCCAATCCCCCTCTGATCCAAGGTTGCTGCCCTGTGAGAGGTTAACTCCTTTGTACTTCAAAGTTTGCACATTTGTCAGAATGCCCTATGTGGCCACAGCAGAAAAGCCCCTGAAGCCAAAAACAAGAGGGTTGAGGAGGGAACAGGGGCGACTGAGTGAGTTGCTCTCAGGTTACACTTGCACACAGCTGGTTGTCTCAAAAACAGCTGGAGTAGAAAAGGCTGCCCAGAGGATGTGAGGTGGGGCACAAAAGGGGTGCTGTACAACATATTTAGCAATTTTAAAACAATCGTATTCTAGTTCTAATTACAGAGAGTATGAGTTTAAAATTTCTATTTCATTTAACATCCTTTATTTTGGTTTAATGTACATACAGTGCAGAAATTTTAAGTATACAGTTCAATGTATACAATTAAGTATACAATTCAATACTCAATGAGTATTTAAAGAATATTCAATATACGAGTATTCTTTGATGTTCTACAATTTTCTTTGTGTTATATATACAAAATGATTGTTATAATAATGATTATTAAAAAAATTATGGGCTGGGTGTGGTGGCTCATGCCTGTGATCCCAGCACTCTGGGAGGCCGAGGCAGGTGCATTACCTGAGGTTAGGAGTTTGAGACCAGCCTCGCCAACATGGTGAAACCCCGTCTCTACTAAAAATACAAAAATCAGCCAGGCGTGGTGGCATATGCCTGTAATCCCAGTTACTTGGGAGGCTGAGGCAGGAGAACCACTTGAACCCAGGAGGCGGTGGCTACAGTGAGCCGAGATTACGCCACTGCACTCCAGCCTGGGCGACAGAGCAAGACTCTATCTCAAAAGCAAACAAACAAAAAATTAATAATAATAATGTAGCTTCTTTGAAACTTCATGTGGGAAAGGGGCATCTTTTTCTCATTTGCCTTCTGATGCTGTGTGAACTGGCAGTTGAACCTCTGAGGACAGAGCTATGTGCCCTGAACAGGGTAAAGATGGACACTTCCTCACTCAGTACAGAAGGTTTGGGAAAGCTGTGGCCTAACTGACTTTTTGTCATTTGAAGATTTTTGAAACCTCAGCTAGGAAAACTTGCTATTTTGAATATCTCACAATATGAGGGCTCCATTAAAGCAGGGGAACCTGTATACTTAGCTTTTGGAACATTTAAATTTCCTTCTATACTTCCTTCCACTTCCATTCTTAATCTTTTTTGCCCTCAGCAAGCACCTTGGCTGGTAAGGGTTCCTTGCCTGGTGGGAAACACATCTGCATTCCTGAAGAGCCTATGGCATTAGACCATGCTGTTATTTTAATGAATGTTTACCATAAGCCATGGGGGTATTAAGAGGCATTCCAGAAAAATCTCCTGGGTTCCAGAAAGACTCCTCTTTGTCCTCATTGTGTAGTAGCAGCTTACTGCCCCTTTGGTAATCAGGACTAATCACTCCAGTGAGCATAGTACCTCCTTCCTTGCCTCTTGGTTAAATGGCACGGGGGCCCCAGAGCGGCCAGGTGGCAGTCTGAGCTTCTAGTTCAGTGGACCTATGGTTGGGTCCACTGATGGATGTGGTTTTCCTTTGGGAATCAAGATTTCTGCACCAGGGAGCTCAAAGCCACAATGATAGAAATGAAAATGTTGCTTGTGAATCATTAAGGGTAGTTGTGGTATGAGCTACTTCTATCTCCTCCCATTGATTCCTGGACCCATGAATGCTGGCTGTGGGAGAAACAGTAGCAGACATTGGTCACTGAGTTAGAGCATATACCCCATTCTGCAGGACATTACCTCAGCCCTGCAAAGGTTTGTCACTTGGCAGGTGCCATAAATGAGCCTCTAAAAGGCCAGTCCATTGTTGTATCAGGCCTGCTGTTTAGAGGATGTGGTCAGGTCAATGACCTCTGTGACCTTGAACCAAAGGATTATTTCAGGGCAGTCATCATCAAAAGACAAGGAAAAGCCTTGTCTTTTCCTACCTGGCCTTGAGTTGGTCAGTTTAAGCCCAGGGTCATCATTTTCTTTTTTCAAATTCATCAGCACAGTCAGAAGTAGCTAACTAACCTACAGTCCTTACACACTATTTCCACTGTTCTGCTACGGAACAGTGTTCTGCTAGTGGGTCACCTGACTTTTTTTCCACATACCTGACTTCAGGTGACTACAGGTAATAACTTAAGGAAATGTTTTGCCACTTTGTGCCATGGACTACCATGATTTTGCAATGGTGACATTTATGCCCTTAATTATAATAGTAGTGAAAGAATTTCACATTCCCATTCTTAAAGACCAGTTCCCCTGAACCACTAGTGGTCTCATTCAGGAAAACAGAGCTATTATAAGTATTAAGGGAATAAAGGGTTTAACACAGGAGTTAGGGCTTATGCAAATCTGGGAGTAGTAGTGAGAGTGAGGTTCTAGAAAGGGAATGTTGAAGCATTGGAGAAACCATTGCTAACCACTTCTGTCTGAAGCCAGGTGCAGGTGGCGGGATGAGCTTGTGGGAAAGTCTGAGGAACTGCATGCATCTGGCCACCAAAGTGCATCCACGGGGTGAGAGTTCACGGGGTGGTCAGCAAAGCTGTGGCATGCGTTGAAGCTGCCATGCCTGGTGACACTGCCACTGTGCCTGACTGGCATTCTCTCCCAACAGCAGTGGCTTCCCTTTTCCTTCTTCCTTCCAAATTTTGCATGGGTTTCTCCCATCAGTAATCCCCATCCTGGAACCACACAGGAAACAACATACTGGGAAGTGCTGTTCCAGCCTGAAACAGGAGGTGGCCAAGCTGACAGCAAGATAATCCAGCCCAATGTCCAACAGTGGGGGATTGGTTCAATAAATTATGGTAGGGCCATGTAGTAAAATCCTACGCAGCCTGCATTCATCAGGGATCAACCAGAGAAACACAACCAGCAGGTTATATATTCATTTATTGCTTGTTGCTTGCTTGTAAGGAATTGGCCCATATAGTTGTGGGGTTTGGTTAGGAGAGTTCAAAATCTGTAAGGCAGCCAGCAGGAAAGGCAGGCTGGGACTCTTGGGCATCATCTGAAGCTGCAGTCCACAGGTAGGATTTCTTCTTCTTCAGAGGAGCCTCAGCTTTGCTCTTAAGGCTTTCCAATAGATTTGAGTCAGGCCCACCCAGATTGTCCAGGATAATCTCCCTTACTTACAGACAACTGATTATGGACCTTAATCACATCTACAAAATGCTTTCATGTCAATATCTAAATTAGTGTTTGACTGAATAACTAGGGGACTGTAGCCTAGCCAAGGTGACATACAAAGCTGACCATCCCACAGCCATGGGAAAGAATCACATAGATTGGTATGTGTAATGTGATAATTAATGATGCTCTAGAAGAACATTAAATGATATGGAAAGGTATCCAAGAAATATTAGGTTAAAAAGACACGTTCTAAAACAGTACATAGAGTATTGGTTTGTTCGTGTAAAAGGATGTCTAAGTATAGAGAAAGTAGACTAAAATAACACACGAGAATATTCAGAGTGGTAATTACTGAGTGCTGAAAGAATGGGTAATGAAAACGTTCTCATTTTTGCTTATGTGTATTTCCTAAATTATTTACAATAAATAAACGATACTTTATAGTGAGAAAAAAGTTTAAATATTCTATTTTAGACACATTAGGAAACCTTGCTAATTAAAGAACAGTAGGCCCCTTCTGTGGTGTGGGGTGTGGGGGAGGGATTTCCTCTCTCTTCTCCACTCCCTAAGCTTCTCCTTCTCTATCTACTTGCAGACACCAAGTTATTTGCAAGATAGAAAGCTCTCAGGTCTTAGGATGGAAATCCTTCCCTCTTACTCCTTTCCCTAACAAGTGTGCGTGGATGCTGTGGGTGAGACGTTGAAAGTAAGCGTTTTAATTTAGTATACACAGTGGAGAGAACCTTTAATATAATATTAATTCACTGTGCAAATTAGCAAGGTTTAATAACCATGTGAGCCATCAGGAATCCTGGTGTGACTCAAAATGACATCTGCATTAATGGTCTAATTAATAATGTATATGTTAATAAGAATCTCATTAAAGCCAAAGTACAATTATTAATGTAGGATGCAATTCTTTAGCATCTGTGGGCCAATGTAGTGCTTTGGTGATTCCAGTTGCAATTTCCAATGATAGATGACCTTTTAAGTCTCATTAATTGATTAAAGAGGCAGCGATTAGTGTAAAAACTCAACTCGTTTGGAAGTACAAAAATCACTGGTAAGACAATGATGATTACAAATCAGGAGGAACCAGGCAGCCCATCACAGGCATCTGGGTGTGCACAGTGAGTAATAAGAGATGGTAGGCAGGTAAAACAAGGCCACTCATCCGTGTCTCCCTCACTGCAACGCAAGCCTGGGGATTGGACTCTGCTGCTATCAACAGTTTAATAAGAATTATATCAACACTGATGAATTCTTATGGAAAAATTATTTTTTAAAGCAAGCACCGTAAAGTTAATTGACTCATTTGATTACTTTTCAGTTTAGTTTTCTTCTCAAGTTTCCCCATTCCCATTTAAGTCTTACTAAAATTATTTCAATCACTGTTTCACCACGAAGACTTGGTTTACCAGTTTGTTTTTTAAAAATTGACTTATGAGAGTGTCATATATATTTTTTTCTTTTATGGCCATTATTTCCACCAAGCCCAAGTTTCCTGGGTCATATTGAGCCAATCAACATAGTGTCAAGAAGATTTGAAGCTTTGGTCAATTTTTAGTCAATAAAAATTTCCACCCTGTGGACTTCTAGCCCCTGTCAACATTTTATGCTGACTACTGCCACCAGTCATTATGATCACATGTTGGGTAAATGACTAAGAGCTTGTCTTTATTTGTAAGTTAACCCATGAAAAAAATGTGAGCAAATTTATGAACTAGGGCAGATATTAAGAGGGAGGAAAGATGGAAGGGAAGGGGGAAAGGAGAGTGACAGAAACAGAGAAGGAGAGATACAGAGAGAGATGGAGACAGACATCAAAGGGTTGTAGCAGTTCTAGCTTATTGACTTTTCATCAAGGTAAAAATATCTTGGGGTCAAAAGGCAGAGTCGAAACGTCTGCTTCTCTGTTCCCCTAATCCCATGACCTCTGAGCCCCTGCTCTGAGCTAGACCTGTGCCATGGGGAACAGAACTGAGTAATGCAGGCTATCGGCTCTCAGAGAGCTTCTAATCAAGGGAGCCATGTGTGGCAGCAGCTAAGCCACAGAGGTTGCTTTTCAGGATGAGGGAGCCACTCAGATGTATCTCTGTGCCCCCAGCACCCGGCAAAGGGCCTGGCTGCAGAACCTGCTCATAAATCAATGAACTTGTCCCTCTACTAACATGCATTTATGGAGTCTTTTATGTCTCATGTACTGAGGCAGGATTCAAGAGTACAGCAGTGAAGCAAGCAATGTGTGGAGAAAGCAGCAGAGGTTGAGATGAGGCATGCATGCT
The DNA here is from genome assembly GCF_043159975.1 of Macaca nemestrina. NCBI lineage: Eukaryota > Metazoa > Chordata > Mammalia > Primates > Cercopithecidae > Macaca > Macaca nemestrina. The sequence goes on from NC_092138.1 coordinate 67,630,208, forward strand.
GAACACATAAACCAGAACTTAAAAAAAGTAGGCAGGAACATAATGATTAACTTTTAAGACTGAAGCCAGTGATGCTAACCTGGCTGGTTTAGAAGCAGACATTGCACGACACAGGTGAGCATAGTGCCTGGTGGCTGGGGGAGCAATGTTTGACTTGACATTTGCAATGGTTTCTTCTTTCTCAATTCTTGGGTCTGTGTGCCCGAAGTCATTATCCTATCCTGCCTCCTGGTTTCCTCTACTGGTAGGCAGCGGGTGCCCAGGAAGGACTCAGAAAACTTGAGTGCCAGCCCTGCCTCTGAGCGCTCACTTCTCCACTGTAGGCCTCAGTTTCCTCATTTGTGAACTGGGGGTTCTAGCTTCACTCTGTCTCATGTCCCTTCTCATGGGGTCACCAGTCTTTGCCATTGGAAAGTGCCAGCTGGGCCCTGCTCAGGGTCTGAGGCTCGGTCCAGACAATTAAGACAGCTCCTTGGCTGGGGTCACCCTGACTCACAGTCTCTGACATCCAGAGAGGGGTTCCATGTCCTCCACACCTGATCCAGCTTCTCATCTCCCTTTGTCATTCAATGCTCCTCTGTGCAGTCAGCATCCTATGCCCACTTGTCCTGCTGGGATGCTTTTCGCTAAGACTGAATCAGGGCGAGGCTGGGGTCTTTCTGTTGAAGGTAAAGCCGGGTTCCTGGTATCTGCAGAACTGCCTGGGGCTGTGTCCAAAGTCTGACTTGTTCCTATCAAGTTGAGGCCCAATAGAGAAGGAGGCCTAACATTTCTTAGGCATCTGCCATGTGCCAGGCTCTGTGCTGGACTTTTTAATGTCAAAATCTCAACTGTCAAGCAGAATTGGATCTATCATTCACATCTTGTGGATGGAGAAACTGAGGCTCAGGGAGTTTTCGTGGCCTCTTCAAGGTCCTGTAGGTACTAACTGTCTTAGCACTGCTTCTCGATGCCACGGGAGGAATTTCGAGCTGGTCCTGGAGTCTACCCAGCAGCATGATCTCCCTTGGCCTGGAAACATTTTGGGGCCTGCAGGACCTCACCAAGCAATCACCTCTAGAGTTAGCAGGGGCAGCTGTGCTAATGGGCTCTGGGGGACAGTTCCTGGCTAAACACTTTCCTTTCTAGAGGCCTCATCAGAGAGAGAGACCACCCAAAGTCAGTGCCTATAGCCTCTGGATTGGGTTAACCAGGGATACCATAAATCCCCTTGACTGCCATGCAGAATCTTATTATTTTGGAAAGGAGAGGCCCTAGGAGGTGATCTGGTTATGCATCTTCTGTTCAGAGAGGGGAAGCCTCCTGTCCAGAGTCATGGCAGAACAGGGCTGGGCCTCCTGAGTGCACCTGCCTGGTTCTGTCTTCTTCTCTCCATGGCTCAAAGGCAGGGCTCCAGATTTTTACAAAAGCTTTTCTACCTTTGCTCCTCCTTTTAAACCTTCCTTTCAGAGTCACTTTCTGTTCCTCCCCTTCCCCCATAAGAACTTCACAGCAATTCACACACCCTGAGGGGTGAATGCAGAGCAGATTGCTAAAGCCAGGCTGTGATTATCCATCCATCTGCTTTAGGGAAGAATTCACTTGCACCAGGATAAATGCTGATGGCTCTGACACCCCTGACAGTGCTTCCTGAGCATCCACTCCAGCCTCTCTGGGGGCCCTGCATGGGGGAGGGTGGGTCCAAAGAGATGAATCAAATGGTGCTGCTTCTAGGAGTTCCCAGTCTAGCAGGGGACAAGTGCCTAGGAACAGAGAGAGGCATGGCAAGTGTCCAAGGAGCAGAGTCGTAAAGCCCTGCAAAGACTGGGTGGGATATGGACAGTGGGGGCATTTTATGTGTGAAATCTGCATGAGCAGAGGTGTGGGAGTGGGAATTGTAGAGAACGTTTTGGCTCTGTGAAAAAGTGTGGCATGGGAGATGAGGTTAGAAACATATCTGACTATATAAGCCCTAAATCCCTTCAACCTTGGCCTTGGCCGGAGATTATAAACCAGCTTCTCCAGAAGAGACTGAGACCTTCGACAAGTTTATTTGGTCCCCACAGTGTTTTAGTTTTGCTTTTATTTTTTAATATTTTGAGTTAGTTGCCAACCTTTAAAAATCAGAATACTTAACATGAGAAATGGATTTCCAGCTCTCTGGAAAAATCCAAAGAAATGGCAACCCTGGGCCGGCATTTCTGTCTGGCAGACATGACGGGTGTGTGTTTGGGAATGTGCATTTTCTGGGAGAGGGTCTATGCTCATCACATCTTTAGCGGAGTCTATGAGTCTCCAAAAATTAGAACCATAGTTGAAGAAGGATATTTGATGTCATGAAAGATGTTCACAAAAAAATGAGTGAAAAAAGTTTACAAAGGAGTATTAACTGTATGACATTTTAGAAAAATATTCGTAGAAAATATTGGTTATCTTCAGGCAAGGTGATTAAAGGTGACTTTTATTTTTTCCTTTGCTTCTGTTTGTAAACAACATATAGCAAGAACATCATTTTAAAATTAATTTTTAAAGTAAATCTGAGCTAGGTGACAGTGTTTAAAGCCTTTCAATTTCCCAGCCACAGGCAGAAAGAAATTTGAACTCTTTGGTCTCTTTCTGCTCTGGGTCAGAGAAACTTCCGGCTTCCCCTCCTACTGTATCTTTGGACACTGGGAACCCTCTGTCCCCTCTGCACACTCCTAGTGTCTGACAGTGACAAGTCTCTGACTCTTCCACCCTCTCTCTTTCCTCCTGAGCCCCTACTCCTCCTTCCAGGGAGTGTTACACATCACCCCCTTCATGCAGCCATACCCACTCCACCCTGATAGGGCCATCCACCCCTTCTGTCAGAGGCAAGTGAACCAGAGCAACTCCATCTTAAACAGGAGTTGGGTAAGATGAAGCTGAACCCTACTGGGCTGCATTCCCAGATGGTTAAGGCATTCTAAATCACAGGATGAAACAGGAGGTCAGCACAAAATACAGGTCATAAAGACCTTGCTGATAAAACAGGTTGCAGTAAAGGAGCCACCCAAAGCCCACCAAAACCAAAATGGCAGTAAGAGTGACCTTTGGTCATCCTCACTGTTACACTCCCATCAGCGCCGTGACAGTTTACAAATGCCATGGCAACTTCAGTAAGTTAACCTATATGGTCTAAGAAGGGAAGGCATGAATAATCCACCCCTTGTTTAGCGCATCATCAAGAAATATCCATAAAAATGGGCAATCAGCAGCCCTCGGGTGTGCTCTATGGAGTAGCCGTTCTTTTATTCCTTTACTTTCTTAATAAACTTGCTTTCACTTTGCACTGTGGACTCGCCCTGAATTCTTTCTTCTAGGAGATCCAAGAACCCCTCCTGGGGTCTGGATCAGGACCCCTGTCCTGTAACACTTCTGCCATGGCCACCCTCTGTTCCCCCCAGGGCTGCTGGTAAAGTATGTGCCTGATCCTGCCACTGGACTCTGGGCTTCTAGAGGGCAGGAACTATGGCCTCTTTATGTTTGTCTTGTCCACAGTGCTTTGCTTGCAGTGTATGTGTTATGCCCAGACCGTTTATTCCCCGAAGAAGACCACCAGAGTCCAGAGTCAAAGCTAAACAGCAAGGATCTTTATTACAGGTTCGAACCTGGAGCTCTCACTTGCTCGTGAAACGAGACGGGCAGGAGAGCTCCCCCACTGAGCTCCGAACAATGTTATATAGTCTAAGGAAAGTAGGCATAGAATCATTATACAAATTAGAGGTATGATTGGCTGGAGTTTGAACAAAGCGATTTGGCAAACTATGATTGGTTCCCGCCATTTCTGATATTTCAGTACAACCCTTGAGGCGGAAGAGCAGTTTTACACAAAGGCAGTTAATTATATTGCGTCAGGTTGCACAACCAGTTTATGGCTATCTTGCTTAAACACACCTTGTGACCTGGCTATCTTACTTAAACATTCCTTGTGACCTGGCCTCAGAAAGAAAAACATGTACTTACAGAACTTACGAAACCTCTGGTACGTGCAGAGATTAGAAAGCAGAACAAAGAGTTTAGCAACATCGGGGGGAGGAAGGGAGGGTACGCATTTTTGTATCTTTGTGTCCTTTCATTTCCCCCTCCTATAAGTAACTGGATGTCCAATCTTGGATTTCCAGAGTCTTATAATGTAGCCTCACTTTCTGGGTGCAGGAGAGGCTGGTGATGGCTACGGAGGACCATTAGTTGGATGGTATCAAACCTTTCTTTGACAAATTGTAAAATTTTATTTACCACACAGGGGCCTATAGTGAATAGAAGTAGTAAAGACATTAGGGGGCCTAAAAGGGGTGCCAGAAGGGAAAACATTGAAGAGCTCCACCAATTGTTAGCGGCTGTAGTGAATTGTTGCTTTTTCATTTTTAAGCTTAGTTTGTGTAGGTGTTGGACCCTTTCCTTAACTAACCCTGACTTATTTATATAGAAACAGCATTCTTCTTTGAGGAACATACAGGTACCTCCTTTCTCAGCCGTGAGTAAGTCTAAGGCTCTGCGGTTTTGAAGGGTGACCTGTGCTAGGGAGGTGAGCTGCCACTGAAGGGAGGCTAGGGAATAGGCGGAGTCTTCCATAGCAACAGAGAATTGTTGTAACAGCTTGTCGTTTTCTATCATGGAGTGTTGTAGGGCCCCTCCTGCTAACCCCGCTGCGACGACAGAGGTGGTTAAGGATATTCCGGCAATTAGTGGTAGAAAAACTGCTCGTCTATGTCGCGCAGTTTTAGTTGGGGCGGTCCCTGCCCAGCCTATGAACTCTGCCGGGGTTAGCAGTGTCAGTCGGGGAACTAGGGTAACAGGGATACACAACTGTCCGTCAGAGATGCTTTTGGACAGAGTTTTTAACAGAGTCATATTACACCAGAAGAACACACCAGGGGGAGCATATATGGGACTATTAGGGTATGTAGCCGATTGGTTACAGAGGCTGTTGCTAAATGCTGAATAACAATAGGGGTATTTTTCTTGGTATGGGTCACGGTACAGGGCCACATCGGGTATCGTGACTATTGATGAGTTAAAACCTGTATAGTTTGTGGGAGGGGAGGATAGAGGAACAGCCGTTAATGGTGGTCTTCCTAGGGTTGTACACATAAAGCAAGAGGACAGGTCGCCTAAACCGGTGAGGTTGGCAAATGCTAGGCCTTCCTGTAGTAGGGTTAGCCAGGAGAAGGGCTGCAAGTCTTGTGATAGCTTGGTTTCTTGCCTGTGGATTTGTGTATGGATTAAGGGTTGAATCTGGACTAGACTTCTCCACAGATATAAATAGCTACTGGGCCAGGTACTAGTTGATGAGTAATATACTCCCCCATGTTGTGGGGTTTTCCACCGAGAGTCCCATGGGTCTCTAATTATCCAAGTGTAAGTGACGGGAGACTCAGTTTTGTAAAAATACCACCTTTGTTGTTTTTTCCAGTATCGGACAGAGTGTGTCTTACAGTAGCTATATGGGCAACCTGCACTCTGGTGTCACCAATAATTTTTACAATTATATTCAGTTTGATCATATTCAAAACAGATCATGGGCATTGCTGGTTGGGCAATCTGGAACCTAGTGAAATTGAGGTAAACTATAGTATTACACCCTGAGGGGGGGCAGTCTGCGCTAGCTAGCAGTTTACCCGCTTGGGGGGTTTCCCCGGGGTGAGTTTTGCTCTCATAGAGCCAGAACCTCCAGACATAGGGATTAGATGGCGCAGCAGTGAGAAGAGTCAGATGCATAAGGCATAAAAGCATAGGTAAGCTGGACATGGTTACGGTTATGGGGATGACGGCGCAGGGTTAGCTTTAAGGGATTGTTCTTAGCTTTGTCTACAGTCCATGTAACCGGTGCTCCAGATGGCCCGAGAAGGTCGGATGCTGGGTCCACTGGTTTGACGTGTGTGTAGTGGATCCACGAAGCGATGCCTTCTACCTTGAGAGTGGTGGGAGTAGTCAGGAGTACTTGCAGTGGTCCTTTTCACCTGGGTTGAAGAGTTTTTTGCCGGTGGCGCTTGACTAGGACCCAGTCTCCCGGCTGGAACGGATGAGGCGTTGGCGGAGGTCCTGCCTCGTACAGTTCTTGTAGTCTGGGCCAAATTTCCTGGTGAATTTTCTGTAAGGCTTGTAAGGAGAACAAGAGCTCAGAGACATTTTCAGTTTCAGGTTTGAGTAAGTCATCTTTTAGACTGGGGACCAGGGGTGGGGGTCTGCCATACATAATTTTATATGGTGTGAGGCCTAGTCTGTAAGGGGTATTTCGGGCCCGGAACAGAGCGTAGGGGAGAAGTACTACCCAATTAGCGCCAGTCTCCATGGTCAATTTAGTTTAGGTCTCCTTTAGAGTCCGATTTATCCTTTTTACCTGTCCTGAGCTTTGGGGCCTATAAGCACAATGTAATTTTTAATTTGCCCCAAGAATGGAAGCCAAATCCTGACTTACCTTAGTAACGAAGGCTGGTCCATTGTCTGACCTTATTTGGATGGGAAAGCCATACCTGGGGAGGAGTTTTTCCAAAATTTTTTTTGTTACAACCTGAGCAGTTTCTCTCTTAGTTGGGAACGTTTCTGTCCATCCTGAAAAAGTATCTACAAAGACAAGTAAGTACTGATACCCATATTTTTCAGGCTTTATCTCAGTAAAGTCTATTTCCTAATAGATACCAGGCCTAGTTCCTCTACACCTGATTCCTGTGGCGGTCTGGGTTTGGGGGCAAGCGTTGTTCAGTTGGCAGGCTTTGCAATTTGTTGTGACATCGCTGGCCAGTTCAGCTATGCGTCTGATTCTGAACTTGGCGTGCCTGATTAAGTCTATCATTCGCCGGGCACCCAGGTGGGTTGTCCGGTGGATATGTTCCAACACCTGCCGTCCTAATTTTTCTGGTAGGATGGTTTGGTCATTTATATCAGTCCACCACCCATTTTGAACCTGTTTTAGGGGAAGTGTGTCCATCCATTCGTGATCCTGTTCGGTATAGTTGGGAAAACATGGCAAATTTCACGGGCCAGGATCAGGGAGCTAGAGCGCGAGGAGCTGACTGGGAGCTTTTGCTATGCTCTTTGCGGTTTGGTCGGCTAAGAAGTTGCCTCGAGCAATTGGCGTAGTTGGTTTCTGATGCCCAGGGCAATGTACAATAGCCAATTTCTTTGGTTTCCACAAAGCAGTTAATAGAGCTAGGATCTCTTGCTTGTTTTTTATTTCTTTGCCTTTAGCTGTTAATAGTCCCCTCTCTCTGTAGATGGCCCCATGTATGTGCGCAGTAGTGAAAGCATAGCGGCTATCCGTGTATACTGTTAGTTTTTTCTCTGCCCCTAGGGTGAGGGCCTGTGTGAGTGCTATCAACTCGGCTCTTTGGGCCGATGTCCCTGGAGGCAAGGGTTCCGCCCAGATTACCTCAGTCTCTGACGTTACAGCTGCTCCTGCATACCGCTGGCCTTGGTGGACGTAGCTGCTGCCATCAGTGAACCAGATGAGTTCTGTGTCGGGGAGCGGACGATCTTGCAGGTCCTCCTGCACCCCATGCACCTGAACCAGTATCTCAGTGCACTCATGGGACGGGGCGTCCAAGTCTGGATTTGGCAGCAGTGAAGCAGGGTTTAAAGAGGTTGGGGGCAGAAAAGTTATTCTGAGGGGGTTTAACAGCAGTCCTTGATAGTGGGTGAGCCGGGCGTTACTCATCCATCGGTCCGGTGGCTGCCGGAGGATGCCTTCAATGGCATGCGGGGTTATAACGCGCAACTCTTGCCCTATGATAAGTTTATCAGCGTCTCGGACCATTAGGGCGGTCGCCGCGATTATCCGGAGGCAGGGTGGCCAGCCAGCAGCCACTGAATCTAATTTTTTTGACAAATAGGCAACTGGCCTCTGCCAGGGGCCTAGGTACTGTGTTAACACGGCTTTTGTAACACCCTTACTTTCATCCACGTATAAGTGGAAGGGCTTGGAGACATCAGGGAGCCCCAGCGCGGGGGCTGATAACAAGGCAGTTTTGATTTGCTGAAAGGCCAGCTCAGCCTCTTCCGTCCAATTGAAGGGCTGCCGTTCCTTTGTTGCCTGGTATAGGGGCTTGGCTAACTCAGCAAATCCGGGTATCTATAACCTACAGAACCCTGCCGACCCCAGGAATTCTCTCACTTGCCGTGTTGACTGGGGTCTAGGGATGCGTAGGACTGTTTCCTTTCGGGCTTTGGTTAGCCAGCGTTGCCCCCCTTTTAATAGGTACCCCAGATAAGTTACCTCCGACTTGCAGATCTGAGCCTTTGTTGCTGAGGCTTGGTGGCCTAGCTCCCCCAGAGTCTTCAGGAGGTCCTCAGTCCCTTGAACACAAGTTTCCGGGGACCTGGCCGCTATTAAGAGATCATCAACATATTGCAAAAGAGTTATTTCAGGGTGTTGCCGCCGGTACTCACCCAGATCTTCATGAAGGGCTTCATCGAACAGAGTTGGCGAGTTCTTGAACCCTTGTGGCAGTCTGGTCCATGTTAGCTGACCGTTGATGCCCCTCTCAGGATCCGTCCATTGAAATGCAAAGAGTTCTTGACTTTTGGGAGCCAGAGGAAGGCTGAAGAAAGCGTCTTTTAGATCAAGAACGGTATACCACTGTTTTTTGGGATGTAAGGCACTCAGAAGGGTGTATGGATTGGGCACAGTGGGATGTATGTCCATGACCTTTTTATTAACTTCTCTTAAATCTTGTACTGGCCTGTAGTCCGTACTGTTGGGTTTATGAACAGGTAACAGTGGAGTATTCCAGGATGAGTGGCAAGCCCGTAGGACTCCCTGGTCTAGGAGTCGGCGGATATGGGGCGTAATTCCTTCTCTTGCCTCCAGGGGCATAGGATATTGCCGAACCCGAACCGGGTCCGTCCCTGGCTTAACTTCCACAAATATGGCAGGTCGATGTTTAGCTAGCCCTAAGCCCCCAGTTTCTGCCCACGCTTCAGGGAAACGCTGGAGCCAAGAGTTAATTTCCTGATCGGGGGGCTTTTGCTCTTGATGGAGTTGGTACTCATCTTTTAAGGTGACAGTCAGGATAGATATTGGCCTGTTTTGGGAATCAGTTATCTTGGGCCCTTCTGGCTCAAAGTGGATTTGGGCCCCCATCTTTGTCAGCAAGTCCCTCCCTAGTAGAGGGCAGGGGCTCTCTGGGATGACTAGGAAGGAATGGGAGACTTTTCCCGTTCCTAAGTCTACAGTCCTCTGGGTTGTCCAGGGGTATTTTTTGATGCCTGTGGCCCCGTGCACCCAGGATGTTTTCTTAGACATTTTTCCAATTGGTTTGGTTAGGACTGAGCGTTCCGCCCCAGTATCGACCAAAAAGTGAACTGGGGACCCCTCCACTTGCAAAGTTACCCTGGGTTCGGGGAGGGGGTCCGAACCCCGTCCTCCTTAGTCAGAGTCCTGGGTAACGAGTACGGAGGTAGGGTTAGCTGGTCTCCGTTTCTTTGGGCAGTCTTTAATCCAGTGGCCACGTTCCTTGCAATAAGCACACTGATCTTTTTCTAATCCTTGCCTAGGGCCTTGCTTTTTCTGCTTTCTGTTTTGTCCATTTCCTGCCTGGGGGAAAGCTGCTACTAAGACTTTGGTCATTTCTTTGGTTGCCTTGAACTGTTTTTCTTCTGGAGTATCCCTATTATTATAAACTCGCTGGGCCATCTGAAGGAGGTCCTGAATCTGCTTTCCCTCTAAACCTTCTAATTTCTGGAGTTTTTTTTTAATATCTGGTGTTGCCTGGTTTACAAAGGACATTACTACCACTGCCTGATTTTCCGGTGCTTCCGGGTCCATAGGGGTAAACTGTCTGAAGGCTTCCATTAATCTCTCTAAATACACAGCGGGGCTTTCTGTCTTACCTTGTAACACAGAATATACTTTAGCCAAATTGGTGGGCTTGCGAGCTGCAGCCCGGAGACCTGCCATTAGAGTCTGGCGATAAATGAGCAGTCGTCCCTTACCTTTTGTCGTGTTGTAGTCCCATCTGGGCCAGGTCAAAGGAAAAGCTGCGTTAATGAGGTCAGGATTTGCAGTTGGCTGGCCGTCATCTCCTGGAACCAGCTTTCTGGCCTCAACTTGGATTCTTTCCCGCTCCTCCGTTGTGAACAGGATTCGGAGGAGCTGTTGACAGTCATCCCAGGTCGGCTGGTGAGTAAACATGACACTGTCTAACAACGAGGTTAGATCTTTGGGATTATCTGAGAACCGAGCATTTTGGGACTTCCAATTGTATAAATCACTGGTGGAAAAAGGCCAATACATGAGACGGGAGAGCCTGGTATCATCGAGCGATCCTATTTCTCTGAGAGGCAGGGCTACAGTGGAGTCAGGGAGTCGGGAAGCTTGGTCCCGCTGTACGCGGCCTCGTGTTCGGCCGGCCGGCCCCCCCAGGTTACTTTTGCTCTCGGCTGCTTCCGCTTCTCCATTTCCTTCTACGGAAGCACCACCCTGGGGGACTGGGTCCTGCGGGATAAGGTGCGGATATGGTGGGGGAAATGTGGGTTCTAACGTTAGGGGGTCCTGGCTGTCTGGCAGCACAGGGGCTGAGGGAGCAGAGGGAGTCCTTTGTCTTGTAGGTCGCGTTACTAGGACCTTGCAAGGCTCAAGGATGAATGGAGTTATCCAGGGCGGTGGGTCTTCCACAAGATTTTGCCACACTAGAATATAAGGAATTTGATCAGGATGTCCTGACTGCCCTGGCAGGAAAATCTTAGTTTTTACCTTAGTAATAATAGAGAGACAGAAAGTTCCTTCGGAGGGCCACCCTACGCCGAAAGAGGGCCATTCCGAATGGCAGAAAGTAACTAGCTTTCCTTTCTTTAGCTCTACGCTTAAGTTATGCCCCCGAGCCTTCACATCCTTAAAATTGGTAACAAGGAGTGAGAGCGGCGTGCTCTGGTTGTTGCCCATCTTTGGACTGCTCCTACAAAGAGAAGGGGGGACGAAAATGAGTGTGAAGCAGAGGGGAGTATCCGACAGGTCCGGTCCTGGAAGGGGAAGAAAAGGTTTTATGTTTTGTTTTGGGCTTACACTTAACACTTAACAATAACGGACAGACAGTGATAACGATGAGCATTCGCGAGCGCGTGTCGGACTTCCGACCTGAGTCAGACGGGGCAACCAAGGATGGAGGCCCCCAGATGGGCACTGGGGAACGTCTCCCACCAGTCCCGAGTGGCTGTCTTCTAGCGCGTCCGCCAAGACCGTGCCACTTACAGAACAGACCAATACAGATTACAGATTACAGATTTCGCGAAATTTCAGGGAGACAGACAGAGACAAAGACAGAGACAGTGACAAAGCCGGCTTACCTACAGATTAAGATCCGTTGACTTGGGGGTCTGGTGGGCTTGGGGGAAATCCCGGACGAGCCCCCATTTGTTATGCCCAGACCGTTTATTCCCCGAAGAAGACCACCAGAATCCAGAGTCAAAGCTAAACAGCAAGGATCTTTATTACAGGTTCAAACCTGGAGCTCTCCTGCCCGTCTCGTTTCACGAGCAAGTGAGAGCTCCAGGTTCGAACCTGTAATAAAGATCCTTGCTGTTTAGCTTTGACTCTGGACTCTGGTGGTCTTCTTCGGGGAATAAACGGTCTGGGCATAACATATGATCAGAAAATGTTTGTCCAAGTCAGTTGACTGGCAATGAAGAGAAAAAAGTGAGGCCAGGTATGGTGGCTCACGCCTGTAATCCCAGCACTTTGGGACTCTGAGGCAGGTAGATCACTCGAGCCCAGGAGGTGGAGACCAGCCCAGGCAATGTGTCGAAACCCCGTCTCTACAAAAATTACAAAAATTAGCTGGGCATGGTGGCATATGCCTGAGGTCCCAGCTACTTGGGAGGTTGAGATGAGAGGATCGATTGAGCCCAGGAGGTTGAGGCTGCAGTGAGCTGTGGTTGTGCCACTGCACTCCAGCCTGGGTGACGGAAGAAGAACAAAGGAAAAAGAAGATAAAAAAGAAAGAAGGAAAAAAATATGAGAGTTTTAGTCAGAATACATGGATTCAAGTCCCCGTCATGCTTCATATGCTTGTGTGACTGACCATGGGCAAGTCTTTAACCCATTTTTCTACTTGTTCCCCTGCAAAATGGGTGCACAGACTTGCTCTCAAGACTAAATGAAAAGATGTATGTGAAAGTACTTAAAAATTATCAAGTACTACACAAATAATAGCTACTGCTATCATTCATTTCCACTCCTTTAAGGCAGCTTTTCCTGGATGGTACAGACTGACTGACTCAGGTGGACTTGGTAAGTTAGTGGTGGAGCTAAGACTAAAAGCCAAATCCTCTCTAGGTCACCAATTGTCCTGTTAACAGCAAGTGTTAAAAGAAACTAGGAAATGTGATCGGGAGCTGGCCGTTGACTTCTCTGGGCAGGTGTCGTGGTTTCCCATCAATTACTGCTGGAGGATAATGAAGGGGATGGTTTTCCCGCTGACTGAGCCCCCTGCCATTGCCATGTCACAGCCACCTTCTGCCCCTGCCTGACTTAGAAGAAAGTGCGAAGTGCTTCGTTTAGCCTCTCTTTGCTCTTCTCTTTGAGCACTAAGTGTCCCTGCCAGGTGCTGAGCTGAGGGCTGGAGCAGGGGGTGCGGGGACCCTTTTGCTTTGTGCTTACAGTGAGGTGGGCAGTTAGGAATCTGACCAGACAGCAAACTGTCACTGGGCATACTCAATCACACCAGCGCATTGGCTCCACAGGGGCCAAAGCCAAAGATGCTGGGCTGTGGGAAAATGTGTTCCTAAGACTTCTGCAAGGCACCAGGATTAAGTACCATCACTCCAGCCCTTGAAGTGATGTGGTGTGAGTGAAAGGGACATAAAATGTTGGTACGTTTTGGAGCATAAATTCTGCACCAGGTCAGATACTGCATGTCCTGGACAGTAGAAAGGGGCCTTGCACAGGAAGTAGGGACTTCTCAGTTCTGAAGCTTCAGCTTTGTGGGCTTGGGTGAGCCACCCAGCCCTCCGAAGTCTCTCTTTCTGTCGTCTGTATGAAAGGCTTCTTATTGAGCAGATGTTAATATTTACTGAGTGCTTACCATGTGCCAAGAATACTTCAGTGAACCAAACAGACACAATGCCGGCCCTCAAGCAGTTCCTACTGTAGTGGGATTATAACCATTCTGGCCCTGCCATCTTTCCAGCCGCAGCCAGCAGATAGAAAAGTGCATTCTAAACAGAGGCTATGGCTGAGATCCACCGAGGCCTGTAAATCACTTGCTCTTTCACCATCCAGAAAACTGTTCCTCCAGCAGTTAGATAATTGAGGTAGTGTCAGGAGGGAAGAACCTCGATTAATGAAATTAATGAGACCTTCCTCACGCTTCAGTTACCTTCTACACATTAAGTTGAATGCAGATGGCAAAGGCTACAAGTTTTGAGCAACAGTTTGTTGTAAAATAGATTGATTACAGACTCCCAATGCTATTCCTTTAACTTTCAGACACTTAATTGGTGAAAACCTACTGGAGATACAACGTAGACATGCAGAGTGCCCACAGGGCTCTTATAATCTGTTTGGTGATCAGATGAGAGAAAGAGCTAGAGGGGCTGGGGAGAATAGGGCACCTCTAACCTGGGCCTGAGAGGAGAGAGTCAGGGAAGGCTCCCTAAAAGATGTAAACTCTGAGCCCATAAGAGATGTAAACCTATAGTTTAATTAGGCCAGGATGAAGGGTGCAGGGAGAGAGAACCGTGAAGGAAGGGGTGCTGGAGCCACTCTTGAGTGGAAAGGTAGGAAGCACTGCATTAAGAAAGATAGGGCAGGAATTGCTGCCAGAAGGAACCATTGCACAATGGGAGAAACATGCACAGTGGATTGGAGAAAGGCCTCTTTTACTCTGTTTTATGCTGCTGTGACATAATACCACAGACTGGGTAAGTTATAATGGATGGATATTTTGGCTCATGGTTCTGGAGGCTAGGAAGTCCAAGATCAAGGGGCCACATTTGGAGACGGCCTTCTTGCTGTGTCATCCCATGGCAGAAGGCAAAGTGAAGGTGAGAGAGAGGACGGGGTGAACCTGTCCTTTTATAAGGAGCACACTCCCACAATAATGGCATTCATGCATTTGCGTTACCTTCATGCCCTAATCATCTCTCTCTAGGCCTCTCCTCTCAACCCTGCACTGGGGATTAAGTTTCCAACATGTGCTTTCGGGAGACACATTTAAACCATAACTAGCCCTTAGTGGTCCAATCTCTAAATTTTACAAGTGGCGAAACTGAAACCCAGAGAGGTCTTAAGCTTTCTCAAGGGTAAAATTGAGGATCCATGACTAAATGTTACCCAAGACTCCCTTGAACTCTAATAATTAATCATAATTAACTTTTTGGTCCAGGGAGGTTGTTAATATTCCCATTTGACTGTTGAGGAAATTGAGAGAGAAAAATGATCTGGCCAAGGCCAACATAGCTAGTTAGTGGCAGAGTCAAGTTTGGAATTTGCACTCCAAATACTAAAATCCTGTGTGAGTTCTCCTGTGTCACACTGCCTCCAACACCAATTCTAAAGACCTCTGAGGCTGTCTACACCAATGGTACTCAGACTCTGTGGCACCTGAGAACACGTGGGAAGTTTTAAAACCCCAGAGCACACACCAAACCCAGAGCAGTTATATCAGAATCTCTGGGTCATGGCCCAGGCATCAGTATTTTACAAAACTCTCCAGGTGATCCCAATGTTCCTGTGCCTACATCACTTGGCAATCCTGCTAAAATGTAGATTCTGGGGTGTGGCCTGGGCAATGGAATTTTTTTTTTTGAGACGGAGTCTCGCTCTGTCACCCAGGCTGGAGTGCAGTGGCCGGATCTCAGCTCACTGCAAGCTCCGCCTCCCAGGTTTACACCATTCTCCTGCCTCAGCCTCCCAAGTAGCTGGGACTGCAGGCGCCCGCCACCTCGCCTGGCTAGTTTTTTGTATTTTTTAGTAGAGACAGGGTTTCACGGGGTTAGCCAGGATGGTCTCGAGCTCCTGACCTTGTGATCCGCCCGTCTCGGCCTCCCAAAGTGCTGGGATTACAGGCTTGAGCCACCGCGCCCGGCCAGGCAATGGAATTTTTTAAAGCTCCCCAGGTGGTGTTGATGCCACTGTTTCAGGCATCCAGACTCCTTCAATTAGAAGGGAGTCTACACACTGCCATGCGTCCCTTTGGCTGCCTTCTTTACAGGTCTTCTCTTTCTCTCACTTTCACACATGTGCACCTACCTTCTTCCTGGCCTAGGCTTTTAAATGCCATGCTTCTAACCAAGAGGAGTTTTCCATCAGGAATGCAGAGCCCCACAGAAGGTCGCTACTCATGAAAACACTGACTGCACTGCTGACTTGACAGCCTGACAGACACATGGGGACCTCAAGGGCAGAGCTGGGACTGGAATGAAGCAAGTCAGGTGCTAGTGCACAATGTTTATTTTATTTTATTTTTATTTATTTATTATTTTATTTTATTTTTTATTTTATTTTTATTTTTTGGAGACAGAGTCTCGCTCTGTCGCCCAGGCTGGAGTGCAGTGGCACCATCTCGGCTCACTGCAAGCTCCGCCTCCCAGGTTCATGCCATTCTTCTGCCTCAGCCTCCCAAGTAGCTGGGACTACAGGTACATGACACCATGCCCTGCCTACTTTTTTGTATTTTTAGTAGAGATGGGGTTTCACCATGTTAGCCAGGATGGTCTCGATCTCCTGGCCTCATGATCCGCCCACCTCGGCCTCCCAAACTGCTGGGATTACAGGCGTGAGCCACTGCGCCCGGCCCACAATGTTTAAAGAGACAGTCCCTCTCAGGTTCTTGCAGCTGCTGACCTTGTGCTTGTACAAACCTAAGAGTGAGTGTCTCCTTAAGTTTTGCTTTCCAGGCACCTGGCCTCACTCTAGTCTGAATGGACCCAGGCTCCGCCTCTTCCTCCTCCACCCAGCCTCCCCCTGAAGCCTGCCTATCCTAGAACCTTCCAGTTTATTTTTACTCTGTCCTCCATTTCCTTCCAGAAGGCAGTTGCTATTCCTACCTCCTCAGCACCTCATTCTTGGGCTCCATTCCACCTTTCTAGGCACAAGGCAGCTTCCTAAAATAATGATTTTTCAAAGTGTGGTTCCCGGACCAGCAGCATAGGCATCACCGGGAACTTGTTAAAAGGCAAATCCTCAGACCTTATGCCAGACTTACTGAATCAAAACTTGGAGGTGGGGCCCCTTGGTCAGTGATTAACCAAGCCCTCCAGGTAATCCTGATGCCTGCTTAAGTTTGGGGTCCACTGTCTGGAGGATGGAGCAGGCAGCAGCCCTGGATTGCAAGCCTGGCTCTGCCCTGACTCCTGGTGACAGAGGTCTCTGGGCCTGTCTGCCCTCCTTGAGTACAAGGAGGAGGCAGCTGCAGGATACTCATGAAAAGACTCCTTCAACCCTGTCTTTCAGGTCTCCTGCCCCTTGGGATGTGCTCACCAACCTTGCTCCATTGCAGGCTGAACTGCCCGTGGCAATTGTCTCACCCTGGGGCAACTCCTGGGCAAAGCTGTGTGTAGCAGCCTCCTCTGTCTCCATGGACATCATTAGCTGAAGAGTCTTGCTGGCTGAGGAGATCTGACCTCGGAAACAGAGTCTAAACAAAGAGAGGGCTTTCTGCAGCTGCCGCTGGAGAGGCACTGTGAGCTGTGGGAAAATGTGGCTCCCCGGGCTAACTGCCAGTGGTCAGGGCAGCTGGGAAGGGGTTTGGGAAATGCACATTCCTGTGGCTGCTGGCAAAAGTAGCTCCAAGCAGGCATCACCCAGACCAGTCAGACTCACCTCCTCTCAAGTCCTGCATCCACTGGAGAGAAGGTACCCAGTGGCCTCATGCATTTTTGCATCCCTCATTCAGCCTCACGTTCCCAGCAAGAGAGCCCTCTGCTTCCAAGATGGTGCCTCGAACGCTGCATCCTCTGGAGGGGAGGAGCACTGTGTCCTTACATGGAGGAGGAACAGAAGAAAGAGGACTCACTCCCACAATCCTCTTTATAGCAGATTTTAAAAATCCATTCATGGGGGCAGAGCCCTCACGGCCTAAGCACCTCCCATTAGGCCCCACCTGCCAATACTGTTGGGTTGGGGATTAAATTTCCAACACACGACTTTTGGGGGACACACTTAAATCATAGCACCTACTATGTTCTAGATCATTCTGTTTTACCTGTGTTCACTCATTTAATTCTCACAATGTATTGTAATAAGACTAATGTTACTATTATTAACAATATAAGTACTCTCAGAATACTAATTTTACTTAGAAAGAAACCAAGGAACAAAGAGGTTAGGTGACTTGCCCTAGTAGCTGCAGAGCTTAGATTGGAACCCAGGTGGTCTGGTTCCTAACTGGCTTTTAGCCACGAGGCTCTACCCTCTTCCTCACCACACGTGAGAGATCACCATAAATTAACATGTTAAACAGAAGGACAGGCACACAGAGAGTCAGAAGCCCAGGCTCCCTCATGGGGATGTGACAGGTCAGTTTTCTGCTTTACCCCTCAATTTTCTCATCTGTAAAAGGGGTTAATAATTCCTGTACGGCCACACCCCCTCCCAAGGATGTGGTGAGGATTAAGAGGGTGATGGAGGTAATGACTGGGCATGAATTCAAGAGGGAGGGGCCAGATGAAATGGTAGAAGGGGCTTCCATTTACCTGGGCTCACCTGGCCTGCCTGAGCTCATAGGTCAGTTGTAACACCCCACTACCTGCCATTCGTATGGCTTTTTACAGACAGAAACCTGAGGTTCAGAGGGAAGTACCTTGCTCTAGGTCATAAAGCTCAGGTTGTGTAAGGTGAGAAGGAACTCAGCAGGTGCACAAAAGCAGCCAGAGCCAGCAGCAGCTCCTCTCTCTCTAGTTTGCAATATATTTGAAATTTATCACAACAGAAGCAATAGGAGACACGTGAAGATGGCCAGAGTCAGGTCTGGAACCAGGGTGTCTGTGTCCACTGTTCTCATTCTTAACCTGGGTGCTATGTATGATTCACAGTTGGGTGAAGGCTGAGCTTCACTGAGGCTGGAGAGCACTCATGTTCCCACTCAGGCCCCATCTCCAGTCTGCAGATGGTGGCCTCTCCGCAGGTGGGCAGTGAGGCCTGAGTGCAGACATCCAAGGGAGATAAGAAGTGCTGAAGTCTGGTGGTCCAGGGAGTTGGCTCTGAGTCTGCATCTTTGGACCAGGTCACAGGAGTCCAGCTGTCTGCTCCTTGCCTCACAGCTCCTTCCCCAGCCACTCTGAATGGACCCAGAAGGAACTCAGGCTGGTGACCACGGGTAGTCAGAGCTGCTTGTAGAACATTAGAGCGCACTCAGAGCTTCGAATCAGCCTAGAGGTCAATGTCCATCAACTGATGCGGGGAGGCTGGAGGTTTCTAAGGGAGAGATAGAAGCATTTGCAAGGAAGCAGGACTCCTGAAATGAAAGCGATAAAGACTTCCAGCCCTATAAGAGTTACAAGTACTGAAGCATACCTGGTGGCCTGGAGTGGTCCTGAGCAAGGCTCAATAACAAGGATGAAGCAGGAAGAGGACTCTAACATAGAATTCACCATGAAGGGAGGGAGATGGCACCAGCTGGCTTACACCTACACTGAGGCAAAGGATGGGAGAGAACATGAAGGTAGGCGGTGCTTTATCCTTCTTATAAATGTAAACATTAACCAAATCCAGTCTTAGGTATTCTCCCAAGACAAATAAAAACATACGACCACAAAAAGAATTGTTAAAAAACCAAAAGTCCACAGCAGCTTTGTTCACAATGGATAAAAGCTTGAAATATCCCAGGTGACCATCAACAGAAGAGTGGACAAACTGTGGTATATCCACACAACAGGATACTGTGCAAAGAAGACACAAATTAGTGATACACACATCCACATGCATGAATCTTAAAAACACTGGACTGACTAAAAGAGGCCTTTTATGGTATGACTCAATTCACATGATGTCCTAGAATAGATACAATTAAGCTCTGGTGGAAACAAAAACAAAAACAAAAAAACCAAAAAACCAGAAAAGTGTTTGCAGGTGGAGGTGGGAGCAATGGGAATTGGATGGGAAAGAGCATGAGTGGACTTCCTGGTGTGAAGAATATGTTCTATCTCTTGATGAAAGGTTTGAATTACATCAGTGGATGAATTTAGCAAAACTCTTTGAATAGTAGACTTAAGATTTGTGCATTTGATTAATATAAAAATTTACCTTAAAAAATCTGTAAATGCATATGGAATGCTAGTTAATGATATACATGTTGAAGTGTTTCTGGGCAAAACATATTTTTTAGTTTCTTGTTTTAAAATGCATTTAAAAATAAGATGGATAGACAGATGGATCAATTGATAGATGATAAAGCAAATAAGGCCAAATGTTAATTTTGGTGGGTATATGGATGTTTGCTTTATAACTTTAAAAATTTTCCGCTATGTTTGAATATTTTTGTAACAGACTGTTGTGAGGAAAATAACTGGTGGTAATTGTATTTCTTTCTTTCTTTCTTTTTTTTTGAGATGAAGTTTCACTCTTGTTGCCCAGGCTGGAGTGTAGTGGTCCAATCTCTGCTCATTGCAACCTCTGCCTCTCAGGTTCAAGCAATTCTCCTGTCTTAGCCTCCAGAGTAGCTGGGATTACAGGTGCCTGCCATCGTGCCTAGCTGAATTTTTGTATTTTTAGTAGAGACGGGGTTTCACCATGTTGTCTAGGCTGGTCTCAAACACCTGACCTCAGGCGATCCACCCGCCTCAGCCTCCCAAAGTGCTGGGATTACAGGCATGAGCCACCACGCCTGGCCTAATTGTATTTCTTAACCGGACCCTGTATTAGTTCATTTTCATGTTGCTGATAAAGACATACCCAAATCTGGGCAATTTACAAAAGAAAGAGGCTTAATTGGACTTATAGTTCCATGTGGCTGGGGAAGCCTCACAATCATGGTGGAAGGCAAGGAGGAGCAAGTCACGTCTTACGTGGATGGCAGCAGGCAAAAAGGGAGCTTGTGCAGGAAAATTCTCCCTTATAATAACCATCAGATCTCGTGAGATTTACTCACTATCATGAGAACAGCATGGGAAAATCTGCACCCATAATTCAATTACTTCCCACTGGGTCCCTCCCACAACACATGGGAATTCAAGATGAGATTTGGGTGAGGACACAGTCAAACCTTCCCTCAGACCCTGACTGACATAGTCTGTGTGTACTCTAATTTACTCACGTATTCTTCTATAGATTGACATTTTAGATTGACATTTATGGTTGCTAGCAAGGCTGCAAGCCTTATTTGTCTGCTGGGCACATATAAGAGCATATTTCTCAGGCAAAGACCTAGAAGTGACTTTGCTGGATGAAAGGGTCTTCTTTACTTAATAAGGGGCCAGGGGAAACCAGGCCCAGAGAGGGAAAGGATTTACTCAGGCTCACACAGAAAGTCATGGTGGAGCTGGAATTGGGCACTTGCTCCCATGCTCTCTGGTTGCAAAATGTAGAACTTTTCGTTGCTTCCTTGTCTTTCAGCCAATGCCCATCTTTACCTTGGCATACAGAAATGGTGGAGACTGAGTTAGGTCAGGGTGATGAGATCTTTAGAGAAAAGTGATCAGCAGAAGGGAAGTCTCAGAGAAGGTGGCCACTGTCACCTTCACCCTCATCACGGCTTCCATTCCTAACTCAGAAGTGCAGCAAAAGAAACAGATGGCAGGATGGGCGCGGTGGCTCATGCCTGTAATCCCAGCACTTTGGGAGGCCAAGGCGGGTGTATCACTTGAGGTCAGGAGTTCAAGACCAGCCTGGCCAACATAGTGAAACCCTGTCCCTACTAAAAATACAAATATTAACTGGGCATAATGGCACACATGTAATTCCTAGCTACTTAGGAGGCTGAGGCACAAGAATCACTTGAACCCAGGAGGCAGAAATTGCAGTGAGCCAAGATTGCATCACTGCATTCCGGCCTGGGTGACAGAGTAAGACTCTGTCAAAACAACAACAACAACAACAACAACACAAACAAAAAAAAAGAGGAAAAAGAAAGAGCAAACAAGCAGAGGGAGGAGGCTTTACTTTTCCTAATGAACATAGCCTGGCCAATGACTAAAAATAGAGTAGGCTGGGCTTCTGGTTCCAAAATGGCAGCATAGAAGCAAGTTGGTTTCACTGCCCCCTCCATAGAAAACCAAAAACAAATATACAGTGCCGAGATTATCACCAGTAATATCCCAGAACTCAAGAATGAAGATGAGACAGTTCCTGGGGCCACAGAGAATTGAAAAATCTCTAAGCAGACAGTAAGAAGAACTGGACTTCCACAATTGTGAACCCCTTCCCCCATTCTTCCCAGCACCAAGAGCATGAAAATATTTTCCCCAACACACAATTTCTACAGTAGAAAAAATGAGATCGAGGTTGACAACCAGCTTCCCCACCATCTTGGGTTCCCTGGCTGTAGACCTCTGCCTAAACCATGGGAAGCATCACAAGTGACGAAAGAGAGAACTATCACTGAGGACAGGCAGAGAGAAAGTGGTGAGGTGGGACAAGCATCCCCATCTCTGGAAATTTTGCTTTGTAACTTTGCCAAAGGAGACACTAAATCAGAGTGGTGGTTCATTAGCACTATGCTGTAGGAGGTCCATTCCACAGGTCCCCTGGGCACAAACCCCTATCCAGGCTTCCCACACTGCTGAGATACTCCATTTAGGAAGGGCAGTGCTCCAATCTTTTACTATAGCCAAAGTAAATGTGGGCTTAAGATGCCATCTAGAGCCGAAAACAAGACAGTGATTTAGCAATAAAGAACCTCTAAGCAAATATATCCAATAAAAAGCAAAACAAGTCATATAGAGATTAAAATGAGTAACTAAATTTTCAATGCAAAGACATAGACACACATCCACAAGAACCAACAGCAGACAGAGAACCATGAACACTCCAAATGGACAAAGCAAGGAATCAGTAATGGACCCCAACGAGACAATGATGTGTGAGCCCTCTGACCAACAATTCAAAATAGCAGTTTTAGGGAAACTCAGGGATCTTCAAGATAATGCAGGAAAGCAATTTAGAAGTTTATTAGAGAGAGTCAACAAAGAGATTGAAATAACGAAAGAATCAAACAGAAATCTTAAAACTGAGAAATACATTTGCTGAATTGAAAAATTCATTAGAGGCTCCCAACAGCAAAATAGATCAAGCAGAGGAAAGAATCAGTGAGCTTGAAAACAGTCTATTTGAAAATACACAGTCAAAGAAGAAAAAAATAATGAAAAGCAATAGAGATCACTTACAAGATACAGAAAAATTACCTCAAAAGACCAAATCTAAGCATTATTGATGTTCAAGATGGAGCTGAGAAAGAGCAAGAGGTAGAAAGCTTATTTAAAGAAATAATAACAGAAAACTTCCCCAAACTTGAGAAAGATATAAACATCCAGGTACAGGAAGGCCAGAGAACACCAGACAGATTTGACTCAAACAACGTTACCCCAAGGCATATAATAATCAAACTCTCCAATGTCAAGGACAAAGAGAAGATCCTAAAAACAGCAAGAGAAAAGAAACAAATAAAACATAAAGTCTTTCTGGCAAGAGACTTCTCAGTGGAAACCATATAGGTCAGGAGGGAGTGACATGACATTTTTAAAGTGCTGAAAGGAAAAAACTGCCATCAAAAAATACTGTATCAAGCAAAGTTATTCTTCAAAAATGAAGGAGAGATAGACTTTTCCAGACAAACAAAAGCTGAGAGAATTCACAACCACCAGGTTCATCTTACAAGAAATGCTAAAGCTTGTCAGATAATATCCACTATAAGGAAAAAAGAAAGAAATTCTAAAGGGAGTTCTTCAATCTGAAAGAAAACCCACTAATATGCAAAAACAGAACAAAATTTAAAATATTTGAGGGTATAAAACCCACTGGTAAAATTAAGTACATGGACAAATGCAGAATACTATAATACTGTAATTGTGGTATGAAATGTACTTATAACTCTAGTATGAAACCCCAAATATAAATCTGTCAAAAACAATAATAGCTACAACAACCTGTTAAGAGACAGGTAATATAAAAATATGTAAATTGAGACAACTAAGAGTCAAAATGTGGAGGGGATGGAGTTACAATGTAAACTTTTATTTTCATTTTTTCTTTATTTCTATTGTATGTGATCTAAAATAAGATACCATCTCTTTAAAATAATGTTACATCTATAAGATTTTTTTTTTTTGTAAACCACATGGTAACCACAATGTAAAACCCTATAGTAAGTTCACTAAAAATAAAAAACAACAAATTAGGCCAAGCATGGTGGCTCAAACTTGTGATCCCAGTACTTTGGGAGGCTGAGGTGGGCAGATCAGCTGAGCTCAGGAGTTTGAGATCAGCCTGGCCAACATGGCAAAACCCTGTCTCTACTAAAAATACAAAAATTAGCCAGACATGGTGGTGGGTACCTGTAATCCCAGCTACTTGGGAGGCTGAGGCAGGAGAATCACTTGAACCTGGGAGGCAGGGGTTGCAGTGAGCTGAGATTGCACCACTGCACTCCAGTCTAGGAGACAGAGCAAGATTCTGTCTCCAAAAAAACCAACAAAGACAAATTAAAATATACTGCCAGAACATACTTCCAGAGAAAATCACTGAACCACAAAGTAAGACAGTAAGAAATGAAGAAAGGAAGAGAGGAGTTACAAAACAATCAGAAAACAAACAACAAAATGACAGTAGTAAGTCCTTAGTTGTCAATAATAATACTAAATATAAAGGAACTCAATTCTCCAATTAAAAGGCAGAGAGTGGCTGAGATAAAGAAATGAGATCCAACTATATGCTGCCTACAGGAAACCCACCTGTAAAGATAGGCTGAAAATGAAGGGGTAGAAAAAGAGTTCATACAACTGGAACAGAAAAAAAAAAAAAAAAAAGCAGAAGTAGCTATAGCTATAGTTAGATAAATACACTACAAGTCAGTCAAAGATTGTAAAAAGGGACAAAGAAAGTCACTATATAATGATAAAGGGATCAATTTCTCAGAAGGATATAACAATTTAAAATACATAGGCATCAACACCAGAGATCCCAAATATGAAAAGCAATCTAAAGGAAGAGATAGATTGCAATACAATAATAGTAGGGGACTTTAACACCCCACTCTCAGTAATGGAAAGATCATTCAGACACTCTACAATAAATTTTTTAAATTAGCTGGGTGTGGTGGTGTATGCCTGTAGTTCTAGGTACTCAGGAGGTTGAGATGGGAGGATCACTTGAGCCCAGGAGTTCAAGGCTTCAGTGAGGTAAGATTACACCATTGTGCTCCAGCCTGGATGACACAGTAAGACTCTGTCTCTTAAAAAACAAACCAACAAAGCTGAAGAATTAATACCAATTCTACTCAAACTCTTCAAAAAAAATAGAGGAGGAATATTTCCAAACTCATTCTATCTATGAGGCCAGTATTACCCTGAAATCAAAACCAGGCAAGGATACAACAAGAAAAGAAAACTATAGGCCAATATTTCTGATGAACCAAGATGCAAAAATTCTCAATAAAATACTAGGAAACCAAATTCTACAACACATTAAAGAGATCATTCACGATGATCAAGTGGGATTTATCCCCGGGATGCAAGGATGGTTCAACATACACAAATCAATAAACATACATCACATTCACAGAACAAAGAACTAAGAATGAAAACCATATGACTATTTCAATAGATGCCAGAAAGGCATTTGATAAAATTCAACATCCATTTATGATAAAGACCTTCATCAAACTGGGAATGGAAGGAACATACCTCAAAATAATAAAGGTCATATATAACAAATCAATAGCTAACATTGTTCTGAACAGGGAAAAATTGAAGGCCTTTCCTCTAAGATCTGGAACAAGACAAAGATGCCTATATTTTTTACCACTTTTATTCAATGTAATACTGGAAGTCCTGGCTAAAGCAATTAGGCAAGAGAAAGAAATAAAGGGCATCCCAATTGGAAAGTAAGAAGTCAAATTAGCCTTGCTCTCAGACAACTATTTAGAAAAACCTAAGGTCTCCACCAAAAAAACTGTTAGAACTGATAAATGAATTCAGTAATGTTGCAGGTTACAGAATCAGCATACAAAAGTCAGTAGCATTTATATATGCAAACAGTGAATAATTTAAGAAAAATCGATAAATCCATTTACAATAGCTACAAAGAATATAAAATATGCAGAAATCATATTTTAGCCAAAGAACTGAATTTAGCCAAAGAACTGAAACATTTATACAAGGAAAACTATAAAACATTGATGAAAGAAATTTAAGAGGACACCAAAAAATGGAAAACTATTCCATGCTCACGGATTGGAAGAATCTGTATTGTTAAAATGACAATACTACCCAAAGCAATTTACAGATTCAATACAATGCTTATCAAAATACTAATGACATTCTTCACAGAGATAGGGAAAAAAATTCTAAAATCTATATGGAAATTTAAAAGACCCTGAATAGCCTAAACAATTCTGAGCAAAAAGAACAAAGCTGGAGGCCTCACACTACCTGACTTCAAAACTTACTGCAGGCTGGGTGGGGTGGCTCATGCCTGTAATCCCCACACTTTGGGAAGCCAAGGTAGGCCAATCACCTGAGGTCAGGAGTTCAAGACCAGTCTGGCCAACATGGCGAAACCCTGTCTCTACTAAAAATATGAAACTTAGCCTGGCATGGTGGTGCATGCCTGTAATCCCAGCTACTCGGGAGACTGAGGCAGGAGAATTGCTTGAACCCTGGAGGCGCAGGTTGCAGTGAGCCGAGATCATGCCACTGTACTCCAGCCTGGGCAACAGAGCAAAACTGTCTCAAAAACAAACAAACAAACAAAAAACTTACTGCAAATCTATAGTAACCAAATTAGAATGGTACTGGCTATAGAGATAGGTATAGATACATATATGGAACAGATCAGAGCACCCAGATATAAATCCATGCATTTTCAGTCAAGAACATGCAATAAATATTTTTTCAATATATGAGGCTGGGAAAACTGGGTAACTATATGCATAAGAGTGAAGCTTGTCATCCCAGCACTTTGGGAGGCTGAGGCGGGCAGATCATGAGGTCAGGAGATCGAGACCATCCTGGCTAACAGGGTGAAACCCCGTCTCTACTAAAAATACAAAAAAATTAGCCAGGCGTGATGGCAGGCACCTGTAGTCCCAGCTACTCGGGAGGCTGAGGCAGGAGAATGGGGTGAACCCGGGAGGTGGAGTTTGCAGTGAGCCAAGATCATGCCACTGTACTCCAGCCTGGGCAATAGAGCGAGACTCCATCTCAAAAAAAAAAAAAAAAAAAATGAAACTTGTCTGGGCACAGTGGCTCACACCTGCACTTTGGGAGACCAATGCAGACAGATATCTTGAGCCCAGGAGTTTAAGACTAGCCTGGGCAACATGGCAAAACTTCAACTCTATAAAAAAATACAAAAACTGGCCAGGTGTGATGGCACATGCCTGTAGTCCCAGCTATTTGGGAGGCTGAGGTCAGAGGATCAATTGATCCCAGAAGTTTGAGGCTGCAATGAGCCATGAGCGTGCCACTGCACTCCAGCCTGGGTGAGAGAACAAGATCCCATCTCAAGAGAAAAAAAAAAAAAGAAAGAAAGAAAGAGAAAGAAAGAAAGAAAGAAAGAAAGAAAGAAAGAAAGAAAGAAAGAAAGAAACTAGACTCCTATCTCTCACATACGCAAAAATCAAATAAAAATTGGATTAAATACTTAAAAATAACGCATAAAACTATAAAACTACTAGAGGAAAATATTGGAGAAATGCTGCATTTCTGCTAAATTTTTCCTGTAAGACCTCAACAGCACAGCTGACCAAAGCAAAACTAGACAAATGAGATTTCCTCAAGCTAAAAATCTTCTGCACAGCAAAGGAAACAGTCAACAAAGCGAAGAGACAACCCACAGAATGAGATAAAATATTTGCAAACTACTCATCTGACAAAGGATTAATAACCAGAATATGTAAGGAGCTCACAAAACTCATTAGCAAAAACCCAAATAATCTGATATAAAAATGGATAAAAGATCTGAATAGATATTTCTCAAGAGACATACAAATGGCCAACAGATACATGAAAAAATGCTCAACATCGCTAGTCATCAGAGAAATGCAAATCAAAACCGCAATGAGATATCATCTCACCCTAGATAAAATGGCTTTTTTTTCATTCCCACTGTTGGGAATGTAATATACTTATATACTTAGAAAAACCTAAGGACCTTAGAAAAAAATCTAAGCTATATATCCAAAAGAAAGGAAATCAATATATTGAAAAGATACCTGCACTTCCATGTTTATTGCAGCACCATTCACACAGCCAAAATATGAAGTCAACCTAAGGGCCCATCAATGGATAAATGGATTAAAAAACGTGGTTTATATACAGAATGAAATATTATTCAGCCATAAAAAAGAATGCAATCCTGTCATTTGCAGTAACATGAATGGGACAGGAGGTCATTATGTTAAGTGAAATAAGCCAAGTACAGAAAGACAAATATCGCCTATTCCCACCCATAAGTGGGAGCTAAAAAAGTGAATCTCATTAAGATAGAGAATAAATTGGTGGTTGCCAGAGGTTGAGAAGAGTAGTGGGGAGGAGGAGATGAAGAGAAGTTGATTAATGCATACAAATGTAGTTTGATAGAAGAAATAAGGCTTAGTGTTAGACCATTAAGGTGTCTATAGTTTACAATAATCTGTTGTATACTTCAGAATAGCTAGAAGAGAATAATTTGAATGTTTCTAACATAAAGGAAAGACAAATATTTAAGTGATGGATATCCCAAATACACTGATTTGATCTTTACAAATTATATAAATGTGTTAAATTATTACACATACCCCCAGACTATGTACATCTATTATGCATCAATAAAATTTTTAAAAAGATTCAAAGAACAACAACAAAGCAGGCTGGGCTGGTGAGGAAGACAGTAACATTGTAGGCAAAAACCTGCAACTCAGACCTGGGTGGACCACCTACAGACTTCTGGGGCTGTCAGGGCCAGCAGATACACAAAGACAGCCAGAGTCAGTTAGGCTGGGCTTCCTTCTCCACTCAGCAGTGTCTTTGCAATTCTTCTAATGGAAGAAAAGAAAGGTGAGAGGAGAGAAGACCAGAGTCAGGGAGATCCCTGTGAGGCAGATGAGAAACCTGGGGCAGGGGTGATGCTACCCCAAGGGGCAGGGGAGACAGGAGGGCAGGTCCCAAGGGCGTGAAGGACGTGTAAGTGCCAGGGGGCTATTTAGATGTGAAGAGGAGGACAGGAAGGAGCACGGGTGCCCCGGGACTCATCTGAACCCCTGTGTGTGTGGTACTGCTGTTCGCCATTCAGGAGCCAACGTTTAGCTCCTAGGGTAGGGAACAATTCTGAATTCATTTTTAGATATAGCAAGTGTCAGGGGAAGTTCTTGATGACTTCAGAATTATTACTTTTTGCGTGCAGAAAAAAGTAACAAACTATAAGAACCTATTTTTCCCTAAGCCTTTAAGATTAATTTCAAATTTTATTATCCTAACTGTAAATTCAAATTCCCTGAAACAGTCTCATTTACAACTCATTTTATTAAATCCCCTTAAGCCTTTTGAAGTGCATTTGTATATAAATGTGATGCATCTGTTTTTGTTTGGGGCACTTTAGTGCCTGACTAACAAGTAAAACCTTTCCAAACACTTAAAATTAGTCTTGTAAATTTAATAAATTAAAGTAATAAATATGATGAATCTCAGATTCTCATAAACATTTCAATACTATTTACTAAACTCATCAAATTATTTTACAACTTTTAATGCAAAATCACAAGTCAAAAATCAGTTACTTAATTACACATTTACAGTGTAATCTCAGATATGCCAAATTCTCTTACACATCACAAAACCTACAAATACAAAGTATATACAGATCATTCCTAAGTTTAACACAAATGTATTACTATTAATTGACTTCATTATTTATGTATTTAATTTATACCTTCCAGGGGTTAAAAAGACACCTTTTTACTAAGGGAACTGCTTTCTCATCCCAAGAAAACTGAGGTTGCCAACCCAGCTACAGCACCCTCATTTCAGGTGAGCTGAGGTTCTGGGTCAGTCATTACAGTCATGCTATTATTACCATCTCACAGGCTGCAGGTACTGGTGGCCAGAGGTAGTGGTTGGCACTGAAGACTCAAACCATAATTATCCTGGGTGATTCCTCTCAAGCACTTTTTAATGTGACTTCAAGGGGTTCCAAGCCCAGGGCAGCTGGACTCTCAATTCAGGCCCCTTAGATTCAAGTTACACCATGACCTAAATTACGTAGCTAATTTGAGTTTGCGACACCCCTCCCCTCAACAATTGTGTTGTACCTAGTTTCATCTAACTTATCACTTGTGTAATACCAACTTGAATTCCCTATTTTTTTCTATTTTTTTCTTTTTGACAGGGATATCACTTATAACAAAATTTAAAATAACACCTGATTGGATTCTATCTGACTCCATGCCTTTCTTTGCCTGGCTTGGTGGTCTCTCTCTCTCTCTCTCTCATATATATATATATATATGTGTGTGTGTGTGTGTGTGTGTGTGTGTGTGTGTGTATCCCTATATATATGTAAAATCAATATATATCTATATATCTAAAATCTATATCTATATATAGATTTTTTTTTGAGGCAGGGTCTCACTCTATCCCCCAGGCTAGAGTGCAGTGGCGTGATTTCTGCTCACTGTAACCTCCACCTCCTGGGTTCAAGTGATTCTCGGGCCTCCGCCTCCTGAGTAGCTAGGATTACAGGTGTCCACCACCACGCCCAGCTAATTTTTGTATTTTTAGTAGAGATGGGGTTTCACTATGTTAGCCAAGCTGGTGTTGAACTCCTGACCTCAGGTGATCTGCCCACCTCAGCCTCCCAGAGTGCTAGAATTACAGGCGTGAGCCACCAAGCCTAGCCGTCAGTAAACTATATTAATTTTAATGACATTGCACAAAAGGTGGGACAAACCAATGGAGATATTATAGTGGGTGTGTTGATCTCTTTAAGAGAGCCTGTGACAGGGTGGAGTTGACTGACAGTTGAATTCATCACAGCATTCACCCCAAGGCCATGCTTTCCAGGACTGCTCCCAGCTCAAGACTCAGCACAGAGGGATACTGGTGCTGGCCCCTTCCTGCCTACCACACAATTCCTCTAACAGGCTACCTGTATTTGGTAACTTTCCCTGGCCAAGACCTTTCTAGAGTTGCATGGGATCTGATACTCTTCCTTCCTGACAATCTTTCCTTCCCATTCTCCTTCCATAGGTGTCAGACCTGCATCATTGTCTGAAGGTCCTCCCCACCTGCTCCTACTCCAGCACCCTTTCTCCTTTACAGGTGTTTCTCCTAATACATCTATTGCACGTTGGACCCTATCCTGGTGCCTGCATCTTGGAGGACCCACCCCAGCAGAAGTAGAGTGTCAGAGAGCAGACAGTAGAACGATGGGCTTTGGGGCCCCACTTCCTCACTGACTGGCTGTGTTAAGGAGGCTTCCATCCCAAGTGGGACATGTGGAATGTGGGACATTGATAGTCCTTGGCACAACGTGGTGGCCCAACTGCTGAAAATTTCACAAGTGATGTCTTGGGAAAATGTCCCAGTGGAGAATAACACCCTTGATGGTACAATAATACACATACTTGAAGGAATAGGGGGAACAAGGCCAATAAGAACTGTGGATTTGGCCGGGTTTGACCAAGGTGTGACACCCTGCAGAGGGATAATGAGAAATTCAGGGCATTTAACAAACAGTTAAAGTGTGAGAGCCTGAGCTGCCACTTCGGTAGAGCACAAAGAAATCATTACCTTTGCCATGACAGCAGACTCAGAACTTGATAGAGTTGCTGAGGGCCATAGATGTTCAAATGTCCAGGGAAGACAGGTCTATTAAGCTAAGGCAGGTTCTGGTTAGGGAAACATGAAACCTTGAAACATGAGTGGGGACCTCTGGGGGATGTCTACAAGAATCTGCAGGGTCTGTAGACCCCTCCTGAACGGCCAGCATTTCCAGAGGTGGCCCACCTTTCTGTAGTACAAGCTTGCATTTCCTCCTTGTAGGAAGGCACTGCAGAAACCTTGCACTGCCCCTACTAACCCCTCTCTCCTCAAGGAAG
Organism: Macaca nemestrina; assembly: GCF_043159975.1. Taxonomy (NCBI): domain Eukaryota; kingdom Metazoa; phylum Chordata; class Mammalia; order Primates; family Cercopithecidae; genus Macaca; species Macaca nemestrina. The sequence continues at coordinate 67,661,368 of NC_092138.1, forward strand.
CAGGAGCCCTGTCCTCAGGAGCTGCTCCCCCTTTGCCAGGCTGATAACCAGGATTAAATCCTAGAACCTGGCTTGGGACATGCTGAGTCTGATAAGGGAGGAAAGAGATTACACCTCAAAGGAGGTGCGAGAATTAGCTAGCATGTAGCATGAGAAGCCAGAAGAATAGCCCTGGGATTGGATTTTGGGGGTGCTTGATCAGGAGGCTGGAACGTATGATTAACTAAGAGAGAATTTGTTGACTTGGGGGCACTTTTTTGGGACTCTGAGACTTACCCCAGCAAGGACTTCAAGGTTAGAGGCAAATTCACAGGTAAGGTGGCTATTAGAAGAAGACTGGCAATGCTGATGGACAAGCTGAGCAAGGTGATGATGCCAGAGTTACCTTGGCAGGTGGTAGAAGGAGGGCTCACAGGCTCAGGTAGGTAAACATGCTGGAGTGGATTTCTTATATGAGGCCAGAAGATCCACCCGAAAATTATGTTCTATGGGATGCCCCAAGGACTTGACATTCACCAAACCGTCAAGTTTGTTCTGGTGACTGGAGCATCCACACCCCTAAGTGGTGACTGTCCTCTGCCAACTGGGGTTGACAGGAGGACAGGCAGTCACAGAACTGGGTTTGTAGACAGCCATAAACATCACAGGTCTTGAAATAATAGAGAGGCCAGGTGGTAGCACTTATGGGGTGGTGATGCAGGCAATATGGTAACAACCAGCCAGACTGGAGCTTCCCACCACAGGAAGTTGTAGTGGTGGAAAGAGAACATAGGGCCTATTATGGACTGGATGTCTGTTCCCTGCACCATATTCTTTTGTGTGTGTGTGTGTGTGTGTGAATACAGCTATTTTTTTCTTTCTTTCTTTCTTTCTTTCTTTCTTTCTTTCTTTCTTTCTTTCTTTCTTTCTTTCTTTCTTTTATTATTATTATTATACTTTAAGTTCTAGCGTACATGTGCATAACGTGAAGGTTTGTTACATATGTATACTCGTGCCATGTTGTTGTGCTGCACCCATCAACTCGTCATTTACATCAGGTATAACTCCCAATGCAATCCCTCCCCCCTCCCCCCTCCCCATGATAGGCCCCAGTGTGTGATGTTCCCCTTCCCGAGTCCAAGTGATCTCATTGTTCAGTTCCCACCTATGAGTGAGAACATGCGGTGTTTGGTTTTCTGTTCTTGTGATAGTTTGCTAAGAATGATGGTTTCCAGCTGGATCCATGTCCCTACAAAGGACACAAACTCATCCTTTTTTATGGCTGCATAGTATTCCATGGTGTATATGTGCCACATTTTCTTAATCCAGTCTGTCACTGATGGACATTTGGGTTGATTCCAAGTCTTTGCTATTGTGAATAGTGCCGCAATAAACATACGTGTGCATGTGTCTTTATAGCAGCATGATTTATAATCCTTTGGGTATATACCCAGTAATGGGATGGCTGGGTCATATGGTACATCTAGTTCTAGATCCTTGAGGAATCGCCATACTGTTTTCCATAATGGTTGAACTAGTTTACAATCCCACCAACAGTGTAAAAGTGTTCCTATTTCTCCACATCCTCTCCAGCACCTGTTGTTTCCTGACTTTTTAATGATCGCCATTCTAACTGGTGTGAGATGGTATCTCAAAGAATCAATATCGTGAAAATGGCCATACTGCGCAAGGTTATTTATAGATTCAATGCCATCCCCATCAAGCTACCAATGACTTTCTTCACAGAATTGGAAAAAACTGCTTTAAAGTTCATATGGAACCAAAAAAGAGCCCACATCTCCAAGACAATCCTAAGTCAAAAGAACAAAGCTGGAGGCATCACGCTACCTGACTTCAAACTATGCTACAAGGCTACAGTAACCAAAACAGCATGGTACTAGTACCAAAACAGAGATATAGACCAATGGGACAGAACAGAGTCCTCAGATATAATACCACACATCTACAGCCATCTGATCTTTGACAAACCTGAGAGAAACAAGAAATGGGGAAAGGATTCCCTATTTAATAAATGGTGCTGGGAAAATTGGCTAGCCATAAGTAGAAAGCTGAAACTGGATCCTTTCCTTACTCCTTATACGAAAATTAATTCAAGATGGATTAGAGACTTAAATGTTAGACCTAATACCATAAAAACCCTAGAAGAAAACCTAGGTAGTACCATTCAGGACATAGGCATGGGCAAAGACTTCATGTCTAAAACACCAAAAGCAATGGCAGCAAAAGCCAAAATTGACAAATGGGATCTAATTAAACTAAAGAGCTTCTGCACAGCAAAAGAAACTACCATCAGAGTGAACAGGCAACCTACAGAATGGGAGAAAATTTTTGCAATCTACTCATCTGACAAAGGGCTAATATCCAGAACCTACAAAGAACTCAAACAAATTTACAAGAAAAAGACAAACAACCCCATCAAAAAGTGGGCAAAGGATATGAACAGACATTTCTCAAAAGAAGACATTCATACAGCCAACAGACACATGAAAAAATGCTCATCATCACTGGCCATCAGAGAAATGCAAATCAAAACCTGCACCGTATTCTTATGTTGAAACCCTAACCCTCAGTGTGATGGTGTTGAGAGCTGAGACCTCTAAGAGCTCATTAGGTTTAAAGTCATGAGGATGGAGCACCCATAATGGGATTGGTGCCTTCATAAGAAGAGGAAGAGACCAGAGCTCACTCTGTTTCTGCCATGTAAGGATACATCAAGAATGCAGCCATTTGCAAGCCAGGAAAAGGGCCTTCTCCAGGAATAGAATCAGCCAGCACCTTGACCTTGGACTTCCCAGCATCCAGAACTGTGAGAAATAAGTGTCTGTTGTTTAAGCCACCCAACCTATGGTATTTTGTCATTGCAACGTATGATTAATTTTAGGTGTCAACTTGACTGGATTGAGGGATACCCAGATGCTGGTGAAGCATTGTTTCTGGGTGTGTCTGTGAGGGTGCTTCCAGAGGAGATCGAATTATGAGGCAGTGGACTGATAGAGGAAGACCCACCCTTAATATGGGTGGGCACTCTCTAGTCAGCTGGGGGCCTGACTTGGACATTCACACAGAAGAAGAGGGATTCTCTCTCTCCCCCTTCTGGAGTGGGACACCTTTCCTTTTCCTGTCCCTGGACATCAGACTCCAGATTATTTGGCTTTTAGCCTCCAGGACTTGCATCAGCGTCCTCCAGGGGACTCTCTGGCCTTTGGCCTCGAACTGGGGCTGCACTATGGGCTTCCCTGGTTCTGAGGCTTCTAGACTTGTCCTGAGCCATGCTACCAGCATTTCTGGCTCTCCAGCTTGCTGATGGCCCATCATGGGATTTTTCCACCTCTGTAATCATGTGAGCCAATTCTCCCTAATAAATCCTTTTTCATATATCCTGTAGGTTCTGTCTCCTCTGAAGACGAATACACAGCCCAAGCCAACTGAGACAGTATACTTAGCAGTAAAATACATGGGTAGCCCACGAGGGTGCTGCCTAACACCTCCAATAGGAAGAACACATGAATAAAGGAGCAGGAGGCTAAGGATGGCCCCCTAGTAAGAGGGCATGGTTACCCACTCGGTTTATAGGCATGAGCCAGTTTTCATATCCAGAGTCTGTTGACCCAGGAGGAGGCTAGTCCCTAGGGAAAAGGATCCCAAAACACCACAGCAAGTATATCCTGTGATGACTCCCCCATTTCTCCTCCAAGGGATCTATGCCCACTTACTGCAGTGATTGTACACTGCGGAGTCCCACATACAGTCACACAGTCTCTGTCGTTGTGGTACAAAAGCAGTTGCAGACAAAACATAAACAAATGAGTATGGCTGTGTTCCAATAAGACTCTATTTATGGACACTGAAATTTGAATTTACATCATTTTCACATGTTACAAAATATTCTTCTTTTGAGTTTTTTTAAATGCTTAAATATAAAAAAATCATTCTTAGCTTTCAGGCCATACAAAAATGGGCAGTGGGCTGAATTCACAGGCCATATTTTGTCAGCTCCTCTTCTAGTATGTTGACATTTGTCAACTTAACATTTATAGTTTAAAAAAATGAATATTGTGGTCAAAGAAGCTGTACCCTCTTGGGGAGTCACCTTGATCCATGCTGCTCAAGTTCACTCCTGCTTGGGGACAAGACCCTTTACCTGTGTCGTTTTTCCTGTGTCTTAAGGCCCCCCCGAATCTTGTTTTTGAGCTCTCAAGAAATCTGGAATCAGTTAACTTCATAAACTCTCTGCCCAAGTAAGGCTTAATCTCACTTTATTATCGGAAGCAGTACTGTTCTTATCCATCTATCACAACCTCCACCACTGCCTCTCACTCCTTAAAACCAAGTCCTGGACCTTGCTTTTAGATAACAAAGGTCTACTAGTATGTTTTCCCAAACAAAGCAATCATCCACTAAGGTGAATTTAGCATTCATCTCTAAAATGCAATGACTCTGGCAAGCAGATTTTGGAATAATAAAAGTAATCCCCACTGTATATGGCTGACTTGAATCTCACCACAATCCTATGTGGATAGAAATAAGGAAATTGAGGCCGGGCGCGGTGGCTCACGCCTGTAATCCCAGCACTTTGGGAGGCCGAGGCGGGCGGATCACAAGGTCAGGAGATCGAGACCACGGTGAAACCCCGTCTCTACTAAAAATACAAAAAATTAGCCGGGCGCGGTTGTGGGCGCCTGTAGTCCCAGCTACTCGGGAGGCTGAGGCAGGAGAATGGCGTGAACCCGGGAGGCGGAGCTTGCAGTGAGCCGAGATCGCGCCACTGCACTCCAGCCTGGGCGACAGAGCGAGAATCCGTCTCAAAAAAAAAAAAAAAAAAAAAAAAGAAATAAGGAAATTGAGACGTTGTGAAATTGTGTAGAGACCCTAGCATTAAGCCAAACACTTCAGTGGATAGAAACTGGTTTAGTTAAAATGGAACCATAAAACATATGTGGGAATTGCTGTCTTCACTCTTATTCTGTGTATAGAAAGTGATTCCACTGACCTGGGGGTTGCAAACTCAAATGTCTTCAGATGCCAGATAGAGTAACATGAGTGACCAAAACGTGCCAGGTGTAGGAAAATAAGAGATGTTGGGGTCTGGGCCAAACTGGAATGTGCATTTCCCATCCAAACATCCTTTTTTTTTTTTTTTTTTTTTTTTGAGACAGAGTCTCACTCTGTCACCCAGACTGGAGTGAAGCAGTGCAATTTCAGCTCACTGCAACCTCTGCCTCCTGGGTTCAAGCGATTCTCCTACCTCAGCCTCCCAAGTAGTTAGGATTACAGGTGCCCACCACCATGCCCAGCTAATTTTTATATTTTAGTAGAGACAGGGCTTCACCTGTTGGCCAGGCTGGTCTCGATCTCCTGACCTCAAGTGATTCACCCTCCTCGGCCTCCCAAAGTGCAAGGATTGCTGATGTGAGCCACCATGCCTGGCCAACACTTTCAAAATAAAAATATATCCTTGTATAACAGTATGCTTCTTAAATAAAGCACATCCATGGGACAGATCCAACCCTTGGGCCATCAGTTTGCAACCTCTTATCTGTCCTTGCCATTTAGCTAACTGGTTCATGAACAAGACTGTGAAGAGTGACATCCTGAAAAAATCTCCCTTTGAAATCTCCAGATGCAAATCCCTTCATGGTAAAGACCAGCAAAATGAAGCCCAGGACAAGGAATGGATTTGTCCAAAGCAATACAACCAAACTGTTGTACCAGAACTGGGATTTGAACCCAGTTCACCTTAAGTCCCAACCCAGTGTTCCTCCTCTCCCTCACTGTGTCTATCTAAAGGAGCTCAAAACTGGAGATGTTAATGCTGGCAAAGTGAAGCCTGTAGCTGCTAATTCTGGCTGCATCACTTAATTCATCCACTAACTGGCCAAGTGAATGAAAAATGAATCAGCTGGGGCATTATGAGTAAGCGGCACTCAACTGCTTTCTGCCAGGCCAGAGCTGCCCTGTATCTGAAGGTCAGACCCCTATGTGGAATTTAACCACTTGGGCCCACATGACTGCAGGCAGCCAGACTGAGGAGAGGGGATGGATACTCACAGACTCAGGGTTTCTTCCAGGGCTCAGAGCCGTGCAGCCACCTCCCCACCCTCCCATGTGAGACTGAGATGATTTAAATATCAAATATCACAACTACAGGAGCCAAACACACGTTTCAATGTCACCCCAATTAGGGGGCTTGCAAAGTTGGATGGGCCCTTGAGGGAAGCACTGGGGACACCTGCTAGATGAGAGAACGAGGGCCCCGTTGCCATGGGGGTGCAGCATCCAACGCTTCATCTCGGGAAAATGGGAACTTTGGGGTCCATCTGTGCTGAATCTTGACAAATCCCAGCCCTTCTGTTGACCACTGCTGGCAAATGGACAGACAGGATCCTTACTGTGCGCGCTGGACAGTGTTCTTGTGAGAAACGAGGCACAGTGAAGGTGAGAACACTCTGAATAGCAAAGCAGTGAAACATCTTTGCTGTTACTGTGAAGGGTCCCTAAGGTAGAAATTGAGTGGGAGGGCTAATAGAAGTTCTTTTTAAGGAGTAAGGTACTATTACGGTTGTAGTTACTGATGTTGCTACCTAAAGGGCTCTATTCTATGAGACACAGCGTCTCCACATAGCCCCAGTGGCACAGTGAGAAAACTGAGCCATGGGCAGTTCTGGCAGCAGCAATGGAGGAAGACTTTCATACCGAGCTATGCGAAGACAGAAGGGAGGTACACAGGAAGCAGTGAGCATGCAATCACTGGGCGTGTTCAAGCTAGGGCTGGATTTGTCACTGATGCTGTGAGAGCATCCAGGCGTCTGATGGAAGGAGGAAATTTGCACGGAATCACCTCTCGGGTCCCTTTCAGGCCTCATGCACTGAATTTCAGATTTTGTTGGAGGTAGGGATAACGGGATGGGGATAAACCAGGAACCTGGAGCTGTGGGTCCAGGCCAGGCTCCATCTCAGCTTGCTGGAGCCCTCCCGTCCCTCCTCTCCCAGGCCCCTCCCAGGCTCTGCAGCCTAAGAGGAGTGGCTTCACCAGGTCAGTGCACCTGGGGTGCTTCAGTTGCAAATGCCTTTTCCAGTGGCCTCTCATGGAATGCCATATGTTGAAGTGTGGAGACAGTTTCTTGTCCCTTCTCTCCTGGTGACCTTGGTGGTCCCTTCTTGCAATGGAGGGCTTGGAGGAACAGAGTTTGGAAACCATGGCTTGGAAACAACCCCCTTTTTTTGGCTCTGGCAGTACCTGAACTTCCTACAAGTATTAGGCTTGTGTTCCAACATCAACTGGGAAGACACAGGGCCCCCTCTTCACAGAGTCTCAGTTTTGTCACACACAGACAGCCCTCTCAGGGCCTGAGCCCCTGTTCCTCCCCCATCCCCACCTGCTGGGCCCTGATAACTGAAGATGGGAGTGTGGATTTGTACTGGAAATGACTTGATTAATGCCTCGATTAATGCCTCTGTCTCTGTCAGAGATGGAGGATGAAAGGTTGTCAGAATTAGGAAAACACGCCCGCATCCCTGGGAAAATCAGTCCCTTTTGATATCCTGGCCTCACAATTAGTCTGTGGGGAGCCAGGGCTCTGTGATTCCTGAGGTGTCTTAACCATCTCGGCCGTCTTTGCCATGGCAGCCTGCACTTGGGTTGGGGAGTGCGAGATGCAAATCAGGCTTGATAATGCCAGCTCAGCCCCACCCTCCCTCTCTGCCAGTGCAAAACATGCTTCAATCTCCAGTTTATAACTCCCTGTTTTGCAAGTGATCTTGCAAAGGTGATCTGCAGAAAGGTGAGGATAAGTAATACCCAAGATCGAAGATGAAACTGAATTAGCCTGTTTGCATACCAATTTCTCCTTTGTGAGCTCCTTGAACACAGGAACGGCGCTTGTCTCAAAGGTGGGCACTGTAGGGGCTCCACCCAGCACACCTCACGTGTCTTTGCTGGCTCTGTGCACTCCCCTGCCTGCTGTGTGGTTTTCCTCTCAATGGGCTACACACCTGTGACTCTTCTTCAGCCGCCTGCCCAGGCTACTGGAAACTTTTCCAGTAAATGCAGACAGACTGAAGTACCTGGGAAATAAATCCCCTCAGCTAACGGCTGGCTGGTGTGGGGCTGTGATGCCTCACTCCCTGATCTTGGCACAGGACACCCTGAGACTTAACTTACACTGCAGAGTGCTGTGTGGGTCGGCACGAAGCTACCCTTTGTGGGACCCCCTTGCTTGGCTCCTTCCCTCCCTCTTCTGCTTCTACTCCCTTACTGGTTTCTCTGGGAGGCACCTTCTTGATAAGTCACTTGCACATGAATCCTTGTTACAGGGACTCCTTCTCTATCCCCAGCACCTGGGACAGGACCTGATTAGGGCTCAGTGATTGTGGTGAAGCTATGGAAAGGACTCTGGAGGTGAAGCCGAAAGCCTCATCCCAAAGATGAAGGAAGTGTGGCCTGATCTAGAACCCTAGTTCACAACCCTGGCCTCCAGACACTGTCGAGAGAAGGAATTCAAGGCTCAGTCAAAAATAGGAAAAGTACAGAGATTTATTGCAAAGCAAAAGTACACACTCAAGAATGGGGAGTGAGGGTGCGTTAAGAGAGAGTCACACAAGGGGGTTTGTGGTTTCTAACTTCATGGGTTTCTTTAACCAAGGGGTGGAATATCCATGAAGATTTCTGGGAAAAGGTGAGGACTTCTTGGAAATGTGGTGCCACCCATTATTATACTACATATGGGTGTTCCGGAACTGTTATGGCACTGGTGGGTGGGTGATTATGTTAATGAGCATATAATGAGGTCATTGGTGAAACTGAGGTCAAATCCAGTACCACGTTGGGTTGAGTTAGCCAGCTTGGCCACATCCTGATTTTCAGGGTCTTATTGGCCCAAGCTTCTGCAGCTATGTCAACAGTTTCATTTTTGTTATACAGCTATTTCAACGGGGGTGTGTGTGTGTGTGTGTCTGTGTGTGTGTGAAACTGCTGCCTGGAATTTTCTATTCTCCTGTGACCACCTTGTATTATTTCTGTCTCATTATATTAGTAACTGAGGCAGAAAGTGTTGAGAGCTCAGGAAGTGAAGGCAGAGGTCCACGAGGGCTTCCGGAAGAGAGAGGTCTCAGCCAAGGTGGGGAGGTAGAGAATCTGGAGAGTCTAGATTATATTAGGGAAGCAGAGAAGAGTGAATTAATCAGAGTCTTCACAACTCAGGTCTGATGGGACATCCCAATTCAGAGGACTCCTTTATCACAATGGCTAATCAGTGGGTTGGGTACCAGAGCCTGGGAAGGTGACCTCTGTAGGTGTGGGTTCCCTCCTACCTTCCCAGTGTCACCACAGGCAGGCACTGGATCATATAAGGTTAATAGGAAGCCCGACCCCCTGAAACTCCCTTCTTCCCAGGTTTCTCCCTGGGTCTGTCTGTCACTGCTGCCTGAACTCCTGCAGCTCCCTCTGCATCTGGATGACCACCTGCACGAGCGTGGGCACATCTCTTCCCATCTACCTGTGGGATGAGGGGTTGCGCTTCATCTCCAGGGTCCTTTCCATAGCTTTACCACAATCACTGAGCCCACATCTCCATCAGGCCCTGTCCTAGGGACTGGGGACACATTTTGGACAAAAGCCTGACAGTGCCCAGAAAAGGCGGAACTGCTTCTGTATCAGATAGTCTAGGGGTAGCAGGAAGATGACACTCGATCTGGGCTTTAAGGTGGAATAAACTGCACGGTCAAGAATGGTTGAGCTCAACCTGGGAGGAAAAATGAGCAGGTATAAAGCCTCGGGAGTGGGAAAGTCTGGCTGTGCTCCCTAAGGCAGGGGCGGGTAGAAGAGGGGCTGGGAGGGGGGTTGGTGCCTACTTTGACCATTCTAGCTGAGAAAAGTGAAAAGCAAAAGATGTGGATAGGAAGCTGCATGGCTAGGAAACCTCTTTTCAGAGTGCCTGAAAAGGAAGAAATAACCAAGAACAAGCCACACCTGGGGGGCACCTGGTGATTGGGCTCAGAGGAGGGGACAAGTTCTGGCCCAGCTCCATCACTAACTGCCGGCATGAGCGTGGGCACATCCCTTTCCCTCTACCAGCCTCAGTGACCGCAAACGTCAATCAAGGAAGGTCCAATGAGACCTCAGTCTCAGGCCCTATTCCAGGCTGCAGGAATCCTGAGATGAATGAGGCAGTCTCCACCTGGAAGGAACTCCTAGGCCAAGGGAGAAACAAGGGGGAGAAAGATGCTAAATGGTCCATTTCAATAACATGCAGTAAGGGCCAGGATCTGGGGTGAAAGGAAGGCTGGTTCGATCTATTTTAAGTGGACCATCGGCAGTGGGGATGGGAGGCTGGGGGGAGATCATTACACTTCTGGTTTCCAGATGAAATCCCAAGTCCCACTGTGGCAGCCACCTGGGCCACCCAGTAGTCTTCAGGGTTGGAGAAGATAAAACATTGGATCAGTGATTCTCAGAGTGTGTTCCCCGGGGCCAGCAATATCATCATCACCTGGGACATTGTTAGAAATGAAGATTCTTGAGCCCTTCTCCAGATGTGCTGATCAGAAACTCTGGTGGTGAAGCCCAGCACTCTGGGTTTTCTGGAGCCCCCAGGTGCCGGATACATGTTAGAGTTTGAAAGCCACTGCATACAATGATAATTGTCTAGTGGCTTGAGGGTTTGGTAATCAGCGTCTGGTATTTTCAGCTTGTAGCAGGCAATCAGGTGTTATTGATTCGTTCAATAGGTTCTGGACTTTGTTTTATTTCACTATCTACTGCTTGAGTTATTAATCCAACTGTTATTGACTTCTGGTCCCATGGCACATCCCTTCTCCTGGCTCCAGACATAAGGTGTTTGCAAGCACCTATTTTGTAGCTGAAGCAAGGGCCTTAATCTTAATTGGTCTCAGTTTTCCCTCTTGTGAAATGAGCTGGGTGGTTGGGTGCATGAGCTCAGAGGATCTGGGTGCTGGTGACTGTTCTGAGGGGGTTTATGAACTAGTCATGCCTCGTGGCTGGGGAGGGGGGTGCAGAGGCTGAGCAGAGGGCAGAGGGCAGGCGAGGAAGCACTGGGGACCAAACACCAGCTCTGCCACAAGACCGGCACAACATGCGTTGAATGCACACAGAAGGAGCAGAGCTTCATTCTAAGGTGGCGGCGAGGTGCCTGAGTTCCCTGTGATCTCCATCAGTCCTACAAAGCCAACCCAAATAAACACACAGTCTAAGCAAACACAGTGAATGAGCTGTGCAAACACAGCTTCCAGACAAGTCTCCCAGGGCCATGCTCACTGCTCTTTTCAATATGGCCCTGATCTTAAGCCCTCCTATGGGAATTCTGGAGTTGCCACTACTGAGGGATCCTGTGCAGCTTCTGGGAAGAGGGGGCATAACACCAAGGCCTCAGGAGGAGAGCAGGGGTCTTCCAGGCAGAAGGAGCAGCTTGAGCAAAGGCATGGGGGCCTGAGAAAGTGGCACACAATCTGTGGGCAGTGAGAAGACCACTGCACTGGCACACGGGGCATAGGAAGGAGGGTGGATAAGGCTGAAGGCAAAACAGAGAAAGAACTGCAAGTGCCCTACATTTAACTTCTAAGCCATTTTTTTGCCCTACTTCCTTAGCAGCCAAATCCTTTTTAAAAATCACGGCTTACATCAATCCCTTATTATAAAACAGATCATAATGGCTAACAGCCATTGACTACTTTATGCCTTACATGGATGGATTCCCTAAATTCTCACAACCTCCCTAGTCCACAGTCAGTATAGAAGTAACCCATTTTACATTTGGTAAGAGAGGAGGTGGACTTGGAAGCCAGGCACGTGGTGTGGTGTCACACCACTGTGTGCTCAAGCACTTATCACCCGAGAGCAGAAGTGGGGCTGGGGGCTGGCACTTCTCTGGCTCAGACATCCCTTCCCCCAACAGGGGGTCATCAGGCTCTTCCTTGTGACTTGGTGGCTCCAGGGAGAAGGGGTTCAGACCAACGTTCTGATCTTCCCTGGGATTTTGAAGGAAAGAACTTGGTCACTGTGTGGAGAGGGATGGATGGAAGAGGGAGGGAGAGCACAGGGTTCATACTGAGAGAGAAGAGGGCTGCACCAGGCAGAGGCAGGTGCCAGAGTTGCAGCAGAGTCCCAAAGGCCTCTTTACAGCCCTAGCCCTGGTGTGGAGGTCAGGGATCCTGCCTCCAAGTCCAATCCTGCCGCTGACTCTCTCTGTGGCCTTGAACAAGACCCCATCCCTCTCTGGGGTCTGTTTCCTGATTGTACCATGACTGGGTTGGACTAGGTCAGCGGTTTCCAACCATTTCATAAGTAATATTCAAACACATTTATAGGTGGAAATCCATTACATAAAACTGACAAGAGTGACATTATTATAAATTTATGTTTCAGTTCAAATATATAAGCACTACTTATTATAAAGTCAACCAATGAGAATAATGAGACTATTTCAATAACCCAAATAATTTGAAATTGGACATCATAACTAATAGTTACAGTTCAGTATCAGCATCAATATCCAATTGATTTCAGTATTTTTGATTTGGTTTTTCTATATTATTAAAATCCTGATCCACCCTGAAAAGTAGTGGCAAATGGTAACATCTTTTCAAAGCACTTTACCTTACTATCTCAGAATATTCACCAGTTAAATGGATCTAGAAACTTCAAGAGGAACAATAGGCAGTTATTTTGTTTCCAGGTTGAATTATTAACAATACCTAAGTCTTGCTCTCATTTTTTAAACGGTGAGTATTACATTTGGAGGGAGATGATGAGTAGGTTTCTTAGTTTAAATGTTCATTGTTTGGCAGAAAAAATACTTTTCAAATGTAGCTGGAAGGATGTTCCGGGTTGTCATTTGAGGAAATCTCATGCCTCAGTGCCTGTGTCTGACAGCTCTTCACTCAAACTTTCTGAACAGTCAAATTCATTTTGTTTTGCCTGTTAAGTCCAAGCTTTAGGATTCAGTTTTATCCTAAATGCATTATCTAGTATTATAAGCAAGGTAACAGTGTGACCCTACATTGCTAAATGGAGCCCATTTAAGTGAACAAAAGTCAGACTAGTGGAGCCTAGCACTAAAGTAAGCACTTACTCCACTAAAGTGGAGTAAGCACTAAAGGGTTCTTCCAGTATGATAACATCAAGACTTAGGGCATTGCCCCCAGTCCTTGGTTTTGGCCCAGCCCTTCTGTGGTGTCGAGCGGGTCCCTAGCTGTGTTGGAAAGTTAATCGAGTGCAGCATGCAAGTCACCTTACAGTGGGCTCACATGGACAGTGTGATGTGCAAATTCATGTCCAGGCCTGAATTACCCAAGGGAAGCAGTGTGAGCCTCCTTCCCAGGCAATGGCGTGTCCACTCAGATTCCTCATGGAGGCCCCAGGCAGGGCCAGAGAAGCTTTGTCTTGAGATCCACACAGAACTGCATCAGCACATCAGCACGAGGGCACAGGTCGGCAGGGGCCCCCTGAACTAGTGTTTGGGAGCCTGCACAGCATTTTTGTTTCAAGATTTAAAATAATTAAAGAATATCTCTTTAGGCAATGCTTGGTGAAGTTACTAAAGGCCTGGGGGCTGCAAACATCCCAGTTTGGAAACAGAAAGCCTGGGCAGCTGTGCATGCCTCCATGGGCATCAGCCTTGACAATGAGGGAGTCTATTTCATCCTCCCATCCCCCAGCCCTGCATGTTTCCAGGAGTAGAAAACCAACCCCTCCTCAGCCCCGCACCCCCAGCCTGTGGGATTCCCTTCTACAAAAGTCATTACTGCCTCTCTTGGTTGTCTGCCAGCTCTAAAGTGTCTTTTTAATTGCATCTAATTTGGCCTCATCTCATTAAATCCTTAATTTAAGCCGGAGTGATCCCTCCAGTGCTGGCTGCCTAATGACAAAGGGGCCCGCACTGCCCTTCCCCCTTCAGCACGGCTCCCCGGTTGGGGCTGCTCTCATTTCCAGGTGGTCTCTCTGGGAGGCTTCTGACAAGTGGCTGTCGTCCTCGCCACGCTGAGCGTGGAGCTGAGCCAAGAGGGCTTCCCGGGAGCGGTAATTACTGGTAAAGGCTCAACCCTCCACCCCACTGGCACCCTGGCTCACAGGCCCAAAGTTGCTGCAGCAACAGCATCCAATTTTAGTGGTGCAGGAATGGGAGGAGAGTGAGGAGAAGACATTGAGATTAAACAGTAATAAACATAAAAATTACGGTAGCCACTACTAAGCCCAGGACATCACGTTTCAAACACATTATCTCACTGGGGAAGGTGTCACTGGCCACACGTTGCAAGTGAGGCCATCCAAACTTACAGGTGAAAAGTAGCAGGTCTTAGGATAGAAATGCAGATCTGTCTGGCCTTGGTGGGAGGAATCTTCTTGTTATCTCCCCCAGTCCAACCTCATCTTCTAACAGGCTCACCCTGGTTACTCCCCTCCAGCCACCCAGCCAGCTCAGTGTTCCTTGAACAGGCCAGCGTATCCTTCCCCACGGCCTTTGCACCTGCTGTCCTCTGTGTCTGGAATGCTCTTCCCCTGCATATGTATCTGGCTTCCTCTCTCTGCCCACCAGATGTCAGCTCAAACCTCTTCTCTTCAGAGAAATCTTCCTTGACCTCCCCTATTACCCTTCTTCATTCTCCTCACCTTGTTTGTTTTTTGTGATTTTTATTTTGTTTGTTTTAGAGAGGGTCTCGTTCTGTCACCCAGGCTGGAATGCAGAGGCATGATCATGGCTCACTATAGCCTGGACCTCCCAGGCTCAAGCAATCTTCCCACCTTTCAGTCTCTGGAGTAACTGGAACTACAGGCACATGCCACCATGCCAGGCTAATTTTTGTTTGTTTTTGCTGGTAGCACTTATCACTAGCATTTACTAAATTATGCATTTATCGTTTTATTGTCTGTGTCCTCTTTTAAAGATGAAGCAATACAAGAGCAGAAACATTTTCTGTCCTCTTCACTGCTGTATGCCTAGCACGTAGAACAATGTCTGGCACATACTAGGTCTTTGATTCATATTTGCTGCTCGACTGCATTACGGTCATGTCTAACCCAGGGGTGTCCAATCTTTTGACTTCCCTGAGCCATATTGGAAGAAGAAGAAGAATTGTCTTGGGCAACACATAAAATACACTAACACGATAGCTTTGATGAGCTAAAAAGAAAAAAAACAAAAAAACGAAACGCAAAAAATTCTTACAATGTTTTAAAAAGTTTACGAATTTGGGTTGGGCTACATTCAAAGCCATCCCGGGCTGCATGCGGCCTGTGGGCCACAGGTTGGATAACCATTTCAAAAGGATACATGCATTCTAGTACTTTTCAATGCCAATGGTTGCCAAGATTGAGATCTCCCCTGACGTTCTCTGAATCAATTCTACAGGCCAGCAGAATCCTTCTGTAAGGATGATCCCTAAGGATGCAGCCTAGAGGCCTCAGAGTTAGGGCTAAGGCTTGTTGTATTGGTGAAGGTTTTTTGGGGAGCTGGTTGCTATAGAAATACCCATGGTCTCCTAGATTGGGCTTCCCATGCCTGCTCAGAGCTCTCTGCATTGCTGGGATTTTCTGAGAGGGAGGCACCACAGCCGAGGGAGAATATCTTGGGCTTCTAATGCACTTCATCGGGGGCAAGTCCCCTCACCTAGCTGAGCATCAGTTTCCTCATCTGTAAAATGGGGTTATCACACATGCATCACAGGGCTATAGGGAGGATTCAGTGAAATTGTTTATGTAAAGGGCTGGCTCCCAGTAGCTGTTCAACAAATTGCACACCTATTCTTGGTTTTATAAAACTTCAAAAACCTTGGAACCTAATTTTATAAAATTCAGTCTTTACTTTGAATTTATTCCCATCAAGAGCTGCGGAGGGTCTTTAATTTTTCCCTACTTGAAAGCTACCAAGCTTCCCTGCACAGTTTCATGGATGCTAGCAGAAGACACGAGACTCCAGGGCCAGAAACAAAAGACTTTATTACCCATGGCATTGCAAGCAGCATGAGCTTCATATTTATATCAGTTTTCCTTGCTCCCCAAGTCCCGTGGGGGTGATGGTGAGCAGCCTGGTGGATGTGGTATGCATAGTGGGTGTGTATCAAAATTAGGAACTCCAAGTTTAAATAACCCAAATCTTTCATTATGACCTATAAGCAAAGCTATCTTTGCTTCAAAGGTGAGACATTATTTTTATTATACAGGACAGCAAACAAATCTGCCCTCTGCTTTGGAAGGAAAAATGATCTCTATCTTCCAGGGCGGCTGTTCACTATACAAACACCCATGAGGAAAACAGTATGGCGATTCCTCAGGGATCTAGAACTAGAAGTACCATATGACCCAGCCATCCCATTACTGGGTATATGCCCAAAGGATTATAAATCATGCTGCTATAAAGACACATGCACACGTATGTTCATTGTGGCACTATTCACAATAGCAAAGACTTGGAATCAACCCAAATGTCCATCAGTGACAGACTGGATTAAGAAAATGTGGCACATATACACCATGGAATACTATGCAGCCATGAAAAAGGATGAGTTTGTGTCCTTTGTAGGGACATGGATGCAGCTGGAAACCATCATTCTCAGCAAACTATCGCAAGAACAGAAAACCAAACACCGCATGTTCTCACTCATAGGTGGGAACCGAACAATGAGATCACTTGGACTCGGGAAGGGGAACATCACACACCGGGGCCTATTATGGGGAGGGGGGAGGGGGCAGAGATTGCATTGGGAGTTATACCTGATGTAAAGGATGAGTTGATGGGTGCAGCACACCAACATGGCACAAGTATACATATGTAACAAACCTGCACGTTATGCACATGTACCCTAGAACTTAAAGTATAAAAAAAAAAAAAAGATATACAAATGGCCAATAAGCACACGAAAAAGACGCTCAGCATCACTAATCATTAGAGAAATGCAAATCAACATTACGATGAGATACCACTTCACACTCATTAAAATTATTATAAAAAATATCAGAAAATAACAGGTGTCGGCAAGGATGTAGAAAAACTGGAACTCTTGTGCACTGTTGGTGGGAATGTAAAACGGTTCAGCTGCTATGGAAGACAGTATGGTGGTTCCTCAAAAAATGAAAAAAATTTACCACAAGACCCAGCAATTCTATATATACCATTTTTGGTATATATGTAAAAAAATGGAGAGCAGGGTCTTAAGCAGATACATTTGCAGCTTCAAAAAGGAAGGAAATTCTGACACATGCTGCAACACGGATGAACCTTGAAGGCATTCTGTTAAGTGAAATATGCCAGTCACAAAAGGACAAGTACTGTATGATTTCACTTCTATCAAATATCTAGAGTAGTTAAGTTCATAGAGACAGAAAGTAGAATGCTGATTGCCCAGGGTCAGGGGGAGGGTAGAATGGGAAGTGTATTTAATGGGTACCATTTCAGTTTTGCAAGATGAAGAGTTCTGGAGATGGATGGTGTTGATAGCTGCACAACAATGTAAATGTACTTAATGCCACTGAACTCTATTTTTGAAGATGACTTTGACGGTAAATTTGATGTTATATGTATTTTATCACAATTAAAAATAAACTTTAAAAAGTTAGATCTATTTATTGCCTAGAGAGGTAGTCATTAAAATATTATCAAATAAAAAAAGCAAAAGGCAGGTAATACCTGTAAAACAAAAAACAAACAAACAAACAAAAAAAACAAACAAAAAACACCCATGAAAAGACAGTCTGGAGAGAAAGTTATCAGTGCCTCCACTCATAAGACGTGTGGAAACATGAGAAATCGGTGGAGAATGTCTCCCAGTGAGGCCATGTCCAGAAGACATCTATCAGGAGTGGGGCGACTGTTCAGAAGAGGCGGAGGCTCTCCTTTCCATGCTGTTTTGAGTGAGCCTGTGTGGCATGCATTGTGGGCCCTCCTCACTGTCGGCCTCACCTTCCTTGGTGTGGAAGATCCCCAGGTGTGGGAAGGTTCAAATGGAAGGCAAGGCTGAGGATGGGAAGTTTGCCTTGGAACTTCATGGCTTGCTAAGGGATTGGTGCATGGCAGTGGCCATCTCTGAAGAACATGAATAACTTGCTTGAAGACCATTGCAGCCTGACTCATGGGGCTCCCCCTTCCTATCTGCCCATCAGCAAGCACAGGCAGTGTCTGGCAAGACAATATCCAAAGGTGAGCTGGACTGGCCTGGCCTGTCCCCACTCAAATCTTGCCATCTGCAGGCATGTATTGGGGAAACTGCCCACTTCACCCTGCTTGAGGAGGGAAAGAACCCAGGTCCTCTACAATTCATCCAGCAAACATTCAGTAGGCACTGACTGTGTGCGCAGGACTGAGCTGCACTGGGAAGAGAAATGAATTGGACTTGGTCCCTGTCCTCCTCAGACCGGCTGGGGAGACAGACGTGGCTGGATACAGACATTAAAACACAGGGTACTAAGGGCCACACTGGAAGTGGGCAAGGAGGAGACATTTCTTTGGTGGAGGGCATTTCAGAGTTGAGTCTTGAGGGATGAATGGCCAGGCATGGGGAGGGGAGGCGGAGCACAGGGAGGGACCAACGGCACAAGCAGAGGATAGATTCAGGGAGCAGGAAAACCCTTGAAAGCTATGCCAAGGGATTTCCATTTTAGCCTGCAGGTAATGAGTGGCCACTGAAGGTGATGGGATGGAGGTGTACATAAATTCTGGTTATTTCTTATTACTGAAGTAAAATGTCCTATTAGAAAAAATTTATAGAATATTGAGGACAAAAGAACAGAATGTCAATCACCCATAATTCTTCTACCCAGGGAAAACTACTGTTAACATTTAGTGAATTTCTTTCTGGTCATTTTCATATTGGCTTCCAGTGACCCAAACCAGAGTCCTGGAATGGCCTATTTTTCTGCTAACCTTCACACCCTATATCTTCTTTTAAAAACGTGAATGTGCAAGACAAATCATGTTATTTTATTTTCTCTAAATTAAACTCACGGCCTCCATCCCCTCCCCCACCCCTGTCAGGATGGGGGTACACACTCAAGCTCAGTCATTTCAGAAACTGAAAGAGGCATCTCACCTCCCCAGGCCCACAGGGTGCAGGGGAAAGGGGAGAATGGCTCCCAGCCCTCTGTCTGGCAGCTGCCCCTCCTGGCCTGCACGTAGTCACTGCCAGCAGTCCTGAGGCCTCTGTGCCATCTTTGGTGCCCAGGAATTTTTGCTGAGCCTGGATGCTGTGGAGGCAGAACCCAGTCTCCTTGGGGACACCCAGCCACTCCCCTCTGAGGACTGCCGAGGAGTGGGTCCTGCTCCCAGCCATGGCTAATCTCCCCTCTCACAGGCCAGTTCTGTCTCCCTTCCTCCCTTGCGCAGAACCCTCAAGCAGCTCAGGTTTTTGGAAAGCAAAAGCCAAGAAGTAACTGATGCCTGCAAGCAGCTCCTCCCAAGTCAAGGGAGAGAAAAGGCTAGGTTCTTACCTGGAACTGAGAGGGAAAATACAGTTAGAAGAAATATAGGCAAATACCTAAATGCATTATTTTCCAGAAACATGCATATATAATTTTTTAAAAATGCACAAGCCTCTGCTTCATTATAATAGCAGTGCAGAGTGAGCCCCCTTCCTTCTTGAAGGTGGAAGAACTCTCAGAAAATACATCATCTTTCCTTGATTCTCCCCCACTGCAGGGAGTGGAGACTGGGGCTCCCCCTCCCCTCTAGGCTGATGGAGAGGCAGGTAATGAGGCTCCAGGCTGCAGACTAGCTTTCACACTTATTTCTGATAATTGGTCAGCCCTTTCAAGAGCAGGTGGGTCCTGATGCAGTAATTGGCAGGGGGCAGGCCGGTCACTCAAGGACTGGAAAGGTGTTAATTGCTCTTTCCCCATCCCCCACATATATTCTTATTAAGGAGGAAACTTGAAGGGTAAGACACGTCCAGGAGAGGTCCTAAGTACAAAAGGGCAAAGATTTAGTGCTTTCCTCTGATACTCCAACGAGGGTAATGTTTATGGGCAGTCACTGGTAGAACTGGGATTCAGAAACTGTGGCTATGAGATCCCAACGCTTATGGCTTGACCACCACGGTGCTCTGTTTCTTGTTGAATGGAATGGATGGAAGGGAGGGATGGAGCTCAGGTGACGCCTGCAGTCTTTTCCAATTGAGCCCTGGCAAGTCCCCCAGGCTGGGGAACTGGAGCCAGGACTAGGGGCTCAAGCCCCTTTCCCCACAGAGTTCCCCTCAGGAGGTGTTTGTGCAGTGGATGGTTCTCTTTAAATAACACTCCAAGCCAACACATTTTCTTCATTGGAAATTACCTTCAGTCCAACATTTTATCAGCCTGACCTGCAGAGTAATTGGAAGCAGGTGGATTTTCCTCAAACAACAATCAGTCCTGGAGAGAGTACGGATTATGCCCCTCTCGGAGAAGGAGTGGGCCCTGGCCTGCAGCATGTGGAAATACCTCTGGAGCCCAGGCAGCGTGCCAGCAGACAGAGGCCCCGGGTATCGGTGTTCTGCTCTGCAGGGGAACAGCAGCCATTCCCGGAGCAGGATAGCCGGATCTCACAGTCACAGTGGGGACAGCAACACGCAAGCACGCAAGCACGGAAGCATGCAGGCACATTCGCAGCGCCAGAGACTGTGGCCATCCTGAAGAAAGGACTTAGAGACAAGACTCTTCTATCAGTTATAGGCTCCGGCTCTGCTCTCCAGCCACGCACCCAAGCCAGAGATCCGCAAGTAGTCCAAGCCTTCTCCTCTCTTTCACACCCCATATCCAACCATCCCAGGTCCTGAGTACCACACTGCCTGCCTCGGATAATTCTGTCCCGGCCAATTACTTAGTTCAGGCATCATCATCTCATGGGGACCTAGATAGCAGCCTTCTTATTGGTGTTTCTGACCTTACCCTCTCCTACCAATCCCCTATCTTATAGCCAGAATAACCTTCGTGAAATTCAGGTCTGATCTGACTGCTCCGTTCAAAACCCTTCTGTGGTTTCCCATCCCCAAAGCATAGCATACAAGGCCTTCAGTGTCCTGGCCTCTGCCTCTCTGCTGTTTCAGCTGCTTATTTCCGGATATGGTGTTCTCCAAACATAATATGCCCCTGGAACCACCAGGCCTTTGCTCCTACTGTTCCTGTTGTCTGGAGTGTTCTCTCTTCTCCAAAAGCCTGAATCCTACTCATGCTTCAGAGACCACTTCCAATGGCACCTTATTGAGGAAAGTGAGTCCCTGTTATTTTTTACCCCCAGCTTTGGGAATGTGGTATCTGTAGTAGGTAGAATAATGCCACTCCCCTAAGATGCCTATGTCCTAATCCCAGAAACCTGGGAATATATTGCCTTACATGGCAGAAGGGATTCTGCACATGTGATTAAGTTCATAAAATTGTGGGATGATTATCCTGGATTATCTTGATGGGCCCAATTACTCACAAAGGTCCTTATAAAAGGGAGGCAGGAGTGTGACAGAGAAGGGGATATGATGATAAAAGCATAAGTGGAGTGATGTGGGGCCACCAGCCAAGGGATGCGGACAGCCTCTGGAAGCTGGAAAGGCAAGTATATGAATTCCTCCCTACAGCCTCCAGAAAGGGTCACAGCCCTGCTAACACCTTGACTTTAGCCTACTGAGACCCATATTGCACTTCTGACCCACAGAACTGTAAGATAATACATTTGTGTTGTTTCTGGTCACTAAGTTTATGATAATTTGTTGCAGCAGGTACAGGAAACTAACACAGCCTCATATTAAAGTTGGTTTTTCATGAGTCTGTGAGGTCCTGGAGGGCAAAGTTTGGAGATGGCCCTTCCCTGTGTCTCTACTCTCAGTACAAGGTCAGACACAGAGATGACACCTAGCAAATGTTGGACAAAGAAGTGAGGGAAGCACTTCCTTCCCCTGGCACCAACAGACCCATTGTGGACATAAGGCCTTTGGGGCTTCATGGGCTGAGATGAAGTGGAATTGATTTTATTTCATAGCCAGAAGGCATGGTTCCCTGTGTTATTAGCACGACCTTCTTACCCTGCTAAGTCCAAAACCACCAGTTACATTGCCTCAAAGACAACCTCTGTGCCGGGGGTGGTGGCTCACGCCTGTAATCCCAGCACTTTGGGAGTCAAGGTGGGCAGATCACTTGAGGTCAGGAGTTCAAGACCAGCCTGGCCAACATAGAGAAACCCTGTCTCTACTAAAAATACAAAAATTAGCTGGGCGTGGTGGCGCATGCCTGTAATCCCAGCTACTTAGGAGGCTGAGGCATGGGAATTGCTTGAGCCTGGGAGGTAGAGGTTGCGGTGAGCCAAGATCTCACCACTGCACTCCAGTCTGGGTGACAGAGCAAGATTCTATCTTAAAACAAAACAAAAAAGACACCTCCATTGGATTATTGAGATCACTTAGCCTTCCTACCCCAGCTCACTTGTAGTAACTCTCATGCACATCAACAAGGACATTTGGCTCAGAGGCTCGTGGAACATCAGGACTGCAAGAGTCTTTACAATGCTCCATCTCACTTCCTTATTTATAGATGGGGAGCCTGAGAGAGGGAAGGGGTCAAAGTGGTCAAACTGTGGCCAGACAAGAACTCAGGCCAGGCCTCTTTCCCTGTACCTCCCAAGGAACCAGACACTAGAATCGATATCCCCATTTTATAGATGAAGAAACTGAGGCATAGAGAAGTTGAGTCACTTGCCCACAGTCAGCCACTGAGTGAAGCTGATTTGAATTGGTTGAACACCAGAGTCTCTCCTCTTAATCTCTGCACTATACTGACAGGAGGGGAAACTGAGGCCCAGAGAGGGTCCCAGGGGTGATGGCTGCACAGAAAGTGGGTATGGTGAATGTTCAAATTGGAGCCTGCCAAAAGCACAAGGTAGGAAGTGTCTGGGCTGAAATGAAGGCCTTGAGAGTTTGCCTTCTTCAATTACGCTGTTTGCTTTTCTGAGTCCAGAGGATAATTTAACTAATGGTGCTGGTTTTCTGACACTATTGATCAGCCAAGATTAAATATGTTTGTCACAGTCAAGTGAACTAATCACTTTATTGTATTTCAAATACTAATTTCATCAGATAGATGTTGGGGGGTGCCCCGGGGGGAGGTCCTGGGAGATGAGCCTGTGCACAGATCGGGGAGCAGAGGGAGGGCTGCCAGGCGATCGATGGAGCCAATCTGCCAAGAGGGGTCTGGAACACCAGGCTTTCTGGACGCCTGCAGCTGTGCTGCTCAGACTAGAGGAGTCTGCATTTTCTCTACCCTCCCCCATTGCTGTTCCAGGCCCTCCCTCTTGAAATTTCTCTTCTCAGGAGAGGCAATTTCTCAAGCATTATAGGAAAATGGTAGATGTTCCTAAATAACTATCCTAAATCACACCTCAGCCAGTAATCCCACAGCTGCTCTGGCTCTGCTGGATTCAAATGCTGCCTCTCTGAGCTATTAGCCATTCCAGGGACCACCGATTCATGGCAAAACCTGAAAATGAACTCATCTGTCTTTCAGGTTTGGAAAGGCTTTTTGCCATTTCCATAGCTCATCATGTTGGACAAGGAGACCCAGGGCTTATTAAATCACCCTCTGGCCACAGTGCAACTGAGCAAACCTCCCTGCTCAGGAGAGAGGGAGAGTATATACGTGTGCACACACGTAAACACACATGCCTGCACACAGGCCCACAGAACACACATGTGGACACACACATGCACACACAAACATGCATGTGCATACACACAAATGCACACATATGCACACATGCACACTATGCCCCTACATAGCCCATGCACATATACATACATCCTGCATGAACATATAGATATGCAATGCATGCACACCCACATATGCACACACATGCACACATGTGCATACACTCATATACAAGGTTCAGAAGTTCCCATCAGGCAAGATGTTTCTTAAACACCTGAAATGGGTTTGTCCCCTGCACACAGAAACTCCTGAGACGACTTGACTGAGAAACTCTGAAGACAAAGTCAATTTCTGTAACTCTGAACACAAGCCTGCCAACAAGTCTCTTTTCTCGTTTTGTTGTATTTAATCACACCAAACACAAGCATCAGCTGTACCCCCTGGAGCTGAAGAAAGGTAGTATCTACTTTAGGCTTCTGAGGCTCAACCCTTTGGTGATTAGATGAGGGACAAGGCCAATTCCCAGCTGAACTGCAGACACTGAGGAATAACCCACCACAATCACTGTGAACACTCACTTAAATGGGCCCAATAAGGAGGGTCATTTCCAGAGGAACACACGTGTTTCTACATGGAAGAGCCTTCTTCCACAGCTGCCCATGGAGCCCCTCGGGCTGTCTGGATGGGCTTAGCTGGCACTCTTCCCTGGAGAATTGGGTTATTTTTTATGTGCAATGTCTCACATCTGTACAGCTTTCAAATCTATTATCATCCAGCAATTCTGGAAGCAGATAGGGCTTTGGGATTTACCATCCCTATTTTATAGATGGGAAAACTGAAGCCCAGAGAGGGAAAGAGACTTGCTAAACATCCAGAGAGTCAGTGGCAAGTTGGAACTGGAGTTGGACTCCCTGAGTGGGCACCAGTCCTTTGTAAGTCTCTGGTCAAATCCTAAGTATTCAGAGCTTTGCAATATTCCCTTTTACCATATTTCTGTTATTTTTTCAGTCTTTTGCTCATTGTTAGGTTTCCTGACTGCAGTTATGCCCTTGAGCAGAAGTCCCAAATACTCTCCAATCTGGGCTGCTCTTTCCAGACAACTTCGGGCTTGGTATCAAGAAAAAGGCTGCCTGTGTGGCTGGGTTGAGTAGGCCAAGGCCCTTGTCCTTGCCAGGCTTTCTCTATTTTTAGAAGCATCTTTTTGTGACTTCAATTCTGAGATCTGGAGCTTTCCTGGAGAGTTTTTTTCAAGCTTCAGGAGATGCATCCATCCCCAGGAATCCTACTGGGTTAAACAAGACAGAAAAAAACAGCATCCTCTCCCTAGGGAAACATCGAAAGTCAGAGCAGCAACAAACAGATTTGCTGAACATTTCAAATCTTTGAGCATCATTAAAACCCAGAGAGCTGTGTGTTCAGTATGTAACCTGGCCTTTTAGTCTCCTTTCATGCTATGTAACTCCAGATGTTTTACCTCCTGAAAAGAAGTTTTTCTACATGATAGAGTACCCAATTTGCAAAAAAATATCCTGGTTCCCTCTCCAAGCCAGTAAACTGTCGGCGGCATGCCAATTTCGTTGTGCTTGTTAAAACCCAGACCTAGGAAATATTCCACGCGTGGGTTTGGTGGTCTCAAGGATTTGGAATTAGAAGGCCTGAGCTCTGCCTTCAACTTGCTGAGCCAGTTGCCTAACGCCCCACAGAGCACTGGGACAGAGCTGGTGTTGAACACCCAAGCCACACACCCTCTGAGCAAAGAAGAATCAAATCTAGCAAGGTCAACAAAGCACATCCGAACGTAAGCTGGGAAAAGGGAGAAGCATATCACAGTAACCATGTTCAAAAAGATCCTGGTCAAGGCAGTGGGGTAAGGAAGTATTCTGTCTTCATTTTCTTGTTCTCTATGTGGACTTCTGGTGGCCACCAGCCTGTGTCCCCAGCCCCACAGAGAGGGCCTGGAGGGTACAGTAGAGCCCTTGGACAGACCAGCATTGCCATTTCATGGTGGAATGATCAGGGCTCTCCCTTTAGTCCTTGTCAGGATCACTGCTAAGTCCTTTTCTCTGGTGTTAGCCTGTGGCCCTCTGTGTTACGTGTGCTGTTGACCACTCACCACTATCCTCCCTTGCTCCTGGGACTCCACAGTACCCAAGTGTACTCTCTTTTTCTGGCTGTTTTATCTCTACAGACACCTTGTCCTCAGCCTATTGCTTGAAGTTTGGTGTTCTCCAGGACCATCTTTTCTATCTATCCTCTATCTTTCTCTGTCTGTCATTTATCTATCATTTATCTTCTATCAATATATTCTATCATCTATCAATATCATCTATCATCTATCCATCTATTATCTGTCTGTCTATATAATCTATCCATTCATCCATCATCTAGCATCTATCTATATCAGCTATCATCCATCTGTATTATCTATATCTATCTATTATCTACCCACCCATTCATTTATTATCTATCTATTCATTTATTCACTCATCTCTACCACTTGTCTTTCTATCCATTCATCTATCATTGATCAATCAATATCTATTTATTTATCATCTATCTATCTATCTATCTATCTATCTATCTATCTATCTATCTATCTATTCTATCCACTCCCTGCACCATCTTGCCCACCCTCGTGTCTTCCATTAACCCCATGTGATGACTCTCCAGAGTGCCAGATGTATCCATCCACCTACCTACATAACTTCTCCACTTGATGCCCTACAGGGATTTTTCTCACATAATGATCTAGAAGCAGGCTGTGTCTTGCATTGACTCAGTAGCTCAAGCATGTCAGAGTTGAGGTGTCTGGGTCTCTTAGCCTTTCCCTTGTGGTTGCAAGAAGGCAGCTGCAGCACTGGCCATCTCATCTGCATTCTAGACAGGAAGAAAAAAGACCTGGAGAAGGGCAAAAAGACACCACTGGTTTAGAAGCCTCTTCTAAAGTGTCTTCCAAGAAGCTCCGCCCAACTGCTTCCCCCTACATCTCCTTGGATGCTCCTACCTACAGAGGGGCAGTGTCCTATCTGCATCTAGTTTTAGTGAGCACACTGCCATCCCCATTGTGGAAACAATAAGGAACAAAAGAAGACATCTCCCTAGACTTCTCAACCCTCTTCCCTGACTGCATCAGGCTTCTCCCACAGCCCCTACCTCTCTGCACCCCTATCCCTCTTAGCCCCTCTGATGGGCCCCCATCCAGAGCCAGAATGATCTTTCTAGCATGAGACCCTGGTTCTAACACCCTCACCAGCTGCTTCATCAGGGGTCTGTGCCTAGAAGCCCCTAGATAAAACTCACTGACCCACAGGATAAAATTCTCAGCCTAACCTTTAAGACCCTGGAGAATCAGTATAATCTCCAGAAACTGAAAGTTCTATTTCTTTGCTGCAATGCTCCTCGTGGGTTTGAGAAAAGTACAGGCATCCTTGAGGGGGAAGGGTGGCTAACAACAGAGGATTTAAAAACAAACACATTAGCTCTGGCCTGCCCAGATAATGAATAGAGGAGAAGGTTATCTATCTCACTGATTTATGTGTTACGGTTTCTTCCACAGACCAAAGTGGGAGCATCTTTACATCTCCCGCCTTCCACATTTGCTGCAGCAAGGAAATCACATTTTTCATCAACCATGGGAATTACTGAATGGCAGTGGTTTTATTTGTTAAGGATTGAACTTGGCCATTTCTTCTATCAGGGGCTGAGTTCTGCTGTTATGCATAACTTCTCATCCAGAGAAACACCATGGAGAATAAATCAGACTGGGACTCAGTGTGACAGCCACATTCTGGCAGGGCTCTGGGGTCTGGGGGCTAATAGAGTCTCACTGCAGGGAGAAACTGCTGCCAACTGGGCTGGGGAGAGGAGGTGAGGCTGAGACTTTGAAAAATGAGTGGAAAAAATTTTGCCACTTCATAAAACCGGTGTCACTGGGTGAAACATAAACCATCCAGAGACTATGAGAGCTGGCAAGGCCTTTGGTGAGTTTAGAGCCTCTTAACCTGTGGCTGGGTTTTATGGGGTCTGAGAACCCATGAAATTATATGTAAATGTTTCCGTGCATATGTGCATTCCCAGAACACGCAAAGGGGTTAGAGTTCATTGCTTTCATCAGTTCTCAAAGGTCAAGAACTGGTCTGGCATGACCTCTCGTCAGGCAGAAAAGAAAACTGTGGGGTCTTTGGGATAGAAGAGACCAACTAAGTTCCACTGGTAGGAAAGAGGCAGAACTGGGATTAGGAATTTGCAGACTCAGGTTCCAATTTGGCCTGGCTAGATCCCAGCTGTGTGACTTTAGGCTGGTCACCTTATTGCTCTGGTGTTTTATTACACATGCACTTAAGGAGATGTCAAGCAGATTTTGAAGGGGAATTAATGTACTTCAATACCTACTTACAGGAGGTGTGGAACTGGTGCTCCATAAGTATTTTTTGAATCACCGAATAATGTTGAAAATCATTCTTTTCAACTATCATCTATTCAGCAAATATTTGTTGACTATATCTTATATACCACACACTGAGTGAACAAAGTAGGCACAGTCCCTGTCCTGGCACAGTGGGAGTTAAGTAGGGGCTAGAGTTAAGGAAACAGACCATTGTTATTGCTGTAACAATGAGCTATTGCACTGTTGATGTAACCGTTGTAATGCAGTGTGATGAATGTCATAACAGGGTCAGCATAGGAACCTGTGAGAGCACGGGGTAACGGTACCTAACCAGAGGTAGTGTGGGGTGGGGGAATCAGGAAAGGCTTCCCAGAGGAGGCAACAAGTAAGCTGAGACCTGAAGGAGAAACAAGAGTTGGCCAGGCAAAGAGAGGGCTGGATTATCATCCAGAGAACAGCACATGCAAAAGTCTAGCAACCAAAGAAAGCTTGGTGCACTTCTTCAGGGAAGTCACAGACCAGTCTTGCTGTTTTTAGCTGCTGCAGGCAGCTAGGAGAAGTCATGCTGAAATCAACATACATAGCCAGGACCTCAGCATCCCTTTTATCTTTTATCACCAGTTTATCTTTGCATTTACTTACTGAATGTTGGCAATTTTATACATGGCTATCTCTTCCTCCCTGTTAATCCAAATGGTGGAGCTTCCCTCTAGCTCCTTGTCTCTAGAGGTGAGCAGATACTTACCTTCGGTAATGCTGGGATTAGAACCCAGATGGGACAGTCTGGTGAGCTCATGTTATCACAAGCAGACGATCATTGCATGGCTTGCTGTGCTGTCCCAGGCTGACTGAGCTCCCTGTGTTGCTGCCCTGACAGGGACAGCCTGAGTGATCACCCCCAAGATGATTAATTCCTGCCTCCTGTGGCCGGCCCTGGGTCTGCAGCCAAGTACTGCTGTCATCTCTTTATTTTTCTGCTCCACTGTTATTGAAAATCAATAAGCCATCCAAGCTGAATGAAGTTTAGTGACTGGGACTGAGTCCATAAATCAAATAAAAACTAAATTATATTTAAAAAGGGAAATAGGACTAAGAAGGTTGCTTTGGGGTGGCATGGAGTCCCTGAGAGTTGGATATCACAGAGGCAAAGAGATGAGCAAGAAATGGGTACTACCTGGTTGATGGGTGGGCTGTATCAGGACTGGGAGTACTTCTGGGAATGGCTTATCCAGTCCTCTGTTTTCCAGGTCAGAAGACTGAAATTCGGAGGGGACGACTACCCTCTGGTCACACTGTGAGAGGCAGAGCTGGCCCCAGACCCAGGCCCTGGGCCTCCTCAGGACCCACTGGTACTCTCCCTCTACCAACTGGCCTCAAATCAATTAGAAACAGCAGCTGAATTGAAGTGAATTCTAGAGGAAACCCAAGGAAGAGGTTTTAGATTTTTATGTTGTCAAATGTATCACTCTTTTACTTTACAGTTTCTGCATTTAATGTTGTGCTTTAAAATCCTAAACAAATATGTCTGTTTCCTGCCAAGGAGTCTCCAGAATAGTTCCTGAAGCTCACACAGAGCTGATAATTATTCATGTTCTCCCCAACTAAAGTGGAAAGACCTCCTAACACGCGGGATACTGAGTAGGATTCTCAGAAGGGTATTGCCTTACTAGTGAGGCCAAATTAACCCTACCCTAAAAGCTGCTCTTGCAGCCTCAAAAGAATACAATTGATTCATGCTCCAGAACAAAGTCCAATGATATTTAAAGGAAAATAATAAAATTCAGCAACCAACAAGGTAAAATTTGCAATATCCAGCACCCAAGCTCTCCCTTTGGCAGCAAGCACAGAAATAGAAAAATGTAGGTTACAACCAGGTGGAAAACTAATTAGTAGAAACAAACCAATAAATGATAGAAATTATAGAATTAGAAGACAAGAACATTAGAACAGCTATTATGATTCATAGCTTCAAGAAGGTGGAGGAAAATGTGACCAGGATGAGGAGTGAAATGGAAGTTTGTAAAATTTAAACTCCAAATGGAATTTCTGGAAGTGAAAAACATAATATCTGAAATGAAACACATATACACAGATGGTAGTAATATGAGATTAGATTCTGAAGAAGGAAAAATCAGTGAACGTGAAGCTATAGCCTTAGAAACTATCCACACTGAAATATATGCTTACCATAGAGCAGTCATACTACTGGGCCAAGAGAAATGAAATCATGTTCACGAGAGGACTTGAATGTTTATAGCTTTGTTCATAATAAGAACTAAAAACAAGCTAAACATTTATGAACTGATGAAGAGATAAGTAAGATGTAATATATTCATTCTTTTTATTATTCAGCAATAAAAGGAATGAACTACTGATATTTGCAACAACATGGGTAAATCTCAAAAGCATTATGTTGACTAAATTTACATGAAATTCTAGAAAAGGTAAAACTACAGTTATAGAAGGCAGATCGGTGGTTGCCTAGGGTGCAGAATGAGGGAGAGGAAACTGATTGCAAAGGGTGTAAGGGAACTTTCTGGGTTAGAAATGTTTTTATTAAAGTTGTGGAGATGATTATATAACTGTGTACATTTGTGAAAACTCAATGTGTGTACGCTGGGGGGAATATGGGTGTAGTTATAAAAGGACAGCATGAGCGGTCCTTGTAGTGATAGAACTCTTCAGTATCTTGACTGTGGTATAAATACACCAACGTACACATGTGATGACATTGTATAGAACTAACTATACACATACAAGTGAGTATCAGGGAAAACGAAACAAGATCAGTGGGGTGTTATCGATGTCAATATCCAGGTTATGACGTTATATTATCACAATCATTAGTGTTACACTAGTGTATCATTAGTGCTACAACTAGGGGAAAACTGGTTAAGGGTACATAGGATCTCTCTGTAATATTTCTGACAACTGCATGTGAACTTACAATTATCTCAAAAAAAATTCAATGAAACTAGATTGTAGAAATAAAATTGCTAAATTTTGTTGTATGTAAATTATT
Source organism: Macaca nemestrina (assembly GCF_043159975.1). Taxonomy (NCBI): domain Eukaryota; kingdom Metazoa; phylum Chordata; class Mammalia; order Primates; family Cercopithecidae; genus Macaca; species Macaca nemestrina. The sequence goes on from NC_092138.1 coordinate 67,692,379, forward strand.
ATTTCTCAGCGAAGCTGATTTTTAAAAAGCTCTATATGACCCTCTAAAACAAAATTATGTTTCTCTTTGTCACCTGCTCTTTCAAGTGAGCTTAAATAGGGCTTTTGCTCCATTGATATGAAAAATTATAAATGAGGAATATTTAGAAGTTTCATGTCTTTTCCTAGCACACATTGAAAATGACTGATGAATTATTTGTGTTATCCAGTGATGACTGGAAAAGTTATGGGACACACCTAAAATTTCGTCCAGGGATTGAGGAAGTAATAAACTATGCAGAAGAGCAGGGGAAACAATAAGCCTATTTTCTACTTATAGCCTATTGAACTTTGTCTGTTTAACAAGACAGCTATGTTTTATTACATTATGATGAAGTAATCTTATGACAATGCCTACTTTTTAGGACTTTTTGGGTCCTTAATGGCCCAATATACCCTGATATAGTAGACATTTATCCTTTTTTGACTGCTTATTATTGAATTCCCTTTCTGATGGTCATTTATTGTATCTAATACCTGCTTTCCTCACTTCTCTTGTTGCTAGAGCCTAGGCTCAGCTGTCAGTGCAGCTGCCTTGGTCAGGGCCTATTGATATAAAGAAGTAAGGAGTCTTGAAAATTCCGCTTCTGGCCATATACTGTGGCAACACTGAATTTTCAGGGCCAGCAGAGCCAACAGCAGCAGCCAAGGCCGGATGCCAGCTGTGCAGGTGGCACATCTAGGGTTCAATGGTAGGGACTGTGGCTACAATCCTGGCTGCTGCTTGGTCTTTCTTTACCTTGCCTGTTTTCCAATCCTTGTTGAAATTCTTCCTGACAATGTCAGTGGGGTTGGGGTTGGAGGGGGACAGACAATAAACATGATAAATAATAGTATATTCAAAAGTGAGAAATGCTGTGAAGAAAAATAAGCCCAAGTAAGGAAAATAAAGAGTGCTAAGGGGCTGAGATGGGGTGGTCTGGGCCTCATGGAGAAGTGACGTTGAGCAAAAACCAAAGGAATTGAGGGAAGGGCCATGTGGATATCTGGGGGCCTGCAGGAGCAAAGGCCCTGACATGGGGTGCCTAGAGGCCTGAAAGAATAGCCAAGACACCAGTGTGATAAGAATAGAGTGAGTGATGGGGAGAGAGAGAGGAGATAAGGTCAGAGAGGTGTCAGGGAGCCAGTCATGGTGGGCCTTCTTGGTGATTATAGAGTCCTTGACGTTTACTCTCAGTGAAGTGACAGCCATGGAGGATTTTGAGCAAGAACATGCAATGCTCTGCCTTATGTTTTAAGAGACTCACTCTCAGTGTCTATGGATAACAGACTGTAGGCAGACTAGGGTAGGAGAGGGAAGACTAGATTAGAGACTATGATGATATTCCAAGAAAAAGAAAGTAGTGGCCTGGACTTGAGTGGTAGTAATGAAGGTGGTGAGAAGAGACTGGATATATATTGAATGAAGAGCCAAGAGGATTTGCTGTCAGGAGTCCAAGTTGGGTCCAAGGTTGAGTCCAAGATGCAGCTGTCATTTACTGAGAGAGGGAGGACTGTGTAGCATGGTTTAAGGGATGACCAGGAGGTCAGCTTTGGACCTCAGAAGTTTGAGACAACTCATAGTGCTATGGACTGAATTGTGTCCTACTCCCCAGCCCCTTCATATATTGAAGCCCTAACTGCCAGTGTGATGATATTTAGAGGTGGGGTTTTAAGGAGGTAATTAGGTTCAGATGAAGTTATGAGGGTGAAACCCTCATGATGGTTTTAGCGCCCATCTCCAAAGAGCTGCTAGAGAGCTTTTTCTCTCTTTCTCCCCACCACTTTTCGACACAATGAGAAGGGGGCAGTCTGTAAGCCAAGAAGAGAGCCCTCAACAGAGCCTGACCATTCCAGCCCCCAGAGCTATGACAAATAAATTTCAGTGACTTAAACCACTCAGTCCATGGTATTTTGTTACAGCAGCCTGAGCTGAGGCTGAGTTGGATACACTTAGATATCCAAGTAGAGATGTTGGGTTGGCAGTTGAAAATCCAAGCCTGGTTCTAAGGAAAAAGTTTAGGTATGGATGTCATGTAAAGTTGGTAATTGTTAGTAGCTAGATAGAATTAAAGCCATGAGACTAAGGAGGTCATCTAAGTGTGTATAGTGAAAAGAAAGCATCTGAGGACTGAGACCTGGGATATATCAAAACAGACAGACCTTAGACATCGCAGGTTTGGTTCCAGACCAGCAGAATAAAGCAAATATTGCAATAAAGTGAGTCACACAAATATTCTGGTCTCCCAGTACATATAAAAGTTATGTTTACAGTATACTGTAGCCTAGTAAGTGTGCACTAGAGTATGTCTAAAAAAATGTTCTTACCCTAATTAAGATATGCTTTATTGCTAAAAAATGTTAAGGATCATCTGAGCCTTCAATGAGTTGTAATCTTTTTGCTGGTGGAGGCTTCTGCCTTGATACTGATGGCTGCTGACTCATGAGGGTGGTGGTCGCTGAAGATTGGGGTGGCTATGGCAATTTCTTAAAATTGGACAACAATGAGCTGGCTCACACCTGTAATCCCAACACTTTGGAAGTCCGAGGCAGGCGGATCACCTGAGGTCAGGAGTTCGAGACCAGCCTGGCCAACATGGTGAAACCTTGTCTCTACTAAAAGTACAAAACATAACTGGGCATTGTGGCATGCACCTGTAATTCCAGTTACTCAGGAGGCTGAGGCAGAAGAATCGCTTGAACCCGGGAGGTGGAGGTTACAGTGAGCCAAGATCATGCCACTGCACTTCAGCGTGGGTGACGGAGTGACACTCTGCCTCAAAAAACAGAAAAAAAAAAGAGAAGTTTGCTGCATCAATGAATTTTTCCTCCATAAAAGTTTTCCCTATAGCATACAATGCTGACAGTATTGTATTGTATTGTATTGTATTGTATTGTATTGTATTGTATTGTATTGTATTGTATTGTTTTGTATTTTTAGATAGAGTCTCACTCTGTCGCTCAGGCTGGAGTGCAATGGCACAATCTTGACTCACTGCAACCTCTGCCTCGTGGATTCAAGCGATTCTCCTGTCTCAGCCTCCCGAGTAGCTGGGATTACAGGTGCACACCACCACATCAGGCTAATTTTTGTACTTTTAGTAGAGATGGGGTTTTGCCATGTTGGCCAGACTGGTCTTGAACTCCTGACCTCAGGTGGTCCACCTGCCTCAGCCTCCCAAAGTGCTGGAATTATAGGCGTGAGCCACCGTGTCCAGCCTCTGATAGCATTTAATCACAGTTTAACTTCATTCCAAATTTCAGTCAATCTTGTCAAATCGTGTTGCAGCTTTATCAACTAATTTTATGTACTATTCTAAATCCTTTGTTGTCATTTGAACAATGTTCATAGCATATTCACCAGGAATAGATTTCATCGTAAGAAATCACTTTCTTTGCTCATCTGTAAGAAGCAAATCATCTACTCAAGTTTTATCTTGAGGTTACAACAGTTCAGTCATATCTCCAGGCTTCACTTCTAATGTAATTTTCTTTCTATTTCCACCACATGTATAGTTACTTCCTCCACTGAATTTTTAAACTCCTCAAAGTCATCCCTGAGGGTTGGAATAAACTTCTTCCAAACTCTTGTTAATGTTGATATTTTCACCTCCTTCCATGAATCATGAGTGTTCTTATTGGCATCCAGATGATGAATCCTTTTCAGAAGGTTTTCAATTCACATTTCCCAGATCCATCAGAAGAATCACTATCTATGGCATCTATAGCCTTATGAAAGGTATTTCTTAAATAACAAGAATTGAAATTCAAAATTACTCCTTGAACCATGAGCTGCAGAATGGATGTTGGGTTAGGCATGAAAACAACATTCGTTTTCTTGTATATCTCCATCAGAGCTTTTGGGTGACCAGGTGCAGAGTCAAGGAGCAGTAATATTTTGAAAGGAATCTTTTCTTGAGGAGTAGGTCTCAACCGTGAACTTAAAATAGTAAACCATGCTGTAAACAGATATGTTGTTACCTAGGCTGTGTTCTTCCATTTAAAGAGCACAGACAGAATAGATTCAGCATGATTCTCAAGGGCCCTAGGATTTTCAGAATGGCAAATGAGCAGTGCCTTCAGCTTAAAGTAACCAGCTGTATTAGCCTCTAATGAGAGAGTCAGCTTGTCCTCTGAAGCTTCGAAGCCAGGCATTGACTTCTCCTCTGTGGCTATGAAAGTGTCAGATGGCATCTTCTTCCAGTATAAGGCTATTTCATCTACACTGAAAATCTGTTGAAAAGCATCGCCACCTTCATCAATGATCTTAGTTAGACCTTCTGGATAACTGTCTGCAGCTTCCATGTCAGCACTTGCTGTTTAAACTTGCATTTTGTGTTATGGGGATCACTTCTTTCCTTCAACCTTATGACCAACTTCTGCTAGCTTACAATTTTTCTTCTGTAATTTTCTCCCCTCTCTCAGTCTTCATAGAGTTGAAGAGAGTTAAGGCCTTGCCCTGGATTAGGCTTTGGCTTAAGGAAATGTTGTGGCTGGTTTGACCTTCTATCCAGACCACTCAAACGTTCCCCTTATCAGCAATAAGGCTCTTTTACTCCCTTATTATTCATGTGTTCACTGGAGTAGCACTTTGCTAGCTTTTGATTTAAAAAGAGAGATGTTCATTCAATTCTTCCTTTCACTTGAGGATTTAGAGGCCATTGTAGGGTTATTAATTGACCTAAATTAAATATGGTTGTGTCTCAGGGAATAGGGAGGCCTGAAGACAGGGAGAGAGACAGGGTGAGTGGAGCAGTCAAAACAGTCACACACAGTCAATACACACATAACATCCATCAATTAAGTTTGCTGTCATACATAGGTGCAGTTTGTCCCAAAACAATTACAATAAAACATCAAAAATCACTAATCACAGATCACAATTACAGATATATTAATAATGAAAATATTTGAAATTTTACTAGAAATGCCATCATGCACCATGGAGACACAAAGTGAGCACATGTTGCTTGAAAAATAGTGCCAATAGACTCGCGAGACACAGGGTTGCCACAAATCTTCAGTTTGTTTTTTTAAGAAAGCAATATTTGTGAAGTGCAATAAAGTGAAGCATAATGAAATGACGTATGTCTGTAGTCACAAGTGGAGGACAGAAGAGGGACCAGAAAAGACTGAGAAGTGACATCCAGCAAGGTGGGGAGCTACTGGAGAGCATGGCTTCCTGGAGGCCGTGGGAAGAAAGTCTTTAGAAAAGGGAATGTTCAATTGTGTCAAATATGGTTGCGAAGCCATGGAAGATGATGCAAAATTTACCATGATCCTTTGAAGTGTGAAGGTTAAAGTGAGGTCATTGCAGGACAGTTCTCTGGGTAGCCTTGGACCAACCCAATTCCTTCCTCTTTTTGCTTGTAATTCTCAAGCATAACTGTAGAATGTGCTGGGAATGCAATATCCTGAGAGAGAGGAGGCCAGGAGCAGCCTAGGCCTTGTTCCTGTCCCTTCTAGGGAATGTAACATCTTGAGTTAGCAAGGAACTGCCTGGGACAGTCCAGGCTGTGTTCCTGTCTCCCCTGGAAGCAGGATGTCCATCAAAGTTTGCCCAGTGAGTCCTGTTGCCCCTAAGGTCTAAAACCCAGAGTGGGCTGCCTTTCAGGGCCTCTCATGTTTGATGCAAAGTGGGAAACGTTCAGGCAAGACTCCATCTGCCCCATGCAGTTATCTTGAGCCTTGGGGGACCAGCTTCCAGTGAATCCTAGGTTTCTCTTGTGCCCTGCTGCCTACCTGTAAGTAATAAACTTGTTGCACGTGAGTGTGTTCTGTTTCACCGGACTCCGGTGTTGGTAATACTGCAGTCCAAGATGCGGTGGGAGGAGTGCTTGGGCTCCTGTTCCTGGTGATCGGTGAAGTGATGGTCTCTGCTGCCCTCCATGCAGTAGAAGGCCTCCCTTGGGGCTAGTTGTTAGTGAATCTGCCTCCCAGTCATCTCCTTCCCCGTGCTTAGTGTTGCCAGGCTTCCCCCTCAACCTGGCAGGTGCGAATGGCCTGTCATTCTTGTTTTAAACACCCCTGAGGTTTATACAGCTCTTTTCTTTGAGATCCTGGGCATGGATTAAGTAGGAAGATAGTGGTTAGGGGCCGAGGGTGGACACTGAAGGTGCCGTCACTGGTCTTGACTCTAGGTTTGTCCAGGGTCAGATGGTGGAGGAGGTATGCAGGAGCCCCCTATCTGCTTTAAGTAATTCTGTGTTTCAGGAGGTGAACGCCAGAAGGTATTTCAATCTTTTTCACCTGTCTTATCATTAGTGGCGTGTCTTCTCAGATTTAAGCAGAAAGTTGTCTGTCCACCTGAGTCGTCTGTGTGCCTGCAAGCAATGCTGTGGCTTCGTGGTTCCATTAGTGAACATTTGTGGTTGGGGTGGAGAAGGGTACTATCAATTGCCATTTAAAACTGGAAATGTCATTTAGAAACATTTGAAATTTTTAAAATGTCCAAACCACACCTATCACCTTTGTGTACCTGTTCCTTGTTTTAAATATGCATCTCATAGACACACTCCTGCTTACTTAAGTCCTGAGGGTTTTCAACTTTCATTTCAACCTTCATATGATGGTTAATTTTATGTGTCAGCTTGGCTGGGCCAGATAGTTGGTTCTACAGTATTCTGGGTGTTCCTGTTAGGTCAGGGGTGGGGTTTGGATGAGATGAACATTTAACTTAGTAAAATGAGTAAAGCAGATTGTCCTCCATGATGGGTTGGACTTCATCCCATCAGTTGAAGGCTAGAATCAAAGGCCTGAAACAAAGGCTGATCCAAGTAAGAGAAAAGTCTCCTGCCTGAGGACCTTCAAAATAGGACAGGACATCGTCTTTGCAGATTTTAGACTTGCTAGTCTCCATAATTCCATGAGCCAATTTCTTACAATAACAGTCTGTTTCTCTCTCTCTCATTACATAGTTATATGATTGATTGATTGATAGATAGATAGATGATAGATAGATCGATAGATGATAGATATAGATTAGATATTTCTCCTTGTTTCTGTTTCTCTGGGGAACCCTGACAAATACAATGGGGAAAAACAGAAAAGACCCAGAAATTTGGCCAATAAGGTACCTAGGTGACCTAGGTGTTGCAGGGCCCCTCAACACACCTGGCTGATGTGCCTGGCATAGGTGGACATACATCTTGGCCCCTCTCTGCTTCCATTTTCCTATCCCATTAATGAGTGGTTGGACTGGATGGTCCCTGTAGGCCCTTTCGATTCTAATGTTCCAGGTTCCCTGAGATGCTGAGTTACTGAGAAGTGAACACAGCCAAGCCTCTACACCATTTCCACCTTCTGAATTGGCATGGGGAATGTCCACTCCAGCACCGCCACCAAAAAAAAGATAACAGCAGATGTTGGCAAGGATGTGGGGAAATAGGCAGAAGGAGGCTTCTAAGCAGATGGAACAGCATGATCAAAGGCACGGGGGGTGGGAAATTGCTCCTTGGATTCAGGGAAAGGAGTGTCCTGGGGGTGGCAGGATCACTAGATGTGTAGAGGGAGGAATTTCAAGGTATGCACAGCCCTTTGTGCTTTCCAAGGCCCTTTCACGCTCTTCTCATAACTGCAGTGTGAGATCAATTTTTTTATGCTTATTTTACAGAAAAGGAAGCTGAGGCTCAGAGAGCAGAAGCTACTTTTCTAGGGTCATATGGCTGGGAATCAGCAGGGCTGAGATTTGAACCCAAATCTATCTGCGCTTTTCCTGATACCACAGAGCCTTGGAGGCTGTATGACTGACCATACCTAGACACCTATTTTGCATTTTCCTAATGACAAAGGAGTGTGCTATTTGTTAGACTAGCCATACAGTTGTTCTGATTCCACCGTCAAAGTGGGGGAGAAACAAATCCGTCATCACTTCATCCACGGCGGCGTTTTTATTTTTATTCCCTCTCCTGCCGGCCCCCTGGGGAGACTGGCGAGGGAGGCATATTTTGATTCTAACTGTGCTGTGTACATCCGTGCCCGCCTGCATGTGCACGAGGTGAAGGAGAGATTATAACTTTATTCTCGCTTGGGGGCAACTGGTTATGTCTGGAAACATTCGAACATCCCATAAAGCTCATTTCTTTTGCAAATGAGTCAGATAACAGAGAACACTTCAAAGTGGAATTCTGTTGGGCTTTCCATCTGGCTGGCCTCTGGGGGAATGTGTGGTGCACTGCCTTTGTTAATCAGGTTCTGGGAGTTTGAATTTTATGCTGAAATACAAATAACTGTGCGTTTGTGGGGAACAAAGCCAAGATATGATCTCAACTGCATTTGGACCGAAATTCCCATCTCCTACTAAATGCTCTTTACCTTCCACATGGAGAGCAACAAACCCTTTCTTGCTCCAAGCAGCTGTGCTCTTTTATCCCCTGCACCTAGGAAGGCAGGCGTGGTTGAGGCCTGGCCGCTCACCCTGTGGCTGATTGCTGTTGTCTGTGTGAGCCTTGCTTTCCTGTTTGCATGCACTCCTATAGGCCCCCACAGTCTCCAGAACCCAGTTCCCTGGACAGTCCTGTGAACTGGCTTGCTGCAGTCCACCCTTCTTCTGGTTGGAGAGGCTGGGCAGCTTAAGATGACATTTCCCAGATGTCCTGTGGTGAGAATCCTGGATGGGAAGTGAGTACCATCCACTGGGTACACTTGTATGAGTTTTGCAAATCAGAAGTGAGGAAGCCCCACTTTCCTGACCCCTGCTTTCTGTTCTTCCAGCAAGCAAGGCCACAGAAACACAGTTTCCCTGCAGCAGGGTTCCCTGTCCATTTTCCAGCTTCCTGGTACCCAGAGCCTTTTGCAGCAGGAGCTGCAACAGTGGCAGTTTTCGCTTTTGTATTCAAGCAGAGCCCCAGTGGGTTCTCAGAGGCATTTGCAACCCCAATGGGTCAGTTTTGTGTAGTCCTGAGAGTTCTTACTGTAGCCGAGTCCTCTAACCCTCCCCATGACTGGGTAAGCACCCATGCCCTGGTTAAATCCTTTCCCGCCTAAGGGGCCAGTGGGATTTGTGTTCCCTGCATTGAACCTGCTTGATACACCCCTAGCCAGCCTTTGATAAGAAATTCAGTCTCTTCCTAAATACAGTCATCCCTCTGAATCCAAAGAATGGTTGTGTCTATACGGAACACATACAGGCTTTTTAAATACGGTCATAATTCCCTAAACAATACCATATAACAACTATTTACATCTCATTTCTATTGTGTTAGGTATTCAAAATAATCTAGAGAAGATTTAAAGTATAGGGGAGGATGTGCACAGGTTATATGCAAATACCATGCCTTTTGATATCAGGGGCTTGAGTGTGTGTGAATTTTGGTATTTGTGAGCAGGTCCTGGAAGCAATCCCCCAGAGAGCCAGGGAGAGCTGTGCTGCTCAGGATTTTTGCATCTGGGGTGGAGGTGGGGAATGTGCATGTCATTGCCTGCTATCTCTCGTTCCAAAATTCCACAGTAGCTTTCACGCTGCCACCTTTGGTTGCCTCTTCACTATGTGTGTTAGTCAGGATTCTCCTGAGAAACAGAGTCTTTGTGTGTGTGTGTGTGTGTGTGTGTGTGTGTGTGTGTGTGTGTGTGTGTAGAGGGAGAGAGATTTATTTTAAGGAATTGAGTCACTCCAGTGTGTCCCTTCCCTCCCAGCTCCAGCTTGAGCGCTGCCCTTGCCTAGCTGAGGCCTCCATGCCTTGGCTCACCACATAGAGACACAGGTCTCTCCGAGTCTCCGGATCCATGGCGTTTCCTCCATCGGCTCTGCCCCTGTGGATTCCTGGTGAGTCACGGCATCCTCTTTGCCTCCATTGCTCCCAATTATACAGCAGAATGGTGGGTGCAGCCAGGCTCCCACCAGGACCCTGGGGCTTTTCAGGGGACCCTGTACATGGGACACTCCAGAAGCTTGGATTCCAGAGACCAGCTTCAAAATGAGACTCATGCCCAGCAGAAGCTTTCCTCACATGGCCAGCCTGGGCTCCTACGGCAGGTTCTGGAGCCCTCTGATACATGCCTGTCTCCCTCTTCTGCTCAACGGCACCAACAGGGCACATATGATAGTTCCTGGCTCCTGTGAGCAGTCTGAGCTTCTGGGGGACTCCAGCGGCCCCCTCCAGGGTGGCTCAGCCAGCAGCCTCTGCTCAGTTCCCTTCAGGACAGCTCCTGGCAGCTCCCCTCGGCTTCCATTTGCTGAGGTTTCTTCCTCCTTTGCAGTGCTGGGCAGGACTCTGGGCTGCTGACCACCCCTGGGAAGGGAGCAAGGGAGTGGCCCAGCTGTCTGTGGGATGGGGCTTCAGGAGAGGGCCCACAGCGGGAGAGAGCCAGAGTCACAGCCGGCGGCTCCGTCAGAGGGCTGGACCCTTAGAGTGGGCTGGGCGGAGGGCTGCTCTCCTGCCTGCTGTTGACGTCTTGCAGTCCTGCACTCACTCTATTCCTCATGCATCTTTGCATCCTGGTCTCAACAGCTCTCACGGTAGCATGTTGACTTCCCGGCTGATGCTATTGGTGGGTGTACAAAGGGGAGCCTGGCCTCATACCACCCACTGCACTTTGCTCAGCACTGTCAACGCCGACACTCAGAGAGTAAGAAGGACCCTGCTTCTGCCCACAGCACCTTGGGGGCTTTCTCCAGGTGTCCCCTCCCTATCACTTCTATCCCGAGTCAGTCTTGGGGTCACCAGGGAGCAGGAAGCACACAGCACAAGGACAGAATGAGTGAAGCAGATGAAAGCCACTTGTGTAGCACTTGGCATCATCATAGGTGCTCAGCACTGAACCAGCAGGGCCTGGAAGGCAGAGAGAGAACCACATCACACACTCAGCTCCCTGCCTCCCAGGCCAGGGCTCCGTTTTCTGTTGGGCCCTGTGTGCCCCACTAATGTCAGCATTTGCCAAACAGTGAACTGCAGAAATCACGTCAAATGTACATCTGACCCTAGATATGGGGCATCCGCCTACCCAGGGCAAGTATCTTCTTGGTCCATTTCTTGGCTCAAGGAGTCTCTTTATTCCTTAGCACCTCCTTAATGGCCCAAGGTTCTAGACTTCTGCAGACAGCACAGCACTGCCTCCCCTTCATCAGCTCTGTGCTACTTCCAGCCCTGACCTGCTTTGAGGCTTGAAGAGGAAACCCTGGGAGGCCCCATGGTGGAAAAGGGAGACGAATGGGTCAGGCCGAACCCTGGGCTTCTACCTCATTTTGCTCTGCCCAGCTGTGGGACCTCAGGAAGGTCACAGCTCAAGCCTCAGTGTCCCATCTGCCACTGGAGAGGTTATGGGTCTCAAACGCCAGCCTCTGAGGCATTTGGTCCCCTCACCTCCTGAACACAAATAGAAAACTCACCCGAGCCCTCAGGAGTCCTGTTTGCATTTACACACTGAGCTGGTCTTGTGATGTCTCCCCTTAGCATGGCTTTGTTCAATGTCCCTCTACTTGTCACAGTGCCACTCAGCATGCTCTGTCTAGACTGCCTCACAAGGCCGGTGCACTGGCTCACACCTGTAATCCCAGCACTCTGAGAGGCTGAGGCAGGCAGATCACTGGAGGCCAGGAGTTTGAGACCAGCCTGGCCAACATGGCAAAACCCCGTCTCTATTAAAAATACAAAAAATAGCTGGGCGTGGTGGTGCATGCCTGTAATCCCAGCTACTTGGGAGGCTGAGGCAGGAGAATCACTTGAACCCGGAAGGTGGAGGATGCAGTGAGCTGAGATTATGCCACTGCATGAGTGACAGCATTACAACAGTGAGACAGACTCTGTTGCAAAAAAAATAAAAAATGTTTTAATAAAAATAAAAAACTGCCTCACAAAACTGAATGCCCAGGACAGGGAAGGTGTAGCTGACTGTGGACAGGCCAAGGGTGTGACTCAGCCATGGACACAGTGAAAGTGGGTGCCACCCACCACCATTCCCAAAGCTTGGGTCTGTAAACCCTGAACACCTGAGCCATCAATTTGAACATCCATGTATTTATGCCAGAGCATCCTTCCCTCTTTTCCAGCTGAGCTACAACACAGATTCAAGGCCCCTGGCCATCTCCATACACCCTCGGCTTCAGAGACATTATTAAGCTACTTATAATTAGGAATAATAACCCCTGCAGATGCATTTTAATATAACCCACAAAAGGAGCTGTGTGGGTTTCTTCGTTCCCCAGCACTAAAGCAAACAACTCTTCCCCTGTTGCCTAGATCCAACTGCTTCACTTTCCAACAGCTGCTCTGACAGATGAGGGACAGACAGAAGGTCAGGGTGAGCTGAACGACTTCCAGGCACAAAGGACAAAAGGATCCGAAATGTGGAGGGACTCATTGGAGGTCCCCAGCAGCTGGCTGAATTGTCTGGCTATACACAGTGGGGAAACCGTGAGAAAGAGGGAGATGTCTCCTTTCAAGCCTGGGCACTGGAACTTTCCTGGCTCTGATATCATCTTTTTTCTTTTTCTTTTTAAATTTTATTTTACTTTAAGCTCTGGGATACGTGTGCTGAACGTGCAGGTTTGTTACATAGTTAGACATGTGCCATGGTGGTTTGCTGCACCTATCAACCCGTCATCTAGGTTTAAAGCCCCATATGCATTAGGTATTTGTCCTAATGCTCTCCCTCTCCTTGCTCTCTACCCCTCAACAGGCCCCGATGTGTGATGTTCCCCTCCCTGTATCCATGTGTTCTCATTGTTCAACTCCCACTTATGACAACATGTGGTGTTTGGTTTTCTGTTCCTGTGCCGGTTGGTGAGGATGATGGTTTCCAGCTTCATCCATGTCCCTGCAAAGGACCCAAACTCATTTTTTATGGCTGCATATTATTCCATGGTATATATGTGCCACATATTCTTTATCCAGGATTATAAATCATTCTACTATAAAGACACATGCATACATATGTTTATTGCAGCACTTTTTGTTTTTTCACAATCAGCCTGCCAGAGACTGGTTCACAGATTGTGGAAGCAGAAAGTGACCTTCATCTCATCTGGTCCAACTCCCTCATTTGGAAAACTGAGGCTTGGAATGAAAAAGAGATTTGGCTTCAAATGTCAGTAGCCAAAGACTGGGCCCAAGGTAATTGAAATACAAATAATACAATGATCATCTGCCCTTCCAGCATTCCCTCACGACAGCACCCAACTCTAGCTTTTGATGAAAGAGCCAAGACCCAGAGAGGTGGCGTCATTTACCCTGATGGCATCGTATGACCAGCACAGTGAAGAAAACCAAAGCGATATTGTGACAACATTTTCCTCCCTCTTTCCCTTCCTTCTTTTGTTCTCTCCCTTTCCTTTCCTTCCCTTCCCATCTCTTCCTTCCTTCTCCATTTTCCTTCCCTCCCTCCAACCTTCCTTCTCTCTCTTCCTTTCTTTCTCTTCTCCTTCCTTCTTTCCTTTCTCCCTTTATTAAAAAAAAAAAAAAAGGAAAAAAAAGATGTCCTTTTTCCATCCCACAGATTGGATGAAAAAAAAGTTTAATGCATTTCAAAAATATTCATGCTCAAGGATTGTTCAAGACATCTGGGCCTTTTAAAATTTGTTACAATTTTAATAAATAGGATGTATTTTAAAATAAGTGAAAAAGACATTCCATTTAGTTAAGATCAGTAACTCATTAAATTGCCTTTAAGATCCTTTCTCTATTATGACATTTTTTACCAAGGTAAATTTCTCAGGGTTTGGTTATATTATTTCCATATGGTTCCCCATAATCGCATACATTTGATGTTTTCTAAAGCCTTCATAAATATCCCTGAAAATATTTGTCCCTTTTTGTGTTCTAAGTATAGCCCACATTCAGCAGACATGTAGCAAACACACATTTAGGCAAGAGGAGTGAGGAAACTAAGACCCTGATGTCACACAACTGAGCTGAAACTGGATTCCAGGACTAAGTGCGTGCCAGACCTCATCCAGGTGTGCAGGTATGGAGGTGTGCCTGGCCACCACTCCCAGAGGCCTGCAAACTAAAGACTCTACGGACACGTGAATAAAGGGAGGAAGCAGGTATTCCAGGTGCTGTGAACCTGTCGAGAAGGGTAAGGGGCCGCTGAAGCAGGTCAGTTCCACTGGCAGAGCAGGAGTATGGCCAGGAGGAAACGCTCAGAGGTCCATGTGGGAGTTTTGCCAGAACCATAAAACAAGTAGGCATCGGAAAAGGGCAGTACAGGCAGCAGGAGACACACAGTGGAAGGCTTAGTGGTGTTGAAGAGCGTCCTGTGTCTAGGAGATAGCATGTGTTTCCCGTGCAGGACTGGAGCCTAAGATACAGGGACAGGGAAAGGGATGAGGTGTGGGGAGACTGAGACCCTGACATTACACACCTGAGCTGGCACTTGATTTCAGCACTCAGATTCCCTGGCCATTCTGTTTCTTTAGCAAATCAAAATGTCCTGATCAATCTGCACCCTATTTCCCTGTGATCTGCACCCACAGGGGCCTCTAAAGAACAGATGGTGAGGATGGGTCAGTACTAAAGCCCCGCCTGACCTGGCAGGTGCAGTGCCAACCACCAGGCTCCCAGCCAATGAGCAAGTCCCTACTCCTCTCTGGACTTCTGTGACCCCATGGCAACAGTGTAAGGCTCTTTTCAAAACCTGTCAGCTCTGACAGTCTCAGCTTCAGGATTCAAAAGTCCATCCAGGCCAGGCGCTGTGGCTCACACCTGTAATCCTAGCACTTTGGGAGGCTGAGGTAGGCAGATCACTTGAGAAAAGGAGGTTGAGATCAGCCTGGGCAACATGGCAAGACCTCATCTCTGTTAAATTAAAGATTAAAATAAAGTTTATGAATCAAAACAAGTCAACACAAAATAAAAACTTTATACTTTGTGAGCTGAGCAGGTGGCCAGTTTGCCGCCCCGCTGCTCAGCCTGGCACCAATGGCTTGCCCTGCACCAGTGCTTGGCATGGGGTCAGGAGGACAGTTTGGGAAGAGTCTCCAGCAGATCGGCGTGCCTGGTCTCACAGATGACTTCCCACCCCCGTGCCAATGGGAAACCAACAGAGGCGAGTGGCCAGGGTGGAGAGCCTGGGAGGCAGAGCAGGTGGCCCTGGCACAGCAGGTCTGGGTAAATCATGTCTGGGCATCGTTCTGGGGACTGTTGGGCTGCTAGAGCAAGGGAAGGGAACACAGGCATGAATGTGCTCAGTGCACAATGGGAGAGAGTCTGGTAGGAGCAGGGGTGCTGGATCAGGCTGGCTTTGCACAGCAGGATTGCTGCCTGCATACTGAACAAGGGACAGGCAAGGTCATAGCCAGTGCCCAGGTTCCCCACCCTGCAATGTGGCTGCAGGAAGGATGGTCCACCAGGCAGGAGGAAAGGGGCTGAGGGACAGAAATTTACCAGTCAGAGGATAAGGAGGCAGGGGGCAGTGAAGAAGGTAAGCCCTGATGAAAAGGGAGGTCATATCCAAGTTCTGTCATTGACTCCCAGAGTGACCCTGAGCATGTCCTCCTCCTCTCTGAGCCTCAGTTTCCTTGGAAAGATAATGGGGATAATTGTTACTGGTTCTGCCTTACCCACAGGAATCTTGTGAAAAGAGAAAATAATGAGCCAGATAATGGGTGTTTCAGGGCTTGTAAATGGTCAAGGCTGGGCTAAGCCCCTGCCAAACTTGGCCGCATGGAATCCCAGCCTGTGGTCACTTCACAATTTATCTGTGGCAGGATTGAGTGGAGGCAATACATTGTAGAGGAATGTGTGTGGCCGTGGCCTATCTTGAAGCTCTATTTCCATGCCACTCATCAGGAAAAATTGGGAAAGACTTTAAAATGGGCAAAACATGATTACTAGATGTTCTTCTAAAGCATCCTTTTAGGTTATCTGCTCCTTTCACTGTTTTCAAGCTATCTTACAATTTTATACATTGTAGACAACTGATAGCAATGCAAATAATTCCAGTCCATAGAAGTACACATGAATTGGCCATGTGTGGTGGCTCACACCTGTAATCCCAGCATTTTGGGAGGCTAAGGCGGGCAGATTACAAGGTCAGGAGTTTGAGACCAACCTGGCCAATATGGTGAAACTCCGTCTCTACTAAAAATACAAAATAATTAGCCGGGCATGGTGGCAGGGGCCTACACTCCCAGCTACTCGAGAGGCTGAGGCAGGAGAATCACTTGAACCCAGGAGGTGGAGGTTGAAGTGAGCCAAGATTGCGCCACTGCACTCCAGCCTAGGCAACAGAGTGAGACTCCGTCTCAAAAAAAAAAAAAAAAAAGAAGCAGGAATGAATTTTACCCACTGGAGATGCAATTGCTTATTGCTCTGGGGATATTGATGACGTTTGTATCCATTTCAACATTCTTGATTGCCTACATGTGCAGTTCTGTGAATTCTCCTTTGAGTGAGTTGTAACAGCTGATGGATCTCCTCATTTACTGAGTTAAATGAAGTGTTTGACCCATGTTCATTTTATATTTATATTTGAATCATTGTATTCATTTTCTATTGCTGCATAACCAATGACCGTACATTTGTCGGCCTAAAACAATACCCATTTGCTTGTTCTCAGTTCTGTAAGTCAGAAGCCTGAGCATGGGATGACTGTATCCTCTGCTCGGGTCTGCTGAACTCAAGGTGTCAGCCAGGCTGCACTCCATTCTGCAGTCTCTGAGGGAAGAATCCACTTCTGAGCTCATTCAGGTTGTTGGCCAAATTCACCTCTTTGAGGTTGGAAGGTTGTAGGGCATTTCATTTTCTCTAAGGCCCACAAAGCAACCTCTATTCATTCCTTAACGCCCAACTCAAATATCAGGTCTTTTGGGAACCTTCCTTCAGGAGCATCACAGCACAGTAGTGGAAAGAAAATGGGCTTTGAAGTTCATTAGAATTTTGCTTCTGCCATTTCCAAGCTATGTGGCCTTAGGCAAATTATATAAGCTCTCTGAGCCTTTGTTTTCTCATCTGTAAACCAAGTACAATGCATCTTACTGACTGATAAGCAGAATAATAATAAAGGCAGGAACACATATGGTGTGCTTGCCATGTGCTGGACACTTAGCACTGCTAAGTGCTTTATATGCATTTTTCACTCAATCTCCCTAGCAACCCAATAAAGGAAATTCTGTTATTACTCCATTTTGCTGATGAGAAAACTGAGGTTTAAATAAGTTGAACCCAGTCTTACCTGTTGCCAAATCCTGTGCTCTTGGTCATTATGAGATATTCCTTCCGAAAAGGTACTCAAGAAATTGACATCCTCTTTCCCTCTCTCTTCCCCACCATGCCCACCTCTGGACTATCATAATTGCTTTTTCTTTGCATGTGTCTCCATAACCCTGTACACCCCAAGGCTCTCTAATACCATGTAAGACACAGTATTAGATTTTTTCATGTGTTTCTCTTTCCCCAAGCCCCCAGCATTGGGTCTGGCACAGGGCAGGGATAGAGTACCATAATTCAAGTGAATTCATGAATTATCTAGAGTCCTTTTAGGAAGTGACCAGAGTATAATTTATATAATAAAATGATTATTAAGGTACATAAATAAAAGAGAGAAGGCTGTCCCTTTCACTCCATTCCCTTTCCCTCATGCACTGTCAGCTGAGGCGATAGGCCCCAAAGGAATTCAGCAGCAGACAGATAAAAACATCAAGGCCTGTTCCAGCTTCACACCAGACCCTGGAATTTAATTTAACTTATACAGACATTGGTGTTGACGCTCTTGGGGGCTCCTGGTGCAGCCTCACAGAACGGCTGGTAACAACTGTGATGGGTTTGCCTTCACACCTCAGATGGAATCACAGGGGAATTCCACAGAGGCAGGGCCCTGGAAATCATTTTACAGGAAGGGTCTTGTACGCTCCGAGGACCTCAGTTTCGGGAGGAACTGCTGAGATCATGCAGTGACCCTGCTTTGTTTTTAAAACAGCCAAAATGAGGCCCAGGGATTTCCCCAACATCACATGCCTTCCAAGTTTCAATGAGCAGCATTAAGAATGTAAACAACAGCGCCATTTTATACCTTGAGGTGTGCAGTTCTCGTACTTAAGAGCCTGTCTTTCCTCTTACCCGTGTGCTCTGCAATCAGTGTAGACTGTCACCCTCAAAGAGTAGACACAGGGTAAAGTGGCCCCAGTCACGGGGCATGTGCTTTACATGAGATCCAGATTACCATCTGAACTCCCCACTTTGTTATTTTTATATTAAATTCTGACTTTCTATATTAAACTGTGACTATTTTTATATTAAACTATGACTCTTCCATATTAAACTCTGATTCCGAAAGCAGATAATTCAGGGACAAAAACAGCTTTTAAAGTGAAACCAATATAGAACACATTTCTTGTGATCTTTTTAATAATTTTCTATTGCCAGCTGAATTTAACCCTGATCTTACTCCATATATCAATTAAAATTACAGTTTTAATTCACCATACATTTTGCTTTGTATGCCAAAGCACCTTGGAGCTTTTCCCTCAGCCTCAATCTTGGAATTACATTTTCTATGTTTGCTTATTTTACAGCACACTGAACTCTGTCGATTCAATAAAATTTAAACATGTGCTTATTTACGGAGCACTTATCATAGCGAGGGCTCTAGGGTGAGTGACTTCTTGAGAAGGATCTACAGATGTGAATGAGAGGCAGCCTATGCCCTCAAGTAACTCATGATTAACTAGAGAGTAAAATCATTACTGGTCGTTAAAAAAACAAGGTGGTAAAATAAAAATAAATCTGGAAATAATAAATGACAAGGTTTAACTACATAAATATTTGAAATGTCTGTGAGGCAAAAGACATTATAAATAAAACTAAAGTACAAATGACAAATGGAGGGAAAACATTTTCAACATTTATTACACACAAAAGGTTAATGGTGTTCACGTATGAAGAACTTTCTACGACTCAATAAAAAAGAACAACAACCTAATAGCAAATGTGCAGGAGACTTGGACTAGAAATTCACTTAAAAGAAAGACAGTGCTCAAACAAAGAAGTAGAGATTAAGATGACAAAAGTAAGCTGGGCGCAGTAGCTCACACCTGTAACCCCAACACTTTGGGAGGCCGAGGCAGGTGGATCACTTGAGGTCAGCAGTTTAAGACCAGCCTGGCAAACATGGTGAAACCTCATCTGTACTAAAAATACAAAAAAAATAGCTAGGCGTGGTGGTGGGCACCTGTAATCTAATCCCAGCTACTTGGGAGGCTGAGGCAGGAGAATCACTTGAACCCAGGAGGTGGAGGTTGCAATGAGCCAAGATTGCACCACTACACTCCAGCCTGGGCAACAGAGCAAGACTCTATCTCAATAAATAAATAAATAAAATGACAAAAATATATTTTTACCTATCAGATCGGCAAAACACTTAAAAATTGATAAAGCTGAATGTTGGTAAGATGGTAGGGAAATGTATACCCAGTCGGGGAGTGGGTAAATTGGGAGAAAGTTTTAAAGGCAATTTGGCATAATCCGTCAAAGATTAAAATGTGAATCTCCACTGACCCAGGCATTTCACTTCTAGTTATGTATTCTGCAGATTTCTTCGTTCAACTGCACAAAGATACATGTCCAAGTTTGTCCACTGCGGCTGTTTGTACAAATGGGAAATTTGAATATTTTATATACATATATATAATTTGAGACATTTTATATATATAAAACTTGAAACATTATATAGATTTGCAAAATGATTTAAGATATAGGCATAAAGGCCGGGCGCGGTGGCTCAAGCCTGTAATCCCAGCACTTTGGGAGGCCGAGACGGGCGGATCACGAGGTCAGGAGATCGAGACCATCCTGGCTAACACAGTGAAACCCCGTCTCTACTAAAAATACAAAAAAAACTAGCCGGGCGTGGTGGCGGGTGCCTGTAGTCCCAGCTACTCGGGAGGCTGAGGCCGGAGAATGGCGTAAACCCGGGAGGCGGAGCTTGCAGTGAGCTGAGATCCGGCCACTGCACTCCAGCCTGGGCGGCAGAGCCAGACTCCGTCTCAAAAAAAAAAAAAAAAAAAAAAAAAAAAAGATATAGGCATAAAATGTATTATGCACATGTCAAAAATTGATATGGAAAATAAAAAATATATTCAGTAAAAAAAGCAAGGACTGGCTTTTTATGTAATATAGTCACAATTGTGCAAAAGAATCAAAACATAAGTATACATATACCTATAAATGCCTATACATTTAAAAGGTCTGAAAGGAACTGTCCATACCCTATTACAGTGATTGTCTTTGAGGAACTGGGATCTTAAATGGCTTTCAACATTTATCATAAACACTTTTTCTGTTTGAATTATTTGTAATTATAAAAATTTAAAAGAATATGATCTAAATCCTTTTGCTGATTCCTGTCCCCCAAGTCCCTTCCCAAGTGCCACGTGGCTTGCCATGTCAATTTGCCATGCAAAGACCTGTGAACATCGGACTCTGGTCCACATGAAGACTCCCAGTTCTCTAGCTCGGGTGATGAATGGATTTTGACAGCTTCATGCAGATTAGGGGAACACAGGAAGAAGAGTAGATGTGCGGAGGAGGTGGCGATGAGGTTACACACATTGGGTGGGGGGCACCTGGAGGCCTCGAGGGAAATGGTCAGCAAACAACTGGTCATATATATCTGAAGTCTAGAAAAAGTCCTTTGCTTGTAGGTGATTACTGAGATCAAGACAGGAAGCGATGACACTCAGAGAGGTATAGGTGAGAAGAGAAGATGCCCCAGATGGGGCAGTTTAGAGCAATACTGGCCATCTTTCTGTCTCTTCAATTCACCCAACTTGTCTCTGCCTTAGGTTTCTGTATAATTTGAGACTTTCTGTATGTCTTATCCATTGTTTCTTTTTTCATTATGTAATGACCACCATTATTCCTAATAATGCATTTGACACTAACATCAATTTTGTCTAAATATCTATACCACCTTTCTTTGGATCAATATTTTCCTAGAATACATAGCATAGGACTTTTAATAAAAACATCTATCTGAGAATCTCTATTCTGTCATCAAAGACTTTGGTCTATTTTCCCAGGCCAAAGGAAAATAGACCATCTTTCTTTTGGTCAATATTTTCCTAGAATACACAGCATAGGACTTTTTATTAAAATGACAATCTGAGAACCTGTATTCTGTCGTCAGAAATTTTGGTTTATTTACTTACATTGTTACTACCAATATACTTGCATTTATTTCTATCATCTTATTTAATGCTTTATATTTTCACCATGCCTTATTTTTGCGTTCTGTCAGTGTGATCAAATCTTCTTTTATTACATGTTTCGTCTCCTCTCATTAAGAGATAAAACATACTTCTTCCATTTGTATTGGTTATCTTTGATTTTGTAATGTGTATATTGGATAGTATCAAGTTTATCACTATCTATACTTTCTTCCCAAACAATTCAAGGATGTCAGAACACCTTGGATTTTGATACACTCCTCCTGTCTCATTGTTGTCAGGTATTTTAGGTGCCTTAAGTAAAAGGCACCTTATTTTATTTTATTTATTTATTTTACTTTAAGTTCTGGGATACATGTGCAGAATGTACAGGTTTGTTACATAGGTATACATGTGCCATGGTGGTTTGCTGCACCCATCAACCCATCATCTAGGTTTTAAGCCCCACATGCATGAAGTATTTATCCTAATGCTCTCCCTCCCCTTACCCCCCATCCCTGACAGGCCCCGGTGTGTGATGTTCCGCTCCATGTGTCCATGTGTTCTCATTGTTCAGCTTCCACTTATGAGGAAGAACATGCGGTGTTTGATTTTCTGTTCCTGCGTTAGTTTGCTGAGAATGATGGTTTCCAGTTTCATCTATGTCCCTGCAAAGGACCTGAACTCATTCTTTTTTATGACTGCATAGTTTTCCATGCTGTATATGTGCTACATTTTCTTTATCCAGTCCATTATAGATGGGCATTTTGGTTGGTTCCAAGTTTTTGCTAAAGGCACCTTATTTTTATGTCCTTCAGATAATAATTAGTACTTTATACATTCAATGCATGTTTAGAATTAACAACATATTTACTATCTCTTTCCTGACACAGCTTCTTTCATTCTACTACTCCTTCCTGGTCTTGAATTTCTTTTACCTAAAACATATCCTAGCATAATTCTTGCAGAAAGGGTCGGCTGATAGTAAACTTTCTTGGTATTTGTCTGAAAATGACTTTTTCAACCCTTCTTATAGTCCAATTAGTTTTAGAGTTTTGTTTTTGTTTTTAATGAATGCATAGGTTATGGCAGTCTACAGTTATCCCAAACAAACAAAAATTATGGGGGTTCATTACCACTAGACCTGCCTTATAGTAAGCACTAAAGAGAATTCAAGTTCAAACAAAAGGATGCTAACTAACAACATGAACATATATAAAACTATTAAACTCAGTGTAAAGGTAAGAATATACTCAAATTCAGAATACTCTAATACTGTAATAAAGGTGCATAAATAATTTTTAACTCTAGTGTAAAAGTTAAAAGACAAAAGTATTAAAAATAACTATAGCTATAATAATTTATTAATGGGCATACAATACATAAAAGATGTAAATTGTGACATCAATGGCATAAAATTTGGGAGGGAGGAGAAAAAGTGTAAGGATTTTGTGAGAAGTCAAAGATAAGTTGTTATAAACTTAAAATAAACTGTTATAACTATAGCAGCTTTATGTAAGCCTTGTAATAACCACTGAGAAAAAAAAACTAGTAGACACGCTAAAGAGAAAGAGAAACAACTCAATAGCAAGAAAACAATGCAACTAAAAAATGGACAGAGGACCTGAAACATCTCTCAAAAGAAGACATACAAATGGCCAACAGGTATGTGAAAAAATGCTCACTACTGCTAATCATCAGGGAAATGAAAATTACAAAATTAAAACCACAATGAGATAGTACCTTGTTCCAGTTAGAAAGGCCTTATCAAAAGACAAAAAATAAAAAGCGTTGGCATGGATATGGAGAAAAGGAGACATCTGTATGCTGTTGGTAGGATTGTAAATTAGTACAGCCATTATGAAAAATGGCATCCTGGCTAACACGGTGAAACCCTGTCTCTACTAAAAATGCAAAAAATTAGCCGGGCGTGGTGGCGGGCGCCTGCAGTCCCAGCTACTCGGGAGGCTGAGGCAGGAGAATGGCGTGAACCTGGGAGGCAGAGCTTGCAGTGAGCTGAGATTGTGCCACTGCACTCCAGCCTGGGCAACAGAGCAAGACTCTTTCTCAAAAAAAAAGAAAAAGAAAAAGAAAAAGAAAAATGGTATGGAAGTTCCTAAAAAAATTAAAAATAGAACCACCATATGACCCAGCAACCCCACTTCTGGGTATACAGCCAAAGGAAATGAAATCAGTATGCTGAAGAGGCATCTGCACTTTCATGTTCATTGCAGCGTTATTCACAATAGCCAAAATACGGAATCAACCTAAGTGTCCATCAATGGATAAAGAAAATGTGGTATATATAATGGAATACTATTTAGCCCTTAAAAAGAAAGAAATCCTGTGTTTGTGATGACATGGATGGACATGGTGGGCTTTGTGTTAAGTGAAATAAGCCAGGCACAGAAAGACAAATACCACATGATCTCACTTACATGTGGCATCTGAAACAAGTTGAACTCATAGAAGCAGAGAGTAGAATAATGGTTACAAGTGGCCAGAGATAGGGGTGGGGGAATGAGGAGATGGTGATGAAAACACAACATTTCCATTAGGATGAATAAGTTCAGGAGGTCTATTCTACAGCAGTGTAACTATATTTACTAATAATGTATTATATACTTGAAAATTGCTAAGACAGTAGTACGAAATAATCTGTATATGAGGTGATAAGTATGTTAATTCACTTGATTTATTCATTTCACAATGTAAAAATATATCAAAATATAACATTGCATGCTGTAAATATATAAAATTTGTATTTGTCAATTATATTTTTATAAGGCTGGGGAATAAAGCTAGCAACAGCTAAATTAAAAATAATTCTATTTTTCATTGTCTATGTTTCTATTATTGTTGAGAAGTCATCTTTTTTTTTTTTCTAATGTAGAGAGAGGGTCTTGCTATGTTGGCCAGGCTGGTCTCAAACTTCTAGCCTCAAGCAATTTTCCCACCTCAGCTTCCCAAAGTCCTGAGATTACAGGCGTGAGCCACCATGCTCAGCCTCACTGTCATTTCTAATAAGTCTGTCTCACTGCTTTGCTTTTGAGATCTTCTCTTTGTCTTGGTCCTCTGTAGTTTCACTCTGATATGTTTAGGATTAAAACAAAAATCCTGTTTGTTACTTGTGCTTATAGAATCTGAAAATTCTTACTTTTCATCAGTTTGGGAATATCCTTAGTCATTAGAGATTTCATGTCTCTCATCAATTATCAAATATTCTCAGCCATTCTCCCTTCTAATAGTGCCTCTCCCAATTCCTTTCAGCTCTAACCATACAAAAACCTATTAAATGTATATTGGAGCTCCTTATTCTATCCTCCTAGAATGAGCTACTCATTCTATCTTCTCAACTTCAGTTTCACATTTTCAGTCTCTTTAGTTCACAGTACTGCATTCTGGGTAGTAGTCTCAAAGCTATCTTCCTCTTCACTAATTCTCTTTAGTTGTGTCTAATTCTCTGTCCATTGAGTTTTTAATTTCAATGATTATATTTTAGCATCTAAAAGTTCCACTTGATTCTTTTCTAAATCTGCCTGTTTCTCCCCCATATTGTTTTGTTTTACTTGTCTTCAGTATCCTTTACACTTTTGTTGTTTTGTTTTGTTTTGTTGAGACAGTCTCTGTCGCCCAGGCTAGAGCGCAGTGGCATGATCTCGGCTCACTGCAACCTCCACTGCCTCCCAGGCTCAAACGATGCTTGTGCCTTAGCCTCCCAAGTAGCTGGGATTACAGGCAAGTGCCACCATGCCCAACTAATTTTTGTATTTTTAATAGAGTCGGTGTTTCACCATATTGGCCAGGCTAGTCTCAAACTCCTGACCTCAAGTGATCTGCCTGCCTTGGCCTCCCAAAATGCTGGGATTACAGGTGTGAGCCACTGTGTGTGGCCTTTACAAATGTTTTTGATTATTATGAAGTATTTATTTTATAATCTCTATCAGATTTTCAACTATCTGAGGTACTTGTCTAATTCTGCTTTTTGTTATATTGCCTGATTCTCACTTATTGAAGGTTGTTACTCTTTATTTTTTGTAATTTGCACTATAAGCTCATCTGTGGGCTTTACTTGTGGGAATTAAGGGCACAGGTCAAGACACACAAGTGAATGGATCTTTTGTTGTCCACATTTCATTAACAGTTTGACCCTTTGAGTCCCATTCTTATTGGGCAGGAAACAAGGAGTTATGGTTCTAACCCTCCATATTGTCTGGGATCCAGCCCTTATTTCCTGTGGACCAGTATGGTCATTAGCCCAAGGTTAAACTATCTTAACTCCCCTCATCTTCCAAATTCCCACTAATTTGACCAAAGGAATATAAAGTAGGAACAGTCTGTACCAGGGATGAATACCAACAAAGGGTGGCACTTGCCAGAAATTTGAGACATTTATATGAGACATTGTGCAAGAGGGAAGGCTAACTGCAGTGGATATCATTGTAATGAAAAAGAATCTCATCTGAGGAGCGAGGGCCCCAAGAGTGTCTCAGTGCTTTCCTCAAACTTAAAATGATCAGTTCTGGAGGAAAGAAAGAGTACAGGGAAGGAGAGGAGTTAAAATCTCCATCCTCCTCCAGCCTCTGGAGGTTGACTGGCACTAGGACTTTGCGTGGTGGGCCACGGCAGCCCCTCGGCCTGCACTGGGTCTAGGTGTCTCCACAAGCAAAGATCATACACCCCTGCAACTAGCCTCTAATGAGGGCAGCTGTGCAGGTTAGAGATGCCTGCATTTACTTCTGGTTGCTGCAACAAATCAGAAACGATTTCTGGCCATGTGCTCCTTTTGACTGTTTCTGTCTAACTCCATAAAAATTCGATCTTGGAAAGGTAAAAACACATAAAACCCCATTGTTTTCCTTCTTAGTTCACATGGAACTGAAAGACTTAACCACACAGTCACACATTCTCTAAATAAACCCATTTCAGCTCCCAATTCTGAACAAAACCTAGCTTTCTCATTTGTTAGGATGAGCAAATAGAGAAAAATTGTCAGATATAAAAAGATTTAATGGTTCAAAAGAAACACTATCTTTGAGGAACTGAGACAAAATGGCTGCCTCCAATTAGTCTTATGGCAAGAAATAGGGGGAAATTTTGATAATACTTTAAGTTGTATTCTCAGTTACATTCAGGAAAACATTGCACCTATGAAAAGAATTGGTCTGAAATCATACAAGCCTTTTTCCAAATTAAAAGCATAACTGATGAATAAAAAGGTAACAGAGTTAGTGAAAGTTAGATTGGACACTGTAAAAAATCAAATTAGCAAATTAAAACATATGCTTGATATATTCTTCTAGAACCCAGTGCATACAAATAAAGGGAGATTTAAATGATAGATAAAAGATCAGACAGGTGGAAAAAAGATTAGGTCTCTATTTTACCCCAATAGAATTTCTATAGATCATAGAAATGCTGGAAGGAAACTGGTAGATTATTAAAAATGACCTCCAGTGGGTCATGCCCCCTTGTGTCCACACAATGTAATTTTGACAGTCCTAGCAAAAGACAGAGTCTATCTCCTTGTATTAGGGCTGGCCTGTGATTTGCTTTGACCAACTGAATGCAGAAGTGGTGGTCTTTTGTGACTTCTGTGCTTCCACTTTAATTCTTGGAGCCTGAGAACTATGTTGTGAAGAAGCTCAGTTTAGCCTACTGGATGATGAGAGGCCATGTGGAAGGCAACCAAGACACTGGCCAGTAGCCAGCACCAACTGCTGGACATGTGAGTGAGGCCACCCTTGGACCCTCCAGCTCATCAAGCCACCAGACAATTGCAGCTCATAAATGTTTGATTGAAACTGTTTTAAGATACTTAGGTTTAGAGATAAAAAGTGCAGCAGGAGAACATTTCAGATTGCCAATACACAAAATTGTAATCAATAATGAATCCAACAGTTGTTTTAAACCACTAAATTGTGGGAGTGGTCTGTCATACAACAATAGATAACAGAAATGCAAGAAGAATCATTAAATAAATAATCATGTGCCAGAATTTCCAGAGCACTCTTTTTCCCCAGTGGAATCTGCTCTAATATGAGCCAGTCCATCACCAGCATGAGGAGCTCAGTTCCTAGTCCCTAATTCACATATTGCCCAGCCATGTTATTGTGATCCCTGGCTATGACAGTGAGGTGAGGGCAGCACTAACCTGTAGCAGCTGGCTTTGGTGGGTCATCTCAGAAACACAGGGGACACTTGATTCACACAGTGGCCAGAGGGCATTATCAATTGTCATCTTTGGAATACAGGAACGGCCACGCCCGTGACCCACGCAATAACTGTGCAATATTGCGGGCAGTGAGTCAAGCTGCGATAGCTGGGGCTGGGGACTGACCGCCTTGGTGAGCACCCCAAGGCGTGGAAGGGACTGGGTGCTCTGTTCTGGCTAGTGCCTGGCACTGGACACAAATGCCCTTCCACTCCAGTCCTTTCTGTGTTCACCAGCACCAACAACCAGGGATGGTAATCCAGGGTCAGGAGGGGCTCCAGTGGGTACCCAATTCCTGGTGACCTCCCTGCCCTCAGATAAAAGGCCTGGTGCCCCACCCACCCAATGATACATTGTAATTGTCTCAGTGGTCTTGGGAGGAGGCTATTTGCACAAAGAATTTCCCTACATTCCAAGAGTGATGAAGGTGACTCTGTGCCACTTCTCTTTCAAATTAGAGGAGAAAAAAGAAGTTTAATTTTGACAGTGATACCTGCTACACTAGATGAAAACCTCCCCTAGCTAAAGACTGGCATGTTTAGATTAAAAATGATCACGGACTACCAGGGAAAAGTAATGAAAAGAGATGCGCATCTAGACTGACTTTGGTGATTTTTTTTTTTTAATTTCAAGGCTAAAGAAAAATTATTATAAATATCCAGATAAGGAGGAAAAGAAAGGATTTCTATGAAGGGGTGGGCGGAGTTACGGGCATCAAAGCTTTCCCCCATGGCACTAAATGCTACAATGACACATCTGTGTCAGGAGTCTCCAACACAACCTCCAGGTTTGATGGCTTGCTAGGAGAACTCTCAGGGCCCAGCATGTAGTAGCACATCTATTACATAGCTGTGAGGACATTTAGTACAGAGAAAAGATACAAATCAAAATCAACAAAAGGAAAAAAGGTGCATGGGGTGAAGTCCAGGGGAAATCAGACACAAGCTCCCAAGAGACCTCTCCCCCAGGGAAGTTGCACAGGGCACCCTTAATTCCAATAGCAAATGAATAATGGCAACATGTGTGAAATGCTGTCTACCAGGATGCTCACTAGAGATTCAGTGCCTGAAGTACTCGCCGGGGGCTTGTCGCTAAGGCACCCTCTGGCTGGCACACACCAAAATTGCAGACTCCCAGAAGAAAAACAGGTGTTTGGTATAAAGCATATTGTTGGTACAGCTTAGGCACAGTGAGCTGCTCTGATCCATTCTGGGAATGATGGAACCCTCCCGAAATCCAGGTTCCCCCAGACACCAGCCAAGGGCCAACTTTGACAGCACGTTTTTCTGAGGATACAGCCTCAGGCCTGCTGTGTTAGCCCTCACCAGCACAACAATGAAACAACATTTGCAGATTTTTAGTTTAAAAGACTATACGACCCAATAACCCTTTATAAAGTCAGCTGAATTATTCATTGTTCATAGGCCACAGCAATAGGCAGACACTCTCAGATATCCAGAGCCTCAGAAAGTATAACTCTTCATAGCCTTGAAAAAAACAAGTTACTTGAGTATTCATTTTCTATTGTTGCTGTAACAAACTGCCACAAACTTAGTGGCTTAAAACAACACAGATGTATCACCTTCTAGTTCTACAGGTCAGAAGTCTGACATGGGTCTCTCACTAGGCTAAAGTCAAGGTATCAGCAGGGCTGGTTACTTTCTGGAGGCTCGAGGGGAGAGTCTGTTTCCTGGCCTTTTCTAGCTTGTCAAGGCTGTCTGTTCCTTCACTCATGGCCCCTTCCTCCATCGCCAACGGTGGCAATGGCAGGGCAAGTCCTTCAACGGTGGCAATGGCAGGGCAAGTCCTTCTCTGCCACCTCTCTGACTTGCTTCTATAATCACGTCTCTTTTTGTGATCACAACCAGGAGCTTCTCTCCTTTGATGTGATTTATGCAATTAGATTGAATCTACCTGGATAATCCAGGATAATCTTACTATCTTAACATCCTTAACCTTAGTAACATCTGCAAAGCCCTTTTTGCCATGTAACATATTCTCAGGTTCCAAGGATTCAAATGTAGACATCTTTTGGGGGCCATCATTCTGCCTACTTCACTGTATTAGTCTGTTCTCACACTGCTATAAAGAAATACCTGAGACTGGGTAATTTGTAAAGAAAAGAGGTTAAATTGACTCACAGTTCCGCAGGCTGTACAGGAAGCACGGCTGGGGAGGCCTCAGGAAACTTACAATCATGGTGGTAAGCAAAGAGGAAGCAAGCATGTCTTACATGACTGGGGCAGAAGCGAGAGAGAGAAGCGTGGGGGAGCTACACACTTTTAAACAACCAGATCTCGTGAGAACTCACTCACTATCACGAGAACAATAAGGGGGGAAATTCGCCCCCTTGATCCAACCACCTCCCACCAGACCCCCTCCTGCAACACTGGAGATTACAATTCGACATGAGATTTGGGCAGGGACACAAATCCAAACCATATCACTCAGTAAGTATTCTAGATAATGAAGAAATGAGTCAAAATAAAACTCGCAGGAGTGGTCGGGGAGGATGGTACAGGCGTTCCCTAGATGGAAGAGGAGACAGAAGACTAGAACCAAACGTTCCAAGGAGTGTGTTTGAAGAATGTAAATCGTTCCATGGTAGGAGAACAGGTGGTAAGGGCTGAGGTGCGGGAGAAGGGGAAAGCTGGTTTGCAGTCAGACAATGAAGGCCTTGAATACCGGGTACAGCATTTGTTCTGTGTGTGAAGGCCAGGGGCAGGATCAGATGTGCACAGTCCTGAAAAGTAAGTATGGTGGCAGTGTGGACAAGGGAATGTGCATGGTGACCCATGACACCTGCCAACCCCCTGAATTTGGCTCTAAGGGACTGGGAGGAGAGGGCAAAAGTAGAAACACAGTGGCTTCTGTCATTTTATTTTCAGATCTTAAAACCAACATCTTCTAAGAACCACCTGGACCACTTTTTAAATGAATAAAGCTGTAATTGGTAAACAGAGTGGTCCACTGCTTTGGGAGGTACCCAAGTCTACCCCTCTGCCACAGAGGTGAAGGGAGAGGATCTCCAGCTTTCTGTGCTCTGGCAGCCACAGCACTCAAACCAGTAAAGCCCCTGCCTGGGAGTCTGACTCATAGGAGTGGGCGAGGTAAACATGGAACACATTCAGAACCATTCATGGAAGTGGTTATTGTGTCCGTTGTTGGGACCATCATTCCTGGCCAGGCTGAAATGTGATTTTCTACCCCAGCTTCATGACCTACAACTGCTTTGATTCTTGTTCATTTCCAAATCTGTTCCTCCAACTTTCTCTTGATTCTGTAAATACAATTATCCTTGCAATAGATTATTTTTTAAAAAATGTTTGCTAAAGACACAGTTTCTTTTCCTTGCAATGGGGAACCCTGGTAAAGTCAGTGACTCATCCTATAAAGCTGTGCCAAACTAAAGTTGTCTGTTTTATGCTACATAAGGCAGAACTGCAAGCTCCGAAATGACCCAAGTTCTTCCGTGAGAGAGATGGGCACCTCAGCTGAAAGTGCCCTTCTCTCTGGATGAGAATGCAGACTGAACTCTGGAATTCTCACAATCCAGAGACACGTTTCCTGCAACCAGGTGCTGACAATGAGGACTGTCCCTTTAACCGGCCGCACTGAAGGCCTGCACAACAGGCCTTTGTTAGAGAATCTTGTTGTAAAGGCTTCCAGGTGTGAGTTGTGGATCAATTGCAAAACACACCTGCCCAAGCCTTGATGCAAACCATTGATATTTAATGGTCTAATGGTCATCCTCCACATTGAGGCCTGTCCCTGAATTAAATCACCTGGACCAAGCTTTCTTAAGCTCATCCACCATATAAAATGCATTCTCCTCCAAATTATGATGGAGTCACACTGCCTTCATCTTTATAGAGGTTGCACACAAAATGCTGCTGGAACGATGAGTGATGTCATTGCCGAGCAGCCATGTAGAAAGACCAGATTATCCCACTGAGCTTCAGTTCCACGTCTATACAATGGGAGGGAGAAACTTACATCTCAGAGAGATTGTGACACTCAGGTGAGCTAATGGATTTAACTGTAAAGACCTACGCAGACATGCAAGAGTATAATTATGTCATTCCATGTCCGAGATCAAGTAATAAATTCCCTCTGCAATTTAATTCTAGGAAAACACTCTCTTTACTAAAATAGGGATCCATGTGGTCCCTGCTCTCAGAAGTAAAAGATAATATTGGCAGCCAGGGCTCTTTTATGGAAAGTGATGGAAACCCAAGTTGAAATAGTGTTAGGTCAAAAGGGGATTTATTGGCTCATGTGACCAGAAGAGGGCAGGGGTGAGCCTGGCCTTAGGAATGACTGGAACTGGGAATCAATTAATCAATCAATCCCTCTTTCATTCTCTTTCCCCTAGTCTCTCACCTTTGTATCTGTCTGAATATTGCCTTTGTTCTCTCCATCTACATAAGCTTTCTCTGCATGCTGAGGAGCATGGTTCTAAACCCTTCAAACCCTCTTCAGCTTAGTAACTATAGAAGAAAAAGAATCTTCTTCTCCAGCTTCAAATTAAAACAACCTGGGGAAGAACTGAGATTGGTTCTGGGCCCAAACCAAAGTTCCTTAGCCATGGAAATAATTTTGATGTGTAGCAGAGTGCCAATTGTCTCCCAATATCCATTTTCCCCTTCTAGCTGGAACCTCCATTCTTGGGCTGGTCATATTGCTGCCCAGTTAATACATTTCCCAACCTCCCTGGCAAATAGGTGTGGTCATGTGTTCAAGTTCTGATCAATGAGATGTAAGTAGAAGAGCTCAGAAGTATTTTTGGAAGCCCATAAAAGGGAGAGATTGCTCTTTTATCTTCCTTCTCCTCCTTTTACTGCTAGAAATGTGGATGCAATGGCTAGAACACCAGCAGCCATCCTGTACTGTGAAGTGGCTTTGGGGATGGAAGCTACATGTGGCAGAAGAACAAAACAGAAAGAGTCTGAGTCCCTGATACTGTCTTTTCCCAACTTGTCTTGAACTGCCTCCTCTGCACACTTTTATGTGAGAGAACAATATACCTTTATCTTGGTTTAGCCACTATTATGGAGTCTCTATTTGCAACCAAATCCAATATTAAGTGATATACAACTCAGGTTAGGGGCAGAAGAAGGAGCTGTGGTGAAAACATCTCAAGAAACACAAAACAATAGCTTTTAGGGTGGCCCAGTGTCTCCCTTCCTTCCCTGGCCATTAGGAACCTCTCAGCTGTCTGGAGGTGTCCAGCCACCATGTTCCCGTCACCTTCATTCTCTGATGTCCTGCTTTCCCATTCTGTGGTTAGTACCAATCCTGAGAAAGGTATAGCAAAGATATAAAAAAAGAACTACTTTCCGACAATGTACTTCATGAAACCCTTGTCCCCTGAGGCGTTCTGGAGAAAAAAAGGATCTATGGTCAACAGTCAGGGTGCGGAAGTGGGAGGCGGGAGGAGGATACTGCCTACTCCCCCATTAGAGATGCATAAAGCATATTAGCATATTAAAGGCTCTGAAAAGCCTTTAAGTTAAACCTAATTAATAGTCTTGAATACAGCTATTCTTCCAACCTTTTTTTTTTTTACTGTAGAAACCTCCTTTCTCCCCATACAACACCTACTAACATCCTGTAGGGAAAGATGCTTTGGGAAAGGTTGGATTGGATAAATAATCACGAAAGTATAGTAGCTGTGACCTTGGAAACTGCTTGGGTGAGCAGGTGTTTTAGCAGCATGGCTCCTGTTTAAACAAACAATCACCCACCAGCCATGAGGACACGTTTGGTGCTGGTTTTACTTGGATCAGGACATCCTAGCTGTGGCCAAGGTGGGGCCTTGACCTCCATTGTTCTAGACTCCATGTTCTAATGTACACAAAGGCCATCCATTTCCTTTGTCTCTGTCGTAGGAGGGTTAGGGACAGCTCCAAGTCTGTTTTTGGGTGGGATCAGTAATTGTTTAAACTCCAAAGAAGAGAAAGGCCTCCTATTTGCTGCTCCCGTGGCTCAAACCTGCCTTTTGCACACAGACCAAAGATAGGATGAGACTCAAAGCAAGAGGCAGCCACATCAGCATGGGAAGAGATGCTCTCTGTAGTCTTGGCCAGATGGAAGCCAGAGTCCCCCATGAATTAGAACCCCCTCCAGCCACCTGAGAAACGTGAGCCTTGACTCTTATGGCCGAGCAGGCTGTCAC
The DNA here is from genome assembly GCF_043159975.1 of Macaca nemestrina. Lineage (NCBI taxonomy): Eukaryota > Metazoa > Chordata > Mammalia > Primates > Cercopithecidae > Macaca > Macaca nemestrina. Next base: position 67,725,867 of record NC_092138.1, read on the forward strand.
TGCGTATTATAGATCCACGCAAGCAGATTCCCATGGGTCCGCTGGTCTGGGGAACCTGTCCTGTAGACCAGACGGAGATTTCCAGTGATGTTTTCACTGGCCTGGGAGCATGACTTGGGATTGCTGGCTGGTGTATTCCCTGCAAACTGACAGACCCAGGGCTGGCAAAAGGAGGGACTGAGGACAGAGTGAGGGGGAGAAATCCCCAAGGCCCGTCTGTGGGGAGAGTCCTGTTCCCTTCTGTCACAGAGACAGGCCAGCAGGCACCTCCTGCTGCTCCAGCAAATCGAAACCTCTCTCTCCTGCTATCCTCCAGATGCACAGACCCTTTGAGGTCCATCCCAGACACAGCACAGACTGGCCTAAACCTGGTACACCAGCATTTCACTCCAGAGCTGTCCTTTCTTGCCTGTGTGGCCTCGGGAAAGCGCTTGACTTTCCTGGACCACAGACCATAGGTAATGAGGAGGATTAAATGAATGAGAGCTCCGCGTGGATACACCAATAGTGCGGCACACGCTGTGGGGGATTCACATAGACATTTTAAAACGCTGCCCCTGCCTTGAGTCCAGCTTTTTCTGATTCTTCCAACGTAAACTTTCACATTCCCAGGCCTTTCTTAAATATGACTTGATTTATCAAGGAAGTGAGACTTTCTCACCCTTTCCACTGTAGACATAAGACCCCTGTATCTGAAACTGAACTTCAGGTAGCATACTTCAGAGACAATTTTGGAATCAGTTTTGATTAGTTCAAGAAGTTATTCTTGGACATGATCTCCGTGAGTTATATTTTCAGGGAAGTTGGGATTTTTTGTTTTGTTTTGTTTTGTGTTGTGGTTTTTCATGAATGTGTTTCCATCTTAATTCTGCAAAAGATTATCCTGGACCAAGGGCAATTCATTCTCCTTTTGCTGTGGGGATTTCCAGAACAAAGAGATATCGAGTCCCAAACTGGACTGACTTCATAGATTGCAGAGGGAGAAAGAGCCAGCAGGATAGCAAGAAAGGGGGTGGGGAGAGAGAAAGAGAAAAGAGCACGCGTGCCAGCCTCAGACAATGAGTGGGGAGAGTTGAGAAGAGAAAAAGGGAGAGATTGGTTTTCAGATCTGTCCTGAACCTCTAAATTTTATTCATAGAAGTCAGAGCCAGTCTCGGTTGTAAAAGCAGCAGTTAACGAAACTATGGCCTTCTGTCTGAGGCTTCCTCAAGCTCCTTGGTGGATCAGTGGCTTATGTGCTGTAGAAAAGAGATCAAACCCTGTTTGAATACAGAAATTGCTTTCTCACCCTTTCTTGGTAATAAAATCCAGAAACAGAAACTGGCATGGGAGTAGGTTTCAGCATTCCTGTTGCACGGGACACCGACAGTTCTCCATTCTCCAATGTGGATCCCTCCTCCCCGTCTCCAGCACAGTCATATTTCTCAAAAGCAAATGGAACCAGGGGACCTCTGCATTAAACCCTTCGAGCTCTCGTACTGCCACGAAAAGTGAAATCCACCCCGTGAGGACTGTCCCCTCAGTGTGTCACTGCAGATCCTGAAGGTCCCAGGGGAAGAAGACACCCCCAAGCTTAACTGCAGCAGGTCCCTGACCCTGCCACACCTCAAGGGGATCCCACATCTACTCACCAGCCCCAATACAGGTCAGGACATACAGGCCCATCAGGAACCCCAGAGGCCCCGACACTTTGAGATCATGTAATGTGTAATACACATTCGCATAGTAAAGGCTCTGAGAAGTCCTGCAGTGAAGTAACTTTGTTTAACTAGGTGCTTTCCATGCTTAGCTAACCCTGGACCACTTTCCCCATGGAATACCCATTATCTCCTCAAGTAGCACTCCGTGGAATGCTGTAAAACGATGCACAGGAGGCATCCACAGACATGTCCGGCCCCTCGAGAGAAAGTGTCTGATTCAGCTTTGGGGCCACAGAACCTAGCATGGGCACTAGAAAAGAGTTTGTGTGGAACAAATAAACAAGCAAATTAATGAAATCATGCCATTGTTAGCCCAGGCTAAACCTGGGAATTGTAACTGCATGCCAAACACTATTTTCCAGGGCAACTAAGTCTGTGGCCAATGCATAGCTTTGTTGAGACCAAATCTCTTTTCTCCTCCCCATCCCTCAGCATTTGTACCAGTTAAAAACTGGCAGACCTTGAACCAGATCTGTCTAACATATGTGTTTTGTTTGGCCAGCTCCGGGTTTTTGTTGTTTGTTAATGCCATTAGGTAAGGGCTGAGCTCTGCAGTGCTGCCAGACTCTGCCTCTCCCTGTCCTTCCCCAACTTCTTCCCACATTCACATCACCTGTTTAGCTCCCGAAGGCTTTGAGTTTGCCAACCTGGGTTTAAATCTCCCTGGGAAGTTGCTTTTTCTATCTGCCCATAAACACCATGAATTTATTTTGAAATGGATTTGCCCAGATGAAATCACGCGGATCTTTAAACCTTAGACTGTTTGCAATGAAATATTTATACAGCCAAAAGTGGCACAGACCCCGGCACACTTAAGGTGACTCTCTGAGCCAATACCAATGAGGAGATGGGGATGATCTCATCCATACGCTCCTCTTCCCAGAGCTTCTCAAGCTTCAGTGGGCACCGAAGTCACCAGAAAGCTTGTGGAAATCCACATTGCTGGGCTCCACCCCCAGAGCTTCAGGACCAGTAGGTCTACATTCTTCCCGAATTCCTAGGTAATACTCTGGCTGATGGCCCAGGGACCACACTTTGAGATCTGCTGCCCTGCTGCTTACCAAGCTCTTTCACAATTGGCATCTTATTAGACCCCAACAACCAACCTAAGAGGTGAGTAAGGCAGGAAGAACCACTCGCAACGGTCACAAGATGACTCAGAGAGGTTAACCAATAACACAAGGTCACACAGCTTGATATGAATTCAGGTCTTTTAGTGCCAAGTCCAGCTGCCTGCCAGCAAGGCTGTGGTTGAAGAGGCTATCTGACATCACTGTTTAGGACAAGGGAACTGGACCCGTGAACAACAGAGCCAGCTTTTCAGGAAGTTACTTTCTGCCGGAGAGACCTCTACTTCGAAGGCAGGAGCTGACAGCCTCCCTCTGTCCCTCTCAGCTCTAGGACTTCACACTGTGGCCCTATGTGGACAAGAAGGAAGAGGTTCCAAAGGAGCCCAGAACCCCCCCCAACCCCCAATGTTTGCCCCCATAGTGGTCCCGGGCAAGGCAGGAGAGGAGCAGAGACGCCCGCTCACTAGAGCCAAGACACCCCTCGCTGAATTTTCCATGTAGCAACCACAGCGGAGTGAGAGACAGGCACAGACTGCAGCTTCTTGGAGGGAGATGGAGGGGGGCACAGACCATATGGAGCAAGAGTGACAGAATTTGGCAGTGCGGCCTCCACAGATGGGCCTGCTTATGTCCAGACACAAGCTGAGGCCAAGGACTGAATCATCTCTCTAGCAATTTCTTGTTTCCAAACACGTCTTTTGAAGAATGTGGGGATGCTCGGAGCACACATCAGAAGCCCTTGCTGGGAAAGGATAGAGAGTCAACAGGAAAGAGAAGTTGCTTTTGCGGGGGGGGGCCGGGATGTGGATGGAAGGGCAGTGAAGGGACCCAAAATGTCCACCTGATGGGATGGACGTCGTTGGATAGTGAGAACGGAGCCTGGAGGTTTGGGCAGCACCAGGGGGTCCATATCAAGGGTGGTGGGTATGTTTTCTGGGGTGAGCCCCACAACTCTATAATGGAGTTAGCACCACCAACAAGCCCCACCAAACAGGAGAAAGACTGAGATTACAGATAGTAAGTGATTTGCTCAAGGGCTCCCAGCTGGCAAGGGCAGAGTCCTGAGTGAGTGAACCGAGGATTTACACCTGTCTGAGGACCCGCCCTCCCACCCCGAGCTACGATTCTTATATTAGTCTCCTAGGTGCTCCTCGCGCCCCATCCCCCTGGCATGGCCTTCCAATAAGTTACTGGGTCCCCACTAGGGCTCCCCAGAATCTGTCTTCAGGATAAAGGCTGGGTGGCTCTGCCTGGCTGATATGGTTTGGCTGTGTCCCCACCCAAATCTCATTTTGAATTATAGCTCCATAATCCCCACGTGTCATGGGAGGGACCTGGTGGGAGGTAACCGAATCATGGGGGAGGGTTTTCTTGTGCTGTTCTCATGATAGTGAATGAGTCTCAGGAGCTCTGATGGTTTTATAAAGGGCAGTTCCCCCCTGCACACGCTCTCTTGCCTGCCGCTATCTAAGATGTGCCTTTGCCCCTCCGTCACCTTCCGCCATGATTGTGAGGCCTCCCCAGCCATGCAGAACTGTGAGATCATTAAACCTCTTTTTCTTTATAAATTACCCAGTCTCAGGTTTTCCTTATTGGCACCATGAAAACAGACTAAAATATTGGCACTTGAGGCCCTGCGAGGCCAGACTCTTGCCTGCTTTTCCAGCCTCAGAGCTTCACCAGCTGTGTGTCCTGGGGCTCACTGTCCCCTGTACACATTCAGTGCTGCCTGGCTGTAGTCTTGAATGGGGGCCCCTCAGTCACATCTCCCTGTAGCTTTTCCACTTTATGTTATCTTTCCTCATGCCTGTGTCTTTTCTTACATTGAAATATCTCGTCTTTGAGCACTATGAACTTCTTCCCTGTGTTAGTCTGTTTTTGCACCACTATAAAAGAACACCTGAGACTGGGTAATTTATAAAGAAAAAAGGTTTAATTGGCTCATGGTTTTGCAGGCTATACAGTAAGTGTAGTGAGAGCCTCGGGAAATTTCCAATTATGACGGAAGGCAAACAGGGAGCAGGCATATCACATGGTGGGAGCACGAGCAAGAGAGAGCGTGGGGAGGTGCCACACTCTTTTAAACAACCAGATCTCAGGAAACTGAGTGAGAACTGAGAACTCACTCATCACCAAGTCATTCATGAGGGATCCACCCCTGTGACCCAAACACCTTCCCTACCAGGTCCCACCTCCAACATTGGAGGTCACATTTCAACATGAAATATTTGGAGGGGACAAACATTTAAAGCATGTCACCCCCCTGCATCATGAATATCCTTTCCACATGTGCACCACCTTATGGCTTGCAGAGTGCTGTCCCCCTGCAAGGTGTCATACAGGGTGGGTATTAGCCCCTTTGCAGACTGAGGCCAGAGAAGGGGAGGGAGCTGCCCAAGGTCTCAAAGGTAGTTGACAACGCTGCAGAGACTGAGGCCCAGCTTCAAAGGCTTCAGGTCCAGTGCTCTTTCCACTGTGCCTGGGTTTGGGGGAAAGGTGACTTTATAGGCTCGAGAACAAACCACCCACCCACACTGAGATGGTGCCCTTTTAGGGGAGGGCGACTGTTGTAGTTTCCTATTGCTGCTAGAACAAACTTTCACGAAGTTAGTGGCTTAAACAACACAAATGTATTATCTTAAACTTCCATAGGATAGACATCCAACACGAGTTTCAGTGGGCTCAAGTCAAAGTGCTGGCATGGCAGCATTCCCTTTTGGAAGCTCTAGAAAAGACTCCATTCTGGAAGCTCTAGAAGAGACTCCATATCTTGCCTTTTCCAGCTTCCAGAGGCCACCTATATTCCTTAGCTCATGGCCTCTTCCTTCAACTTCAAAGCTAGCAATCATGGATCAGGTCCTCCTCAGATCCATGGATCACATCACTCTAACCTCCTCTTCCACCTCCCTTTCCCACATCTAAAAGATCCTGGTGATTCCACTGGTCCCACTCAGATAATCCAGGATAACCCCATTGTTTAAAGGTCAGCTGATTAGCGACCTTAATTCCATCTGCAACGTTAATTTCCCTTTGCCATGCAAGCTGACATATTCACCAGTTCTGAAGATGAGGTCATAGATATCTCTCGAGGCATTCTTTTGACTACCACAGAGGCAAAGAGCAGATTCCTGCCCGCAGAGCCTGTCAATGTGATCACTTGGCAGAGAAGGTGACTCAGGCCTGGACCAGATGTCCAAATGGCCTTGGAGAGCAAGGACTAACTCTGGAGAGCACATGGACAAGCACCATGGCTTCTGACAGTCCAGCCCTTCAAAGCCTGGAGCAAGCTCTCCAGCTGCCCAGGGATATTGAGGCCACCCCATCCAAAGGCATTAGGTGCTTTCCAATGAGTTTCCTTTATCTTTCTCATCTCTTCATCAACTGCCAGATACACTACCCCTCTAACTAATATCAGGACATGGCAATGTCTCCAACCAAATCCATCTATCACTCCCTTATTTCCACCCCTAGACTCCTTGAGGTCTAATCCACTTACAATGGGAATTGGATCACTTAGAATCGAATCTAAACTTCTTATCAAGGGGTCCTCTGGCCTCTGGCCTCAAGGTCCTCTGGCCTCAAGCTATAGTCCTCTTGTTCACAGAGCTCCAGGAAAACTTGCTTCCTTTCCATCACGTACACACCCCGAAGCTTCCTGCCTCGGGGCCTTTGCATACACGGTTTCTTCTTCCTGTGACTCTCTTTTTCTATTCTTCCCCTGGTTGATCCTTGCTCAGCCTTTAGGTCTCAGCCCAAACATTGCTTTTTCAGAGGACCCTTTTCTGATACCTGTCCCCCACCCCAATTCTGTGTCCTATGTCATTGTCTCTCTGTCGGAACCTAACTCTTTACCTTCATGGCAGCTATTTATAGTCATTGTCTCTGCTATTGTTCATAACAGGACACACTTGGGCTCTTACCTTGTAGGATGGTCATCCTTTGAATAAAAAACTTCAGGATTAAAATGTGCTGAATTCTGCAATTTCATCCTTTCTTTTCGAGGACCAGGAATGAGTCCAGCCTTCGAAACACAGCTCCTCTAGGCTGATTTTTCTCATGGGCTTTGAGGTTGGACAGACACTCTCTGCTTCCTACTCCACCAACTGGCTGAGTGGCCCTGCGCAAGTAAGTCACTGTGCCTCTCAGGGCCAATGGCTCTGCTTTACCCAGCTGACTTTGGCCCAGGAGGGTGGCAGAGAGGCCTTCACCAGTAGGTGATGGGATGTCCAGAGGCCATTCAGTCAGAATCCAACACCCAACAGAGGCCAGGAATGGTGATGGCTAACCAAGATGTATGTTGTCCCCAGGATATCCTTTCTGACCCCTCCTCTCCTTCATCTCCCATCATCACTCTGCATCCTCAACTCAGAACACATGCTCTCTGACCTGGTTCCAAAACATCATTGTCACTCCTCAGAAGGCCTGACTTTCCCATCAAAGACTTCCAGGGCATCCCCAGAGCACTCTCAAACTGGTCTCAGAAGCACAGAATAAACAGCAGCCAGTCCATTGCAGAACAGGCCATGGGGCCAGCTCTGCTTCCGCGTCCTCCATGTCAGATGCTTCTCTGCCAGTGGCTCCTTAGTACGGCAGCCTTAACAAGCTCATGCATAGGGTGATGATTTTTGGGCAGGATCAATCTGCTCTTTGCTGTCAGCTTCCCCAGAGAGGCACACTCGGCTGAGATCAGGTTGGTGGCCAAGAGATCTTGCAGATGCCAAGGCTCTTGCCCCAGTGCAGTGGGCAGAGCCAGCATTCACCATCCTCATCCCTTCATCTCATTCAGAATCACCACAACAGTAACAACATGAATCAAGAAGGGCTATGATTTTTTCTGAGTGCCTACTATATGCCAGGCACATGCTGCATGATTTACCTGAATTCTCCTTTCGTTTTCCCAACAAACCCCTTTTACGGATGAGGAAGCTGCCGACTGAGAGGTTAACTGACTTACACAAGGCCTCTCAGCCGATAAGTTGAGAAGTTAAGATAAGAACCATGTTCTCCCCAGCCCCTCACTGAGACAGTTATATTCACAAAAATGCAACCCATGTACACAACATTTTACAGCATTCAGAGCTCTTTCCCATCTGCTTTTCGTTCTCATCTTTGATCAGTCCCTTGGGCTGAGTATTGTTAGCCCATTTATTCAGATGGGAACATTGGGATTCAGAGCAAGGAATTGACTGACTCAGATCAGCAGGTGTATGAGTTATCTATTGCTGCGTAACAAATTACCCTAAAATTTGGCAACTTAAAATAGTACACATGTGTTATTTCCCAGTCTCTGTGGGCCTGGGATCAGGCATGACTTAGCTGTATCTTCTGTGTCATCCGATGACAGATGCAGCCTCTTCTGTGAGGCTGCAATGGAGGTGTCAGCCCAGGGTCTGTGGTCTCATCTGATGACGCCTTGGGGAGGGATCTCCTTCCAATCTTATTCATGTGATTGTTGACAAGATTTAATTCTTTGGGTGTTTTTGGACTGAGGGCCTAAGTTCCTCTCTAACTGTTGGCCAGAGACCCCCCTCATTTCCTTGTCATGTGGGCCTCTCCAACATGGCAGCTTGCTTGATCAAAGTGTGCAAACCAAGAAGGCAAAAGGCAGGGGAGGGGGAGGGGGAGAGAGAGAGAGAGACTGTTAGCAAGAAAGAATTCACAGTCTTTTGTATTAATAGCCCAGTCATGGAAGTGGCACCCATCTCATTTGCTATGTATCTGTATCCATTAGAAACAAGTCACTAGGTCCACCCCAGACTCCCAACATAACAAAGGCATGCTTACTAGCAGGTGGGGATTACTGGAGACAATCTTAGAAGTCTGCTGACTACAGCAGGGAGCTCAGCTGGAGCCTAGTGTGTGCAGCTCTGAGTTTGGCCCCCACCTCCTGGAGCTGGGAATGTGCTGGCCCAGTGGACCGATGTAGCAGGTGGCAACCTTCCCCTTGTCCATCCTCTAGGAAGCTCTCAGGAAGAGAGAGGCAGCCCCACTTTAATTACGCTGTCGCCTCCGGGGAAGCCTGTGCTGCCTGTGCTCTTCTCTGGATAGTTTTGTTCCCCCTTTACTGCCAGCCCTGCCTTTAAATCAAAGCTGCTCTCTGTTCAAGGGCTCCCAGCCCCAGGCAGGAAGAGGATTTATGAGTGGGTGATGGAGAAATGTAATATAAAGGAGTCAGGACCCAGGCAGTAATGGAAACAGAGAGGTCCTGGCGAGACAGGCGGCCAGGGCCCGCTGACCTCTCAGGCCCAGCAACCACCCTGCCTCTGCCTTTATGAAAAGCTTCTATCATCCTTCCCTTCTGCCCACCCCACTCTCCCTCCTTGCTGCCTGCGCTACAGCTCCCATCCGCACCCAGAACCCGGGTCGCCTGTAGCCACCTGAATCTGCCTTTCTAGAGCTGCTTCCTCTGTCTCTCCATCTCCCGTCTTCCCGCTCCCCTTCCCAATTCCGCCTGGGCTCAGTCTACACTAATGGACTTCCATCTCCAGGCCTTTGCTCACGCTGTGTCTCCTGGAATTGTCCTTTCCCCAAGTCCCTGTGAGGAAACCTCCTTGAGGGCTCCTTCCCTGACCTGTCCCTCTGGATTTGGGAAGGGGAGCGGGGAGACGGGAGACGGAGAGACAGAGGAAGCAGCTCTAGAAAGGCAGATTCAGGTGGCTACAGGCGACCCGGGTTCTGGCTGCAGATGGGAGCTGTAGCGCAGGCAGCAAGGAGGGAGAGTGGGTGGGCAGAAGGGAAGGATGATGGAAGCTTTTCATAAAGGCAGAGGCAGGGTGGTTGCTGGGCCTGAGAGGTCAGCGGGCCCTGGCCGCCTGTCTTGCCAGGACCCTGTCCCTCTCTCATGGCACTGAGCATGTGAGCCTAATATTGGAACCCATTCTCTCCCCATCAGATGAGACTTCTTTAAAAACAGGGGCTGGGGCTGGAAACCACCATGGTTCTGCCACTAGCTGGTACGTGGGAGGTGCTCACTGATAATGGGATAATGGAAAGGAAGGTCCAGTTCAGAATCCCCTCTAAGTGCAAAAAACCCCCAAACTCTCCTTTTACTCATTTCATGTGGGGGCAAGTGGCTGGTCATCCCTTGCTCCTGCCCCTAGTGCCTTCTGCTCTCTTCCCTGAGACACCTCTCCTGTGACAGGTCATGGTTCTGCCTGGGTACAGCACCTAGCCCTGCCACATACAACACGCTTGGAGCCTCCCACCTGCATCTTACCCAGAGCAAAGCCCCCTTGCCAGCCACAGATGCCCAAAGGGACACAGACATTTGTGCTCAGGAAACTACCACCCCTGCCCCCACCACACTCTCCACCTGACCCACTTGCACCTTCAAGGGCCTGCTTGTGTGGCCTGAGGATCATCCCTGACGGTCCATTCTCTCTCGCCCCTCCCCCAGTCCATGTTCTCTAAGTTCTTCCTTCTGTTGAAGGTGCTTTTCACATGTGCATCTTTGCCCACCCCAACAGCCACTGCCCTGTCCAGGCCATAGCCCCTCCACATTGTTCTCCCTGCTTCCACCTCACCCTACTTGTTCTATTCTACACCCCAGGGACCAGGGCTGTCATCCTCATCAAAACTTTCAGTGCTCCCCATGGGCTGAGAAACCAGACTCATGCTCCTCTGCTGACAGTCAAGCCCTTTGCCATCTGGCTGGCCTGGGACTTCTCTGGCCTCATTCCCCAGCGTCTCCACCCATACTCTTCAGGGCCACTCACATGGGCCCACCTCCTGTTCTCCAGTACCCCTGGTTCTCTCCCACCTCTGAGCCTTGGGTCATGTGATCCCTTCACTTGGAAACACTCTTCCTCCTCATGTCTGCCCATCTAACCTACTGTCCTTCCAGGACAGCCCAAAGGCCATCTCCTCCATGAAGTCCTCTCTGACTACCTTCCAGAAGGCAGGGAACTCTCAGTCCTCTGAGCTCCCATGACCCACACAAAAAGCATCCGTGTCTGGCCACCCTTCACCCCAATTAGACTTTCTGGGTACAAGGACCCTGTCTCTTTCCCCTCTTCCAAATCCCAACCCCTGCTGCTGTCTCCTCTATGGAGACAAAGACAAAGGCATCCCTTGGGGGAGGGGAACCGTCTTGAAATCTCTGGGAGGCGGCTGACAGCTCAGTCCTACTGAAAGGAAAGCGGCCCAGAAGGCTGCACTCCCAGGGAGGGGTTCTCACCAGAAGGCCCCGCGCTGGACTTGAGCCAGGCAGTGTTTGCAGGAGCCCAGGGGTGTGTGTGTGAGGGGTGGGGGGACTTGGCAGGCGCTGGGATGGTTATGATCCATTCTTGTTCCAGTTCCCTGATGTCTTTGTTTAGAATTCCCTGCTGCTCCTCACCAGGCGACAAGGTGGGTGTGGATAGCTCAGAGAAGGGGCAAAGGAGGCTTGGGAGGAGCCAGTTCCCCTCCTTTAAGGGGAGACCTAGGAAAAGGGAGGGAGCCCCAGAAGGGGCCCTCTTGTTAAAGTGCATCCTTCACCAGGCGCAGGGCTGGCCCTTCAGCCCCTTGGGTTCTGGTTCCCACTCCTCCAGTCTTCTTGTCTGTCTGTCCTGAGTCTGCAACCTCTTCCTCTGGACTGGCTCCTTCTCTTTCAACAATGTGCTACATTCCCCCTCCTCCCACCCCTGGTGCTGTCCTCACCACGGATGCCAGCAGGCTGTGGCTCAGATCCACGCCCTCCTCTTCCTCAGCACCCCAGCCCATGCACTTGTCCAAGCCAATTCATTCCAAATCCTATTCTTTTGTCCCTACTCTCTGACTCAGAAGAGTTTAATACACAATCACCAGAGCCCAGAGAGACAGCCCAGGTTCCATTCCCATCTCTGCCACTCCAACCAGGTATCCTTGGCAGGTCCCTTCACCACTCAGAGCCCCAGTCTTCTCACCCAAAATGATGTAATAATACCTATTTCAGCCAGATGCAGTGACTCACACCTGTAATCCCAGCACCCTGAGAGGCCACGATAGATGAGAGGATTGCTTGAGCCCAGGAGTTCAAGGCCAGCCTGGGCAACATAATGAGACCTCATCTCTACAAAAAAATTTTAAAAATTAGCCGAGCATGGCGGCATGTTCCTGTGGTCCCAGCTACATGGGAGGCTGAGGCAAGAGGATCAGTTAGGCCCAGGAGGTCAAGGCTGCAGTGAGCTTTGATTATGCCACTATACTCCATTCTGGCTGAGAGAGTGAGACCCTGTCTCAAAAACAAAACAAAACAAAACAAAAAACCTGTCTCGCAGGTGGCAAGGTAAGAACGGAGCAGTGCACAGAGCAGGGCCAGGCACACAGAATGTACCCCATAGAAGGCAGCATTGTCAGGAATGCCCTGCCCTCCCTAGTAAATGTCATGGCCACTAAGTGTTGAACCCTACCGGTCAGTCCTGCGATGACATCCCTTCCCAACTGATCCTTCTCAGTGTCCTTCCCAGGATCTTCCTTCTCTACTCATCCCCAAGGTGTTGCCAGCTCCATCTGCTGTCCCTCCTCCTTCTCTGCCTGGGTAATCTCAGCCACCCCTGGGCTTCTGTAGCTGTGGGACACCGTTACCTCTGAACCTGCATCTTCAACCCAATCTCTCTCTCTCTAGAGCTCCAGAGGCCCTTCTTGGCCCTCTTTAGCAAATTCCAAAAGGTTACATATGCATGATTCCATTTATATAACATTTCTGAAATGGTAAAATTTCAGATATTGAAGACACATTAGTGGTTGCTGGGGAGGATGGGTACAGTCATAAAAGGGTATATTAATTTCTTTTTTATTAAATTTTTTATTTCCATAGGTTATTGGGAAACAGGTGGTGTTTGGTTACATGAGTAAGTTCTTTGGTGGTGATTTGTGAGATTTTGGTGGACCATCGCCCAAGCAGTATACACTGCATCAAATTTGTGGTCTTTTATCCCTCACCACCTTCCCACCCTTTCCCCCTGAGTCCCCAAAGTCCACTGTGTCTTTCTTATGCCTTTGCATCCTCATAGATTAACTCTCACATATGAGTGAGAACATACAATGTTTGGTTTTCTATTCCTGAGCTACTCCACTCAGAATAATAGTCTCCAATCTCATCCAGGTCGCTGTGAATGCTGTTAATTTATTCCATTTTATAACTGAGTAATATTCCATCGTGTGTGTGTGTGTGTGTGTGTATGTATGTGGGGGGTGTGTGTGTGTGTGTGTGTATATATATATATATATATATATATATATATATCTCACAGTTTCTTTATCCATTCATTGATTGATGGGCATTTAGGTGGGTTCTATGTTTTGCAATTGTGAATTGTGCTGCTATAAACATGCATGTGCAAGTATCTTTTTCATATAATGACTTCTTTCCCTCTGAGTAGATACCCAGCAGTTGGATTGTTAACTCAAATGGTGGTTCCCCTTTTCGTTCTTTAAGGGATCTCCACACTGTTTTCCATAGTGGTTGTACTAGTTTACATTCCCACCAGCAGTGTAGAAGTGTTCCCTGTCCACCGCATCCACACAACATCTATTATTTTTTTATTATGGCCATTCTTGCAGGAATAAGGTGGTATCATATTGTGGTTTTGATTTGCATTTCCCTGATCATTAGTGATGTTGAGCATTTTGTTCTTATGTTTGTCAGCCATTTGTATAACTTCTTTTGAGAATTGTCTATTCATGTCCTTAGCCCACTTTTTGATGGGATCATTTGTTTTTTTCTTAATAATTTGTTAGAGTTTGTTGTAGATCCTGGATATTAGTCCTTTGTCAGATGTATAGATTGTGAAGATTTTCTCCCACTCTGTGGGTTGTCTGTTTACTCTGCTGACTGTTCCCTTTGCCACACAAAAGTGCTTTAGTTTAATGAAGTCCCAGTTATTCACCCTTGTTTTTAATTGCATTTGCTTTGGAGTTCTTGGTCATGAAATCCTTGCCTAAGCCAATGTGTAGAAGGGTTTTTCCAATGTTGTCTTCTAGAATTTTTAAAGTTTTAGGTCTTTGATTTAAGTCCTTGATCCATCTTGAGTTGATTTTTGTATCAGGTGAGAGATGAGGATCCAGTTTCATTCTCCAACACGTGGCCTGCCAATTATCCCAGCACCATTTATTGAATAGGGTGTCCTTTCTCCACTTTATGTTTTTGTTTGCTTTGTCAAAGATCAGTTGGCTGTAAGTATTGGGGTTTATTTCTGAGTTCTCTATTCTGTTCCATTGGTCTATGTGCCTATTTTTATGCCAGTACCATACTGTTTTGGTGAACATGGCCTTATAGTATAGTTTGAAATCAGGTAATGTGATGCTTCCAGATTTGTTCTTTTTTGCTTAGTCTTGCTTTGGCTATGTGGGCTCTTTTTTGGTTCCATATGAATTTTAGGATTTTTTTTTTCTAATTCTGTGAAGAATGATGGTGGTATTTTGATGGGAATTGTGTTGAATTTGTAGATTGCTTTCGGCAGTATGGTCATTTTCACGATATTGATTCTACCTATCCATGGGCATGGAATGTGTTTTCATTTGTTTCATCTGTGATTTCTTTCAGCAGTGTTTTGTAGTTTTTCTTGTAGAGGTCTTTCACCTCCTTGGTTGGGGATGTTCCTAAGTATTTTATTTTATTTTTGCAGCTATTGTAAAAGGAGTTGGGTTCTTGATTTGATTCTCAGCTTGATCGTGTTGGTGTATAGAAAAGCTACAGATTTGTATACATTGATTTTGTATCCAGAAACTTTGCTGAATTATTTATGAAAAGGTATATTAATTTCTGATTTCTTCTGTAATAAATGACCACAAACTTAGTGCCTTAAAGCAACACAAATGTGTTCTCTCTCAGTTCTGGAGATCAGAAGTCCAAAATTAGTTTTGTTGGGCTAAAATCAAGGTGTTGGCAGGGCCACAGTCCCGCTGAAGACTCCAGGGGGAAATCAGTGTTTTGCCTTTTTCAGCTTCAAGAGGCCGCCTGCAGTCCTTGACTTATGACCTCTTCCTTGTATCACCTTAGCCTCTTGCATCCATCATCACATTTCCTACTTCCTGCTTTGACCTTCTTGCCTCCCTCTCACAAGAACCCCTGTGATTACTTTTAGGGCCTACCTGGATAATCCAACAGCATCATCTCCCCCTTTGAAGATCCTTAACTTAAATACATCTGCGAAGTCCCTATAACATTCACAGATTCCAGGGATTAGGACATGTATATCTTGGGGGATACTGGTGGTCGCATTATTTAGCTTACCACAAAAGGCTCTACAAGGAATCTTGGTGGTATTGGAACTGTTCAATATCTTGACTGTGGTGTGATTGTATACCATACAAAGATCTACCCAGGGGATAAGATTGTGTAAAACCTAACACACACACATAATTGAGTATAAGTAAAACTAGTGAAATCTGGATAAGATGTGTGGTTTATATCAATATCAATATTCTGATTGTGATATTATACTATGGTCTTGTAAAATGTCACCATTGAGGGGAAACTTGGCAAAGTGCATAAGAGTTCTCTCTGCATTATGTCTTACAACTGCATGTGATTCTACAGTTATCTTAGTAAAATTTTTAATTATTAAAAAAATGCTAGGCCACGTGTGGTGGCTCATGCCTTCATATAGTTTGACTGTGTCCCCATGCAAATCTCATTTTGAATTGTAGTTCTCATAATCCCCACATGTTGTTGCAGGGACCTGGTGGAAGGTAATTGAATCATGGGGGCAGTTACCCCCATGCTGCTGTTCTCATGATAGTGAGTGAGTTCTCAAGAGATCTGATGGTATTATAAGGGATTTTTCCCCCCTTTACTCAGCACTCATTCTCCTCCCTGCTGCCATGTGAAGAAGAACATGTTTGCTTCCCCTTCTGCCATGAACATGTTTCCAGAGGCCTCCCCAGCCATGCTGAACTGTGAGTCAATTAAACCTCTTTCCTTTATAAATTACCCAGTTTTGGGTATGTCTCTGTTAGCAGCATGAGAATGAACTAATACATGCCTGTAGTCCCAGCACTTTGGGAGGCCAAGGAAGGAGGATCCTTGAGCCCAGGAGTTCAAGACCAGCCTGGGCAACATAGAGAGACCACGTCTCAAAAAAAAGTACTAGGCTGAAGGTAGGGCAGAAGCCAATTTGGTTATCTTCTCAGTGCCCTTTCCTTTTAATCTTGCAGTCCTGCCCACAAGGATGGGCTGTCAGCTGCCATGTGTTAGAAACTGAGCTGACCCTCTTGGCTACAGGTGATGGCACCAGAAGTAAGCACCTGACCCAAGCTGAGCCCTTTAGAGCCCATTCTTCAGTTCTCTGGTAATTTAGAATTGGGACGCCAGAGACAGTCACCCTGTGGATGGCTGGACTTATCACATAGAAACATGACATTTGGGGTGTCCATGTTCTACCATGTAGAGGGAGGAACAGGGGACGTTCATTCAAAGACAGAGGAGATCGGAGTCCCTGTGCAGAGAAAAGCAGACAAGAGCTGGAGAGGGTGCCCTGCTTTCCTATTGACTTTCCACTTCCTGTTTCTAGTCCTTCCGGAGATGTGGCCCAATTTAGCCCCTGGATTTCATGGGATTCCTTATAACAAATCCCTTCACTGCCACTCCCTGTCTTCCAGCTAGCTGAGAAAGATTTCTGTTATTTACAATGGGGACTTTGAGCCATGGCCTGCCTAAGCCCTGGGTGCCCTGGGGAGGTTTGTGTGCTACCCCTCCAGGGTTCAGTACCTGGAGGGTATGCAAAGGGTCCTTTTTAATCTTGGACTTTGACCCCACTCCTGTCCTATATCCTGTCAGTCTGTGAAATGCAGGAGTGGGCCTGTCGGCTGCCCTGAGAGCCCTCTCAGCTCTGCGGCTCTCTGCGATCAGTCCCACACATGGTGCACACAGTGGGAACTTGCTGACTGCTCGTAGCATGGGGTGGAGGCTGTCCTGAGAGTTGTGCCAGAGGACAGTCTGAGGACAGTGGGCAAACCCCAAACACTGTCATGTCTAGAGGAAAGGAGACTGAGAAGAGCCCAAGTCAGCTCCCCTACGCAACCAGGAAACAATTTGCAAGATGGAATTCAACAAGCAATGCCAACAAGATCATAATGACCATATTTATGGGAGACTGTGGAGGCCCGTGTGCAGGTTTTCATTATCATGTGTATAAATGTGATGGCTCTGGGTAGCCAGCCTCCCGCTCCAGGCGGCAGCTGTTGGCTGGTGCATGGTAATTTGATGTAAATTGTCCCCAAATATGGTAATTCCCTCCTCTGCCAGGGGAGTTTGAAGTCACAAACCTGGAGATGTTGGCAGCAGATGTTTTCTTACTCCTCTGCAGGCTGCTGGTATTGTGGAAAAGGGTAACAAACCCAGAGACAATGCTTACCTGCACCACCTCTAGTGTGCCTGCTGTGAGACCTGCAACACACATGTCACTTCTCTGAGCCTGTCTCCACATCTGTAACATAGGCACGGGGTCCTGTCAGGGTTACTTTGAGGAGTAGAAGAGAGATACCCAGAGCATCCAGTACAGTGCTTTTATTAATATTCTTCTTTTGGACCTCAGTGGTGCAAGTTGTAGGAGCTGGGTGGTCAGTGCCCAAGCTTGTCTCCTAAATGGTGGGCTCCCCCAAGCAGAAAACAGGAAGAGCAACATGATTAAAATAAAAGTGAAAGTTCTAGGAAGAAAATGTCTAAGCAAGGACAGGCTAAGGTTTAATTCAAGAGCTCACTGGAATTTGTGAGAAAAACATCAATACCCCAATATGTAAATGAGCAAAGGGTTCAAACAGACAATTCACACTGGAGAAAGACAAATAACAATCCAACACAAAGAAAAATGTCTTTTCCCCCCTTTTGCTTTTCTTTTCTTTAATCCTCAGTGAAAGATATCAAATTAAAACAACCTCGAGATGGCTTTATTCCCACAAAATAAAAAATATATATATTAAAATGAGTTTCTAGTTGAAGTGATACACTCCGCTAGGGAGGTACGACTTATCTTGGAGCAGACATTTTGCAAGGCGATCTAACAATATGTACCAAAAGTCAAATCAAGATAAATGATCCAGGCATCTCACTAATGTGAATTTCTCCTGAGGAGATTATTCAATAGGAGGAAAACGCCAAATCAACAAAGATGCCGTGAAAACATTTGAAAAGTGAGGTATGCATCCGTCAGTGGAAGATGGGGAAGCCAGCCATGAGGGTCCACACAGAATACTCTGAAGTGCTTAAAAGAGTAGCTGTGTTTTGAAGAGTAGGCATACCATGTGGAATAATGTTTACAGTGTTTCTTTAATTTAAAAAAGAGAGCACAAAAGGCTATTCATAGCATGATGGAAACTATACACACATGTGACCGTATGAAGCAAGCGGTGTCTCCTTGCAAAGGATGAGACATTGAGAGGGGTGCCCTGTCCAGCACAGAGGGAGACCCCCAGGAGGCACGAGATTTCTGTCTCTCAGTCCCAAAGGTCATCTCAGAGCAGCAGCAGCAACAGCAGCAGACAAGCTTTGAGAGGTCCCAGAAAGTAGGCCTAGCACATGAGGTGGAACTCTTTTGGGGGACAGGCGGCAGCTCAGCTCAGCTCAGCTCAGAGAAGAGCCTTCTTATGGTCAGTGACATGGGCTGGCCCCTGAGGTAGTGAGCCCTCAGGGGCTGGAAGTGTGCAAGCAAAGGCTGGAGTAGAGCTGGGCAGCTGGACTGATGTCACTTAGGATGGTTAAATGATATTAATCACATGTCTACTCATACCAGCCCATCTAGCCAAATATCCCCATATTAGGCCATTCTTGCATTGCTATGAAGAAATACATGAGACCAGGTATTTTATTAAAAAAAGAGGTTTCATTGGCTCACAGTTCTGCAGGCTATACAGGATGCAGGATGCTGGCATCTGCTCGGTTTCAGGGAAGGCCTCAGGAAACTTACAATCATGGCAGAAGGCACAGGGGGAGCAGGCATGTCACATGGTGGGAGTAGGAGCCAGTGAGAGACGGGGTAGAGGTGCCACACATTTTTAAATGAACAGATATCTCAGGAGAACTCACTCACTGTCACGAGAACAACACCAAGGGCATGGTGCTAGACCTGCTTTTGGGGGCCCCTCATAGCTTGTCTGCTGCTGCTGCTTCTCTGAGATGACCTTTGGAACTGAGAGACAGAAAAGCCATCACAAGAAATCCACCGTAATGACTCAATCACCTCCCACCAGGCTCACCTACAACACTGGGGGTGAAAATTCAGCATGAGGTTTGGTGGGGACACAGATCCAAACCATAGCAATCCCTAAAAGGGAAACAGAGTAAGCCCATTCATTCATGGAACACAGGGAAGAAAGAGGGAGAGGAAGAAAGAAGGGGAGGGAGGGAGGGAATGAGGGAGACAGCAAGGGAGAAAAGAGAGGAAGAGATGGAGGGAGGGAGGGAGGGAGGGGGAGAAGGAAGGAGGAAGAAAAGGCAAGGCCTGTCACATGCTAAGCAGGTATCTAATCCCTTTGTAAACACTGTCAGAAATTTATCTTCCTAATTGAAAAGCCCATGTGGGCTGGTTAATCCAGTCCATGTTAATGAGACCAAAACACATTAAAGCAGATATTGACTCCAGTCATCAGAGAGCCAGGATTGAGGACACCAGGGGGAATATATTGACAAAAGTGAGGCTGGGGTCAGCCTTGGTCCCACGGACATTATCCTGCTGCTCACTTGCTCAAACCACCCCCCAAAGAGACCCAGTCATCCACCCAGGGCCTGCAGGGTTTTCATTTCTTATGGGGAAAAAGTGCTACTTCCATGATGGAAGCCATTGTCCTCCTTAAATGGAAGAAAGTGGCCTTAAAAATAAAGGCCTAAATAAAAACATTCACTCAAACAAGTAGAGCAAAGTACAAATCTGTTCATGTTTGATAACTTCAAAGAAATCATTACCAAGCCAGAGAGGGGCCTTCTGGGAGGCCGGGGTGAAGCGATGCTCAACCAAGGCTTGTCTCCTGCTCATGACACTTAACCCCTCCTACAAAAGGTTAATACTCTTATCCTCAACCTTGCACTTAGTAAAAAGTCTCCCATCCTATATTTAATTAATGAGTGAGGCCTGGACCTCGGAGTTACACAGACCTTGTTTTGGCCTTGCCATCCCCCTCCTGGACCTCAGGATAACTGTGCATCAGTTGCCCTGCCCCCAGTTTCACCCTCCCCAATCCATCCTCCATGCAGGCCACGAGAATGTTCTTTCTACTTGCCAACTCTGATCATTTCTTGCTGCCACTCAAAGACTTTCCATGTTTCACGTTGCCTACTGGATGAAGCCTAAAACTGTTTGTCTTAATTCACCATTTTTCTAGCATCAGTTCCTACTACCCTAATCACCACTGTCCCAAATTCCCACTATCACTACATGCCCTACGCTCCAGCCATTGACCTACTAAGAGAAAGTGACTTAACTCACAGGTCTGGACTCAAATCACCTCCACAGCTAGGCCAACACACTTTCGATTTAGTAGAACATGTAGTCATCTCGTTTGAAGATATTTTAAAAATACAGTATTAGGCCCATTACGTTGCACAAACTTTTCAGTTTACAAATCTTTTTATGTAAATCATCTCATTTAACCCTCACTGCAGCTCCAAGAGGTGGATATTATGAGGTCTGCTCTGCAGATGCTCCGGTGGAAAGTGACCCTGCCAAGGTCCCTCAGAGGCTGGAGGGAGAGCTGGAACCCAGGGACAGGAACCCAGCTTAACCAAGCACTTCCTGCACTCTGAGCCTACAGTTCCCAGGATCCGTATTATTCCTCCTCTCCTACAGAAGAGGAAACTGAGTCACAGAGAGGTCCAGGAACTTGCCTGCATCCCAAAGTTACAGGGGTGGGTCAGATAGATCCATACCCACCGAGCCCAGTGTCCAGTTCTTTATACCACATACCAGCTGCCTTTCTGAGGCAGCCATCAAGAGGCTAAGTTGAGGCTGCCCTTTGCCCTCAGCAGTCGTTCTTCACTGGGTCCCAGGAACAGGGGCTTCTGGATCATTATTTAGAATGTGATGGGAAGTGGGTATCAAACCAGACAGAAGCTGTCGTGTATAACTGAGGGATTCAACTGTCCTTGAGAAATGTGTGTCCTTTGGGAGTAGCCCCAGCCCTTTCTGTCCCTGATCTGAAATACCTCACGGGAAGTTCACGGCCAATCCTAAACCTGGTGGCAAGAAAAGCCTGGAACCCTGGAGCAGCCACCAAATTTCCCCTCCAGTGGGTGGAGGGCATTGCCTGCCCTCGAGTTGTGTCTCACAGGCTGCTGTGCAATCCCAAGACAACACAGCAGAAAAGCACGCTCAGGTATGTGTTCATTCATTCATTCACAAACGGGTCAGGAGAACCTGCACCTTGGCAGGTGCTCTGGGAGACACAGCCCTCACCTTCAGGCCCCAGTCCAGTGGGGAGATAACCTGGCAAACTGTAAGGAAGAGGCCTTCTTATCCAACTCCTACCTTTCCCATCTGAAGGAACTGAGGCCTAAGTGGGGAGGCCCTCCTCTGCTTTCAAAGAAGAGAAGGCTGCAGTTTTGTGTTCAAGTCGGAGAACCCACAATGGCAGTTTTTCAGGAGGCTGAAGGGGTTGAATTTCTGTTTTCCCCAAGGCAAGCTGTAAGAATATTCCTTTGACAAGGTAATAAAACATCTGTGTTTACAAGAGAGATAGGAGGAAGCTGGCAGCTGTGGGCCTCTGGGGCTGCCTCTGAAGGTGTTGCCTCGAAAGATACAGTCTGAGGTGGAGACGTCCAGCTGTGAACAGCCTGCACCTAGCCCAGAGCCTGGGTGTTGGTCTATTCCTTCTGCTGTAGAGACTTCTCCTGGTCTCCCGCTTGTTGTGCTCTGGCCCACCCTGGCACAGGCCCCATCTGGACTTGCTGCTCACTGACTGGTTGTTTGATGGATGGATTTCATCTCATCTGTGCCCTTCCCAACACACAGCTTGCCTAGAGATCAGAAGGTTTTTAACTCTGCTCTTTCCCCCTCCTACAAGGTCATAGGAAGCTGCTTTACCTTGTCGTCAAGGCCTTTCACTGCAACCCGCCTTGGCAGCCTTGTCTCTCTTCCTCCCGCACTCATGTGAACCCAGATCAAAGTTCTTGTTGTTCCCAGGCATGTGCTTTCTGTCCTCTGGGCTTTCACTCATGCTGTTCCCTCTAGCTGGCATGCTGTTCCCCACAACCTTTGATGCCTGTCCTTTAAGATCCCCCTCTTCTCTGCTTAGGAAGATAGAATTGGTGCCTTCTCTTTGAGCATGCTTTGAAGCCAGCACTTAGCATACTGGACTATATTAATGTCTGTGCATCTGTCTCCCCGATTGGGCTTTAGGGCCCTGAGAGCAGGGGATGACATCAGGTTTCTCCAGGCATTCCCAGAGCCCAGCTTGGAGCCCCACAGGGAGGGGTGGCTGGGACATGTTTGGTGGATCTCTGAATCCATGCAGTAGGAATGTGTGTGTGGGCGTCTTCCTTCCTACCATTTTCAAGTGAATGTCCCAGCCCCTAAGCAAGCCTGGCAGAAAGCATGGCTGTTTTCAGACAGTGAATTAGGCCAGAGCCCAGACTCCAAACCAGCCTTTCTTCTCTCTGGGGAAGTGATGGAGACAGGGTAGGAAAGAGCTCATGCTCCTGAGTATGTCTCTTTTCCACGATGCTTGCAAAGGCTCTCAGGTAACACCAGCAATGACCAGTGCATAGAAGTCCATGCACATGGCAGGCCAGAGTGGGGTTGGAGGTGCTGCCCCAGCAGGGGGCACAGCCCCATCAGTCAGAGAACCCACCCCGCCTCACTGGACAGCACTGGCAGTGAAGGTTCCACCGTCTTACTTGTTGAGATGAAGCTGGTCCCCAGACCCTGTATGGTTATGAAAGTGGGAGAGAAGGTAGAACCTCCCCACAGACAATCCCCAAGTCTCCAGGTTTCTATGGAAACAGAGAAGTAGTAAAAGGCACATGAGAAATATCTTAGCCTGGATGACTCTTTAGTCCACACCTGGGCTCTGGGATTGTTGGCGCTACCACCCCTTCCCAGGTCCTCATGCAGCTGATGCTCAGCTCAGTCTGACACCTTGACCCCAGCACCTTCCACTGGTCCTGTTTGATGCTGCTTCTTCTGGAAATGGGAATGGTGATCCTTCCCCACCCTTGCTACCTCCCAGCTGAGCAGAGGAGCACATGAGGTCATGCGTGAGAAAGCACTTTGTAAAGGGTGAAGCACGAGGCTCAGAGGAAGCAGGTTCAGGTTTAGTTAAGATTTTTAAAGCATTGGCTGGGCGCAGTGGCACACGCCTTCAATCCAAGCACTTTGGGAGGCCAAGGCAGGAGGATGGCTTGAGCTCAGGAGTTCAACATGGTGAGATCCCATCTCTACAAAAAATTTAAAAATTAACCAATTATGGTGGCACGCCCTGGTAGTCCCAGATTCTTGGGAGGCTGGGCAGGAGAATTACATGAGCCCAGGAGGTCAAGGCTGCAGTGAGCTTATGATTGTGTCACTGCACTCCAGCCTGGGCAACAGAGCAAGATTCCGTCTCTTAAAAAAAAGAGAGAGATAAGTGGTTTGTGTTTACTTTTGCAGTCACCCTAGACATAGGGTCAGTTCAGCCGTGGTTCCTTAGGAAGAGGAAAACATATATCTGCATCTTCCTAGTTACTAATTGAGCATATGTTGCCTGGTACTTTCTCCAGATAAGACTTTGTTCATTTCACTCTGACCAGGGATGTGCAGAGGAAACATTCAGACTCTTCCGCCACTGCAACTGCTCCAGCACCCAGGGATGTGGGTAACAGACACTGGGTCATTGCCACAGGAAAACCTCAGCCTTGCCCACTGCTGGGAACAGCCAAGGAGACAGAAAGGAAGGTAACCCCTGACTCCCTTGCATTTTGCAGACCTCATAGGAGTGTGTCTACTTGACGCCTCCGGGACCCTAATAGCTGTGTGAGAGTGGGGAGAACACAGAAAACACAAGGTCAGCTCTCCAGCCTCTCTGACCAGGAGTGCAGAAAGGTGCTGAGCAAGCTGTCCCCCAGTCTCCACCTCTGCAACCTCCTCAGTCTACAGAGCCAGCCAGGGGTGGGGCCAGCATTCAGATCTGCCTAGCTGAGACCCTGAGCCCTCCTCTGGATCATGACACTTCTGTGATCTGGGGGTACAATGGTGTGAGATGAATGATTCAGGAGAACCTTTCTGATGGGGGTAGCACGAGGTGTCCCCACCGTGTCCTTCAGAAAGCAGAGTCAGCACAGCTGAGGGAGTACAGTCCAGAGAGAGATGTGAGGGGCATGGGAGGGAGGCAGGATGGAGGGAGAGCCACAGTGAGGATGTGCTTTTTTTTCTGAAGCAGGGTCTTGCTTTATCACTCAGGCCAGAGTGCAGTGGTGCAATCACTGCTTGCTGCAGCCTCAACCTCCTGGGTTCACGTAAGTCTCCCGCCTCAGCCTCCTGAGTAGCTAATTTTTAAAAATTTGTTTGTAGAGATGGAGTCTCACTGTATTGCCCAGGCTGGTCTCAAACACCCGGCCTCACACATCCTCCTGCCTTGGCTTCCCAAAGCACTGGCATGGCAGGCGTGAGCCACTATCTGTTCTTGGTGTAATTGCTCCTCCTTTCATGGAGGGCTAACTTGGAGTCAGATCTTCACTCTGTGGTTCTGTCATCCACAAAGCCTGATTTGGACTAGTTGGGAATAATCCCACTGAAGAGGTGCCAGTGGGAATGTGTGGACTTCTCCTGAGGCCTGGGGGTCCCCAGGGCTGGTGGAGACAGGATCTCCACACTACGGCACTAAAGAACCTGAGATGCCCCATGGCTGAGAACGAGAAGAGTCTGTAGGCTCGGGCAGGCCAGAGTCAAGGGGGCAGCAGCCAGAGGCTCCAGTGTAGAGGAAGAAGGCTGGAAAGAGGAGCCCCATCCCAGGCCTCTAGGTGGTGATCTGTGGCACAGCAGGATCAAAAGAGGAACAGAGGCCAAGGGCACAGGACATCTGGGATCCAGGCCCAACTTTTTCATGGCTCACTGTGTGCTGCTGAGCAGGCCCCTTCCCCTCTCTGGACTTGTTTCCCCATTTGTAAAACAAGAACTTAGCTGGCCTCTAAGTTCCCCCTCCAGCCTTGGAATTCTGTGGGTCGATGAGAAATCTCCCTTAGTCAGCAACTGCTCCTGCACAAACCCACAGTCACATGAAGATGCAAGCAAATTGTTCTGTACTCACTTGGAAATTAATACCCTGAATCAGGGTACTAATACCTCTTTTCCACCAAGTGCTTGCTGTTGCCTTTCCAGATCTCCGCACCAGAGCCGTGAGTTCCAGGTAGCTCTACCTTTGACACAATTTCTCGCCATGCCAAAGAAATCTCTTCTCCCAGACCACAGCCAAATGGAGCCCTCTGCAACATGAAGCTGAAGACAAAGCCGCAGAGACTGCTGTGTGTTTGTGAGTGGAGAAGAGGTCAGAAACGACCCTTCAGCCCAGGGAGCCAGGGACAAGGTGGGGATGCCAGGCCTTGACCACAATGTGGGTCAAAGGGAGGGATGGCTTGCCTCCCCTGAAACTGTCCCTCCTCACAACAACCCCCAGAGTTATGTGCCTCTCCCCCATTCTGGAGGTGAGGAAAGTGAGACTCAGAGCGGTGAAGTCCCTGCCCAAAGTTACACAGCCAGTGACCACATCAGGCTTCAAAATGAAGTCTGTCTGGCTTTCCACTCTGCTACATGACCTTCCCCTGACACTGATCTGTTTGTAAGCATGTCCCCTTTAGTGGAGTCTCCCTTCAGGGACAAGAGCTGGGTGGACTCAGCTCTTATCTCAGGGCTCACAGACACACCACAGATGCTCAGCAAATGCTGGTGGAGCAAAATTGAATAGAATTTCCACTAGCGCCCTCCCGACACTTGAAACTGATGGACAGGTGATCTCCCATTTGGGCCATGTGTGTGTCATCTCCGCAATGGCTCCCGTGGAGTTGAGCAGACAGGAAAAGTGTTTCAGTCCCAGCAGGAGGCACAAGGTCACACTCTTGGAAGGAATTAATAATATCCAAGGAATTCCTCTGCAACAGTGGGGGGGAATAAAGGTTCTTCAAAGAAGGCCTAATAGCAAATTTTCTGGATCTTCCAGCTAATTTGAAGGTACCTACATGGAACATTTTCTTGTCAGAAAAGATTTTAAAATACATTCATTCAGTGTGACATGATAATTGGGCCTGGCTGCCTGATGAATGCCTTTTATCTGTTCCTGAGCTATTGTTCCCTGGTATTGAGCTGATGGGCTGGAACGGCACTTTGTTAAATGCACAAACAGAGCCACTTGCAATGATTCTGGTCACCAGATACAGTGGGGTGTCAGAGGTGCAGGGAGCTGGTAATGATAGTGTCAGAGGAGGAAGGAACTTTCAGGATTAGAGACGGCAACTTCTTCACTATACCTGGGGAGATCGAGACCCAGGAATGAGCAGGGATCTGCTGTGGCAGAAATGGGACTTGGACCTGGGTGTCCTGCCCAGACCCTGAGCATCCTCCCCTGCCTTCTGAGGATCCTGTGAACAGAGGCAGAGCAGTAAACAGCGTGTGTCCATGCAAAGCTGCTCACACCCCCACTGGACCCTCTGCTGGAGCACGCTCCACTCTCGCTTCACGGCAGGGCTTGGCTGCCAAGCGGGATGCATTTCTGACAGCTGACTTCTCAGCTCTGCAATGTTATTATAGGATCAACTATTTTCATAGGCCCTTTTCTCTCTCTCTCCTTTCATGTTTTCCTTTATTTTAATGCCTTTGTCTTATCAAAGACAAATTTCCAGGCCTGGCCATCTGATAATCATTTGCAAAGGCTCATGTTTCTTTATCATCACCCTTTCTGAGAAGGAAGGACTTGTTTGGACTTAAAGATTCTTCAACTTCACATAATTGTTTGGTTTTACCTGAATCTGAAATTTTTCCACTTTTTAAAAACAGAATCTCTTTTAGAGTAGCTCTGAGCCTTCCATATGTTAATAAGGTGTTTGCAAAACTATGGTTTCGGTTTTCTGCTTTGTCAGAGCAGGGCTACTATTTTTCTCTTAAAAGACTCAGTGCATTATTAGAAATGCCTTTCACTAACATTTAACAAATAAACAGTTCCATCGGGACTACGAAGTTGACCTTTCCATTGTTTTTCTTAGAAAACACTACAGTGTTAATCATCCCTCAAGGGATTGCGTTTTTTGAACAAGTGAAGTAACGAAGGCCCAGGCTAGGGAGTACATGTATGTGCACACGTGTTGGTGTTTCACTACAGATGCGTGTCTATGTTTTTATGCTTAAGTCTGCATGTCAGAATGTGTATTCATGACGTTCTGCACGTGGCTGTTTGTCTGCCAGTGATAATCGGCTCATATGCATGTATGGATTAATGGTCTGTGTGCATATGTGTGTGTGTGTATATGTGTGTGTGTGTATATGTGTGTGTGTATATGTGTGTGTGTGTATATGTGTGTGTGTGCATATGTGTGTGTGTATATGTGTGTGTGTATATGTGTATGTGTGTATATGTGTGTGTGTATATGTGTGTGTGCATATGTGTGTGTGTGTATATGTGTATGTGTGTATAGATGAACCTATGTAAACCTGTGTGTATCTGAACATATCTACCATGTATGTGGATATGTGCTTTGTGTGCCTCTGTGTGTGTTTTTGGCCCTGTGACTGTGTTCATGAGTAGATGTTTGCGTGCATACTTGCTGGTGTGTATGTACCTCTATAGTCATGTATCACATAATGATATTTCCATCAATGACGGACCACATATGTGACAGTGGCCCAGTCAAATTATAATATGGTATTTTTACTGTACCTTTTTTATGTTTAGTTATGCTTAGATACACAATACTTATCATTGTGTTACAATTGCCTACAGTGTTTAGCGCAGTACCTGCTGTACAGGTCTGTAGCCTGGGAGCAATAGGCTATTCCGTACAGCCTCAGTGTGTAGTAGGCTCTGCCATCTAGGTTTGTGTAAGTTCACTCTATGATGTTCACACAAAGAGGAAATTGCCCAATGATGCCTTTCTCAGAATGCATCCGTGTTAAGTGACACATGACTGTATATAGATATACACATCTATCCTCATATGTGTGAGTGCTATGTGTGTGATGATTTGTGGGTCTGTGTGCATCCATATGTCTGAATGTAGGCACATGTGTGTAGATATGTCTTTGTCCGTGTTTCTCTACTTCAGTGTTTGCATGCCACGCGGATGCTGAGTTGTGTTCAGATCCTCCTATAAACACGTGCACAGCACCCTCCAGTGGACATCAGTGGAAAGGTGGAAAGCACCTTCAAAACAAAACAAAGCCAAAAAAAGGCAGGATCTGAATCGCTTCCAAATTCAATACTGGTTTGTCATCACACGCAGGGTGAAGTTTTCAGGATGGTCCTTGAGAAAACCGGGGAGGGTCATGCTTCTGGAGTGGACACACACTTAACAGTTTTCCCTACGGCAGTCCAGCCTACCGGCAGCTGCTTCATGGTGTGGGGGTGAGAGAACAGAGGCAGGATCACTGGGTGGGTCCGTGAGCCAGGAGGGAGGAGGTGGACGACACACTTTAGACCATGTCAGGAGCAACTGTGCTCAGAGCTTCCATTTGTGCTGGGGCCCTGCATTCTCTATTGCCCCAGTCAGGCCCAGTTCCAAGAACATGGAATTCACATTCAGAGCCATGCCCTTCATGTACCACACCAAGTCCCACTGGTCTGGGAAATAGGATCCATTCACCCAAAATGCTGTGTTGATTTCCTGTGGATGTCGTAACATAGTGCCACAAACTCGGTGGCTTCGTGGAGGTCAGAAGTGTCAATGGATTACCAGGGCTGGTTACCTCTGGAGGCTCCAGGGGAGGCTCCGTCTCCTTGCCTCTCCAGCAAGGCTACCTGCATTCCCTGGCTGGTGGACCCACATCACTCTGAACTCTGCTTCTGTTTGCACGCCCGCTTCTCTGCCTCTGTCTCTCCTAACTCCCTCTTTCCCTTATAAGGATACTTGTAATTCCATTTGGCCCGCCTGGATAAGCCAGATAATCTCCCCATCTCGAGTCCTTAATCCCATCTGCAAAGTCTCGTTTGCCACACAAGGCAACATTCCCAGGTCCTGGGGGTAAGGATGTGGATGTCTGGGGTGCATTATTTGGCCCACCACAGGTGCCCATCCCAGAGTACTGTGTCTCCCTGTACAGTTCTGTATGGGTTGGGGCTAGCAGGACTTGAGACACTGGTGCCACTTATGGCAGGTTTACTCCGTGCCTGTCATTGCACCTGACTATGCACTCTGCCATTTGGTCCTCACAGTTTTCCTATGAGGTAAGTGCTTATCATAACTGTAACTGGAGCCTGGTAAGGTGACTAAGGTGCCAAGGCACACAGCTGGGAAGTCGTGGAGACAGATTTTAAATTTAGAATTGTCAAACTTCAAAACCATGCTGCCGTGGTTTGGATATTTGTCCCCATCCAGATCTTGAGTTGAAATGTAATCCCCGGTGTCGGAGGTGGGGCCTGGTAGGAGGTGTTTGGGTCATGAGAATGGATCCCTCCTGGCTTGGTGCTGTCCTCGAGACGATGAGTTCTCTTAAGATCTGGTTTTTGTTTTTGTTTTTCAGACGGACTCTTGCTCTGTTGCCCAGGCTGGAGTGCGTTGGCTTGATCTCGGCTTACTACAACCTTTACCTCCCAGGTTCAAGTGATCCTCCTGTCTCAGCCTCCAAAGTAGCTGGGATTACAGGCACAGGCCACCACTCCTGGCTAATTTTTGTATTTTTAGTAGAGACAGGTTTTCACCATGTTGGCCAGGCTGGTCTCAAACTCCCGACCTCAAGTAATCCACCCACCTCTGCATCCAAAGTGCTAGGATTACAGGCATGAGCCACTGTGCCTGGCCGAGATCTGTTTTTTTAAGTGTGTGGCACTTACCCCAGCCTTGCTCCCGTTGTCACCATGTGAGACACCTGCTTCTGCTTCTCCTTCCGCCATGATTGTAAGCTTCCTAAGATCCTCACCAGAAGCCGAGCCGATGCTGGTGCCGTGCTCATACAGCCTGCAGAACTGTGAGCCAATTAAACTTCTTTTCTTTATAAAGTACCCAGCCTCAAGTATTTTTTTATAGCAGTGAGAGAATAGCCTAATACACATGCCCTTCTCCACTAAGAGACACAATAACAAGGGCCACATCCCCATTTTACCGATTAAAAAACTGAGATCTGGAGGCAGGGCATTTGATGATAATTTGACATAAATAAATGCCTTGAGAAAAATGTATACACATGTCCTTTTAAGGATTGCTGCCATAGATAAACCAAGCAGTCATAGGAGATCCAGGGCATAAGACTTTTTAAAGTTAGGTGTATTAAGGTTTCACATACACTAAAATTCACCAGCTTGAGGTATACAGGTCTATGAAACACATATAGCCTTGTAACCACCACCATAATCAAGACATAGCATATTCCCATCACCCCAAGTGCTGCTTCCTGCCTCTTTGTAATCAGACCCCTCTTTCCACCCCCACTCCTACAATCCTGGTCTATTTTATGTCCCTTTAGTTTTGTCTTTTCCAGGACGTTATAAATGGAAGCATAGATGGTCTTTTAATTCTTTTTTAAATTAAGACATTCTTTACATATACTAAAATGAGGTATTATGTGCATGTTGTATTTACATATAATTTACATATAATACAATGCATGCTTTTTGGTATACAGTTCTGTGAGTTTTGACACATACACAGTCGTGTGACCACCACATCAATCAAGATACAGAGCCTTCTATCACCTCAAAAAATTCCCTTATGCTGTGCCTCCATCAACATCCTTCTCCCCATCCTGGCAATCAATCATCTATTTTCTGTTCCTATCATTTTGCGTTTTCCAGAATGTTATATAAATAGCTGACTACAGTATGAAGCCTTTTGAGTCTTCCTTTTTACTGCTGAGCAGTATTGCATCACATAAATGCACCATAGTTTGCTTATTTATTCACCAGTTGAAAGACATTTAGTTTATTTCCCAATGTGGCAATTATGAATTATTCTTTGTGTGTACAGCTGAATTTGCTTTGATAATATTTTGTTGAGGAGTTTTGCATCTATATTCATGAAGAATTTTAGACTGTAGTTTTCTCCTTTTTTGGAGAGTCTTTGTCTGCTTTTGGTATCAGGGAAATGTCAGCCTTATAAAATGAGAAGTGTTTCCTCCTCTTCTATTTTCTGTAAGAGTTCGTGTAGAATTGGTATTATTTCTTCCTCGAATGACTTGGTATTAGAATTCACCAGTAAAGGCATCTGAATCTGGAGTTTCCTTTATTGGAAGCTTTTCAATTTTAAATTCAATTTGTTTAATAGATATAGGGTTATTGTTGTTACCTATTTCTTCCTGAGTGAAGCTTTGGTAGTTTGCATCTTCCAAAGGATTTGTCAATTTCATCTAAGTTATTAAATTTGATTATTATAAAGTTAAGGAGAAGTCAGTACTGAAATAACCAAACACATGAGTGAATGGCTCACCTAAGGAGACCATAGAGAAAAAAGAACAGAAATTCTGCGCCTAAAAATTACTTGAAATTCATGAAAAACTTTATGCTTTTTTGAAATGGAACAGTCTATTTAAAAGTACAATTATGCACAAGGATGTAAAGCAAAGTCTTAATATAAAAAATTGGAAACTACATAAATGTCAAGGAAAGTGAATATGGTATATTCACTTGATGGAATATATGTTATTCAAATTGTGTAAAAATATGCATAGCAAAATCTAGGGAGAAATACACCCAAATATTAGTAGTTAGTTTTTGAGGTTTTGAGTCTATAGAGTCGCTTATTTCTTCTTTTCTATATCCTCTAATAATACTTTAATAATATCTTGATTGATTATAAGTTTTCTTTGGCTCATTTCTCTACAAATTCATTTTTTAGATCATCAAAATTTATACTTTTAATCTCATTTTTCAATGGACACAATTGAAAATAATGTTAGTCACTCAGTGATGCATTCTCCTGCTGGTGGTCACCCTTGGAAAGGAAGCAGCTCCTCGCTCAGTCTCTCCGAGGTACCTGGCTTGATGATATTGCTGCAGGGCAAAGGGCTCACTTGCCATCAAGGGTGATTTATTAGCAGTGTAGCCACATCTCCTCTCTCCTGGAGCCTGACTCCTGCCACCACTGCCACCAATATGAGCCCAGGTCCTGGGTCTGGCCACCCCTCAGGGTCCTACCACACCCTGGACTGCCCCAGGTATAGTGTGTATGCACATCAGGTGGCAACGCCAACTGCTTGATCTGCACAGTGTCCACTGTCCCTGCAGACCTGAGCCCACGCATGCATGCCTTACTACCCGGCATATCTCCTCTGCTCACGTGCAGGCTCCATTGTACTATCAGACTTCACTACAAACCAAGTTGAAGAGTAAAATTATTAAGAATTTCTTTTTTCTTTCTTTTGAGGCCAAGTCTCACTCTGTTGCCCAGGCTGGAGTATAGTGGCGTGATCTCAGCTCACTGCAACCTCCGCCTTCTTGGTTCAAGTGATTCTCCTGCTTCAGCCTCCCAAGTAGCCAGGACTACAGGTGTGTGCCACCACACCCGGCTAATTTTTGTATTTTTAGTAGAGATGGGGTTTCACCATGTTGTCCAGGCTGGTTTCAAACTCCTGACTTCAGGTGATCTGCCCACCTCAGCCTCTCAAAGTGCTGGGATTACAGGTGTGAGTCACCATGCCCGGCCAAATTACTAAGAATTTCAAGACAGCCACAGTAGAGCATAAAAACCAAGTGCCCTGTGCAACTGCACAGGTCTTATACCTGTAAAGCCAGCCTGGAGCAAGAACACGGAGGCCTGGGTAGCAGAGGCTGAATGTGGAGTAGTGTCATCCATTAGAAGTCAGAGCGGGCAGAGTGGGTGGGCAGGTCCAGTGATTGATAGTTCTAGGATACCTACCAAACATACAAATACACACCATCATTACCACAGTGTAATTTCTGTTGTAGAAAGTAATAAGAAAAAAAAAAAAAACACCATGAAGGCAGATATTGCAGAGATTCCTATTCTTATCTTTTCTGGTTAGCTTGATAACTCTTATATATCCTTCAATACCCATTTCAAAATGCCCCCTCTTCTAAAAAGCTTTTAGGAACCCTTCCAGAGTTAGTGACTCTTGTTTTCCTGCACCTTCTGCAGCTCTGATTTTAGCACCAAGCCAAAGCATGGAGATTATAAGACACCATCTTACACAAATCCTCATATTTTGGTTTAGTTTCAAACATTTTTCTCAGTAATTTTATAACTACTAAAAATCTTAACCCCATCAACTAGGATGAAATGAGTTTTTCTATGGCATTTTCTAAGAAGTAAGGTACTTTGTTTATTAATCATTCTTCCCCCATTTTTGCCAAAAGACTTTAATAATTTTAGTATCCAAGTGTTTTTGTTTCTTTTTTTGAAAAAAATAAACATTTTAATTGGCAATAATTTTAGATTTACAAGAAATTTGCATATATAACCAAGAATTCCCATGTACCCCTTATCCAGTTTCCTCCATTATTAACATTATACATTATCATGCTATATACATCAAAACAAAGACACTTGACATTGGTACATTACTATTAAGTAAACTCTAGACTTTACTTAGATTTCACTAAGTAAAGTCTTCCCATTAATGTCCTCTTTTGGCACTGGTATCCCATCCAGCATATATGGTATTTAGTTGTCATGAGTCTCCATGGGCCCCTCTGGTCCGGGATAGTTTCTCAGTCTTTCCCTGTTTGACAGTTCTAAGGAGGACTGGCTGGGGATCCTGTAGAATGTCCCCAATCTGGGTTTGTCTAACGTTCTTCTCATGCTTAGACAGGTTAAGGTTTAAGGAAAACGCTCAACAGAGATGAAGTGGCCTCTAGTTACATCATACCAATGGATACCTGATAGCCACATGACATCACTGGGGAGGCTCACCTGGATCAATTGGATAAAGTGGAGTCTGCCAGGTTTCTCCATGGTGAAGCTGCTATTTCCTTTTCTACATCTTATTCTTTGGAAGCTAATCTCTGCTTCCTTTTTGATCTAGAATCCTATCTCATGTGTCCCAGAACTTGCGCCATATTATCATTGTTCTTTTTTAAAAAAATCAATAAATTATGATCTCTTTAAAATATATTTAACATCAAGCTTTAAAAAGAAATTTGCCTGTCAGACCCAATGATCTGAGAATTGCTATAAACACGCTATTTACTATAAAATTACATGCTAATTATTATAAACATATAATCATCAGATTACAAAATAATCCCGATTTAGGAACAGGTAGGATGAAACTGTTAATGACACCAATTAGTGCTGTTGGTCCCATCCCCAAACCTGGCTGCATCTGCCCCTCTGTGACAAATGACGTAGGCATTCCCTGGCCCCTGTTCTGCACTAGACCTTGTCCTGAGCTCTGTGACCTGGACTCTGGAGTTGACCTGCTTCAACCCCTTTCTTGTACAAGAGGGGAAATTAAAGACAAGAGAGGGAAAGGGCTTGCCTGAGGTCACACAGCCTGTGAGTAGCAGAATCAGGACTCGATCCTGAGTCTTTCACTTCCCCAGCATTCAAAGTAATGCCAGTGGTAATCTGGAATCCTTCATGAAATCTCTATTCAGCCAGGAAGGATTATCTGCTTTTCTGCATGACTTTTAATTCCAGTTCCAGTATCTGAATCCCTTCTGCATAATCAAGCTGGGGTCTTGCAGGGAAGGTCCAGGGGAGAATAATTATGCCTCGACACAGTCCTCAAGGAGCTTCTGGTGAGTAGAGTGACAATTTGATCAAGGGCTTAGTACAGGGTCCAGCATGGAATGGATGTAAGTCATTGTTGGATGATTGGATTGACCGGAACAGAGCCACTGTCCCTTCCATCTGGTCAATGCCCATTACGCACCTTAATGATAGTATATGCCCACCCCTGAGAGCACTGAGCACTTTACACTAACTTGTGCTTCCTTTGACTAATGGCCCTTTCCCAGCCAACGCACCCAGATCCTGGAGAGTGGGGGCCACGTCAGTCTTGCCCAGCAGCTGGATCCCAGCATTTATAACAGAGCCTGGGAGATGGCAGGCCCCTAGTAGATATTTG
Source organism: Macaca nemestrina (assembly GCF_043159975.1). Classification (NCBI taxonomy): domain Eukaryota; kingdom Metazoa; phylum Chordata; class Mammalia; order Primates; family Cercopithecidae; genus Macaca; species Macaca nemestrina. The sequence goes on from NC_092138.1 coordinate 67,760,721, forward strand.
ATGGCTGAATGACCAAATGAATGAATGCCATCCCAGGCAGAGAGAGGGCCAGGCTGTCACATATATGCAGTCAGGCCTCCCACTGACCAGATGCAGCTCCCCACATTTCTTGCCAGCTGCCAGGCCATCCCATCAGACTCAGGTTTTCAAATAGAAGCGAGGAGTTGAGTGCATGAAGCTAAACAAAGCAGTGGGCTGAGCCAAACTTGCCTCGAGGCAAGCTGCTTCCCGCCGCCACCCCGGCTGGCACCCCGGAGTCTGGAGCCAGGCCTGTCCCACAGCCAACCCTCAGCTTCCAAAATCCACGCCCAGCCAGAGAATGTAGGGTGAGGGGCTTCTGGGAGGGAGGTCACCTGCCACACTCCCATCCTGGATGGTGGGGGCAGACCACCCTACTCGTGGCCTACACACCCAGATCCTGGGGTAGAGGTGGGAGGAGGCCTACATTCTATGGTGGGATAAAAGGAAAGAAGGAAGGAAGGAGGCCCCACACCTCCTTGCACCCATCAGGAGCGCAGCTCGGCGCTGGGCACTGCATGAGTGTTATGTCGTTCACAGAGGCAGCGGTTATTATTCTCTTTTACAGATGTGGAACTTGAGGCTCAGATAGATGAAGAACTCGCCAAGGCCACAGTTCTGGTCAGTGGCAGAACTGATTTGAGCTCAGCTCTGTCTGATTCCTGAGCCTGAGGTCTGGTGTCAAGCTGTGGAGGTTTCCGTTCCCACACTCTCCTGTCTTTCTCATTAGTTCCCGTCTCTTCCTCAGTCCACATAAGATGCCACCAGGATGCTGCCCTGGTGTTTTTGTTTGTGTGTGTTTGTTTTTGATTTTAAGGCTAAGATAAGGAAGGAGGGGAGTGGTAGGGAGCCATCAGCCATTCACTCCCTGGTGTGAATGACTCTAATCCATTGCTTTCCTTCTGGCCTCCAGCTGAGTCTCACCTGCCTGGAGTAGGTGGAAATGTTGGTGAGGAAAGAGTGGCTGCCTGGGAATCAAGGTCACTTTGAAGGATCCACTGAGTCAGTGTACAGATGAGGAAACTGAGGTCAAGAGCGAGAAGGGAAATGCCCAGAAGCCGGTGAGGGAAACAGGCAGAGTGGGATCTGGATTCAGCAACAGGAAATGTGATTTTCCCACCTATTTGGGAGGCTGAGGCAGGAGGACTGCTTGAGCCCAGGAGTTTCAGGCCAGCCTGGGCAACGTGGAAAGATTTTCCCCACTCCCTCGCAAAAAAAAAAAAAAAAAAGAAGAAGAAAAGAATATGATTACCAACACCACAGCAAGTGCATCTTTCTGAAGTCCCCTGCTGACAGTGAAGGTAACGGCAAAGGTGAAGGTAGTGGGGCCAGAGTGTGGAAGGGAAGCTAGAGGTTTTCCGAAAAGGTCATTCTGTAAGGACCCAGGGGCTATCCAAGATGCAATTGCCTGTTCTAATAAAGGAGGTCCCAGTACCCACTTCAGTCTCCAGCACCCATGCGATTATCTGAGGACTGGTTTATGCAGATGTGAGCAACCTAATCTCACAGCAGGTGGCAGCCTAGCGTCTTGCAAAGTCACGTGCCCTACCTGTGTTCTCGCTCTGCTCCACTACTTACTGGGCTTGTGGACTTCTCTGAGCCTCAATATTCTCTTCTGTAAAGTGGTTGCCTCCTTTGTAACAAAGACGAGAGTTCATGACTATAAAGCATGTGTACACCTAGTATATGGTTGGCTCCCACTAAAGAGAACAGCCTTTTGTCAGGGCTGGAAATGGGCTTCTTTCTTGGTGCTTAGTCTCATTACCGCCTGACTTAAAACTTCTATCCAACTGGTCTGCACAAACCAGCAGAAATCCCTGGAAGGTGGTGCATGGAGCCTAGGCTGGGACCCAGGAGACTTGGATCAGTTCCTGCCTCTTCCACAGACATGTTATGTGACCACAGACTGGTGCCTTCATCTCTCTGGGTGTCAAAACTCCTGTCAGGCCTTGAGGTTAATGGTTTCCAAACACTTTATGTTATTTATTCTTCATACCTACCTTAGGAGATAAGTACCATTGATATCCCCATTTCACAGACGTAAGAACGAGGCACAGAGAGGTTAAGTTAACCTTGGCATGCTCAAGGTTATACATCTAGTTAGAGAGGCAGGGTTAGGATTTAGTTCCAGCTCTGTCTGACACCAGAACCTCAGAAGAGTCTCCACCCAGGAGGACCTCAGTGCAGAAACAGAGAGGCAGGGTGGGCATGGTGAGACCCAGAGAGCTTTGCCAGCCTGACAGATTTGAGGAGAAGGCAAAGGACTGGGAAATTGGGAGGGGCTGGGAGAATCCCTTTCTCATCAAGGCAGCTGCAAAGAGAGGAACTAGTGGGGACTAGAGGGAGTGGGGCGCACAGGGAGTGGCATGGAGGCAGTGCCAGGGGAAAAGGGGGGTCGTTTGAGAATGTCTGGGGCCTCACCGGTACAGAAAGGAGCCTGAGCTAGAGTTAGGGGCTTCAGCCTCTAGCTGTGCCTGAAGGGTGCTGTGACCTGGACAGATTCCTTTCTGTTCCTGGGTCTCAGTTTCCTCCTTTGTACCATGGGGGGTGAGTCCAGGAACTCTTCCAGGCCCTCCTGGAACATGCTATAGCTCCAGCCTATAGCTGAGGGCCCAGCCCAGAGCAGATGCCTGAAAATTGCTTACAGAATAGTGGAGTGAGCAGCTGAATGGAGGGGGGTCAGTGGTGGGGCAAGGGCTGGCTTAATGGAGCTACGCCCTTGGATGTGATGCTGATTAATATCATGATTATTGTCTACTTACAGCCCTGTTTCTTTTCACTGGCTGATTTGCAGACATTTATTAGTCAATCTTCACAGCGGTCTAGGGAGGTAAGTAGGGAGGGGGAAGCCTGTTTTACAAGCTTTGGCGGGGGCGGGTATTGGGTGGGAATGGAGGAATCGAAAAGACTTGAACCATTTGCTGGAGCCAATTTTGAGCTCTCCAGCAAAAAGAGGTGTTGGAAACGCTCTTGTCTAATCCTCAGCTGCTCTGCCATTTGAATTCTCTCCACTCGAGAGATTGAAAACAGGCAGCTACAGATAAAATCTGTATTTTGTTTGGCCTGTAAAGGGTGTTTAAAAATTTGTGGTTAATATTTAAATACAGGGAGATTTGGAGCAACCAACTCATCCACAGCTATCAGGGTGTAAATGGATACATCCCCTTCAAAAAGCTGACTGACATTTTCTACTATAAGTGAAACACATGTGTGCCCAGTGACCCAGCAATTCCACTCCTAGGTATGCACCCAACAGAAGTGCGTACACACAGCCATCAAAAGGCATTCAACAATGTTCATGGCAGCATGATTTGTAACAGACTGAAACTGGACATGTCCTAAATGCCCAGCAACAGGAGTGGATGAATTAATTGTGGTATAGTCACACCAAGGAATTCTGTACAGTAACAAGGATGAAAATTAGCCAGGGATGGCTAATTTTATTAACTGTATAGTTAGTTATTAATTAGCAGTTATTACTGATTATGAACTATAGTTGTTGACTATATAGTTATTAACTATAGTTGCAGATGATATCGATGACTTGTGGGCAGATAGCATCTACAGTGTGGAATACTGAGCAAAGGGATCAGTCCTATATTATTAACTGTATAGTTAGTAATACCCATGCTGTACATTAGGTCTCCAGAACTTTTTCATGTGCAAGTTTGTACCTTTTGGCCAACATTGCCCCATTTCTCCTACCCCTCACCCCTGGTAACCACCCTTCTAGTTTCTGTTTCTATGAATTCACCTTTTTAAGATTCCACATATGGGTGAGACCATGCAGTATTTATCTGTCTTTCTGTGTGATGGCTAGATGGATAAAGAAACTTTGGTACAACAGTGCCCCCTTATCCACGTTTTCACTTTTCACAATTTCAGTTACCCTACAGTCAACCATAGTATGAAAGTATTAAATAGAAAATTCCAAAAATAAACAATTCATGAGTTTTAAACTGCATGATGAAATCTTGTACTGTCCTGCTCTGTCCCACGTGGGACATGAGTCATCCCTTTGCTCAGCATTCCACACTGGAGATACCACCTGCCCAGTTGTCATCAACATCATCCGCTCTTGACATCCGACCACTGACATACTCATGGCGTGATGATGCAGAATCCACCGAAGCAGATGAAGTGGGCTTGTATATCAAACACGCAGAGGGCTACTCTTTACATCCACAAATAAGAATCATCTCCCTGACTTATTTCACTTAGCATAAGGTACCCCAGGTCCATCCATGCTGTCACAAATGGCAGGAGTGCCTTCTTTGTTAAGGCTGAATAATATTCTGCTGTTTATAGCTATGGTAGTCCCCCTTATCCTCCCCATTGTTCTTTTCTTTTTAAATTCAATAAATTATGATCACTTAAAATATATTTAACATCAAGCTTGCTGACACCAGCTCGGTCGGGGAGACCCTAACCCAGCGGCGCTGGAGGAATTAAAGACACACACACAGAAATAGAGAGGTGTGAAGTGGGAGATCAGGGGTCTCACAGCCTTCAGAGCTGAAAGCCCCGAACACAGATTTACCCACGTATTTATTAACAGCAAGCCAGTTATTAGCATTGTTTCTATAGATATTTGATTAACGACAAGTATCCCTTATGGGAAATGAAGGGATGGGCCAAAATAAAGGGGTGGGTCTGGCTAGTTATCTGCAGCAGGAACATGCTCTTAAGGCACAGATCACTCTTGCTATTATTTGTGATTTGAGAACGCCTTTAAGCGGTTTTCCACCTTGGGCGGGCCAGGTGCCCTCATTCTGGTAAACCCACAACCTTCCAGCGTGGGCGTTATGGCCATCATGAACAAGTCACAGTGCTGCAGAGATTTTGTTTATGGCCAGTTTTGGGGCCAGTTTATGGCCAGATTTTGGGGGGCCTGTTCCCAACAAAGCTTTAAAAAGAAATTTGCCTGTCAGACCCAATGATCTGAGAATTACTATAAACACGTTATTTGCTATAAAATTACATGCTAATTACTATAAACATGTAATTATCAGATTACAAAATAATCCCTATTTAGGAACAGGTAGGATTAAAGTGTTAGTACATTCCAAGACCCCTAGTGGATGACTGAAACCTCAGTAGTACCAAACTCAACATAGCTTATGTTTTTCCCTATATGTAAATACCTACAATAAAATTTAATTTATAAGTTAGGCACAGTAAAAGATTAATAACAATAGCTAGTAATAAAATTGAACAATTATAACAATATACAGTAATCAAAGTTATGTGAATGTGGCCTCTCTTCTCTCTCTCTCAAAATATGTTCCTGGCCTTTGAACACATTTCAGTTTACAACCTCCATCCTACAGTGTCCTTGCCAATGGTTTGTCTGGCTTCTGTTTGCACACCCTGGTGACAGGGAGCTCATTCTCTCCCAAGGTGGTGCTTTCCATCATGGGACCACTTTGCTAGTTAGAAAGTGCTTTCTGAAGCTGACTTGAAATGTAACAGACTCACAGACTCTCACAAAGAGATGGGACCTTGGAGGTTTCCCAGCCCAAAAGTCCTCATCTTGTTCACCTCCAGAGACCTTGTCATTACCCGCCCCCTTGGGCTTATTGCTGGCATCTTTTTTGTCTGCCTCTCAAGTTGCATTTATTACTCACTCACCTGAGAGAACGTATTTCCAAGTGACAGCATCCTCTGGAATATTTCAACTACAAAAGGACTTTGAACGCTGTTTGTCGAGTCCAGCCCCGGCTTTGCAAATAAACAGCTGACACCAAGAGAGGAGAAGCAACATGGCTAAGGCCACAGGGTGACAAAGCCTTAACAGATATCGGCTCCCTGGCTGGCCATTCACGTCCTCATTGGTCTCTGGATTGTTCTGGTCCAGCTTAACCTTAGCATATAGCAAAGAAGAGATGGTAAAGAGACAAGGGAGCGGTGCACTTTCTTGGAGAGAAAAGGAGAGACAGGAAGTGGGTCCAGGGCAGTCAAGCGCCACTCAGAGCAGGGAGGACAAGTGCTCTGGGCACAGGGTTGGGGGTCTGGGGGAAAGATCTGGGTGGGAGCCGAGTGGGCATGCAAATAAACAGCAAAGCCCGTTATTCCTTCGAAGTCCCTACAGATCCTGCCCACAGCTGGTGACCCCTCACATGCTCTAAGCTCTAGCCGCCTTCTTCTGCCCAGTCCCCCGCCCCTACCATGTGCTTCCTACCCCAGGCCTTTGCTCCCACTGCTCCCAGGCTGGGACTGATGCTCCCTCCCCCCTCCTCTATCTTCATCCAGTACAGATGGGAGCCTGTCTGTGCCCTTGAGTGTGCTGGTCACCATCCGTGGCTCGCGTTCTTTTAGTCCTTATCATGGCTCTGAGAGTTGAGTATTATTATTACTAATTTACAGACCAGGAAATTGAGCCTCAGAAAAATTAGGTTTTTAAATGTTAGGATCACAAAAGATTAAGTGGCAAAGTGAGATGAGGCCCTAGGTCTTTAAGCTTGAAATTCAATATTCTTTTGAATACACTTCACTATCCTGCTTTTCATGTGAAAAATATGCCACACCATAGGCTCTCATGCATATGCATGAGATCGCGACTCCATCTCCCTTTTCTCCCCCGCCTTCTCTCTTTCCCTCTCTCTCTCTCTCTCTCTCTCTCACTTGCTCTCGCTCTCACTCTTGCTCTCTACCACCCCTTCTCCTACCTTGTGAGGACACAGCAAGAAGAGGAGAAGGCAGTCACCTGGAAACGAGGAAGACAGCCCTCACCAGAAACAGACACTGTTGAACCTTGATCTTGGACTTGCAGCCTCCAGAATTGCAAGAAAATAAATTTAAGCTGTGGACTCTTATTTAAGCTCTCTAGTGTGTGGTGTGTTGTTATGGCAGCCTGAGCAGATAAGACTTCCTTTCAACAACAGAGGAGAGTGGGCCTGCAGCAGGGGTCGGGGTCAGGGTCAGGTTCAGGGTACTGGGGAGAATCCCCGGGGCCCCTTGTCAAGGAGGCAGACTCCCAGAGCCACCCCTCTAGATTCCAAGTGGGCGTGTCTGAGGATGAGCTTCAAGTCCCCATGATTTTGAGAGGCAGTCTCTGACCACCCTCTGAGCACTGCTGGCCCAGAGGATCCTCATGGTCCCTTCTGCACCTCACCCTCAAAGTCAATGGAGCCCAGTGATAAGCCACATCACTTGTTCCAGCAAATTCTCCATTTTCAGACATCAGTTCATTCTAAGTCATCCTCTTTTTGCCTTGGTTCATATTAGAACATGGGAATGCAAAGATCAGTAGCTGAAAATTTATAAAAGAGAAAAATGAATCTCTGCACACTTCTGGAAAATGGAAAAAAGTGCTCCAAGTTACTCAAAAGTTGGCAAAGTGCCCCATTGGAGGGACTAAAAATTACCAATACTAGAAAAAATAGAGATGAAAATATCTCTTGTAATAGCTGCCTATTGCTGCCTAATAGATTGTCTCCAATTTAGCAACTTTAAGCAACAATTTCTGAGCATCGGGATCCAGGAGTGGCTTAGCTGGCTGGTTCTGGCTCAGGGTCTCTCGTGGGGTTTGGGTCAAGCTGTCAGCCAGGGCTGCAGCCACCCGAAGCTTTGCCTGGTCTGGAGGACCCACTTCCAAATGCACGCAAGGGGGTGCTGGCAGCCTGGAAGGAGGCCTCGGTTCCTGGCCAGATGGGCCTCTCTAGACTCACACTGCAGCTTGCTTCCCAGAGTGAGAGATCAGAGAAAGAAGCCCAAGATGGGCCTCGGTCTTTCACCATCTAATCTTGGATATGACATACCCACCACTACCTCTACCATATGCTGTTGGTCACACAGACCATCCCTGATACACTGTGGGAGGGAACCCCACAATGCGGGCAGATGGGAATACCAGGAGGCAGCGGTCACTGGAGACCATTTGGAAGCTGGCTACAACATTCTTTAAAAAAAAAAATCTTCATTTAGACCAACCTAATATCAATCAACATGTTTTTGGCCCAATGGCCTTCAGCTAGATCACAGATGGTTGTGTGGAACCTGAATGGAGACATGAATGAAGGTATATCTCCCTGCTTCCTATGTGCAGTAGACTGAATAATGACTCTCAAAGATACCCAGGTCTTGATCCCTGGAGCCTGTGAATGTACCTTACATAGAAACAGGTTTTGCAGATGTGATTAAGTTTAAGATCTAAAAATGGGGAGATGATTCTGGATTATCCAGATGGGTCCTAAATGCAATCACAAGTGTCCTTATGAAAGAAAGGCAGGGGGAAATTTGACACAGAAGGAGGTGACAATGTAACACTGTAGCAAGACAAGAGAGGGGAAGGAGCTATGAAATAAAGAATGCAAGAAAAACAGCTTTAGAAACTCAGAAAGGCAAGGAAATGTCTTCTCCCCTGGAGCCTCAGGAAGGAGCAGGGCCCTGCTGATGCCTTGAATTTGGCTCAGTGAAACTGATTTTGGCCCCAGTGAAACTGATTTCACACTTCTGACTTCCAGAACTGCAAGAGATTGGATGTGTGTGTGTGTGTGTGTGTGTGTGTGTGTGTGTGGATTTTTTTGGTTTTTGGTTTTTGTTTTTGAGACAAGAGTCTCACTCTGTTGCCTAGACTGGAGTACAGTGGCTCGATCTTGGCTCACTGCAACCTCTGCCTCCCAGGTTCAGGCGATTCTCCTGACTCAGCCCCCTGAGTAGCTGGGACTACAGGCATGCACCACCATGCCTAGCTAATTTTTGTATTTTTAGTAGAGATGGGGTTTCACCCTGTTGGCCAGGCTAGTCTCGAACTCCTGGCCTCAAGTGATCTACCTGCCTCCACCTCCCAAAATGCTGGGATTACAGGTGTGAGCCACTGCACCTTTCCTTGGATGTGTGTGTTTTGAACTGGAAATTTGTAGCAATTTTGTTTGGTTTGGTTTGGTTTTTTTTGGAGACCGAGTCTCGCACTGTCGCCCAGGCCGAAGTGCAGTAGCGCAATCTCGGCTCCCTGCAACCTCCGCCTCCCAGGTTCAAGGGATTCTCCTGCCTCAGCCTCCCAAGTAGCTGGGATTGCAGGTGCCCATGTAGCAATTGTTACAGCAACAATAACAAACGAATACCCTGCATCATATCCATTTGGTACCATCAGGAGAGTTTACAGCGGGAAAGAAAGGACACCTCTGGTCCCAGAGCTGCATGTACTAGAGGTTTCAGGCTCACAGAAGATGATATTGTTAAGGGGAGCAGGTACTTTTTGCAGGGCAATGAATTACACTGATTTCCAGTATGCCCAGGTGAGGCCTAGTGGAGTCAGACCTCCCGGGGTAGAGTCCACTACTCACCCGCCACGTAACCTTGAGCAAATTCTGCAACCCCATCGTCTCAGCTCTGGCTACATATTAGAATCACCTGGAGCACCTCACGTTCTACCCATGGCTAGGGCCCACCCTGAGAGTTCAACGTGGACTCAGGAAAGGGGCTTAGGCCCCAGGACTTTTCACTTTAATTTTGTTTTTAGTGGACCTGCAAGAATCAGACCGGAATCAGTACTTAATAATATAAGCCCCCAGATGATTCAAATGTGTAGCCAGCACTAAACACCACCCCCTACCTCTCTAAATCTCTATTTCCTCTTCTAAGATAGAAATCAGGGTTAGGTTACCCAATACATGGTGTGATGAGCCTTAAATAAGGTAATCCCTGTAAAGTGATTAGGACATAGTAAATCACCAATAACTATTCATACTGTGACTCATGACTGACTCCCTGTGGGACGTGCAGTGGTCCTTTTCCCTCTTGCGCCTCAGTAGCCCCACCTGTACCTGGACCATCTTTCAGTGCCTCCTGCTATATCCCCTCTTATGAACAGAAAGATTCAGCAGATCACTTATGCAGTGACATTTTCAGGTGCACTAAAACCAAGCATTTCACACCTTAGGGAGACACGAGACAGGATCTAATCAGAAGTCTGCATCCCTTGGGCTTCGTTCAGTGCCACATTCAAAGCACAGAACAGGCGCCTGGGACAATGTCACCTTGGTAAGTGTCTGGCTCCCAGCATGCCTTGCGGTTGCAGGAAATTACCTATTTACACGTATTCTGTTCTGACAGGCAGACCAGAATTTTAAAATCCTCCTTCAGGTTTCTCACAGATAAGATGGGGAATTTTGTTTACTGTAGACTCCAGGGCTTCCTGAAGAGGTGGCCCTGAGTTTTCGAAAATAATTGCTTTCCCTCTCCTGTGCTCTCCAGCGACGGTCTTTAGCCGGTGGCAGAAACGGCTTTGTTGCTCAGGAGAGCTTTGGGAATGGAACTCAGGGGCCTCCAAAGAGCAGCAATCGGGAAAACAAGCAGGGAGGATCCAGGTTTTGCAAGGCCTGAAGCCTGCACGCTAGGGAGCCCCATGCTCTGTGAAGGAGAGAACAGTGATAAGAAGAAGATAATGATTAAGCAGGGTTGCAAACATTGTTTGGTGAATAAACAACCCCGTTCAGTGCACCAGTTTCCTCATCCCATCATGGGACAGGTGGAATGCGATCTGAGATGCCAGCCTTGGTCAGCTGGAGGGTTGCTGAGCTCCCTCATGACTCCTGCTGTGTAAGATTGAAAGAGACTTTCATTCCCTAAATACACATGTCTATTAAAGGCATTGATCTGTCCCCAGCAGGCGGTAATTGCACCTCAAAGGCCACAGATGCACAGCCTGGGGTTCTACTCCACCCCGCCCTGTCCTGCCCTGCCAGTCTCCTTGCCTGGCCTGGGATAGGCCCTGACCCTCCTTGGGAGTCAGGCTCTTCTTCTGTACAGAGTCACAATGTTGTTAATTCATATTCTTCCCATCACAGGGATGAACCCCTCTGGCTCAGTCATAAATGATAATACAGGACTCGTTTTCCATGGAAAAGCCCTAGTACAGCCACATGGGTACTTTAATATGAAATGCTCAGCTACCAGTTTGTAAGCAGCCCCTATCCGAGCCCCTAGGTGCCACCTCCACTCTGGCCTCACAGCCCTTGGCCTGGGACCCCCTAAACTTCCACATGACTCACTGTGGCCAACCAGATCACAAGGGTTAGGGTCAGGGCAGGCACAAAAGAATTACAGCCAGGCTTTGTGCTGATGTTCCATTCCTCACTATTTCAAATCTCACCCCTGGGCCTGGGCTGGGGCCCCTGCACAGGCTCCAGCCCTTCTTAGCCTAGAGAGGCTTCTTGAGGAGCTTCTCCCACCCGTTAAGAGCAGGATCCAGCCTGCCAGGATTCACTCAACGGGAGTGCAGCTGGGAGTGGAGCCATTTCTGAGCCAGTAAGCCCTGATGTGTCTGCCTCTACCTTCTTCTAACAGGTATTTCTGGCCCAAGAAATTGGGCCTGGGAGGACAGACCTGACCCGGCCATCCTCCTGTGAAGGACTCTTCGTGACGTGGTGGAGGCTACACTCCCTGACTCCTGCTCCTGATCACTTTACTTGCCCTTCCTCATGAACATGTGCAGGCATCAGCCCAGGGGCAGATCTCGGAAAGCCTGGAGCCACGGGGCCCCTTGGAGCTTCCTCAGGGGCCGCCAGAGGGTAGGGGTCCAGTAAGCAGCTCCCTTGCACCTGGCTTGAGTCTGTAATCTAGTGCAGTCCCTTCACCATGCGGATAATTGGGCCCAGAGAGCACCTGGTGAGTCAGAGAGCCTGGGGTCCAGGTCCCCAGCTGGGGGCTTTGCCCACAGCACCTTGTGCCATCTCTCCTTTGTGGTTCTATCCTCATCCTCACAGACGTTGTCACTCTGTTCCAGGGAAGGAGTATTCCATGGCCCTTAATCCATGTGAACAGATGGACGATGGGAAGCATCTTTGTTATTCCACCCTGGGGCAATTTCTTTTACCAACCTGTAGCAGAGGCCTTAATGAGGCTTCAGTCTAGCTGGAAAGGTTGCCCAAACACCACATGTAGCACCCGGTGAGCCATAACTAAGACTGGATTATATGTGGACTCTCACTATGGACCCTACCCACACCTTCCCACTCACTCCCTGAGGTATCTGCAGAAGTCTTTCCCTTCTCTGGGCCTTAGTCTCCTAATCTGTACAATGGTGTTGTTGGACCAGAAATTCTAAGGACCCCCTTTCCCCTGATCTGTTCCTGATTCTGTAAGGCCAGGGGTGGGAACAACCATCCTGGAATCCTCTCAGGAAAAAGCTGCCCAGGCAGGGCGCAGGGACTCACGCTTATAATCCCAGCACTTTGGGAGGCTGAGGCGGGCAGATCACTTGAGGTAAGGAGTTTGAGACCAGCCTGGCCAACATGGCGAAACCCCATCTCTACTAAAAATGCAAAAATTAGCCGGGCATGGTCGCATGCATCTGTAATCCCAGCTACTTGGGAGGCTGAGGCGCAAGAACACTTGAACCCAGGAGGTGGAGGTCACAGTGAAGCGAGATGGTGCCACTTCACTCCAGCCTGGGTGACAGAGCAACATTGTATCTCAAAAATGAAAAAGAAAGGGCTGCTTTTCCTTGATGACTCACTGAGGCACACCTATGGTGGGACTTTTAGAATCAGTTTTGGAGAGGGAAGACAGTGCAAAGTCAGTCACCTCCACTAGCTTGCCTAGTACTTTTAAGAGCGTGGCATTCCAATCCACCACATTCCTGGAAAATAGTCAACCCTCTGCAAAAATAATTTGTGCATTTTACCTTCAGCTACTGCACATTCGTTCTTCTCTCCAAACCATAAATGTCAAGCACTGTGGAAGGTTCTTTTTTTTTTTTTTTTTTTTTTGAGGGGGGTAAATACCTTGCAACAGGACCACTTTGGTGAGTTCTGATGCCAGTCACAGCTTAGAAAGTGTCAAGGGTGGGCATGCTGCATAGAATCTAGACACAACACATTTGCAGGCGAAGTCACTTTCTGGAAATAACCATGACAGAGTGATAGACTCCTCAGAAACCACTTAGGCCAGTGCTTCCCAAATATGGTTATATATCAGAAGCGTATGAGAAACTTGGCCAGGCGCAGTAGCTCATGCCTGTAATCCTTGCACTTTGGGAGGCTAAGGGGGTGAATCACTTGAGGTCAGGAGTTTGAGACCAGCCTGGTCAACATGGTGAAACCCTGTCTCTACTAAAAATTAGCTGGGCATGGTGGCATGTGCCTGTAGTCCCAGCTACTCAGGAGTCTGAGGCAAGAGACTAACTTGAATCGGGGAGGCGGAAGCTGCTCCTCCTTGATGACTCACTGAGGCACACCTATGGTGGGACCTTTAGAATCAGATTTGGAGAGGGGTGACAGTGCAAAGTCAGTCACCTCCACTAGCTTGCCTAGTGCTTTTATGAGTGTGAGATTCCAAGCCAAGCTTTGCAATTGCATATGCACCACTTGCCAGCGAATAACTTTCTCTTTCTGAACCTCAGTGTCCTTATCTGTCAACCAGAGCCAGTAATCTTTTCCTCATAGCAGAGTTGGAGGGGTCTGTGACAGAACCTCCTAGTTAGCCTCCAGTGTCTGTCTTCTCACCAAGCCACAGAAAAGAAAGCCCCAATATTTTGACCACCCTAAGATTCTACTTCCCAGCATGTCTTGCAGCTAGTTGTACCACATAAGTAAGTTCTGGCCAATGGGATATAAATGGTATTGTTTGGGGATTAGCTTTTGGGAGCCTTTCTCTAAAGCCAGAGGCATGCACACTTTGCCCTTTTGTCTTCTCCATTCCCACCTGCCTCCTGCTCCCTGGAATGTAGATGTGGTAGTTGCCATTTGGGACCATGAAGACAGTTTCCCCTGCTAGGGGTGACCAGTGGGAATTGGAAGGAGTGCACCTCCTTGAGCATCATTGAGTCACCTCCCTCACTTGCTTACCTCTGAGCTTTCTTTTACTTTTTTAGAGAAATCAACTCCCATCTTATGTAAGCCATTGTTACATGAGTCTCTGTTACTCAGAGCTGAACTTACTCCTCACTCACTGCCATAGGATCTGAGGAAATCAAGTGGTTCTCATCTAACCAAGTCACCCTTATGCCTTAAATCCCTCTGATAGCGACAGGAGGCAGCCAAATGCCTAGGCAGATAGGAGTGGGTCCCCGGTGAAATCCCATCTCCAAGTCAAAGACAGTTCAAAGCCTAAAAGCCAAGCTACAAGTTAGATCCTTGGACTGGAGTGAGAACCTGTCTTCCCGTTTGGCACACTTTCCTCTGATTGATTGCACCCTTCACCTATTTTACACAAGCCTACCCTTTTCTAATTGGTTTTCTACACTGTCATGCCCACCTTTGGGTGGTGTCTTCACTTTAAACTTTTTTGCATGTTCACAAACCAACTGGCATGCATTCCCCATTCTGAGTCCATAAAAAGCCCCAGACCCAGCCACATTGAGGAGAGAAACCACCCAGCTGCAGGGCTGGGGGACCAATCCCCACATCCCCTCTCTGCTGACAGCTGTTCTATTGTTCTCTGCCCTTCCTCACCCTTTAATTGTTAGCATATCCTCATTCTTCTTGGATGTGAGACAAGAGTTCAAGAACTGCTGAACACAGGTACAAGCTATAACACAGGTGGGACGAGTGGGTAGGGTGCCTCCAGTGGCAGGCCTGGGACCCAGAGAGGTCCAGGCAAGGGAGACATTGCTGACCGGAGGTCCCAGCTGGCAAAGTGACGGAGAAACATCCTGTATCACTTCTATGCCTCCTCAGGATACATCCAAACTCCTTAGCAAGGCACTTCAGGCCTTTCATGATCTACCCCTCCTATGGCTCCAGCCTTGGCTCTCACTGGCTCCCACTTATCCCATCACAGCCCAGGCACCAGCCAGGAGGAGCTTCTTCCTGCACCCAAAGCCACAGGGCTCCCTCTCATTTCTGACCTTTGGCACATGCAGCTCTGTCTTCCAGAAATGCTGTTTCTCCTCTTGATTCAGCTTTCAAGAATCAGGTCAAGCATCACCTCCTCCAGGAATCCTCCCCTGACCTTCCCAGGCTTTGTTTAGTTGTTTTGTCCCATTTCCTGCTTCTCTGCTCTCTTGGCACCACTCTCTGGGTTCTCTTTCTCACACTGTGTGAGGGAAACATGCCAGTCTCCATGTCTGTCTGCCTCCCCAGTCTGTGAGTTGCCTGAGGACAGGTATGGATGTCTTGTTTGTCTCCACACTGTAGGGCCTGGCATAGGCGGGTCAGCAATAACAGAAGCTGAGTGAAAGAAGGAATGATGAGTGGCAGATGCTTGCTGATGTGGACACTGCTGGGCCTGACAAGGGACTGTGCTGGGGAAACTGTCTTTGAACCAGAAGGAACTAGCTAGAGACAGAGAGGCAAAGTGGAAAGCAAGGATAACCAGTGGTCACTGCGGCTCCCATACTCTGGTCACCTAGGCATCACCCCTGTGGATCCAAAAAGCCTTTGCACCCTCCTCGGCAGGTCTGCACTGCTGTCATTGGTGGTAGGACAGCATTTCAGGCTGACTCCATTAGCAAGCGTATGAAGATACACAGGGTCCCTGCCAATACTTTGTACTTCAACCATTGCCTTATAGTGGCCCATAACCAGCCATAACAGGACCAGAAAGTTAATTGACTGGGTTTAACAAATAGCATGCATTTAGACTACAACATTTGTGGCCCAAGGACTCTGCTGCCAGTGAACAAATGAACATTATGTAACAGCTTTACTACAACTTTCTGAGGCTTCAGTCTTCTAGAGGCCCTTGTGTCCTCCTCCTCCTATTCCCCTCTTTTTACAGTGGCGATGACTGAGGCCCAGAGGGAGGTGGTGGCTCAAAGTCACACAGAAAGGCTGGAACCCAGGCTCTGACACCCTGCCAGTGCTCTTTGCACCAACTGTACTCGGTTTGGTGATTGCTGTTCAATAATTAACCGTGGATTTTGAGAAAGACGTGGACCCCTCGGACCCAATCATGAGGTCACAAAAGAACAGATTCATTACACAGCATTTGAGTCCAGAGGACACCTGATATTGACTTAGTGACATAATCTTTTTTTTTAACTTTTTATTACCAGAAATTTTAAATATGCACAAAAATAGACATTATAATGAACCCCTTTGTGCCAGCAGCTTCCAGCTTAAGTAATTATCAACACTTGCTGTTCCTGGTAACATAACTTGGAATCTTATTTCCTCCTAGGAAACTGGAGGAGACACACACTACAACCAGAATGATCATTTCAAATTGCAAACTGCATTGTGTCAACTGCCCTCCTTCTCCCTCAAGACTCTTTAATAGAATCCTTTGCTTCTGGGATGAAGATGGAGCAGAGTTCCTACCCCAGACCTGGAGAGCTGTCTCTAGACTTCTTTTAAGTGAGAGAAAAGTACACTTCTCTTGTTTAAGCCACTTTTATTTTGGGTTTTCTCTGATGTCAGTAGTTCTCAAAACTGGCTACACGATGGAATCAATGGAGGGGCTTAAATACAAAATGAAACAACAACAACAAAACCAGATAACCCAGAACAACACCCAGGGATTCCTAGCAATGTGGAGTGTTGCTCAGGTGTTTCCAAAGGCTCTCCAGGTGGTGCTGATGCACAGGAATAGTTGAGAACCACTGGTTCATTATATGCATCCAATCTAACTCTAACTGATACAGGTTCGGCTGAAAGGTCATCTTCTCCCAAGAAGTCTGGGGAGGAACTCAGGGCTCCCTCTTCTGTTTCCACAGAGCTTGGTGCTAATCTTTATTAAGTGTATCAGGCTGGGCATGGTGACGGATACCTGTAATCCCAACACTTTGGGAGGCTGAGTCAGGAGGATTGATTGAGCCCAGCAGTTTGAGACCAGCCTGGGTAATATGGTGCGACCCTATCTCTAAGAAAAATTTTAAGATTAGCCGAGTGTGGTGGAGGTCAGAAATTCAAAGTGTCTCCCTGGGCTAAAATCAAGGTTTTGGCAGAGACGAGTTTCTTCTAGAGATACTGGGGGAGAAGCCAGTCCCTTGCCTTTTCCAACTGCTTGCATTTGTTGTCTTGTGACGGCATCACCTGACCTCTGCTTCCATCCCCACATTTCTTTCTCTGACTCCTGCTTCCCTTTGATAAGGACCCTTGTGATTACATTAGGCCCTAGCTATACAATCTAGAAAATCTCCCACCTCCAGATCATTAACTACAATATCCGCTTTTGCCATGTAAGTGAATGTCTTCATAGGTACCAGGTGTTAGGACATGGGCGTCTTTAGGGGCCATTATTCTGTCTACCACAATCAGTGTACATAGGGTGAAGCAATAGGGAGTGGTGAGGCCTGTGGCAAACTGGAAAATGAAAGCCCTGCCTAAAGGGGGCATCTACTAAGAGCATCTCTAGTTGAGACACTGTTCCATATCCGTGTGTAGGCCTAATGGTACTAAGTCTTCCAATGTTTCAAGAAAAACTAGAAATGTACATTTTAAATATAAAATATCTCAATGTTTAAGCATTAGAAAGCATAAAACGGAAAAAAAAAACCCACGACTCTGCTGGGGTCAAATAGAACACATATGCTGGCTTGAGACTTGGGCTACCCATTTGTGGTGTCTAGTCTGGAGCTTCTTCCTCACTAGGACAGTTAAGGCAGCATTAATTTATTTTGTGCTGCTTGTCACCTTGTCAGTGGGAGAAGAGACAGGCAGGGGTGAAGCCCAGGCTCTCTCTCAGGCCCCAGGGTGGTGTTGGTATATCCCTTCCATTTACCACCCACGTTCCTCCCTTGACCTCTGTCCAAACTCCTCCCAAACTCCTCCTCATCTCTCCAGCAAGATGGAGCTCCCAAGGCTGCAAGTGGCTCTGCCTTCAATTACTGTTTAGTTCATTTGCATGTGGCTTTTCTCCTTGACCTTGGACATGAGGAGGGGAGCCACAGCCAGGGCAGTGTAGTAAAAGCTGAGTCTTTTGCTCTGCTGGGGTGAACTCTTAACTGTGCTTTACAGGTGCCATTGCCACACGTAAGCACTGCAACAGTCTTCTCTCCCTGCCCCACCAGCCCCCAACCTCCTCCTCCTCTCAGTTGGGTCTTCCTTAGTCTCAATGATGCTGCCAGTTAAGGTGTGGTCAGGAAAATGGAAACCACTCTAGGTGTTTTGAGTAGGAAGAGATTAATATTAACACAAGTGGTGGGAGGCTGGGAAGTGAGGGGCACTAAGCCATTGTTAAGAAATCTGGAAATGCTAAGGTTATAGGGAGGCTACTGCCAGTGTTCTCTGCAGCCCATAGCCCTGAACTGAGTCCTCCTTAGGGGGGCCTTCAAAGCCCTGAGTAGAAACCCACCTCTGCAGATGCCCACACACCAGCTGCATGCTCTGCTTCCAGGCCAGTGTTATTTGTGTGATTGTGCAAGAGCTTGGCTTCTAGTCTGCACTTGGATACTAATCCCCTAATCCCTTTCCAAAGGGACCTTGGGCAAATCCCTTTTCCTTTTTGGGTCTCAGTTTCTTCAACTATAAGAATGAGGTGAAGGGGAAGGAAGACAGAGAGGGAAGAGAACTGAGTTTGAGGCAAATACTCAGGGGTTGGTTTTGTTCAACAACATTCAGACTTGCTCATGTTCACAGAGAGTAAGCTTCACTTAGGGGATCACTTAGGAAAAAAGAAAAAGGTATATATTGGTTTGATTTTTAAATGCATCTTTATTTTTAAATTTCCATTTCCTGCAAATGTCTCAGTGTCTTGACCTAGTCTTCCCTCTTCTGTTCAAATACAGTAAATGATTATGCTCAGTGTAGAAGAAACAGTGCAGCTTGCATGTCCTTTTGTTTGGAATCTAGCTGATCTGTTCGTCATTCTCAGAGCTCAATTCTTCTTCAGTAACTTCCTAGACATATAAGGCTCTGCAATGCTGAAGGATAGAAATCGCTTCTCTTCTCCCACCAGCCCAGTGTAAACACATCCCTGGACGACACTGACCTGACTGTGGCTTGTGTTATCTCACCCTTTCCCCTTCACTCCACACAGGCTCCACGTCTAATATCCTTACAAAGGGCCTGGATCTATTTTGCTAATTAAAAAGCTGAATTCATTACATTCCTAGAAAATAGTCAACCCTCTGCAAAAATAATTTGTGCATTTTACCTTTAACTACTGCAATTCGTTCTTCTCTCCAAACTATAAATGTCAAGCACTGTGGAAGGTTCTTTTTTTTGTTTTTTTGAGGGGGTAAATACCTTGCAACAGGACCACTTTGGTGAGTTCTGATGCCAGTCACAGCTTAGAAAGTGTCAAGGGTGGGCATGCTGGATAGAATCTCTCAGAATTGAGAATTGAGTGAGGAACTTAGTTTTGTAGGTGTTTTGAGTAGGAAGAGATTAATATTAACACAAGTGGTGGGAGGCTGGGAAGTGAAGGGCACTAAGCCACTGTCAAGAAATCTGGAAATGCTAAGATTATAGGGAGGCTACTACCAGTGTTCTCTGCAGCCCATAGCCCTGAACTGAGTCCTCCTTAGGGGGGCCTTCAAAGCCTTGGGTAGAAACCCACCTCTGCAGATGCAACACATTTGCAGGTGAAAGTCACTTTCTGGAAATAACCATGACAGAGTCATAGACTCCTCAGAAACCACTTAGGCCAGTGCTTCCCAAATATGGTTATATATCAGAAGCATATGAGAAACTTGGCCAGGCGCAGTAGCTCATGCCTGTAATCCCTGCACTTTGGGAGGCTAAGGGGGTGAATCACTTGAGGTCAGGAGTTTGAGACCAGCCTGGTCAACATGGTGAAACCCTGTCTCTACTAAAAATACAAAAATTAGCTGGGCATGGTGGCATGTGCCTGTAGTCCCAGCTACTCAGGAGTCTGAGGCAGGAGACTCAGTTGAATTGGGGAGGCGGAGGCTGCAGTGAGCCGAGATGGTGCCGTTTTACTCCAGCCTGGGTGACAGAGCAAGACTCCATCTCAAAACAAAACAACAACAACAACAGTGTCATCCAGGGATGTGTTTACACTGGGCTGATAGGAGAAGAGAAGCAATTTCTATCCTTCAGCATTGCAGAGCCTTATATGTCTAGGAAGTTACTGAAGAAAAATTGAGCTCTGAGAATGACGAACAGATCAGCTAGATTCCAAACAAAAGGACATGCAAGCTGCACTGTTTCTTCTACACTGAGCATAATCATTTACTGTATTTGAACAGAAGAGGGAAGACTAGGTCAAGACACTGAGACATTTGCAGGAAATGGAAATTTAAAAATAAAGATGCATTTAAAAATCAAACCAATATATACCTTTTTCTTTTTTCCTAAGTGATCCCCTAAGTGAAGCTTACTCTCTGTGAACATGAGCAAGTCTGAATGTTGTTGAACAAAACCAACCCCTGAGTATTTGCCTCAAACTCAGTTCTCTTCCCTCTCTGTCTTCCTTCCCCTTCACCTCATTCTTATAGTTGAAGAAACTGAGACCCAAAAAGGAAAAGGGATTTGCCCAAGGTCCCTTTGGAAAGGGATTAGGGGATTAGTATCCAAGTGCAGACTAGAAGCCAAGCTCTTGCACAATCACACAAATAACACTGGCCTGGAAGCAGAGCATGCAGCTGGTGTGTGGGCATCTGCAGAGGTGGGTTTCTACTCAGGGCTTTGAAGGCCCCCCTAAGGAGGACTCAGTTCAGGGCTATGGGCTGCAGAGAACACTGGTAGTAACCTCCCTATAATCTTAGCATTTCCAGATTTCTTGACAGTGGCTTAGTGCCCTTCACTTCCCAGCCTCCCACCACTTGTGTTAATATTAATCTCTTCCTACTCAAAACACCTACAAAACTAAGTTCCTCACTCAATTCTGATGTACAACTAAGTTTGGGAGCCCCTTGTCTAGCTCTTACCTGAACTAGGATTTTGCCAAATGGTTATCTGTCCTTCCCTGTACTCCTCCAGTGATGAGAGGCCCACTGCCTTTCAAGGGAGGCCTCCCAGTCTTAGCCAGCTCTGCTTTGTCTGGGAGTTATTCCTCTGTATTCTTCACTGGTCTGGCTCTGCCTTCTAGGACCTCACAGATCCTGTCTGGTTTTGCCCTTCAGAGAATCGGAGAGCACAGCCTTGTCTTTCAAGTTCTAAAGGGTGAACATCCCAGATCCTTCAGCTGCTCCTCAAAGGGCACAGCCTCCAACCTTGCCCCATGGGGGACACTTCCTGTCTGCAACTGGCCTCTCAGATCTGCCACAGTTTCCAATGCACTCTGACATGAGGACTGATATTCACTTTGCCGTAAACTCACTCCCTCTATCAATGAGGCCTCTTAAGGATTGGTCAGTTAATCATTAAGTCAATCAATCCTGGAGTGCTATGCCAAGTGCCCAAGGGGAACTAGGCTGTTCACGTGCTGTGGGGAAGGCAGGAGGGCCTTGGCAAGGGGCTGATGCGGTTGCTGGAGAAACCCGAGGAAAGCATGGGCATCAAGCTGATAATATGTCAATCATAGTGCCTTCACGGAGGGCTAACTTTTGCAGCAAGGGCTATGAACATCCTAAGGATGATATGGAAGCAAAAGATTCCATAGAGATGTAGCTTAAGGAAAGAACTAAGTGAATTAGGTGCAAGCAGTTGCATGTGAACACCCTAGATAGATGGAGAGGCAGGGATTTAATAAAGGGAATTGGGTGCTCACAGAGCTGCTGCAAGTGTGGGAGGCAGAAGCAAGCCTTAGCCAGACCCGGACTGACTCTCAGGACAATATGGACATGGCCCACCAGCCTCGTGACTGTCTGAGGCCACTTCAGACAATCTCCTGCAGCCTCCATTCAAAGAGCAGGAAGCCAGGTCAAGGAGCGACTACAGCCACAGCGGCCAGTCCACAGCCAGGAAGCTGGAGAAGGGACAAGGAATGCTGCCGCAGAACATCTCCTATTTCTGCTATCCTGCTAGTGCCGCCCTACAGGGGCAGGACAATACCCTCCAACGCGTGCCCGCCTTCCACATCCCGCAGAGTACTACTGATTAACAGCATCTAGTCCACATCCAGAACTCTAACTGCAAATGAGGCTGGGAAACGTGGCAGTTAGCTTTTGGACCACCCTAGCCAGAAGGAAGGTGCAGTGAGGGTGGAGTGAGTGATATGCGTGTTCAGTGCTCCATCTTGGCAACCTTTATAGCAACAAAATGGAGACAATTAAATATCCAACAGTTTACCCCTACAACAGAATTCTATGCCACCTTGGAGAGGATAATGTCATCTGTAATTAGTGCTAGGAGAGAACTTCAAAATACAGCTCTAAGTGTTTAAATTTTTTTACAGCAGCACCACAGAGGTTGCTACATGATTTTATTTTTATTAAAATAATTCTTGAAAGATGCAGAGGAAACAATACCAGCAGGACGAACACCCAACCGTAATAATGGTGACCGTGGGTGAAGAGATTACAGGTGATCTTTTTCTTCTTTTTTCATCCTTTCCTGTGTTTTCCAAGCTTTCTACACTGTGCATCCATTCTTTTTGTCCTTAGAACAAAAATGTACTTTGAAAAATGCCCAAATATAAAATCTTCTTAAAGGAACTGAAGAAAGGGGCAGTGAAAGTGGAGGACAGAAATTAGTGAATCCCGGACAAAAAAAATGAGGGACAGGCGAGGCAGAGAGGAGGTTAAGGGGAGTCTAAAGGATGGCAGTCAAGCAGCGTCTTGCAGCGGGGAGAAAGGCAAAGTGTAGTTGGGGTTCGGTCTCCGAAAACTTTGCTGTGTGACCTGGGGAAGCCCCTGTCCCTCTCTGCGTATCTCTGTTTCTGCTCCCAAACCAGTGCCTTAGGACCCTAGATCTGAGCAACGTGGACACTGGGCATGCGGAGACGCGAGGGAGGGAGAACTGAAGCGGTGCGGCCTGCCGGGGGTAGAGGGGCGGGGACCGAGAAAAAGACCGGGCTGGGCGAGGGAGGAGCGGCCTTGGCCGGTGGCAGGACGTAGGCAGCGCCCCAGGCGCAGGCGGAGCCTCACTGGCCTCTGGGTCCCAGGCTGCGCGGAGGCGGGACCTGCGGCCAGCCCTAGGCGGCCCGCTGGACAGAGCTGGGAGGGCCCGGGGCCTGAAGCCGAGCTTGATCCTGAACCTGAGCCCAAGCCTGCTGCAGGTAACTAACGCGGGTCTTCCCTCGGCTCCCCCGGGAAGCCGCAGCTCCCGGCGCCGCGTGGGGGCTTTCCTCTCTGAGCCCCGGCGTCCCCATCTGGGGGCTGGCCTTTCCGCCGTTGTGAGAGGTTACAATGTGCTAGGAGCCCTCACTCTCTGCGCCTCCTCGGCCTCCGGCCTCGGCGTCCACTTTGGCGGCGCTTGGGGAGCCCTTCAGCCGGCCACGGCACCGTGGGAGCCCTTCTCTGGGCTGGCTGAGGCCGGAGCCTCCTTCGTCTGCTTGCCGGGAGGTGTGGAGTGAGAAGCGCGGGCGGGAACCCCTGCTTTCCGGCTGGCGCGGGCGCGGGCGCGGGCTCGGCGGGCCCAGCACACGGAGCGGCCGGCTGGCATCGCCGGTCCAGGGCAGTGAGGGGCTTAGCACCCGGGCCAGCAGCTGCGGAGGTTGCACCGGGTCCCCCAGCAGTGCTGGCCGGCCGACGCCGCACTCAAATTCTCGCTGGGCCTTAGCTGCCTCCCGGCGGGGCGGGACTCTGGACCTGCAACCCGCCATGTCCAAGCCCCTCTCCTACGGTGGGCTCCCGCGCGGCCTGAGCCTCCCCGACGGGCGCCGCCCCCTGCTCGGTGGCGCGGGGTCCCATCGACAGCCCAAGGGCTCAGGAGTGCAGGCGCGGCTCGGGACTGGCGGGTAGCTCCGCCTGCAGCCCGGGTGCAGCCTGATCCACTGGGTGAAGCCAACTGGGCTCCTGAATTGGATGGGGACTTGGAGAACTTTTATATCTAGCTGGAGGATCGTATGTGCACCAATCAGCATTCTGTGTCTAGCTCAGGGCTTGTGAATACACCAATTGGTACTCTGTATCTAGCTAACGTAATGGAGACTTGGGAGGACTAGCACTCTGTGACTCTGTATCTAGCTCAAGGATTGTAAACGCACCAGTCAGCACTTTGTGTCTAGCTCAAGGTTTGTAAATACACCAGTTGGTACTCTGTATCTAGCTAACTCTGTATCTAGCTAACTAGCACTTTGTGACTCTGTGTCTAGCTCAAGGATTGTAAACGCACCAATCAGCACTGTCAAAACGGACCAATCAGCTCTCTGTAAAATGGGCCAATCAGCATGATGTGGGTGGGGCCAGATAAGGCAATAAAAGCAGGCTGCCAGAGCCAGCGAGTAGCAACACCCTCAGGTTTATTTGCGCTCTGTTTAAGCGTTTTTCTTTCGCTTTTTGCAACAAAACTTGGTGCTGTTCAGTCTTTGGGTCCACGCTGCCTTTATGAGGTGTAACACTCACCACAAAGGTCTGCAGTTTCACTTCTGAAGCTAGCGAGACCATGAACCCACCAGGAAGAATGAACAACTCCAGACGCGCTGCCTTTAAAAGCTGTAACATTCACCACGACAGTCTGCAGCTTTACTCCTGACAGCGAGACCACCCACCAGAAGGAAGACGATCCAGACACATCTGAAAGTCTGAAGGAGCAGACTCCAGACACACCATCTTTAAGAACTGTAACACTCACACCGCGAGGGTCCGCGGCTTCATTCTTGAAGTCAGTGAGACCAAGAACCCACCAATTCCGGACACAGTTGCATGGTAGGACTCTCTCCACACCCCCTAATCCCAGCCCCTGCCTCTGGGTGACGGTACAGGGGCCCCGAGGACACAGACGCCCCCAGACCTTCCCACGTTAGCTCAACTTCAACACTCCTGCCCACTCGGCCCACTCCAACAGAGGGCTCCTGACCATAGCCCCGAGGCTTGGACAAACCCAGAGGCTGCGCCCTTTCCCCCACAGAAGGGGGGAGATGGGCGCTGCCGCAGTCCTCGCGGATAGAGAAGGTCCGGTCCTTCCCGCAGTGAATGAACTGTAAAAAATTGCCCATATTCTGGAGGATGTGCAAAGTTAGGCCTGTGGAAATCTGGAGTGAGGCTCCTATACTTTCTTGCTGTGCGTCCTCGGTGAGTCCCTGAACCTCGCTGGTGCCCAGCCTTCTTGCAAAATGGGGGTCATCATCGACCCTGATCAGTTAGGGGCTGAGAGAGG
Source organism: Macaca nemestrina (assembly GCF_043159975.1). Classification (NCBI taxonomy): domain Eukaryota; kingdom Metazoa; phylum Chordata; class Mammalia; order Primates; family Cercopithecidae; genus Macaca; species Macaca nemestrina. Next base: position 67,785,731 of record NC_092138.1, read on the forward strand.
CTTGGCAAATTTCCCTTGAGAAGACGGCCTGCAAACTGTAAAGCATGATGCTCTCTGAGCTGTGATCTTCCTATCTGCAAGTGGAGGCCCCGGCAGGGACCCCATATAGGCCCCAAGAGTTGGAACAGCCTTTGTGTGACTGCAAAGGTTTGCCAGCCTTGGCGTATGACCACCTCTCCTGACTGCTTCACCCCTCCAATCCTTACCCCATGGATTGGTGACTCCCCTTTCCCCTACCTCCTTTTGGTCTCCTCACCCTCAGAGCCAGGCCTGTTGTTGGCAAGGGCGCTCTGTCCCAGCATATGGCAAAGTCGTGAGCTAAATGGAACCCTGGGGCACCCCTGGCAGATCTACTGACTCAGCTTCCCCCTGTGGGATATGATGAGGTTTCTCTTCAAATAATCTTATCAATCTTTTATTTTTTAATTCATAGTAGCTCCTCACCCTTTTTTTTTTTTTTTCATTTTTTTCCTTTTTGCCTTTGTTAGATGCCCAGGCACGCCACAGTACCAAGCATTATCAGTACCAGCTCACATTCCTTTGCTTATTTGGAAAGAGGACTAACTTTCTAGCTCATGACAGACACCCCTTTCCCTTTCTCTCCACTTTCTTTTACATGCCCACTCTATCTAAAAAAATCAAATGTTTAGCCAACCGGGATTAGTTTAGATTGTACGACCCGACCCCAGCCAATGGGGAAAGGGTACAGGGGCAGGACTTGCATCAGGAATAAAGGCTCTTGTACCCCTTTGTTCAGGTGTGCTCTCATGGCAACTGGCCAAGGAGGCACCCGTCTGTGCAGAAGTAAAATTGCTTTGCTAAGAATCCTTTGTTCGAGTGTTCAATTTCCTTAGGATTTTGAGCTTTATTTGTAACACCCCCAAGGGGAAGGGAAACTTCCTTGGTCAGCATTGATGATGATGATTATTATTTTTAGATACAGTCTTGCTCTGTTATCCAGGCTGGAGTGCAGTGGCACAATCATGGCTCACTGCAGACTCAACCTCCTGGGCTCAAGTGTTTCCCCCTACCTCAGCCTCCCAAGCAGCTAGAACTACAGGCATGCACCACTATGCTCGGCAAATTTATTTTTATTTTTTTGTAGAGACAGAGTTCTTGCTGTGTGCTCAGGCTGGTCTCAAACTCCTGGCCTCAAGCAATCCTCCCACTTCGGCCTCCCAAAGCGTTACCAGTGTAAGCCACCATGCCTATCACGTTGATTTTTATGGGGCTGGGGACCTACATGGAGCCTTGCTTTCCTGATTGAGTTTTTTGTTCCTCTGCCTGCCCCAGGGGTGGAGGGTGAGAGGCTGGGGGTGAAGGGACAGGCAGGTGCAATTCCATTTTACTGCTGAGCGGTGCAAGATTCATGAGACATCAAAGGCAGAGAGATTCAAATTCTGACTGAAAAATAACTGCTTCAACTAATCTGGGAACGTTACACTCCGTTTAATTTTCATTTAATATGTATTATCCGCTGTTTTAAGTTTTATAACAGTAGTTGTTTTAACGAAGTCTACACTTCTCAGAGTTGTAGCTTTTCTTCTTAGCTGCCTCCTGACTTGCTGCACTTCTGGGAAAGCTGAAAAGGCTACGCTGAGACCTGTGGTTGCGGGGTGCTGGGCTAGGTCAATTTCTGAGGCATGGCCAGTCCTGATGTCCTGAGTGGAACTTGCCAGGGTTTTTATATGCAAGACATCATTCAACATAACCCCATGAGGCATTTCACATGTGGGGGAACTGAGGCACAGAGGTGAAGTGAAGCAGGTCCCTCTCAGAGAACAACTGTCTCCAAGTCTCTTTGATTTCTACTCAAATCTTAGTCAATTCTTAGACAGCCTTTGTGGCAATTTCAGTGTTTCCTCAGTGTATCATTCAGTACTATGTGCTGAGCCACTGCTCTGTAGCAGGCATATCTCTAGGCTCGGGGACATAGCGATGAATGAAACAGAAAAATAATTTCCTGTGCTCATGGAGCTTGCATTTTATTGAGGGGAGACAGACAAACATAGAAGCCTGTAAAGATAGTATTTGGGATGTGAGATAGAGAAGCAGTAAAGCAGGGTAGGGGGGATAGAGAGCGTTGGGGTGGGAAGAGTTGCAATTTTATAAAGGGTGGTCAGGGAAGGTCTTGCTGAGACAGTGGCTTTTGAGACCTGGCAGAGGTGTGGGAGTGAGCTGAGGATAGGCAGGACGTGATAGAGTTGGCCCAGAGAGTTCATCAGGGCCCTCACAGCTCTTACAGTCTATGTTTCTAGTGGTGACAATCCTTAATGCTGGAATCTTGGAATGTCTGAGCTGGTGGGCCCTTGGGTGCCACCACCTGCCTTATCCCACCTTTTCACCCTGGTTTCTTTTGTCCCTCTCCAGAGTGGTCAGCATGCTGCGCTTCCTGGCACCCCGGCTGCTTTGCCTGCAGGGCAAGACTGCCCGGTACTCCTCGGCAGCAGCCCTCCCAAGCCCCATTCTGAACCCAGGCATCTCCTACAACCAGCTGTTCATCAACAACGAATGGCAAGATGCAGTCAGCAAGAAGACTTTCCCGACCGTCAACCCTACCACCGGGGAGGTCATCGGGCACGTGGCTGAAGGTGACCGGGCTGATGTGGATCTGGCCGTGAAAGCAGCCCGGGAGGCCTTCCGCTTGGGGTCCCCATGGCGCCGGATGGATGCCTCTGAGCGGGGCCGGCTGCTGAACCGCCTGGCAGACCTAGTGGAGCGGGATCGAGTCTACTTGGCCTCACTGGAGACTTTGGACAATGGGAAGCCTTTTCAAGAGTCTTACGCCTTGGACTTGGATGAGGTCATCAAGGTGTATCGGTACTTTGCCGGCTGGGCTGACAAGTGGCATGGCAAGACGATCCCCATGGATGGCGAGCATTTCTGCTTCACCCGGCATGAGCCCGTTGGTGTCTGTGGCCAGATCATCCCGTGGAACTTTCCCTTGGTAATGCAGGGTTGGAAACTCGCCCCGGCGCTTGCCACAGGCAACACTGTGGTTATGAAGGTGGCAGAGCAGACACCCCTCTCTGCCCTGTACGTGGCCTCCCTCATCAAGGAGGCGGGCTTTCCCCCTGGGGTGGTGAACATCATCACGGGCTATGGCCCAACAGCAGGTGCGGCCATCGCGCAGCACATGGATGTTGACAAAGTTGCCTTCACCGGTTCCACCGAGGTAGGCCATCTGATCCAGAAAGCAGCTGGCGATTCCAACCTCAAGAGAGTCACCCTGGAGCTGGGCGGCAAGAGCCCCAGCATCGTGCTGGCCGATGCTGACATGGAGCACGCCGTAGAGCAGTGCCACGAAGCCCTGTTCTTCAACATGGGCCAGTGCTGCTGTGCTGGCTCCCGGACCTTTGTGGAAGAATCCATCTACAATGAGTTTCTCGAGAGAACCGTGGAGAAAGCAAAGCAGAGGAAAGTGGGGAACCCCTTTGAGCTGGACACCCAGCAGGGGCCTCAGGTGGACAAGGAGCAGTTTGAACGAGTCCTAGGCTACATCCAACTTGGCCAGAAGGAGGGTGCAAAACTGCTCTGTGGTGGAGAGCGTTTTGGGGAGCGTGGTTTCTTCATCAAGCCTACTGTCTTTGGTGGTGTGCAGGATGACATGAGGATCGCCAAAGAGGAGATCTTTGGGCCTGTGCAGCCCCTGTTCAAGTTCAAGAAGATTGAGGAGGTGATTGAGAGGGCCAACAACATTAGGTATGGCCTGGCTGCGGCTGTGTTCACCCGGGACCTGGACAAGGCCATGTACTTCACCCAGGCACTCCAGGCCGGGACTGTGTGGGTAAACACCTACAACATCGTCACCTGCCACACGCCATTTGGAGGGTTTAAGGAATCTGGAAACGGGAGGGAGCTGGGTGAGGATGGGCTTAAGGCCTACACAGAGGTGAAGACGGTCACCATCAAAGTTCCTCAGAAGAACTCGTAAGAGCAGCTGTCAGGGAGGCCCAGTCCCAGTCCAGCAATTCCACAACCACCTTGACCAATGCTTGCCAAACTGTTTTAAAGCCAAGAATACCCTTTATTTGTTCCAAATTAACTCTTAGAAGAAACCCCACAAATAAAGCAATTCAGTCAAGGCTGTTCTATTTAAAGCAGGGATTGGGAGCAGGCTCAGAGTTCTACCTATCCAACTTCCAGCCACAGCCCCCTTGGGGGCCCATGAGTTGCTTGCATGAACTCTTAGGAGTCTCTGGAAGACAGATTAAAAACCAATGATCTGTAATTTGTAGCTCTTCCTGCTGATCCAGGGACTTTCCCATGGGTTGACTTGATGGTTTAGTGGATTGACTCAACTCAGACATAGGCTTGGAAAGCGTTAGGGCTTTTGAAATAGGTGGATACCAAATCTCGGCCCCACTCTTCATTGGCTTAACCTAAAAACCAAAGGTGCTTTTCCTTGTCTGTGTGCCAGTTGCTGGCTGTTTTAGTTGCTTGCCCTTCATTTTGCTACTGATTTTCCTTAATTTGTGGGAAGGAGTAGACAAAGAATATGCTTACATAATTACAATTGTAAAGTAAACCCAAACACCCCAAGTGTCCATTATCTGATGAGTGGATTAATAAAATGTTTGCATAGAATATTCCTTGGACTACTCAGCCATAAAAAGGAATGAAGCACTGACACACCCTGTGACATCAGTGAACCCTGAAAACATCCTTCTCAGTGAAACAAACCAGAGAGGTGTACAAGGCTACAGACTGTATTCCATTTATATGAAATATACAACTAGGCAAATCCATAGATATGGAACATAGATTAGTGGTTGCCAGGGGATAGAGGAGTAACTGCTAGTGAGCATAGGATTTATTTTTGGGAGGTTTTGAAAATGTTCTGGAATTGAACAATAGTAATGGTTGCACGATTTGGTAAAAATACTATAAAACTATGGAATTGTTTAATTATGGTGTATGAATTAATTTCTTTTTTTCTTTTCTTTTCTTTTTTTTTTTTTTTTTTGGACACGGAGTCTCACTCTGTCACCCAGGCTGGAGTGCAGTGGTGTGATCTCGTCTCACTGCAACCTCCGCCTCCCAGGTTCAAGCGATTCTCCTGTCTCAGCCTCCTGAGTAGCTGGGATTATAGGTGCACGCCATCACACCTGGCTAATTTTTGTATTTTTAGTAGAGATGAGGTTTCGGCATTTTGAGCAGGCTGATCTCGAACTCCTGACCTCAGGTGATCCACCCACCTCAGCCTCCCAAAGTGCTGGGATTACAGGTGTGAGCCACAACACCCAGCTGTGAATTAACTTCATTTAATAAAAAAAAAAAAAAAAGTATACATTCTGTGAACAAATCCATTTTGTCTCCATATTGTCCTGCTGCTGAACATTTTATAGAGTGTGGGGGATTGAAGGGACCCAGGTGGTCTAGTCAACCCCCAGTCAGGTGTGAAAGTCCCCTCCCCAATGTTTCTGTTTTTGTTTTCTCTTGGATGGGGACAAAGTGCAACTGTAAGACCCGTAGAGAAAAACTCTGGTTCCTGCTCAGAGTGGGCCCATCTTGTTGGACTTGTTTCCACAGCCCCCCACCCCTTCCAAACCACACCACCCTTCCAGCCAAGCCCAGCATGGGGGCCACCTCGACATGCTGGGGCTTTCCAGAGTTTCAAACCTCAGAGTTCATAATGCTTATTGTTAGTCTTGCTATGTTCATTCCCCAACTGATGGGAGTGAAGGCAAATCCAACCAGCCAGGCCACAACATAGAAGCAGAATGCCGAGTCTCCCTCTTTTGGTCCACCTTTCTAGACCATGCTGCTTACAAGTCACCTTACATTCAGATCCCCCCCATTCCTGTAAATGCACACCCCAGTCATCTCTGCCTCCCGGCCTTAAGCAGTCCTCCCATCTGTGTCTCCCAAGTAGCTGGGACTACAGGGACCACCATGCCTGGCTGATTTTTTTTTTTTTTTTTTTTGTATTTTTCGTAGAGATGGGGTTTCACCATATTTCCCAGGCTGGTCTCAAACTCCTGGTCTCAAGCAACCCTCCTGCCACAGGCTCCCAAAGTGTTGGGATTACAGGCGTGAGCCACCATGCCTGGCTCCAGTCAACTCTTAAACATCCTATTGTCTTACCTAGGCAACATGAAGATTTTGTTTATTACCATAATTTGGGTTTGGCTGGAAACTGCTGCTTGAGGGTTCAGGGTTTGTCTGGTTCCCTCACCTCCCTTCCTAGGACCTCCTTTCTACACCATTTGTCTACAGCTGAGGTGACCCTGACATTCCCCCATAGTGCACCTTCTACAGATTTCTCTTGGAGGCTGTTGACACCTCTGTTGCACAGCAGTGAAAATTTCTCATAAACACACTGGGACATGGAAGTGGGTGGGTGGGTGTCTCTAATGATTAACGTGCAACATCACAATATTTTAACAAATCCATTCCTTATTTAAGTTTCAGTACTCCTTAACCAAGGAGGAGCTCTGTAGACAGTGTTCCAGTATGGAGTGGGATTGGAAAAGACAGTCTTCAAGGTCTCTTGTTTTGAGCCCTGAAATTCTGAGAGTGAGGAGCCATAGGTCAGATTGTTAATAAGCTCAGCCATTATGGCTCCTCCACCCATTTTTAAATTCTTTTAAAAATGATTGATTGATTGACTGATTGAGATAGGGTCTCATTCTGTCGTCCAGGCTGGAGTACAGTGGCACGATCATGGCGCACTGCAGCCGCCACCTCTTGGGTTCAAGCAATCCTCGCACCTAGCCTCCTGAGTAGCTGGGCCTACAGGCCTGCGTCATGAAGCCTGGCCGATTTGTGTGTTTTTTGAAGAGACAGGGTTTTGTCTCATAGCCCAAGCTGGTCTTGAAGTCCTGGGTTCAAATGATCTGCCCACCTTGATCTCCCAAAGTGCTGGGATTACAGGCATGAGCCACCAAGCGCAGTCCCCTCCACTCATTTTACCATTGTGCTGAATGCACAGACTTGTGAGCAGGGAGGTTTAACTGCGTGTCCTCATTCAGGCCAGACACTGCCCACCAGACCCACACTTGGAGGGAGATGTTGCAATTCTGGGGCTTCCATCCACTCAGCAAACTCTCACCAAGATCTTACTCTGTGAACACTATGCCAGGCACCTTGCCATGCTATGGAAGCCTCACAACCATCCTATAAAGCAGGTAGTGGAATAGTGGAGTTACCTCTCCACTTATTTTTCAGATGAGGAAATGGAAGTGGAGAGGTTTAATAAGTAACTCTTCTGGAATCAGTTTCCCGTGAGCATGCACAAGGGACCAGAGAGCAGGGCATACTGGCAAGCACATGGAACCAACCCTCCAAGCCTGGAGAACCCACAGCAAAGCCCAGCAAGCCCTACACACCCAGCCAGCCACTAGCACAGTGGATGCATCAGAGCTGCTGCTCAGTCCCACGGGTTGTCTTCAGACCCGGGGCCATTTAGGAACTTTCATTTGGGTTGGCTGCATTCTGGGTGTGAGGCTGACCTCTGGTGGTCACCTGGTTCATTAATTCACACAAGTAGCTCTTTGGTTTAAGAAAAAACAAAGGGGTCGGGGGCGATGGTCCAGCTATTGTTGGGGGAAAGAGAATTGAGAAGACAGTCCCTTCCCTGCAGGAGCTCACAGCTGGGCAGGGGAGACAATTACAGAGCCAGGTGGAAAGTGCAGTGAGAAGTACAGAGGCCATGAGATCATGAGTGGAAAGCAAGCATCTGTATCAAGCACACACGGTGAGCCACCTCCCTTCATGCTTCTTTTTTTTTTTTTTTTTTAATTTTGAGATGGAGTCTCGCTCTGTCTACCAGGCTGGAGTGCAGTGGCGCAATCTTGGCTCACTGCAACCTCTGCCTCCTGGATGCGTCCTGAGTAGCTGGGATTACAAGCACACACCACCACCACACTCGGCTAATTTTTGTATTTTAGTAGAGACGGGGTTTCACTTTATAACTGCCATCAGGGCACTCAATAGTATTCTTCTGCACTTGATAGACATCGAGCCCGGGAGGTGTTCAGCAGTGAGTGGAGCCAGGCTTAAGCTCAGGTCCTCTGACTCTGCCGCACACCACTGCTTTGCAGGGCTCCCAGCTCAGCTCACAGGCCCGGTGGGAGTGGGCATGGGGTCCTGCTAAATGACTAGTAGGGGACCAGAGGGATAAGGGAAGGATGCTGCTGGAGTCTGAGAAATGTGGAGGGTTGGAGGAAGGGCAAGTTTTCCCACGAGGAGGAAAGAGGCAAGGAGGAAAATCATGGGGGCGGAGGCAGGCAGGGGCTGGACTGTGAAGGGGCTTGTGTGTCCTTCCAGAAGCTCACACTTGGTCTAGCAATGGGAGCGTGCTTTTTGGTTTTGCTTTTGTTTTTTTAAACAGGGTCTCCCTCTGCCACAAAGGCTGGAGCGCAGTTGCTTGATCATAGCTCACTACAGCTTCAAACTCCTGGGCTCAAGCCATCCTCCCACCTGAGCCTCCCAAATAACTGGGACTACAGGTGTGTGCCACCATGCTGGGTTAATTTTTTTTAACATTTTGTAGAGATAGGGGACATCTTGCTATGTAGCCCAGGCTAGTCTTGAACTCCTGGCCTCAAGCAATCCTCCTGCCTCAGCCACCCAAAGTGCTGAGATTACAGGTGTGAGCCACCATGTCTGGCTGCCCCCGAGGGCTTTTAAAGGAAAGTGATAAGATCACATTAGATTTTTGAAGCTGGCTCTGTATCAATGTGGAGGATAGATTGAGGGAGTTGACCTGGAGTCGGCACCTCTCAGGACATTGTTGCTTGTGCCCAAAGTTATGCTGGCGCACCAGGGTGTGGGGTGGGGGCAGAGCCTGGACAACCAGAAGGCGGGCTTCAGAGCATGATGATGGATGGACAACTTGGCACAAGAGAGGAGAGAAAGTTGGGTAACCTCATGTTTCTGGCTGCAGTCACCACGTGGGGGGTGGTGCCAGCCACTGCAACCACCCTGGAGGTTACACGTTTAGGGACACAGTGGGACTCTTACTTATTTATTCCTTTGTTTAACACATTTTATGGAATGTCGACTATGTGCTAGGAACTATTCTAGGGGCAGAGGATACAGCAGGAAACTAAAAAAAAAAAAAAAAAAAAAAAAAAAATCCTGAACATCCTTTCTGATAGAAGAGACAGACCATATGAAAAATAGGTGAAATCGTTAGTCTGTCAGGAGGTGAAGAGTATTATGGAGAATAATAGTGCTGGGAAGGGAATCGGGAAGTGGGTGGGATGGAGTAGACATTGTAATTTTCAGTAAGGTGCTCAGAGGTCGTCTCACCGAAGAGATGACAAAGGAACTGAAAGAGACAGGAGCATGCCTGGAGGCTCCTGGAACACAGGAGAAGGCCAGGTGACTGGCATGGAGCAAGCCAGGTGGGAAAGTAGGACAGAGAAGTCACAGCCTGAGTGGGGGCAGAGGGCTAGTGTTTGGAGGTCACCGTGTGGATGGACTGATGAGGGCCTTTACTCTGAGGAAGGAGCCACCAGAGGTTTTTGAGCACAGCAGCGACATGCCATGACTTGTTTTGGGGCTAATCACTGGGGCTGCTATGTTGAGAACAGATTGTAAGGGGAGCAAAATCACTTGACCTTAAGAATGCCAATGAAGAGGAGCAGGAGGAAGACCCAGGAGAGAGAAGGCAGAAGTCAAGGAAGGCGGATACTTTCCAGGGGAGGGAGACTCCAGCAAAGCCTGAGGCTCCCAAGAGGTCAAGTAGGATGAGCACTGAGCAGTGTCCCTGGCGGCAGCCACCAGGACTCCTTGTAGACCTTGGTAAGAGCAGTTGGTGGAGTTGGGCACAGAAGCCAGATCAGCCTGGGTTGAGAGTGTCACTTAATCCTCCCAAGCCCCAGTGATCTGTACATTAATCCTGGAGTTAGGAAGACCCTCAAGGGAAAACAAGAAGTCCTGGTATGAGGCCCTTTGAGAGCCTCTGGTGCATCCCACCTCACTTAGCTGGAAATGTGGACAGAGCAATTTGTCCCAGCCAAGGTTCTTCCCATGTGTATGAGCATAATGTTGGTTGCCACAATGAATAAACCCCAAATTTGAGGGTTCAATACAATGACGATTTAATTTTGCTTATGTAACAATCTAATGCAGGTACCTGGCAAATTGGCATTTTCCTTCCACGTGGAGATTCAGGGACACAGGTTCCTTTCATCTTGTAGTCCCACCGTCTACAATGGTTCCTAACCTTTTTTTTCTTTTTTATTTTTGAGACAGAGCCTTGCTCTGTTGCCCAGGTTGGAGTACAGTGGTGCGATCTTGACTCACTGCAACCTCTGCCTCCTGGGTTCAAGCAATTGTCCCTGCCTCAGCCTCCCGAGTAGCTGGGATTACAGTCGCCCACCACCATGCCTGACTAATTTTTGTATTTCACTATGTGGGCCAGGCTGGTCTCGAACTCCTGACCTCAGGTGATTCCCCCACCTTGGCCTGTCAGAGTGCTGGGATTACAGGCGTGAATCACTGCGCCTGGCCTGTTCTTAACCACTTTTATGTTTTGTATTCCTTTGAAGAGCTAATCAAAGCAATAGACCTTTTCACCATGAAAAGGATGTACACGTGCACATGCACACAGTTTGCACGCTCTCAAGGAGTTCACAGAATCTGTGAATCTACCCGTAGAACCCCAAGGGGTCTAGGGATCCAGGTGAAAACGCTGTCCGGGGCCTCAGAGACCTCCGTGTCAGCTGGCAAATGGGGAAGATAGTGCAGAAATGGCACAGTGACTTTTTGAAAGCCCTGGGCTCTGCATGGAACACATCACTTCTACTCACATTTCACCAGCTACATGACCCAGCCTAGGTGCAAGAGGAGGCAGGAAGTATAGTCTGTGACAGGACAGTTCAACACTGTGGAAGACCCTAGATTTTGCTGGTAGCTCGCCCCGGTTCTGCCGCCTGTGGCACGTCCATGGAGATGTGCCAACAGGAGACTGCTTCTGACAAGGACGCTTTTTGAGTTTAATGCTCTCGTGGGCCATTTGCTGCCTCCCATCCAGCCGTGCTCATGCTGTTCCTTTTCCTTGGAGCCCTACTTAAGGGCCACCCCCTCCAGGACGGTTCCTCTGAACTTCTCATTTAAGCAATCTCACCCTTTGAGCTAACCTTTTGTGCTAACAGCTGTGGCAGCACATGCTCTCTTAGCCTCTGAAGAGGTCTCTGGGCACCCTTCATTTGGTCTTATGCTGAGGCAGCTCTCGTTGGTTGAAACGGATCTAATGTTTCTGTCCTGCTAGACTGTGCCTCACATACTCTGAGCATGTTTGATTTCTCTCCCAGCCCTCTGCCTCCAGCACACAGCCCTCCAAGATCTGTGCAGAACACACAGTGCGTGGCCATTCACACATGGGGCTCTCAGAGCAACAGGCCAGGGCAGGGATGCCCCCCTTCCCGGATTGAAGAGGAAATGGAGGCCGTAAGAGTTGATGGAAGTGACCCAGCCTTGCAGTCTGTGACAGGGCTTGACCTTGGTTCTGGGTCTTCCAACTCTAAAGCTAGTCCCCTTTCCACCCAAGCAAGAGCTGCCTACACCTTCAACCGCAGAGAGACAGGGGCACACCCCCTGGCACCACAAGCAGCCTCTGTGCCGGAGCTGAGACTCCGAGGTCTGTGAGCAGTTGTAGACCCTTCGCTACCTGGCGATGCCTGGTGCACTGGATGAGCTCTGCAAATGTGTGTGATGCGTGGATTTATGCATGGAGGAAAGAGGGGAGACTGTTTTCCCACTCCCTAGTACTCAGGATTTTTACTCTTCCCTCAAGAATCAACCGTTCCCTAATATGGAGGGGAGATGCAGGCATGAGGAAGAGACAGCCACAGTGAAAGCCAACACAGACAAGTCTGCCTCCTTGGACCCACACACTTCTCACTGCTGGATGCAATGAGGCTGAACTCAAAAGGAGCCCCGGCTTCTAAAGGAGTTCACGTTCCAGGAGAGAGGTCAGCCCCAGGGAGCCAGAGCGTGGGCAAGTGTAGGTGTACAACTCAGCCCTGGGCGCCGGGCTTCCACGTTCTGAATTCATTAAACTGAGACACCAGAGCACTTGGCTTTCCCTTAATTAATTAAAATATCACGGAATAATCATTGTCTGATTTAATGTTCAAGAAGCCCTGGTAAAGACTGGGAAGGAGGAAATTCATGAGCAGAGACTTTTAGTGTCGCTGGATCTGCCGTTCTTACTCATTTCTCCTGCACCATCCATCCCTGGAGGAGAGGGCGGGGCAGTGTTTTTAAAGATGTTGGAATTAATTTCACCATAAAACCTGAAAGAAAAACAAATCCACCTTAACTAAAAACTAGCCTTATTTGTATTTAAGGGGGAAAGCAGATACATTTGGGATTGAACATGGGCTGTGGAATTGTCTTCCTCAAGCCCAGTGGACAACAGAAGACAGAGATTCAGGCTGTTCACTGCTTACAGCAACAAGTTCAACCTCCTCTGTCAGCATTTACAGGTGTGGCCCAAAATGACCGCCACCCACTACCACAGCTCTGAGCAGCAGCAACTGGCCATTCCTCCCTGTTCACAAACTACACTGCATTTCTCTACCCTGGCTCCTTTTTGCATGCTGTTTCCTTAGCCTGGAATCCCCCACACCCACTCCCGCCAGTTCAAATGCCTGCTTCCTCTTCTGGGAAGTCTTCCTTGATCTCCCTCTGCTCTAACCACAAAGCAGACACAGTAGGCTGCCAGGGATAGTGACCTCATCTCACCCATGCCTCCACTGGAGTCTGAGTTCGGGACCTGATTCTACCTACTTTCATATGGGAGGAATCCAGATGATTCCATCCATGATTTTCAGTGTCTTGTACCCGTCTGGCACCTGGAAATTGCTACCTAATGTGTGTGGGAGGGGGCAGAGCACATATCTCAGCAAGTGAATGAAGTACTAGAATGTTATACAGCAGGACACACACAGTCAAGGGCAGTAGTGTAAGATGATTAGGGCTGGTTAAAAATTGCGGGCAAGGTGAACGGTGGGGCTGTGATCATAGCCCAGGCGTGAGAGATAAGGAGGGTCTAGACTAAGTAGCTGAAGTGGGCATGCAGACAGGACGCATGAGGGATGATAAAGGAATACCAGTGGGACCTGCACCCACCTATACAGCATTCCTACAACAAAGACACCACAAAGACCATCCTTAAAAACATTTATTTTCAGGGTGCAGAGGTCGTTACATCATGACATCTACAAAAACAGTAGAAAAACCCAGGTTTGGTGCGGGGAGGGGAGGGCATTGTGATTATGTCTGCAAATGCTAACAGCTGCGGCAGCAGATGCTCTCTTAGCCTCTGAAGAGGTCTCTGGGCTCTCACACTTGAAAAACCATGAGGTTGGAACAATCATGTTAATATGCCTTTTTGGTTTTGGTGAGAATTTCAGACAGTGTGACATTAATTATTTATCTGTCTTTGCACAGAATGATGATGCTAAAGCCAGCCCCATACAGTCTTGATGCTCAGTACTTCCAGCATGGGCTCTGTCCACCCTGCTCTCTGGGTCCACATCCAGCCCTTCAATTTTCACTAGGCAAATTTGAGAGGAGTTAACTGAGTTAGCAAAATGTGCTTATTAGCAGGTGTGGGATGTTCTACTAACTTCTTCAGAACCACAGCATCCCTGTTCCTTCTCACATCATTTCACTAAGGGTCCAACCAAATCGTCTCCCAACCACTCAAGACACAGAAGAATTAACTTCAGGCCCTCCCACATGGAAGTAAGTCAGTGCGTGGGGAAGGGAGGGGTGGGAGGTGCTGAGTGACAGGGCGATGTAATTAGCTGCAGGCCCTCCCACATGGAAGTAAGTCACAGTGCGTGCGGAAGGGAGGGGTGGGAGGTGCTGAGTGAGGAGGGGATGTAAGCAGGTCTCCTGGCAGCTCCAGACCCCCGTGGACAAGAGCAGCTTCCAGTGCCATCCATTTCAATTCTCATCTTCTGTTTTCAAAGAGAACTTCCAATGTTTTAAAGTTTGAAAACCACTCATCTAGTTTTATTCCCCTTTTACTCAAATAAGGACACTGAGGCACAGAAAGTGAAGGAGACTTGCTCAGGGTCACACAGCAAGCCAGGGATTAATATGCAAATGGATCTCATGTTTCCAGAATCGCAGGCCAGTCTCCTTCTGCTGCATAGTACAGAAGGTGATGCCATCCCAATATTTTAGATATGGAATGGCAGGCTTACAGGCGGAAAGTTCACTTCGAACGAGGACTCCAAAATGTAATGCACGATGTGAGCGGTATGAAAGGGTGCCTTAAAAGTTGGGAAGAGTCTTGATAAGAGTCTCTGAAGCCTGTGGATTGGCAACATCTGCCTTTATATAGTTTTGAGATGACCCTGAGTAGCAGCACCGTGGAGTAGAAAAGTGACCAAGGAGGGCCAGGTGCCCTGAGTTCTGCTCCTCTTTCAGAGGCCTTCAGACCTTGGGCAAGTAGCTTTTCCTCTCAGAGCCTGGTTTCTTCATCTGCGAAAGGCAGCGACATTAACGCCTGTCCTGCCCCCTCTCCCAGGGTTGGGATCAAGCTTTATGAACTTCAAGGACTGTACATAGTAAGGGGTCTCAATTCTTATTTTAAAAATTGTAAGAACCTAAGGATCTATTTTTTTAAGACAAGATAGCAAATATTCTCTTTTCATTAAAAAAGAAAAAAAAAGAGAGCTTTATTCTTGGGTGAGGTCAAAATGTTTATGAGTAAAATATATTCGACTACAACCTAATTCCACAGTCTGGAGATAATGGCTAACCCCTCCTTTTTTTTTTTTTTTTTTAACAATTTGACCATCAGAAGCCTGGTCTCCACTGCTTCTAACCACCTGTTTAGAGAATGCTAGGCTAAGCCAGGCATAGTGGCTGATGCCTATAATCCCAGCACTTTGGGAGGCCAAGGCAGGAGGATCACTTGAGCACAGGAGTTTGAGACCAGCCTGGGCAACATAGGGAGACCCTGTCTCTACAAGAAAAAAAGAAAAATAGCTGGGTGTGGTGGGGCATGCCTGTGGTCCCAGCTACTCAGGAGGCTGAGGTGGGAGGATCACTTGAGCCCAGAAGGTGGAGGTTGCAGTGAGCCATGATCACACCACTGCACTCCAGCCTGGGTGATAGAGCATGACCCTGTCTCAAAAAAATTTTTTAAAAAGAGAATGCTAGGCTAACAAATGGATGCTCTGGTCTCCAAAGATCCAGCCAAGGTGCTCCTGAGTCTGGTAAAGCATCCCACCTAAAACTAAGTCTCCTTAAAAGGGAAAAAGGTAGGAATAGGAGAGCTACAGCCAGCTGTCCACACCCTGGGGTAAAGCAATGGAATTTGTTTCTGAGGGAATACCATTTTAGAAGAACACTAAGACCACATCTCCTGTAATTTTTCCAAAGGGCCATCTTACTCTAGGATGGCAGGGCTAAAAGGGACATTGATAACATCCAGTTAAAACACCATACTCACAGATGAAGGGACCAGCGCCCAGAGGCGGGAAGGGACCTGTCCAGGTCACACAGCAAGTTACAGTCAGGCAGAGGACAACCACGACCCTCATCCCTCCTTCTACAATGCACACTAAGTCACAGAGCACCACTAATAGGTCATAGACAAATGAGGTAAAGAGTCACAGCTGACACGAGCCCTTTAGAAATTGCAAACGTGCCAATCTGTGATCTGCCTGGAAAAGAGTAATTAAAAAAAGAATTCTCATGGAACAATTCATTTCAAAAGTATAAAAAAAGCCACATGCAAATCCGTTTCTCACTGTTTGCCCTGCTAAAAACTACACCTGCATACAAATCTAGTTTGCATCTAATTTTTAAAAACATACAAAAGGGGTCATCTACAAACACAGGTTTTCCAACTCTTCACGAAGCACAAAGATCCATTATTTGACTTTTCCATCATCCTATGATCAATGTTTCTAAGACCCTAGGAAGAAAAGGAGAAAAAGAATTAGCGAAAGTAAGCCTGCTCTGTTACAATCAACTACGTGTTACATGGAAGGTGGGGGAAATGATCCTTCACTTCAAATCTCTCCCCAGCAGGAAATGGTGCCAATGGAGAGTGAAGAGCCCTGTGGAGCCCCGAGAAATACTTTCAAGACCAAAAGCTGGACATTTCAGAGTGGCAGACTCCAGCTTAATAAGAAGAAGACCTTTTCAACCATTGGAAAATCCACAGATGGCTATCAGTGGTAGTGAGCTCTGTATCCCTGGAGGTACGCAAGCCAGAGCTGGCAATACTGTGTGTCACAGAAGGAACCCAAGACCCAGGCAGCAGTGATGGTCTTAAAGTTCCACAATTTTTCATGGTATCCTTTTGATGTATTCACACCCCAGAATCATTTCTGCCTCAAAATATATGTGTATTTGAAAATTATAGAGATATATATTTAAAACTGGAAACATATCTATATAAAACAAGTCACATATCATCAGGAATACAATTTTAAGACCCAATCTCCTAACTCTTTGTTGAATTCCTATTTCACAGTTTTACATTTTCATATTTTTCTCCCCATTTCTAGGGCCTCTTAACTACTCACGTACACCCATCCTTCAACCCTAATGCCACCTCCTTGATGATTCTTCCTTCATTTTCCCCAGTTCTAAGCTGCTTTTTGTGCTTTAACATCTCCTCCCATTCCCTTAACATCGCATTCCTTGTATTATAATGATGTCCACTTTTTGTTTTTCTGTGATCCCCTACAGACCAGAAGTAAGGCCTGGCACACAGAAGGCGTGCAACAGTAGTGGCTAAAAGAGTAATATAACTAAAACCATGGCAAAATCCTCTTGCTTTTGAGAAACGCTATCAGACTTGTTTCTAATTTTTCCTGTTCTATTAAGCACCTGTTGATCAGTCTTGGTAATGGTGCCTGTTCACCACTGCTCCCCCATTCCTGTAAGAGGATCATGCAGGCCAGGCACAGTGGCTCACACCTGTAATCCCAGCACTTTGGGAGGCCAAGGTGGGCGGACCATGAGGTCAGGAGATGGAGACCATCCTAGCTAACACCGTGAAACCCCGTCTCTACTAAAAATACAAAAAAAATAGCTGGGCGTAGTGGTGGGCCCCTGTAATCCCAGCTACTCGGGAGGCTGAGGCAGGAGAATGGTGTGAACCCAGGAGGCAGAGTTTGCTGTGAGCTGAGATCGCATCACTGCACTCCAGCCTGGGTGACAGAGTGAGACTCCATCTTAAAAAGAAAAAAAAAAAAAAAAGGGATCATGCAATCCTTGCCCTTTTGCCTCTGGCGAGTGAAGCGCACATCCTCCCACACACAGTCCCCACTGGGAATCCCAGACCTGTTGATTGGTCTGTAAGTGGGCGGGGCACACATCACATCCCAGCAGAAACTTTAAATGCAATGGTGTGTGCAGCTTGGCCACAGAACGGACATGTTCCATACTGGAGCTGTTCCTCCACCTGGGTCCTGAATGAGGGGGCACATGGGGCAGGGCCACAGCCAGCTCACAGCTATAACATGGAACATGAGCAAGTGATCAACGTCTATGGGTGTGAACCAGCAAGATTTTGGGATTTTTATGGAGCAAAAGCTGGCTTATAAAGTGATTCCTTTCCCGAATTCCCAGTTCACCTGTAGGCAGGGAACAGATGCAACCCCAGCTGTCAGCTGTGTGACTACCGACTAGGAGGGGTCACACAAAGGGGATGCGGAGATTCTCTCTGCCCCCACCCACAAGGGGATGTGCTGCGAAGCAGCATATAGTGTTGAGGACAGGAAGGCAAGGCCTGAGCCCCAGGAAGGAAGCTCAGGCGTCCTGAACAAGGAAGAGCTCCAGGAACACACAAAGGAAGCTCAGGCATCTTCTTTGCGGAATATTTTCACATGGACGCGGTCACAATGACACTGTCTGCTACCTCTCTCAGTGCTCGTTCTAGAAGAATACAGAGGAAATATTCCCTCCAGCCCCAAAACACAACTGGTCTTTTCATCTCATGGACACACATCATGTTCACTGCTCTTGCCTCTGCATGCTAAGAAGCTCAGAGGCAGCTGTGTGCAGAATATACCAGAGATTCTACTGCTCATCTTAGTATGTTCCTAATCTTCTTTTGCTCTCTCCCTGGTTTCCTCCATTTATGTATTTTTCTTCCTTTTTATTACAGGTCTTATAAGCCACTTCAAATATCTCATAACTTGGGTGTAAAATAATAAAAATGACTTAGAACATGTACATTTCTCCATCACATGCGGTCATCGGGAGCTGGGAAGCGGAAGCTCCTGTATTTACTCAGATCTAGAACCGTCACCGTGCTGTGGGACTCAGCCTCTCCCACCATGTTGGCTGCATGGCACTGGTACACACCCTCATCCTCCTTTCGTAGGGGGTTGATCTAGAAATACAACAAGCAAGTTTATACAGTTATATAAGGTACAGCAAAATGACTTCCTTAGTTCTTAATAAGTCTGCACACCTCCTCCTTTTCAGAATAAGGTAAAACTTGCTCTACTTCTCCCCTTGCCTTGGCTGCCAAAGAGCATGAAGGTAAATTTCCTTCCCAGGGACCCTCTTGAAAGGCACGCTCCCTACTGTGGCTGTCATCTGAATGATTCCTCCACATGCCTGCCATGTACTGCGAGCTACCTGTAAATGGTATACCATTTTGTATTAAAGGTGCAAGGTATAGATTATTTGGAAAATACCTCAAGTTAAAAAAAGAACAAAAATCTACTGACCAAAGAATTATCCACAAAGTATTCCCTATAGGGGCAGCCTCTACAAAATATCACCAGAGATAACCTCTTTTTCCCTGTCTTTTCTCCTAAGAAAATGGGGGAATGTGCTTGATTTGAAAAAAACCACATAACCAATTGCATTCCCAATCTCTCAGCTGGGTGGAGAAGAGTCACCAAGCCTCCCAGAGCTGTGGGTGGAATGAGGAGGTTGTCCTTAGGGAGCACCCCGAGGATACTCACAGCTAGGTCCATAACCAGCTCGCTTCTCTTTTGCTTTCTCTTGTTACAACCAACCGCTTCCATCAATTACAAATCATGCTACGGACCACACACTGGGGTATGCACATCAGCTCGTTTTAAACTCAAGCCAGTCGTGGGGGAAGGGTGAGCATTATGGTCTTCTTTTTACAGGAGACT
The DNA here is from genome assembly GCF_043159975.1 of Macaca nemestrina. NCBI lineage: Eukaryota > Metazoa > Chordata > Mammalia > Primates > Cercopithecidae > Macaca > Macaca nemestrina. The sequence continues at coordinate 67,804,822 of NC_092138.1, forward strand.
CACAGGTAAATCACAGACTGTCAGGGCCACAAAGGCCCTCAGAGGTCATTCAGTTTGAAGCCCTCTTTTAACAATAGTGGAAATGGAGGCTCAGAAAGGTACAGTGACTGACCCAACATGGACCCCTATCTCCTCATTCCATCACTCCTTCAAACATGTGGCATTCTTCATCTTAGTAAAAGTGCTGTGAGTGGCAGGAAAGAGCTCTGGAGGAAGACTTGAATGTGCCACCTTCCTCCTTTACCAGCGGGTGACTTTAGGCAGGTGTACTAGTTTCCTTGGGCTGCTGTAACAAATCGCCACAAGCTGAGTGCCTTAAAACAAACACATTTATTATCTACAGTTTTAGAGGTCGGAAGCCCAAAGGGCTAAAATCAGTGGGCTAAAATCAAGGTGCCGGCAGGGCTGCGTTCTTTCTGAAGGCTCTCAGGAGACTCATTTTCTTGCCTTCTCCAGCTCCTAGTGGATGCTGGCACTCCTTGGCTGTGGCCCTTTCCAACATCATCAAAGCTAGAAATGGTGGGTCAAGTCCTCCTCACATCGAATCACTTCAATCTGCCTCTGACTCTTCTGTTTCCCTCTTCCACACTTAAAGACCCACCTTTAAATTGGGCCACCCGGATAATCCAGGCTAATCTCTTTATCTTAAATCTCCTTATCTCAGCGGTTTAGCAACAACAACCTCCCTCCCACCACCTTGCCATGTAATGTCGTACGGTTCTGGGGGTGAGGACGTGGACATCACTGTGGGGCCATCACTCTGCCCCTGGCAGCAGATCACATGTGTTCCCAGCAGATCTGAAACCTGCCCTGCCTGCCTCACAGTTACTGGAGGGGCCAGTGAGAAATGGGTAAGAACAGCTTTGAAACATGTAATACGTTGTAGAAATATAAAGGATGGTTTTTAATGGTCAGTCAATAATATCCAATAATCCTAAACACTCACCAAAATCCAGGCCGTGGCCTCATGGTCGGAAGGGCCCCCTCGCACCTGGACAGCTATATTGACATGGTCCCCAGGCAGCTCCTCCAGTGCTTGGGTGCCCTCAGGGGACTGCATGACCTACAGGGGACAGGAACGCCAGGAGGGGCCTTAGAAAAAGCATTTCTGGATAAAAACCATCCCACAGGCTTCCTCACCCTCCTCCTTCCTCCTCCTCCCACTGACTCAAAGACTGAAACCCTAGCACTGCTCATTCCTATGCAAATGACATCAGTCATGTTTTAAACCTACTTGTACATATAGACAGCACGCTCTGCCAGACAGCAAAGACACAAACATCACCACTAGCCCACAGAAGGATTCAGAATTTCAACACCCGTCTCAGGCCTGCTGACATTAAGGGGACAACATACACTGTGATCTTTGCCGGTCTCTCAAAAACTAGTCTTTAGAAGATTTGGTTTTGGAATAGGACTGAGTCTTCTGCCATCAGCCAGGTCTGTCTGAAACACAGCCCTGAAGTGAAGCAGGATACACACACACATGGCCACTGCAGCTGATGCAGACTGGGTAAAAGCAGAGCTTTCTGGGTCCTTAAGTGGCCAAGGGTGTAAATGGCATAGGAAGGGTTGCAATGTCCCTTTCTAAGGGGACAGCTTTGGGGTAGAAGTTTCGAGGCAGAGGAGTGGTACAGAAGATATCCTTTCTTCATCCTCTGGCCCACCTATAAAAGCATATATACAAACACATTTAAAAGAAAAACATTTTACCACTCACTTCTTTCTGTTTCTCCCTGTCTCTTTCACATACATACACACACACACACACACACACACACACACACACACACACACACACACACACACGAGACGTGTGAGTTCTTGGACAGAAATACCTTTCTCCACGTGATGACTGGGGTAGGCACAGCCCTCACTTCACAGGACAGGCCCACCTGCGCCCCAGTGACATTGTGAACACTTCGGGGAGGAACGACGACCACAGGAGCTAAGAGGAGGAGACAAGGGGATGCAACCTTTACCCTGTCAGGTTCCAGGCAATCCACCTCTGAATTTCCCTGCCCACTGAGAGCCTGCTGGGATGTCCTGAAATGAGGGGAGCGGCACGTCACACTTGGGCAGGAATCCTAAAAGAGAGATTTCCTCAGACCTGGAGAGCTGCCTACCGATCTCCTGATCCATCTTTGTTTTACCAGTGGGGAAACAGGGGTCCAGCGGGGAAGGGCGACTTCCCAAAGTCCCCCAGCGCCATCTGTGGCAGAGCTTGGGCCTCAGTGCTCCCTCCCAAGGCCCGTTCCAGGCTCTGGCTGCCATCTGCTATAGCTCAACCAGGAAGCACGGCAGCCGACTAGAGGGGCTGGTGTCACGCCACCAACGGCAGAGTCTTCTAACAGATGGGCCTTTCTCCTTCCGCGTGGAGGGCGTTAGGAAGAAGAATGCCAGGCAGAACAGCTGCACACACCCTGGAGCTCAACCCCCTGTGGTCCATTCAAGATGCCCATTTGCATGCACAGAGTAAAGACTCCCCCAGGCTCCCCCACTCCCTCTGCCTCCCCATCCCCAGAAGCCGACCCAAGCCTGGGCAAATCAAGGAATCAGACAAATGTGGTTCTAGACTGCCAGAACATGATGGAGAGGAGAGGGGAGGTGTGGACTCTCTGGACAGGACCCGATGTTAGATGTTTCAAGCTGCTACTCCACACTCTGCCTTCCTCCCTGTGTCTGGCATCTGCTCTGCTCACGCCGGGCTGAAATAATCAAGGCTAGGCGTTTCTACCTGCTGTCACCTGCACTGGACAGCAACTCAGCCACCCCGGCATCCAGCACCACAGTGTGTTGGGCAAGGTGCAGTGTGGAGGCCTGGCCAGAGCATGCTCACACACAGCTGTCATCAATAAGGTGGGGATCACACCCCTGCTTCCTAGGGCAGTCGAGCTGATCTAACCACGGAATGACGGTGAAAAGTGTAAGTTAACGTAATATGCAAGTGAGGGCCAGGAGCAAACAGATGACTGGATGAACAAACACATGACAAATCAAGGAACAAACATGTTCATTTCCAGGTCATCAAACTGCAGAGTCTAGAACTCCTAGGGCTTTGCCTGGTGACTCAAGGACAGCCCTGTTGTTCTCCACAAGCCTGCACCTGCATAAGGCTGTAATACAAAAGGATGGCAAAGGGAGGAGACAGAAGGCAGGAGGAAGGAGGTGACAGACAGGGTCGCATCACACCCAAATGCACAGGAGGATCAGGGTGCAGAAAGGAGACTAGTTTGGCCCCTCCAGACAGACTGGGAAGCAGACCCTGTCAAGCCAGTGCCAAAAAAAATCTCTAGAAAATCGCCTTAGAGCCATAGTCTCAAACTAGAGGGGCTCGTTAGCATCCTAATTCTCTGTGATTCTGTGTCTGACCATGTATGACATGCTCACCCAGCCTCCATTTGCATGCCTCCAGGGATGGAGAACTCACCACCTATCAGGCCAGGCCATTCTGTCTTTGGAGGGCTCTACTGGTAAGAAAGTACATCCTCACCTAGAGCTAAAGCCTGTGACTCCCACCTGTTGACCCTGGGGCGGCCCTCTGGAGCCCCATAGCCCCTGGTTGTCCCAGCAGCCCACCAGGGAGTTGAATACAGACTGCCCTCCCCATCCCAGGCTGCTTTCCTCCTCTTCTATCTGATCCGCCCACTCTTCAGCTGTGCCCATCTGAGGGCCCTCTGAAGGCTGGTGCCCAATCCATGTGCCTGAGTGTAGCCAAAGCCCCTGGAACCAAGATCCTAGATGTCTAACGTTGTCTGACAGCCACAGAGAGCCACAACACTGAGCTCTCTGGCAGGAGCCCTATCTGCGATGACAAAGACAGTCTAATTTATTCACATTGTCCCGCCAGCGCCTCCCCAACCACACAAGTGCTGGGATGCCGCCTCCAGGGGATCCCAAACCGGTGCTCCAGTGGCTCACTGTGGTGACAGTCAGAAGGACCTGGATACCAAGGGGACGCTCAGTCAGCGTGGTTTACTTTTGTTCATGTAAAGTCATACATTTTAAATGTGATTTCATCAATCCCTTCCAGGCCTAAATGAGTAAACCAGTAAATCACAATTCACCTCTCTCTCCTCATATTTCAGTCTCTCTCTCTCTTTCAACAACTACTTAAGAAAGACTGTCTTGGAAATACTGACTTTGTAACTGATTTTGTGGCAAAAAATACCAATTCTTTTACAAAAGAGGCCCTGCTTTTAAAGGGAGGTCAAAGCACATTAAAGGGACGTTTAAATTTTTATTTATTTATTTATTTATTTATTTTTACATTTACATAAAGCACAATTCGTTCTTTCTGGTGTGCAGTTCTAGGTTTTGACAAATGGATACAGTCATGTAATTACCACTGTAGCCAAGATACAGAACAGTTGTTCTGTGACCTCAAAAAATTTCATGTTGCTTGTGCCATAATAATCCGGTTCTAATTTTTTTTTTTGAGGCAGGGTCTCATTCTGTCACTCAGACTGGAATGAAGTGGCACAATCATAGCTCACTGTAGTCTAAAACTCCAGGGCTCAAGCAATCCTCCTGCCTCAGCCTCTTGAGTAGCTGGGGATACAGGCATGCACTACCATGCCCAGCTAATGAAACAAATATTTTTTTTTGTAGAGATGGGTCTTGCTATGTTGCTCAGGCTGGTCTTAAACTCCTGGCCTCTAACAATCCTCCCATCTTGGCCTTCCAAAGCTCTGGGAATACAGGCATGAGTCACTGTATTCCCAGCCCTGTTTTTAATTTTAACATATCTGATTTTAAATTTAAAATATTTTTATCCATAGTAGCTCTTTTTAATAAATAATTATCACAGTACCAGTAATAACAGTAATTATACTATCAGCTAGCACAGCGCTCACTGTGTACTAAGCACTTTTCTGCCTACAGGTATTAACCTGTTTATCTCTCCAGCAATCTCACCAGCTGCCAGATGGTGGCGCTGCCCTGGGTTACCCAGCATTAAAGGGTGCAGAGTGAGGAGGCTATGAGCCCAGTGATCTGGCTCCAGATCTCAAGCTCTTCTGAACCACTGTGCTAACACCATCCTCCCTTTTCCTTAGAGGACCCTTCCATGTACACTACCCTTTAATCCTCACACCAGCTCTGTGAGGTAGCAGCTTCCATCCCCATTTTACAGATGAGAAAACCAAGACTGAGAAAGGTAAAGTGCCCAGAGAAACAGGGACTCAAACCCAGCACCATGATTCCATTCACTCCCACACTGGTTTCTGAAGTGGAACATTTGTTATCTGTACGGTCTCCGTTCCAGAGTAAGAGATGAGTTGCTTAGGCATTGTGTTGGGGGATCCCCAAGACAACTCTCCGGTTCAACGATTTCCTAGGAGGACTAGGAGGACTCACAGGACTCAGCATCCAGTGGTGCTCAGGCTGTGATCTATTACAGTGAAAGGATTTTCCCATCTGGCAAAATCAGTCAAGGGAAAAAGTCAGGGTGGGGGAAGCAGGCACAAGCTTCCAAGAGCCCTCCCCATGGCGTCACAAGCATGTGAAATGCTGTCTACCACAGAAGCTCAAGAGGGACTCGGTTCCCAGGGTTTTACTGGGAGCTGGCCACAGGGGCACTCTCTGCCTAACTGAATACCTAAAGTCCACACTCTGAGAAGGAAAGCAGGGGTTCCGCATAAACCACATTGTTTGTACAGTTCAGGCACAGTGAGCCACTCTCATCAATTCTGAGAAGAGCGGAACCCCCCTGTAATCTAGGTCCCCAGATACCAGCCCAGGGCCAACCTTGCCAGCAAGCCTTTCTGAGGATATGGTCACAGGCCTGCCATGTTAGCTCTTTTCTATACAATAATGAAACATCCCAAACATCACACCCAGGGAACAGCTCTTGTGAAGATAACCCCTAACATGAGCAATGTGTCCTTGACACCAGCAGGACATTTCTAGTTCCTACTATCCCCAAGGGCTCACTCCAGCATGGCACTGGAGCGCTCAATGTCATGGCTGCCACCATAGGCAGGAAGGACAGCGTGGCAGGCAGGGGTGGAAGAGTCCAGGTTCAAATCCTTTCTCTGCCAGGTCTTGGCCTCAGTTTCTTCTTCTTTAAAATGGGCACAGGAATCTATTCCCTCCCCAGCCCACTCCCCAAAGGCTGCTGTGAGGAACAATTGCAAGACCCTTTACAAAATGTAAAAGACCTCTGCAGAGGGACTTGAGGACTCGGCACGGTGTGCTGTCCCTAGGCAGTCTCCTCTAAAGCTCTTTGCCTGCATGAGACCCTCCTCTGGTCTCAGGTGACAGGCACCAGGAGCCATGACTACAGCCCTCACTCTGGGGAGCCAAGCACATACTCTTACTGTTGCAGAGCCACCACACTGCTGGAGGAACCAGGGCTTTCCTTTCTGCTTGCCTTTCACAAGAATGATGTGGCTTGCAGGAGGGAGGATGGCTTCTAGCTAGCCAAGTCTGTGAATGTGGAAGCTTCATCCCCCTAGAGCTCTTCCTTGTTGATACTTGTTTCCTTCTGCTTGTGCCAGCAATAGCCCTAGAATTGCACAAATCCAACCATCCAAGGGCTAACCAGCAGGTAAGACAGTCACCCAGATGCACATGGTCACAGGAGACAGTACTGTGGGGTGAGCAAAAACAGTACCAGAGGGAGACTCAAATGCCCAGGGATCTGGCTGCCAACCACTTGAGCTAGGGCAAGTTGTTAATCATTTCCTTTTTATCTGCAAATGAAGATAATGACCACAGCCTCCCATCCTTGGGGTGAAGGGAGAAAATGGATGTGACTGCGTTATTAACTGTGTGGATCTGTACAAATGAAAGGGATCAATATTATTATTATAGCGTGTGGTGCTTTGTCCCCCTACCTCGTCAATTATATCGGTCATTGATGGCTGGAATGAAAAAATCTTCCCAAATGCCTCTGAGATTTCTTTAAAGTTAATGGTGCTAGGGAAAGAAAGAATATCAAGTCATCCCCCAGGACCCTATCTGCTTGTATTAAAAAGCACACAACCAAAGATTTTAATAATCAATGCACTGAACAGCCCTGATAATTTATGCTAATAGTCACGTTATGATGTGGAACGAGAAACAGCTTAATCCTGCTCCCTGCAGTCTCCACCTCAGATCTCCTCCCTCGGCATGAAAGGGTTTTGAGCACAAACCCCCTTCTTTGTCCCTCTCACGAAGTGGCATTTGCTGCCTCTCCTGGTTACCTGGTAACACATATTAGCACAGACCTAGGTTTCTAAGTGGAGCTGGAATTTCAATCAACGTGTATTTTCTAAGATTCAGGGTCTCAGGAGCTCACTGAAGCTGCCAGGGCTCAATGCCCTGCTGTCTTGCCGTCTGTAGGATCCCAACCCTTTCCCAATGCTAACAAATAGGGCACACACACTGAACAGTCCAGCCTTTAAAGTAATGAGAGCAATCATCATCATCATAATACTAAGGCCATACCACCTTACCAGTGAGAAGCTCAACCAATAATTCAGAATGTATTGAAGACCCAAGTATGAATAATTCTTACTGTTGGAAATTGTTTTTGCATCCTTCTTCTAATTTTGTTTTTGTATTTTTAGTACAGACAGGGTTTCACTGTGTTAGCCAGGATGGTCTCGATCTCCTACCTTGTAATCCACCCGCCTTGGCCTCCCAAAGTGCTGGGATTACAGGCGTGTGCCACCGTGCCTGGCCTGCCTGGCTATTTTCAGAGGGTCGCCGCACAGCTAGTCTGCTAGCAACGTGATCAGTAAGGTGCTGTGCACCCGCCACCCTTGAATCTTGAGGGTTTCTCAATCTGGGTCCACCTTCCTGTTTTTCCCAAGGTTCGTCACTTGTCCCTCTATTTAGCACTGGGCTATAGCTCCTGAGAGAAGCCTTGAAGGATGGGGAGAGCATCCCAAAGCTGGCAAGGGGGAGGCACAGCATGAACTGAGGCTCAGAAGTGGGAACCCTTTGGTGGGTGTGCAAGTGGGCCCATGGGGCCGAGGCCTGGTAGGATGGTTGGGAAAGGAGAGGACACCCCAGAGTAGTTTGGGGTAGGCCATTGCAAGCCTTGGGTGCCAGGCCGAAGGCGGAAGTTTCATTCTGCACTTTGGGAGACTGAGGTGGGAGGATTGCTTGAGGCCAGGAGTTCAAGGATAGCCTGGGCAACACAACAAGATCCTGTCTCTACAAAAAATTCTAAAAATTAGCTGGGCAAGATGGCATGTGCCTATAGTCCCAGCTACTTGGAAGGCTGAGGCAGGAGGGTTCCTTGAGCCCAGGATCACAGTGAGCTGTGATCAAGCCATTGTACTCCGCCTGGGAGACACAGTGAGACCCTATCTCAAAAAAAAAAAAAAAAAAAAAAAAAAAAAAAAAAAAAAAAAAAAAAGATGGATGCAAAAGCAATTTCCAACAGTAAGAATTATTCATATGCGAGTCTTCCATACATGTGTGTGGATCAAAGGATCACTCTCATTATGTTGCAGTTTGGGGCGCTTCAGGGCATAGGAGGAAAGGGCAGAATTTAAGCCTGAAAACTGCTTCCCCAGGCTCCTGAGAGGCACGTATAAGGACCCTCATACACTGTCAGCAACACAATAAATACTTCCCGAGGCCTCATTCCATGAAATCTAGGTGCTTGGGTTCCAAAGGAGTCAGGAGGGGTGATTTTCTTGCCAATATTGAAGCAGAACAGCCCTGCTCTGACTCACAGTCTGTTTCCCTTCAACCGGGATCCCCAGGGGCATTGTTAAAAAATGCTCCCGCTGTGTCTTCTGAATAAAAGATGGCTTTAGGGCAGCACAGAATGAGCTGCTGCCTGGGCTAGGAAACATCCCCTGTCCAAACCTTCATGCTTTATCTGGACACAAGGGCAGAGGCCACACAAGCACTTCAGGACAGACAGTGACAGGCAAACAGTGCCCGGTTCTGTGGTGGATGACACAAAGGCTGATGCAGAAGAAGGGCTGAACCCCGGGGAGGCCTGACGCCTGTCGCTAATGAGATCATGAAAAGCAGTTCTGAGTTGCTTCCGTGTGGCCCCACGAACATCTTTATTCCCTGGGTCTGTGCCTGGGGTGGGCGTCAGAGCCCGTAGATCAGAGTGGAGGGGCTGTCACATTTACTTGTCATTTGGTAATTTTCAGTGAATTAGGGGTATGGAGTTTCCATCTGCCATCTGGCCTCACTCTGGTAACCATGGTAACCACCATCTGCCTGACTTAATACTATCAAGTCCTATGCCGAAAGAGCACTGGACAGGGTGTTGGGACCAGGGAGCAGGTCATCCTTTACTGGTCACCCTGGACAAGGGCTCTGACCTTACTGGGTCTCAGTCTCTTTCTCTGTATAACAGCAGATTTGGTCTGAATGTCTTTAAGGTGCCTTTCTCTTAGGAAGAGAATGCCACTCTGGGGAGAAATTATCTAAGACCATCAGCACCACTTATAGTCTAGGGACCTGGTCAGCATTTCTTATGTCTCCTGCATATGGAGTTAAAGTGTTACCTGTCTGGAGACAAAGAGAATTGCCTGTGAATTAACTGCTGAGGAAAGCAGATTATAAAAACGAGTGATAGGAACTAGCAAAAGGAAAGAGACAGGACTGCTTAAGTGCCACATGGCGGAGACAAACTGTTCCAAGTGAGAGGGACCTCAACAATGACTCCACTAGGGCTGATATGGCCAGAGAGGAGAAGGGGCCTGTCCAGGGCCACTCAGGGAGCCAGCGGCAGCACAGATGCACCCCCAGCCAGCTCTGTCCTCCATGGGGAGCTTCAGCTAGGAACAGTCAATGGTGACTTTCCTGTGCTCAACGGGCCACACACTGGTTTTACATTTCCCAGGACAGGAGGCTTCCTGCCCCATCTCCAACAACCCATTGTGTCTCCTGGACTTGGGTACATCTACCTGAACTACTTGAGGGGAAAGACTACTAGATCCTTCTTAAGGCTTGGGAAGAACCCCACCCCAAGCTTCTTTCTTGAAGCTAAGTCATTACATTGTCTTAGGCCCTAAAGTCTGGACTTGGTCTCTGGGCTCAGGCCAGAATTATTTCCTAGAAGCCTGAACCCCACGCTGAAACCTAGGCTCCTTGGGACTCACTGGTCGCTGTCTCACTCACCCTAAACTCTTCACTGCCCACTCCAGACAGAGTACACAGGGGCACTTCTCCAATACCTAATGGGCAGGATACGCTCATGCTTAGGAAGCCGGTAAAGCAGTACTAATGTTTTGGTTTCTTTTTGTTTGGTTTTCAAAAGGTACATAAAAAGAGTGGGCAACTATAGCACACAGAGATTATTTTACTTTGATGTTAATGAAGCTTAAGTTTCTAAGTCCCTAACATTTCATAATAAGTTTCGAAGTCCCTAGCAGTTCTATTCCTTTACTTAAGACAGGATTCTCCAAATTATGTATGTTTTAGACCCTCGAAACCTGGGTCTGCCCCTAATAGCACCACAAGATCTTTTCAGATCTTACGTCTCCAGAGGTCTTACTTTTCCTGGGTGGAGCTCCCTCAGCATCCCAGCTCAGCCCCATCCCACACCTGGGGCCCTGGTGCTCTGGTGCTATGGCCTGGTGACTCCTGATTCCCCAGTCTGGAACTCATCCTCCTCCCGCATCTTCAACTTCCCTTCCTCCCCATTCAAACAATCCACCTAGCGCTGGATACCTGGGAACTCTGATCCCCCTCCTCAACTCCCAGTCTCCTGCCCGGCAAACATACCATGCCTACAAATAAGTGACTGCATCAGCAGGTACTTACGTACCAAAAGGGGTAGCAGGCTCACCAAAAATTCGACTAGCACGGTGAGTGGCGTCTCCAAGGATTCTCGTCCCAGTCTCTCTGAGCACGAGGAGAGATACGAAATACTGCTCTCTAAAGGGAAACTGAGTCCCAGGCAGAGCCGTCCACCACTGGGCAGGGGGATCCTTCGCTCCACACCCCAGAGGGTTGGAATCCCCTCTTCTCTACCCACCCGATCCCCGACCCCGACTCACCGAACTCGCAAGGGCCGTCGCGTGCCTTGTGCAGGTGACCGGGGTGCGCGCGGGGCTTGTGCCGGGCGCGCAGGCGCAGCGCGCAGACACTGGGGTAGGAGCGACCGTCAGAGCCGCAGACGGTGCCGCGCTGCGCGCACACGCAGAGCCCAGTGCCCTCGGGCGCCGCCCCCGCGGCCCGGCTCGCGCACACCAGGCCGGGGCCACAGCGCGCGCCGGCTCGGCCCCCGCAGCTCGCGCCTTCGGCTCCCAGGCAGCGAGAGCAGCAGCCGCACTCATCGCGCGCCGAGATCCCGGGCGCCGGGCAGGGCGCGGGCGCCGGGCAGCGCTCTGGCCGGCACAGACCGCACTCGGGGCGCCGGCCACCCGCGTCGCGGATCCCGAGGCTTGGGGACAGCGGCGGCAGCAGAAGCAGCAGCGGCAAGAGCAGCGACAAGCGCGGCATGGCTTGCTCCGGGACAGCGGCGGCGCCTCTGCTTCGCGCTCCGCTCGGCGCCCGCCAAGCAGCCACCGCTCCCGCCCCGCGGCCGCTGATTGGCTGGGCCTGCACCGCGGGGCGCCCGCAAACCGCTGCTCCAGCCCGGGACCCGCGCGGTGCCCGCGGCCCGGGGCTCCGAGCTGGAGGGGCGCCCCGAGAGCAGCTCCCTGACTTCCGACTGGACTCTTGAGGAAACCGAGACCCAGTCGGGGGAGAACTTGCCCGAGGTCGCTGTGGTAGAGTCAGGATTGGATAACGGTACAGTCTCCGGATCCAAGGCTGGTTCCAGATAGTATGCCCGTAAATCCTCCCAGAAGGATGCGCTGTTTTATTTAATTTTATTTTGCATTCGGTAGTTTAAGAAGTTTTATTTTATAAAGAGAATATATGTTTTAAAATGTATATTTTACATATACATCTAAGGATGAAAAGAGGGGTTTCCCTACCACCTTGTATCACCATCCTCCAACTCGACTCCCAGAGGCCACTCTTGCTCTTGGGTTTTTGTGTATCTTTGCAGAAATTTTCTCTATGCCTATAAAAGCATATGTGCCTATAAAAGCCCTTTCCTTTAAAACACACACACGCTGTTTCTCTCCCACACACACGGAGTAGCGTGCCATATACATTAGTCTGCACTTGGTTTTTCCACTTAACAGTATTTCACAGTTTCCCCACCTCTTGTCATCTCTGAAACTGAGTTTCTTGTACAATCAACGGGAGCATAGTTCATTGGTTCTGTGAGTGTGTTTCTTAATGCTACGTAAAGTCATGGTGCATCTCCGTCCACAGTGACTTTGTTATGATGAGATATGGTGATATGTTTTGGAGTTCATATAGAGGGGCATTTCCACAGGGTTTAGTTGCAGTTACTTAACCAGTTGTTTTCCATCCTTCGGTTAATACGAATAATGCTTTGATGAAGTCTCTGTGCACAAGGGTCAGTGTACCTGTGGATTAGTGGGGAATGCATGTTGGAAAGACGCAGGTTCTTGTAGTCAGTTACTCATACCGCCATTGTGCCTTCTCTGGGCCAGGCTCTGTGCACACCATCCTGCCTGAGTCCTGGCAGGACACCCAGATGAGAAACCTAAGAGAGTCTTGGCTGCTGGGATTTGATGTGTTGCCAGGTAAAGGCATTGAATGGAGGGAGGGACTCGCTGACCAGGTTTTATGGGAGACTTTTCCTGCCTTTACTGGCCACCTCTCATTTGTCTTGTGCTCTATTGTTTTTTCTTTGCTGAACTCCTAGAGATGGAGAACGCCTCTTGCAGCCTGGGAAGACCAGCTACAGCATTCTTGGGTGGAGTTCATTTTGTTTTCAAGCCTAGTTCCTTCCCAGTTTGCAGTCTTCTTATTCCTAAAAAGGAACCTCTTCTGAGGCCACTTTATGTGGTGGTCAGAGGAGGGCCATCTGCCTGGTCGACGCTGGGCCTTACCTTACAGTCAGCCACACAGAGCAGGGGTGGTCAGGCACCATGAAGGGGTGGTGGTAAGGAGTAAATATAACAATGTTGCTAATGCACTCAGCGCAGCTCTCAGAATGTATTAACGATGACTTTCAACCTGAAGGTTGCTGTCTTTACCAGGAGTGGCCTTTTAAAGTACTCTCACCCCTTGACCTCTCTGTGCTCTTCTAGGAATCTCTCCTAAAAAAAAAGATCACTATGTGTGAAGATTTCATCCTGGAGTTGGTCACTACAGCAAAAAAAAACAAAAAACAAAAAACAAAAAAAACAAAAAATAAACAAAAAAAACCAAAACGGAAACGACCTTAATGCCCACTGAGAGGCAATCATTAAATAAATTATGGTGCGTCTAACAATAGAGGATTATGTAGGCATTAAAAATTAGAAAGAAGATATGGGTTAATAGAAATGCAAACATGTTTATAATACATTGTTTAGTAAAATAGCAAATTAAAAAGTACACATCTAATGTAATGGCATACTTGTAAATATGTGAATGTGTAAACATGCAAGAATTTAAGATTATTTAATGATGTGAAGGGAACACTTTTTTTTTTTTTTTTTAAAGAAATGATACCTCATTCTGCTCCCCAGGTTGGAGTGGAATGTCATGATCATAGCTCACTGCAGCCTCGAACTCCTGAGCCTCAAACCATTCTCCCTCGCTCAGCTTCCTGAGTGGCTAGACTACAGATGAGCACTACCATGCCTGGCTAATTTAAACAATTTTTTTTTTTTTTCAGAGGTGGGGTCTCACTATGAGAAGGAAACACTTAACAAAGCTGGATTTGCAAACAAAAGAGATGAGCGAACTCCATGCTGCTTTTCAGGACAACTTTGCTGGTAAGTTCAAACTTTCTAATGGTTCATAGTTGTTCAAAGAGAGATTAGGCTGCCCCAGAGATAGTGAGGTCCTTGTCAAAGAAGGAGTTTAAGAATGAGTCTTGGCAAGGAGCATCGAGGGGGTCAGAATTAGGGGTCAGGGGAGTTGATGTTTGATTACCTCGAACTGAGCCACCATTCCCATAGTACAGTGCCTGACCCTGAGACCTGGACTGGACAAAACATGGTCATGATTGAGAAATAAATGTGTACAAAAATGATTTGCCTCCTTTTTATGCAGACATTAAAGGAGCGGTAAGTGAACGGTGTCATTATAATGAAGTTAATGTGTGCTTAATGCAGGTTAGGATACACAATCTCACAGAGGCACATTTACATATGATCTACATTCCTTTTAAATGGTAGGGAGAGTATTAGGTATGCATAATAACTCTTTGGGAATTAAATCAGAAGACTCATTTTCCAACACTGAGCCTGTGGCATCAAAGCTCCTGTATCTGGGTGGAGAAAACATTCCCAAGCTTTGAAGGTGATCAGTCTTGTCTATTTCCTTTTAAAATTGCCCGCAAGCCCATAGCCCAGCAGAGGCTTTTGTGCTCTTTCATCTCTCTGGTTCCCAGGGTACCAGTTAACACTGTGGGCCACACCTGTGGGCCCCCTAATATGATGGGAGAAAGTAGGGACAAATTCTCCCAGTCGGGAAGGGGGTTGAGGTGCCTCTGTTGTCTGCCAGGTGGAGAAATCCCATGCACCCGGGTAAGTAATTAGGCAACAAGAATGGGTGTGATTTTCTTCCTCTTCAGCTTCCAGCCTGAACACAAACACAACACAGGGAAGACTAGTCAATCCCCCATTCAGAGCAGATGTATGCCCACCCAGCAGCTGCTGAAGTGGGTATGAATGTCCCATTCATTTATTCCTCCCTTGAACGTAGAGATAAATGGCAGATGTTCTCTGTCCTTGGAGAGCTTCCAGCACAGAGGAAGAGGACAGGAGCTCAGTTGAGCAAAGGCCACTCCATAAATAGGCCATGGATTTGAACCTCAAGCTTTAACAGTTAGGGCAATCATAGATAGTCTTTCTCCAAGCTAAGGGAAGGTGAAAGCCCTTTCTCCAGACCTCTGGTGGGCCATTACAGAGCAGAAGGCAAGGTGGGTGTCTAGAGGGAAGTTCCATAAATGACAGATGGGATTTTTAGGGAGACAGATTTCACTTCAATATTGCGTGCAAGGGGGTGTAGCAAGATATAGAACTCTGCAAAGATGGGAATTCAGATACTGAGCAGACAAAAAAGAATGATAGAGGATTTGCTGTCCTGCTGTAAACCACTATATAACTTTGACAAATTAAAGAAAACAGCTATGGACAGGTACTGGACAGTGTTCTAACACAGGGCTGTGATCCTTGAGAGTGTCAGGGGGCACACAATGTGAGCCCCACATCTACCCAAACTTTCTTCCTGGGGACACTTTCCAGGCCACTGTGCAGGGAGGTGGAGGCCAAGCAGTCTCACTGGACAGAAGAGGTAGACATCAGAATTCAAGACTTAGGCAGAGATTTGGGGATCTAGGACAGAAAATGAGGAGCCACAGAGAGGGAGTCCCACAAGTCTTAGACCTTTGGCTGACCCTGTACTGCACAAGTACAGGGCAAGACTTGAGGGCAGTTGCTGGGAGGTGAGAGCTGAGCAGAGATTTGGGGCTCACACCGTCCTGATGAGATTTTAGAGTTCAGGCCCAACCAGAATGAACTGCCCCAGGCCCCCTGGGGTTCTTTCTCCAAGCTCAGTGACACTAGCATCAGCCAAGTGATTGCAGAGGTCTGAGTTTGAGCTCCAAGGACCCCTCCTGTATGCATCTAAGTTTTAGTCATTCCAACCATTTCCATTGTTCTCCTAGCCCTAATGGTGGTAGCTGCTTCACAGTTGCTACCTCCAAGTTGCCTAATTAATAATAATTCTTCTTCTTCCTTCTTTCTTCTTTTTTTTTTTTTTTTTTTTTTTTTTTTTTTTTTTTTTTTTTTGAGACAGGGTCTGGCTCTGTCATCCAGGCTGGAATGCAGCAGCATGATCTTCGCTTATTGCAACTTCTGCCTCCTGTGCTCAAACTATCCTCCTGCCTCAGCCTCCTCAGTAGCTGGGACTACAGGCATGTGCCACTATGCCTGGCTAATTTTTGGGTTTTTTTGTAGAGACAAGATTCTGCCATGTTGTCGAGCCTGGTCTTGAACTCCTGAACTCAAGTAATCTGCCCACCTCAGCCTCCCAAAGTGCTCAGATTACAGGCATGAGCCACTGTGCCCAGCCAATAATTCTTTTTTTAAAAATTATTATTTTTTGAGACAGAGTCTTGCTCTGTCACCCGGGCTGGAGTACAGTGGTGCTATCTTGGCTCACTGCAACCTCTGCCTCCTGGATTCAAGCAATTCTCCTGCCTCAGCCTCTCGAGTAGCTGGGACTATAGGTGTGTGCCATCATGCCCTGCTGATTTTTGTATTTTTAGTAGAGACAGAGTTTTGCCATGTTGGCTAGGCTGGTCTCGAACTCCTGACCTCAGGTGATCCACCACCCTCGACCTCCCAAAGTGCTGGGATTACAGGCATGGGCTGCCATGCCTGGCCCAATAATTCTTTATATTACATACCATTTGTAGGCTTGGCACAGTGGCTCACGCCTGTAATCCCTGCACCTTGGGAGGCCAAGCTGGAAGGATTGTGCCAGGAGTTCAACAGACTGGGCAACACAGTGAGACCTCTTTTCTACTAGCAAAAACTTATAAAGTTTGCTGGGCATGGTGGTACATGCCTCCAGCTACTCAGGAGGCTGAGGTGGGTGGATCACTTGAGCCTTGGAGTTCAAGACTGCACTGAGCTGTGATCAGGCCACTGTACTCCAGCCTGGGAAACAGAGCTGTTGCTTGCCTGAAAAAGATAAAAAAGGGAAATGAATTCTATTTGTCATCTGACTAGGCCTGAGTGATCCAGCTAATAGAACCAGGAGTGGTCCCAGGAAATAACTGTCAAAGATGGGTCATAATCAGAGAACTAGAAAGCTTAACTACAAATATGCTTCAAAAATAATACAAATTATTTATTTAAATGATAAATGAGAATACGTTTCTTGCAACTATAGGGTCAATATTGCTGAAAATGACACAAAAAATGTAATTGTGTGTGTTGCATGATTATAAGTTGAATTCACAGGCTTGCCAGTCTCTTATGTGAAAGTTAGGGAATGAGAACCTGAGACTTGGAATGGGGAAATCGGGGTGGACTCAGATGAAGCTGAGAATCCTGAACCCTTGAGTCATTCTGAGCTTCCTTTGCCAATGGAAGCAGCTTGCCTGTCATGTCTGAGAAGACTCTCTTTCCCTTGCTTAAGGACTCTGTGTTAAGATCACCCAAGGCAGTTGCCTTGCAAGGGATACCTTTTCTCCTCTGGCTTGTGGCCACTAGACTCTCAACTGACATCAGAAGTCTAGGCAGTTGAGTAGGGCACATACAAGATTTGCCCTGGGAAGATTTAGCTTCTATACCAAAAAAAAAAAAAAAAAAAAAAAAAAAGAGGCAAGATTTTGCTACATGACATTGTAGAAACCTGGAGAATATATGCATGAATAGATTCTTAGGGTATTAGACCAAGGAAGGCAGAATAGAATTTAGCATCAAGTCAAATTTACTGATACAAGTGCACTGATCAGAGATTCTGGATTCAATGCGTTAATTTGTGCAGGGGGAAAAGGCTCTACAGTTTACTTAGCTGCTTGAGTGGAACGGGGATTCAAAGGTGACCTGTATTTAAAGATACTGAGATGCCAGAACATCCTTGGTGTGTTGTAGGGGATGGGATAAAAAGGCTTAGGGAGATGTTGGAATCGATTTGTTATAGACAACTCTCACACTCACCTACCCAACCAACCACTACATTCTCCAGGGGGGCCCAGAGGACATTCCCTTCACTATGACATTGGGAAATTCATTAATGAGGGGACCACTACTGTCCTGGAAGACTTGGTGGTGGCTCTCCTCTTTTGGCCACATGTGAAGATAAGAGATGCTACCACTGAGCTGGGCTCCTTAATCCACTGGGAATCATGGGATCCCAGAATAGCAGAGGCCAAGTGGTAGCATCCAACTGCCAAGGGCAGAGCAGGGCACATACATTGTAATCGGCAGTAAGATGGTGAGCATCACTGTGTTTTGACTCACAGGAATCTTGGCATTGGCTAGTTGTCACAGTGTCCCTAGGACTGAAAGAGATGGGCATCCTACTAAAATGCTGTGTGCTCCATGTAACAGGGAAAACTCCACACCTGGTGTCCAGAGCCTGTTTTGAATCACCACAGTGGAGAGCCAGAATTTCTTGTCCCATTTTCAGACCTAGTATTAACCCAGAGCCTCTTCTTTGAAAGGATGGCGGGGTCCCCTTAAAGAAGGACTCTTTACAAATGTATCCTATAAACCATCCTGTAAGCCCCTCCCCAGAGGGACCTCTGACCATTTACGAGAGTGACCCACCATAGCCCACAGTTAAAGTCGGGGCATACAGCGCTCAGGGCCCAAGTTCAGATCACAGAGCACACATCCTGTGGTTACTTCCCCACTTCCTAAATAGAATAGTTGCACTTGGCAACCAGCAAAATGGCAACATCAGCTCTGTGACACAAAGTGGAAGCCCCTGGAACTTCCTTTCTGACCAGGAGGGTAAAATATCTGCTGCCAGTTTCCTCACAAATAATTGACAAAGAGTTCATCTTGCCAACGGGAGAATTCACTTTCTTAGAAGGCAGCACAGCCTAGTCTCATAGGAGGAAAGCACTTGCCCCCTTTTACATGCCTTTGGCCCTTTTCCTTTCAAAATAATAATGTGCCATTATTGTGCTAAGAGCATTTGACTGCTTTCTGATCCAGATCAACAAAAGAATTACACAGCAAGTCCTTATTTAACACCGTGGATAGGTTCTTGGAAACTGACTTTAAGTGAGACAACGTATAACAAAACCAATTTTATGTAGGCTAATTAATACAGGCAAGAGGTTGAGTTCCTATGGCATATTTCTGGTTATAAAAACATTACCACACTTCTAAATAAAAACCCCAAAGACTTCTAATCATAAACATTAAAATGAATGTGAACATTTAAGAAAGGTTAATAAGAACAAGGTAATTATTTACTCAGGGTAGAACGGCTGAACCGTATCTGAGCAACTCAGTGCCCAAGGCAGGAACAGACCATGACCAACGCAGGGCGCACTCACGCACACCCACAGTCACTCACACGGGGACCGTGCAGACACGCCAGTTCCCCTCACCGGTGCACATCTTCAGGCATCCCACACAGACATCAGGATAATGTGCAAACTTCACACAGACAGTGGTGCTGGCTGGAGGTGGTTTCCTTTTTTCTCATCAATGTTGTAAAAAAAATCACATTGAATGTGACAGCTTTATTCAAGGATCTGCTATAGCTTTCCCCCCCACTTATTCTCAAATTTCTCCCGTATTGGGGAGGGGTACAAGTCTCAGTTCATCTTTCCATGTCACATCCCTAATCTGTAGATTCGCTGATGCATTGACTCATTTGTTCTTCATCCAGCAAGCTCTCAGAAGGCTCACTCTACACCTAGCCTGTGTTGGACACTGGGGAGTAGCTGAGGAAGCCATGCTCTGTGTGCTCAAGAAGGTGGCCCAGGTAGGGTGGTTAGGGAAGCAATTGCAGTGCAATGAATGTTACTATTGAAGAGTATTCAGGGAAAAAGAGAGTCAAGGAGAGCTCCTGGACAAAGCACTTCCTAAATTAAATCTCAGAGAGCCCATAGGTGTTGGCCTGGAAGGATGATAGAGAGGCGGAATCCACATGGAGGGAACAGTGTATGGGAAGGCGTGAGGACCAGAGAGAGAACAGCACAGTAAAGAGCAGGAGCAAGCTCAGCACAGCTGCAGTGCTGTGGGGTGTGGAGACATTGGAGGGGAAGCCTGAGAGGTCAGTAAGAGCCAGACCACCAGTCTTTCCCAGCCAGCTGAGAAGCTTGGAAATAGTGCAACCTAGGCTTGGCCACGGTAGAGCAGGCCTGTATTGCTTTCTGACAGATGGACACTTCACAGGTGGAGGGGAAGGGGACAGCACATACCCACCAGGGGCCAGAGGAAGAGCCTTTTGGAGAGTCCTTCTGGTTCTCCTTTCCTCTGTCTCACAGGTGGGAATGCAGTGGTGCAATCATAGCTCACTGGAGCCTTGAACTTCAAGACTCAAGCAATCCTCCCACCTTGGCCTCCCAAAGTGTTGGGATTACAGGTGTGAGCCACTGCACCTGGCCCTTCCTGGGGCTTCTATCCAAATGTAAGGTTTGTGCTGGGACCACCCGTAGGAAATTGCCACCTTGTGGGTAATGCGGGAATTACAGACCTAGAAATGACAATGTTCCTTATTTCTCAATTCAATATGTATTTCCTAATAATTACAAGCTGCAGTGCTGGAATAAGGAGCCATCTATCGGGTGGAGAGAACAGAAATGCATACAGAAGTCACTGAATGTTCAGAGGTATGCCTGAAGCAATAGGTTGGTGAGGGAGGACATTGAAAGCTTCAGAGATGACACCTGCACTGAGTTGGGTAAAAAGTGGTCTTTAGGGGCCATATTCACTTTCCATCCTGCAGCACGGGATAGGAAAGGACTCACACAAGGTCACACAGCTCTTCAGGGCAGGGCCGGGGCCAGCACCCAAGTTTCTGGGTATCTCAGCCCCGAGCTCTTTCTTATATATGGTTGGCCTTCAGTTTAAATGGATCCCACTCCTGGTGCTCTAGAAATGGCTTTTGCAGAATCTGATCTTCTGCTCCTGACTATTCCCAGGCCCTGTCATGGTAATTGGTCACAGCCAGCTTTCTGATGCAGTAATCTCTTCCTTTGTGATCTGCATTCTGTCTATGTGAAACTGCAAAATACTAAAACTCTCCCTAGGGTGAATACTGTGCTGCAGCCAGGATCTTGTCCTCCCTGGGAAGAAGAAACAAGGTGTGTCCCAAGAGCATTTATCCTCAGAGACTAGCATAGTCCTTGATATGTAGGTACTTTGTAAATATTTGTGATATGAATGAATGAGTGAAGACAGGAGAGGTGGGTAGGCCTGAGAGGTTAGTCCCAGCTCTCCTGTGGGCTTATCCAGAGTTGAGTCTTCTCTAGAATGGTCTGGAAAGATTAGTTGGGGACAGATTACAAAGGTCATTGAATGCCCAGCTAAAAAGATTGGCTTTCTTCTACTAGCAGAGGGGAAGCAAACCTGTTAGAGAACAGGGAAGGAGCAGGATCAGAATATAAGTTGGTTTCATTCCTTGTCAAAGAGAGAAAAATAGTCCCAAGTCAAAACTCATATCTGTCCCAGAAAGCCATTGATATTACAAAAATATTGGAGACAGGTTTCAATCAATTTAGAAAGTTTATTTTGCCAGGATTAAGGACACACCTGTGACACAGCCTTAGGAGGTACTGACATGTGCCCAAGGTGGTCGGGGCACAGCTTGCTTTTATACACTTTAGGGAGAGATGAGACGTCAATCAATACGTGTAAGAAGTACATTGGTTCTGTCTGGTGTGGTGGGACAACCCGAAGTGGGGGCTTCTAGGTCGTAGGTAGATAAGAGACAAATGATTGCATTCTTTTGAGTCTCTGATTAACCTTTCCCTAAATACACAGTTTATGTGTGAGAGGAAGGTAGAGGAATAGTCACTCATCCCATAGTCTGGCTCAGTGAATCTGCACTTTTACATAAACAATAGGGCAGAGGAAGCAATCAGATGTGCATTTGTCTCGGGTGAACAAAGGGATAACTTTGAGTTCTGTCTGTCCTTTGTATAGCATGTGTGAAGATAAGCCATCAATTTACATACCAAGGTGAAATTCGACAGAACTGTTTAGGGTAAAGACCTTGAGGCCCATGAAGAATTTCCTTGTGGGTAAATTATGAGAAAGGTATGTAGCTCTTTTTTTTTTTTTTAATTGAAACTTTGTAGCTATCTTATTTAGAAATAAAATGGGAAGTAGGTTTGCCTGACTTAGTTCCCAGCTTGACTTTCCCCTTTAGCTTAGTGAGGGTCCAAGATTGATTTTCCATTCACAACTTAATGAAGAAATTGCACTAGGTCTTCTAGATATCTGAGTTCTTTTGTTTCTAATTTCTACTTCTGGTTTGGTTTCTATTTCTAGTTTCTAGTTTCTATTGCTAGTTCTTAATTTAATAATTAAGCCATGTCTCTAGAGAATAACTAGAAGCTGGCCTGTAATAAGCTTACAACACTCAGGAAACAAGCACAACCTTTGTGATACACTGTTGAATTTCCTTCTGTGACATCACCCAGGCTGTGAACCCTACTACATATAGGGCCCCAGTACAGTAACTCTTCCTAACCTGGGTCTGGTGTAGTCCTCACTCTCTGCCAACTGCAGCACCATTGCATAACTCCTGGAAAAAAGTCTGTAGTGGAGTGCTATAGGGCTCTGTTCTATTCAATGTTTTTATTGGTAACCCAGATGAACTCAGAGAGAGTATTCAAATACCCCCAAAGAAATTAATATACATTGGATAGGAAAAACAATATTCAAAAAGGCTTGTGTAGCTTAGCATGGTGAAGAGAAATCAAATGTTGAAATGTTCTGGAGATACATGTCAAGTTCTCTGTTTGAGTTCAATGCAAAAATAAGAAAGCCCAAGAGAAGCGAAATTAAATCTATCATGCTGGTTTCAAAAGGGTCCAAGTCTGGAGCATGGCAGCCCCTCAGAAGTGAGTCTTTACTACTATAAACCAAATATTCCAGAATTTTGCATTTTAAAACCAATGTCCAGAATTTAAGCATTTTAAAACCAATGTCTTAGCTTTTTTTCCCCCACTTTAAGGTGGCTGCCTTTCCAATGTCCCCAGAACGGTTGGTGACAATTCAATAATGATTCTTCCTTAATGGTATGAAGAGAGGAATTGTAAAATTGTGAGGAAACTTGCCATGATCATCCAAGAATTTAAAATATCCATTTGAAGTCTGGGAAATGGAGCCAGGAAGCACATTGCGGATGGGCACTCCTGGAAGTGATAGCATCTCTGCGTACCTAGAAGGAGAAGAGCTTTGCAATTATTTTCTATGAACCATCTGACAGGGATGTATCAAGAACTGCTTCTTTCAGTGAAGGAGACAGCCTGGTTTCAGAGGAAATACATTTACAGTGTTTCTTTGCTTTTAGACATCCAGCAAAAGAGGTATGTTGTACTCAATCTTTGTATTTCTCTTTCTCTTTTGTTTTTCTTTCATCATTTTCATTTTGAGAATAAGTATGTATGGAGCCTCCCCTGTATCCCAGACATCATGCTGAATCAGATCTAGCTGTGGCTTCCGAGCCACTCTGGCCTAGAAGGGGGCTGTGACTTTGTGACTGTGTGCCCAATACCTGGCACATAGTCGGCTCCCAATGATAGCTAATGTTCACTGAGTGCTTACTGTCTGTCAGGCACCCTGCTAAGTATTCTATGTCTACTAGCTCATTTCAGCCCCACTGTCCATAAGGTTGGTATAGCTTGTCTTAGATAAAACTGAGGCTCAGAGAGGTGAACAATGAAACTTGCCTGAGGTTACACAGCTGAGAAATGATGGAGTTGGCCCTCAAGTCCACACTTGGAACCACTGCACCTATTTCCCCATAAGTGTGTGTTAAATGAACAAATAAACATATGACATAAAAGGATGTAGGTCAAGCCCAGACAGAAGATTGCATCATGGCAATGAGAAGATACTTCATGGCAGATTCTGCTTGAGGCAGGACTTAATGAACAAGAGCGATGCCGATCAGTAGAGGTGGGAGGAGCCGCTCCAGGCAGGAGTGAAGAGGTCAGGGTTGGCAAACACAAATGGCCTGAGTTTGTCAGTTATGGTGTCTGTTCACTGTCTCCATGACTCTCTCCCACTCCACCATGGCTGATTCGATCTGGGGTGTTATGGACCAAACCGTGTCTGCCTCCCAAATTCCTGTGTTGAAGCCCTAACTCCCAGTACCTTAGAATGTAACTGTATTTGGAGATAGGACATTTATAGAGGTAATTACATCAAAATGAAGCTTTATCCTCAAAATAAAGGATGGACCATGTGGTGCTTGCAAGTCCTCTACATTCTGTGCTGTGTCTGCTATGGTAACACCAGCTGCTAGAACAAATAAGCCCCACTCTTCACCAGCTTATTGCAATAGAACTTTGCTTCTTGCTCATGCACTAGTCTGTGAGAGGACAGCCTGTGTAGAAGACAGTTTTGTCTGCATGGTGATTCATGTACCCAGATGCCTTCCATCCTGTGATTCTATATCCTTTAGAGCCTTAGAGTCCAACCAACAGATGGGGAAGGAGAAGGTGGGAAAGACACGCTTGTTCCTTGGCCATCTTGGCATAGAAGTGACACACATCACTTCGGCTTACACTCCACGGGTGAGACCTAGTCCATGTCTGTCCCTAGATGCCAGGGTGGCTGGGGAGTATGGCCTGGGATGAAAATATCCTTACTTTATGGAAAGGGAGCAGGAACACCTGGTGGACAGCTAGCGGGTCCACCATGTGGTTGGAATTCAGTTCTGAACTTGTCTCCAGCCTCTTCTCCCCACAAATGGGCTGCCTTGTTTCCAGGAGAATCTAGGAGCCAGTGTTCCTAGTGTATTGCCTTAAGGCAGAGTCCTAGTTTATTGCCTGTAATAATTTTTACACCTGACCAAAGGGGCCATGGCTGCTCGGCAAAGCTCCGACAGCTCAGGGGGATGGTGCCCACAGCAGGAGCTTGAAAGGGCCAGCAAGAGCCCAGGAGAGAGGAAATAGGAGTGTAAGTCCTACATCTGCAGCATGAGAAGGGGAGCTGAATAGTCAGCAGTGTTCTGGAATGAGGAAGCAGGCTGCCTGCTTGCTTTCATTTCTTAGGTAAATATTTGCTAGAAGTTTGCCTTTTCTCTGAGTTTTTCGGTGCTGTGACGAGAACTGGGCAGAACATCAGCTCATCAGAAGCAGTGACATCCAAGAGCCCTGAGAAACCCGAAGAACAATTGAGAGAAGCCTCCTTTGCCAACGCGTTGCCCACCAGGGCTGCACGTGGTACCCCCACTCCAAGATGCTTTCCAAAAACACCAGGTAAGCTTTAAGAGGCAGATCTGAGACAAGTCGTGCTGGATAGCTGCATGTTCCTAGCAACTGCCTTCTGTGATGCTGGTGATTAATGAAAACCGGGAGAAAGGCATGTTTTAGCTAATTCATAGATAAGCTGGCATGGAGGAAATAACATAGATAGGTTACTTGGTCAGTGAATAGATTTCCTTTCATCTTCAGTTCAGAGACAGAGTGGAGTGGACAGAGCCCAGATGTGTTGTTAGGGGGCCTGGGTTCAAATCCTGGAGTTTCCTCATCTCTGAATCAGGTGTGATACCCCCTGCCTTACCTAAACCACAGCTTTGTGAAGATCATATGAGAACAAGAATGTGAAAGGATTCGAGATCCATAAAGTCCTGCCCCGATGGCAGGAATTAAGAATTCTTATTCTAACCTTCAAATGTTTTAGATCCAAGAACTGAAAGCCTACTCCAAAATATAACAAAAAATCCAACCATCACCTTCTGGCGTCACAGTATCTATTTAGAACTGTGGAGGATCAAAGAGGGAAATGAGCCATGAAAACACCAACAAGAATAAGAGTCACTTGGGAAAGGAGATACCCAGAATCCCACCCACAGGAAGAGGGAGGGAGCCTGAGCGCAGTGAATGGAAAAGACCTGAGGCCGGAAACAGACCAGAGGGACGGCTTGTAGGACTGGTGGACAGGGAGCACAGGAGGCAGCCAGAGGTGGGCAAAGACTGAAACTGGAAGGTCTGAGAGCATTATTCCTTTTCCGCCTCTCTCCAGCTGGCCCCTTGGGCTGGGAGAAGGGAAAGGCTAAGAGGACAATTTTTAGGAAGATCCCTCTGGTCACAGGATGGAAAATGGGTAGGAGATAGGAGCCTGGGCAGGAGGCTACTGAGATAGTCCAGACAAAGGGGGCAGTGGCCGAGACGAAGGTGGTGGCTTTCGGGGTGGAGAGATGTGTCTGGATTTGGCAGGGATTGGAGAGGAAGGAGTAGAGGATGACTTTGGGTCCCTGACTTGGATGAATGGGTCTGGGGTAGTGCCATTCCTGAGATGAGGATGCCAGGGGAGGAGCAGAAAGTTGGGGTGTTCAGATGGGACATGTTGGACTGGGGTGCCCATGGGACATCCAGAGACAGATAACCAGGAGGCTGACAATTGGCCCTGTGGTCTGGCATTAGAGGGAAAGTCCAGGATGGACTCAGAGAATGTGGCCTACCCTTTGGTGCCAGCTATGCCTCTTGGGCCCTTGACGTTCCTTTGAAGTCAGCACCATGCCCCTGAGAGCTTCTCCCCATCTCTCTCAGGGACCCCTCTCCATCACGGTCCTCTTCCTGGGTATGGCTCAGCTGGTCAGGGCCCTTCTCACAGGGCAGGACCCAGCCTGAGCATGTAGTTCTGATTGGTCTACCAGTGAGGGGTGGGGAAGGGGTGTCGCTGTCCCCACTAAGGACCCTAGAAACCTTTATCAATGTTTTAATGTCATTGTAGTGCCTGAATATGTTTCCTCTTTGGAAAATATAAGAAGGGTTCAAACTCCAGCTCTGCCAGCATCTAGCTAAATGACTTTGGGCTTTTAGTTAACCTCTAAAGCCTCAGTTTTCTCATCCATGAAGCGGGAATACTAGTACGTGTTACACAGGTTGTGAAGGGTTAAGTGAGACAATAACTATAAGAACCTTATCCAAATGCCCAGCACACAACTCACATTCAACACACAATGGCTATTATTATTGTTACTTTTATTAAGTGAAAAGAAATGAAAATGAATATGACTTTATTAGACAGTTAAGAAAGGAAGGAGGTAGAGAAGAAAAGTTTTTGTCTTCTTCAACAACCAAGTTTTTTGGTGGTAGCATTCTCTGAACTTTTCAGACATGCATGAAAACACCCCCATGCACATTTTCTAAAGCAGGGCACCAGCCAGAGCTGACCATTCCTAGACATACAGCAAGGTCAAAATGAATGAAGAAGTCAAAGCAAAGACAAAGAGAACAGAGATTTGAACATACAGAGAAGAAAGAGAGAGGCTCCGGGATAAAGTGAAATAAAAACAGGGTGTTTATGTGTGGGCTTGATTGCAGAACTTTTCCCTGATTCTCAGAAGGTCATAGAAAGTGGCAGACACAGAGACAAGCCAACACAGAGAGAGAGAAAGGCAGGGAGCTGCATGTGATGCTCTGAGGGGCTGTCAGAGGCAGGCCTGCAGGGGAAAAGCAGAAACTGGGAAACAACCAGAAAGACAGTCAGCAGGCTTATGTGGGTTTATGGTAGTCATGGACTTCCTCTTATTTTATTTTAAAAATTTAAGCTTTTTATTATGGAAATATACAAACCCATACAAAAGAAAAGAGAATAGTATCATGAACCGCCAGCTTCAACAATTGTCAACACATGGCCAATCTTGTTGCATTGATACTCCCCCATCCCCTCCTCCTCTCCTAGGCAGCCTATTATTTCATCATGAATTTCATTTTGTGTTTTTGTTTGAGACAGAGTCTCACTCTGTCACCCAGGCTGGAGTACAGTGGTGCAATCACAGCTCACTGCAGCCTTGGTCTCCCTGGTCCAGGTGAGCCCTCCACCTCAGCCTCCTGAGTAGCTGGAACCATAGACATGCACCTCTAAGCCCAGCTAAGCTTTTTATTTTTTGTAGAGATGGGGGGTCTCCCTATGTTTCTCTGGTTGGTCTCAAACTCCTGGGCTCAAGCGATCCTCCTCCATCAGCCTCCCAAAGTGCTGGGATTATAGGCTTGAGCCACCATGCCCTGCCTGGATTTCATTTTTGAAAAGAATTCTGCTTTCTCCGTGGAATTCTTAAAGTGGTGTACAAGTGATCTGGTACAGAAGTTTGTTCTCAAACCTCCACAAGCCCCTGCCATTCTCTTGTTTTGATTCTGAGAGAGCCCAGACTGCCCTGGCCATAGGAGCTGAAAATTACATTGAAATCAGAACTTAGCAGTCAGAGAGTTCTTTTATGATCATCCAGATTGTTAGCATTCAATGCCTGGCTCCCCAACTTGCTAGCTGTGTAAGTTGGACAATATTCTGGATCTTTCAGTGCCTCAGTTTCCTCATCTGTGAAATGGAGTGATAATGTACCTTTCCCATAGGGCTGTTGTGAGGATGAAACAAGGTGGTAAACATACTAAATGTTTAAAACAAAGCTTGGCACATAGTAGACCCTTGAGGGATGTTAGCTTTCCATTCACTCGTTTAGGAAACATGAGTGAATGCCAACTGGTGCCAGAGGTATGGGCAGGAGCTGGGCACAGGGAGCTGAATGAGAAGGGCCTCTGCCCTCGAAGAGCTCCCCATTCACTGGGGGACACAGACCTATGAAAAGTTAGCTCCAAACAGTGGACTGGTGGCTGTGACACTGGGTCGTGCCCCAAGCAGTCCATCCTATCCCCTCAATTCAGAAGTGAGCAAACAGAGACCTAGGGGTCCCCTGAGCCTAAGGAGCCACAGTGGTTAGCAGCAGAGCTGGGATGAGCTCAAAGTGGATTTCCCTGACTGGGCCTCTTCACATGAAGGCTTCAAAGGAGGTCGGTGGCCCAGGAGGGCACCTGGCCCATGCTGGGCAAAGGTGCTGGGCTTTGGGTCAGTCTTCCTGCAGTAGGGAAGGGTAAGATTGGTCATGGGGCCAGGCGTGGGCAGCCATTCTGGTTACTGGTTAACCAGGTGGGGACTGCAATGCACTGCATGGTCAGGGGCCCAAAGGTAGTGGAGTCCTTGGCACTTTCCGCCCTAGCAGAAGGCCAGGGATGCCAGCCTGGCTGAGCACAACCATGCATAGCACTGGACTAGGGCTGGGGGATGGAAGGCAGAGCCTGTGGGGAATGGGAGAGGTTGCCACTGCTTACCAGATGCTCCGGGGACAGAGAAGCAGACGGGGTCCAGGCTCCGAGGAGGTAGAAACGCAACCAGTGACAGTCCCCTTTCAGTTCTGTGAAAGGAAAAACACCTTTCTTTTGTCAGAGTTGTCCAAAAGTGGGGAAAAGACTGAGAATAAGTACAAGTGATCTGATACAGAAGTTTGTTCTCAAACCTCCACAAGCCCCTGCCATTCTCTTGTCTTGATTCTGAGTAGTTGAATAAAACTACTCTTTGGGCACGAGTCCAGGCACTTGATTCTCATTGTATCTCATCCACACAGAGCCCTGGAAGGGGGACACTGGATCCATTTTCAGGACGAGAAGAGTAAGACCCAAAGAAGGGCATGGCTCGCCCACAGTCACACAGCTGGCGTATGGTGGAGCTGGGACTCACTCTCATGGTCTTCCTGGCTCCAAAGCCCACACTTTTCCACTGAGCCTGGCTGACTCAGCAAGATGGCAGGGTTGGCCTGGGAGGTACAGGGTTCCTACCCTTGAAAGTGCCCAAATGGAGCTTCAGGGCTGCCCTGTGGGGAGGGAGAGTGGCAGAGAGTACAGAGGCATTCACACTTCCCATGGGTGGATGCTAGTCTGTGATTCCACTACTTGGAGTGGATGAGGGACCAGGAGACAGCTCAGTCCAATGCAGGCCAAGTACACACAGTGCAGAGTGTATGTCTCCCTGGCACCCGCCCTTCCTGCATTCTTTCCTTCTTTCCTTCACTCACTTATTCATTCAGCAAGCACGCACTTGGATTTATTATGTACCTTGCCTGAAGTCTAGAAGCTCAGCGTAGGGGTTGGGTAAGGGACTGTTGGAATTCACAGTTGAATAAAACGTGTTTCTAGCTTTTGAAAAGTTCATAACTGGAAAGTGAGAGATGAGACGTGAAAAATAGCATGAAGAAGATTTGAGGAGTGCTAGAGAGGACCCTCAGCCAAGTTCAGTGGGGCTGGGGGAGGAGAAGTGGGAGGGAGGAGGGAATGACTTTGGGTCAGGGAGGAGCGAGGAGGAGGGCCCAGAGAGGCAATAAGATCTGAGCTAAAGTTTCCACATGACCTCGTTTGCTGTTTACACATCTGAGCAGGTCGCAGTGTTTAGGATCCTGCAGTGTGAAGACACATATTTGCAGAATGCATCAGAGGCCTTCATGGACAGATGGCCCCCTAGCAATCATCTGATAGTCAAGTTTGTGTTTTCTTTTTCCAAACACTTGGTTGCAACCCATTAGTGGGCTGTAAAATCAATTCAGTGTTTATGACCAGCGTTGTACAAAATGGAATGGGACAGAGTACAAATTACTTGAACCAAATTAGGACTACCAAAGGGCACTGAGCATAGTAAGGGTATTGTTTTGTGAAAATTCGTTAAACATGCATGCGCAGAAGTTTGTTAAACACGCATGTGTGCACACACACATCTCAACTGGGTCATAGTTGTAACTATGAGTAGTGTGTTATATATGTAACACATACAACTGTGACTTGTAGTTAAAAAATTTTGTCTGGTCCAATGTCCTCATTTTACAAAGTAGAGAAAAAGGATTTGTGCAATGCAGAGCGTAGGGAGAAGAGCATAGGGTGGGGCACTGGCTTTCTCCTGAGTTCTTTTATTTAACCTTGTTGTCTTTCCTCTAAAGCATAGTTAATATTGACCTTGGTCCTAGAAACTCTGACTTCTTCATTATTTTAGGAAATGCCAGAGCCAAGGTCACTTGTGCCCAGTGGTATACTGGGAAATGTATCATAACTGGATCTTGAAAAAGTATGCATATGTATATATAAGCTTATTATAAATTATACTGATATAATACATTTTACATAATTGACAAATAAAAAATATACAATATCTTTATTGCAAATTCCATTCAGCCAATTAATTCTCATAGAATGCTTTCCTTAATTTCTGCTGAATTCATCTGTAGCCAAGCTATGATTGCAGTTGATGAGTGAACATAGTTTCAACATGATTATTGGTTGATATTTTTATTTACATTAATGAGTAAGACAAATGGGAAAGAACAAAGACTAGATGTAAGTCAGGACTTGTTTGCTGATTGTCAGGAGTTACTTTGCTGAGTGGGGTAAACGTTTTTGAATTCTGGAAGAATATTTTCTCAATTATTTCTGCTATGCACTCTGTAATAGCTACAAACATATGTTTTTAAATCTGCAGTATTAACATTTTCTCTGTCACTTTACAGGCAATCTACAAAACAATAAATCAAGCCCTGATTTGTAGTGTTTGCCTATTGCCATGATATAAACATTCCCATCGTGGCTGATGTCAAGCGAGGTGATGTCACTGAATATGGAGTTGGAAAGTGATGCACAACAGCACATCATAACAGTGTTTACATTATACAGATGTAATAAGAGCATATCCCAAGAGCATAGATGATAGTAAAAGGTAGCAAAACAATTGGAAAGTGATGAGTTTTGTTGTTTAGAGACAGGGTCTCACTGTGTTGCCCAGGCTGGTGTCAAACTCCTGGGCTCAAGAAGTCGTCCTGCCTCAGCCTCCTGAGTATCTGGGACTATCAGTGCCCACCACTGTGCCCAGCTTGAAGAGATGAGTTTTGAGTTTTTTTAATCTTTGTTTATAATATAACTTATTTGCTTATAGGTTTATATAACTTAATTTTTAAAAACAATGGTGGTGCTTCACAACTGGCTTGCAGAATTCCTTACAGTATGACAATTGGTTCTTCACATTTGGCACAAGCCAGCCTCAGCACCTCTACATCTACCTCAGACCTCCAAGGCAGGATTCTGGGGAATGAACAAGGGGATTCATGGGATTCACGAAAGTAGGGCAGGGCTGGTGCAGAATCAGACATCCCAAAGTACACATGGCTGCATTGCGGAAGGCATCACATGGATGCACACTCACATGCACTCTGCACACACCCCTTCCTCCTTCCCTAACCCACTCTGCACTGAGAAGTGGGAACCATTTCTTCTGTGCCCACAAGGTGGTCAGCGCTCTGCTCAATGAGCACAATCGGGTACCTCAAAAGTCCTGGGCAACTGATGCTTCTGATCTCTGCTCCTCTCTGGGCCTCAGTTCCCTGGGAGAGAGTCCCATGGAATTAATCACCATTCCCTGAGCCACTTGCCAGGCACTTGACTGGTCTCTGAGGACAGAGGTGAGTTGGCCACAGCCTGGAAAACCAGGAAACTCTGGAGCTCCAAGAAACCACCTGAGTGAGCCAAGGACTGGGGCAGAGGACGGGGAGGTGAAGGGGAGCCTGACTCCCACACTTGCTTCCTCTTGGGTAAATCATCACACCTCACCTGGCTTCAGTTCCTCATTTTAAAAAAGGGCTGATACAACTTACCTCATAAGATTCTAGTAAAGGTTGAGTTAGGTAATATAAAATAGCAGAGTGCCTGGGACATAGGGACACAATAAAGTGACATCAATCAATGAAAGCTACTATCATAGGTTTAACTTCCTACTACAGAGTGATCATGTTAGGACCAAAAAAAGCAGAAGGATGTGGGAGACCCCCCCAACAGATGATCAGTGGCACATGTTGGAGAATGGAGGGAGGAATAGAGATAACTGTGTTCTAGAAGCAGCACGTAGGTGTATGTCACTCTTCAGATTGGCCCTCATTTTATTTATCATTTAAAATAAAAATTTAATTGACACATTGTAATTCTACATATTTATGGAACACAATTTGATGTTTTGGTTTATGCATATGCTGTACAATGATCAAATCTGGATAGTTAGTATACCTATTGTCTTATACATTTATGATTTATTTATGTCGAGAACATTAAAAACCTCTGCTTCAGCTATTTTGTAGTATACAATACCTTACTGCTAACTATAGTTACCCTACTGTGCAATAGAACACCAGAATTTATTAATCTTATTTAATTATCACTTTGTAACCATTCACCAACTTCTCCCCATTCTTCCTTCTCCCATTCCCTCCTGGTTTCTAGTAACTACTGTTCTACTTCTGTATCACCTTTTTAAAAGATTCTGCTTGTGAGTAAGATCATTTGGTATTTGTCTTTCTGTGTCTGGCTCATTTCACTTAACATAATGTCCTCTGGGCTCATGCATGTTGCTGCAAATGATAGGATTTCATTCTTTTTCGTGGCTAAATAGTATTCCACTGTGTATGTACCACAATTTCTTTATCCATTCATTTGTTGTTGAACACATGGGTTGATTCTGTACCTTGGCTATTGTGAATAGTGCTGTGGTAAACATGGGAGTGCAAATACCTTTTTGATATACTGATTTCATTTTCTTTGGATAAATACCCATACTGGGGATTGCTGGATTTATATGGTAGGTCTAGTTTCAATTTTTTTGAGGAACTTCTATACTATTTTCCATAATGGCTGTACTAATTTACATCCCCACCAAAAGTGTGTTCTAATTTACATTTTCTTTGGATAAATACTCATACTGGGGATTGCTGGATTATATGGTAGTTCTAGTTTCAACTTTTTTGAGGAACTTCTATACTGTTTTCCATAATGGCTGTACTAATTTACATCCCCACCAAAAGTAAATGTTCCCTTTTCTTCACATCCTCACCACCACTTGTTTTGCTTTGTCTTTTTGAATAGCCATTCTAACCGTAGTGAGGTAGTATCTCATTGTGGTTTTGATTTGCGTTTCCCTAATGATTAGTGATGTTGAAATTTTTCATGTTGGCCATTTGCATGTCTTCTTTTGAGAAATGCC
Organism: Macaca nemestrina; assembly: GCF_043159975.1. Lineage (NCBI taxonomy): Eukaryota > Metazoa > Chordata > Mammalia > Primates > Cercopithecidae > Macaca > Macaca nemestrina. Next base: position 67,838,304 of record NC_092138.1, read on the forward strand.
TATTAAGGTCTTTAGCCCATTTTTTAGTTGGGTTAAATAACTAGTTGTGCTGTTGAGTTGTTTAAGTTGCTTATATATTCTGGATATTAACTCCTTGTTAGATAGTTTGCAAATCTTTTATCCCATTCTGTAGGTTGTCTTGTCACTCTGTCAGTCATTTCCTTCACTGCACAAAACCTTTTTAGTTTGGTGTAATCCCGTTTCTCGTTTTTGCTTTTGTTGCCTGTGCTTTTGAGGGTTTATTTTAAAAATCCTTGCCCAGCCTGATTTCATCAAGCATTTCCCTGATGTTCTAGTAGTTTCATAGTTTGAGGTTTTACATTTAAGTCTTTAATCCATTTTGATTTGATTTTTGTATGTGGTGAGAGGTAGTGGGGGTGTCTATTCTCATTTTTCTGCATGTGGATATCCAATGTTTCCAGCCCCGTTTATTGAAGAGAGTGTCCTTTCCCCAATGTGTGTTCATGGCACTTTTGTGAAAAATCAGTTACTTGTAGATTCATTAATTAATTTCTGGGCTGTCTGTTCTGTGCCATTGTTCTACGTGCCTGTTTTTATGCCAACACCATGCTGTTTTGGTTACTACAGCCTTGTATTAGTAGTATATTTTAAAGTCAAATTGTGTGATGCCTCCAGATTTATTCAGGATTGCTTTGGCTATTTGGAGATTTTTGTGATTCCATATACATATTAAAATTGTTTTTTACATTTCTGTGAAGAATATTATTGGTGTTTTGATAGGGATTGCATTAAATCTGTAGATTGCTTTGGGTATTTTATGGCTATTTTAACAACATTAATTATTTCAATTTATGAACATAGAACATCTTTCTATTTATTTGTGTCCTCTTTAATTTCTTTTATCAATATTTTAGTTTCCAGTGTAGAGATCTTTCACCTCACTGGTGAAGTTTATTCCTAGGGTTTTTTTTGTTTTGTTTTTTCTCTCTCTTTCTTTCTTTTTTCCTTCCTTCCTTCCCTCCTTCCTTCCTTTCTTCCTTCTTTCCTTCCTTCCTTCTTCCTTCCTTTCTTCCCTTCCTCCCTCCCTCCCTCCCTTCCTCCCTTCCTTCCTTCCTTTCTTTCTTGTATAGCAATGATATTTATTTTTACATTTTGATTTTGCCTCCTGACACTTTATTGAATTCATTTCTTAGTTCTAATATAGTTTTTTGTCAAGTCTTTAAGATTTTCTAGGTATAAGATTATGTCATCTGCAGATAGGAACAATTTGACTTCCTCCTTTCTAATATGAATGCCTTTTATTTTTTTTCTTGCTTAATTATTCTGGTCAGGACTTCCAGTACTATGTTGAATAGAAGTGGTGAAAGTGGGCATCCTTGTCTTATTCCTGATCTTAGAGAAAAATCTTTCGACTTTCCCCCATTCAGTATTATGTTAGCTGTGGGCTTGTCATACATGGCCTTTATTGGATTGAGGTACATATATTCTATGCCTAATTTGTTGAGAGTTTTTATTTTGAAGGGATATTGAATTTTGTCAAATGCTTTTTCAGCATTTAATGAAGTGATCATGTGGTTTTTGTCTTTCTTTCTGTTAATGTGGCATATCACATGTATTGAAATGCATTTGTTGAACCATCTTTGCATCCCTGGGATGACTCTCACTTGATCATAGTGAATGATATTTTTAATGTGCTGTTGAATTTGGTTTGTCAGTACCTTGTTGAGAATTTTTACATCTATGTTTATCAGAGATATTGGCCTGTAGTTTTGTTTTATTATGTGCCCTCATCTGGTTTTGGAATCAGCGTAATGCTGGCCTTGTAAAATGCATTTGGAACTATTCCCCTCTCCTCAGTTCTCTGGAATAGTTTGAGAAGAATTGATATTAGCTTTTCTTTAAATGTCTGATAGAATTTAGCAGTAGAGCCATTGGGTCAAGGGCTTTTTGTGATGAAAGACTTTTTATTACTGATTCAATTTTCTCACTTGTTTCTCCTCTATTCAGGTTTTGTATTTCTTCATAATTTAACCTTGGGGTGTTGTATGTGTCTAGGCATTTATCCTTTTCTTTTATGTTTTCAAATTTGTTTACATATAGTTGTTATTCATGAGTCTCTTATGATCCTTTGTATTTCTGTGGTGTTAGTTGTAATGTATCCTTTTTCATCTCTGACTTTGTTTGCATCTTCTCCCTTTATTGTTAGTCTAGCTAAAGATTTGTTGATCTTGTTTATCTTTTCAGAAAAAAGAACTCTTTTTTGCTAATTTTTTAAAAATTGCTTTTTTTTTGGCCTGGTGTGGTGGCTGATGCCTGTAATCCCATCACGTTGGGAAGCTGAGGCAGGTGGATCACCTGAGGTCAGGAGTTGGAGACCAGCCTGGGCAACATGGTGAAACCCCGTCTCTACTAAAAATACAAAAATTAGCTGGGCATAGTGGTGGAAGCCTGTAATTCCACCTACTGAGGAGGTTGAGGCATGAGGATCGCTTGAACCTGGGAGGCAGAGGTTGCAGTGAGCTGAGATCACACCACTGCACTCCAGTCTGGGTGACAGAGCAAAACTCCATCACAAAAAGAAATAAACAATAAATGAAATAAAAATTGCTTTTCTTGGCCTTGTTTCATTTATTTCTGCCCTCAACTTTATTACTTTCTTATTTCTACCAATTTGGGGTTTGGTTTGTTCCTGTTTTTCTAGTTCCTTGAGGTGTGTCATTAGGTTATTAGAAATCTTTCTTCTTTTTTAATGTAGATGTTTATGGCTATACACTTCCCCCTTATAACTGCTTTTGCTGTGTACCATTGGTTTTGGTACAATGTGTTTCCACTCTTATTTTTCCTCAATAAATTTTAAAATTCCCTCTTTAATTTATTCATTGACCTAGTGGTTATTTGGAAGCATGTTTTAAAATTTCCATACATTTCTACTTCTGTTGCAGTGTTCCTTCTGTTATTGATTTCTAGTTTTTATATCATTGTGGTCAATAAGAAAATTCTTGAAATAATTTCAATCATCTTGCATTTGTTAAGACCTATTCTGTGACCTAATACATACATGATCTATCCTGGAGAATGTTCCATGTTCCAGAGAAGAATGTGTATTCTGCAGTGCTGGGTGGAATGTTCTGTACATGTCTGTTAAGTCCATTTAGTCTATGTGCAGTTTAAGTCTGATGTTTCATGTTTCTTGTTTTTTGTTTGATTGTTGTTTTTTATTGTTTCTTTGTTTTATAGAGGCAGGGTCTTTCTCTTGTCCAGGCTGGAGTGCAGTGATGTGATCATAGGTCACTCCTGGGCACAGGTGATTCTCCTGCCTCAGGCTTCTGAGTAGCTGAAACTACAGGCATGTGCCACCGAGATCAGCTAATTTTTAAAATTTTTTATAGAGAAGAGGTCTTGCTATGTTGCCCAGGCTAATCTTGAACTCCTGGCCTCAAGTGATCCTCCTGCCTTGGACTGCCAAAGCATTGGGATTATAGGCATAAGCCACCATGCCTGGCCTAAGTCCAATGTTTCTTTCTTGAAATTCTGTCTAGATGATCTGTCCATTGTTGAAAGGGGGATGGTGAAGTACCCTACTGTTATTGTATTACAATCTATCTCTCCTTTTAGATCTAATAAGATTCATTTATATTATATTAGGGTGCTTCATGATATATTATTCATAATATTATATATTCATTATATATTAGGGTGCTTCAGTGTTGAGTGTATATATATTTACAGTTGTTAATCCACTTGTTGAATTGATTCCTTTGTCATTAATGACCTCCCTTGTTGCTTTTTATAGTTTTTAACTTAAAGTCTATTTTATCTGATAAAATGTCTATCTCTTTTATCCTTTATCAGGAGTATGCGTACTCTTGCTCACTTTTGGTGTCTGTTTGCATGAAATATCTTTTTCCATTCCTTTACTTTCAGTCTATGCTTGTCTACCAGTGAGGCTCATCTCTTATAGGCAGCATATAGTTGAGTGTTGTTTTTAAATCCATTCAAGAGCTTACTTTAAATTGGATAATTTAATCCATTTATATTCACAGTTATTATTGATAAGTAGGATGTACTCCTGCCATTTGATTGTTTGTTGGCTGTTTTGTAGATGCTTTTTTCCTTTCTTCCTCTCTTACTGTTTACCTTTGGTTCAGTGGTTTTCTGTGGTATTAAGCTTTGTTTACTTTCTTTTTCTTGTTTGTGTGTCTGTTTTAATTTTCTTTTTTTTTTTTCGTAGTTATTGTGAGGCTAACGCAGAGTCTTGTAGTTATAATAGACAACTTTAAGCTGATAATAATTTAACTTTGGTTGCATAAAAATACTCCATACTATTTTTTTCCTTCCACAATTTATATTTTCATTGCCTTAATTTGCATCTTTATTGCATGTTCCTTAGCCACTAATTGTAGCTCTTATTGACCATTTGACTTTTACTTTTCATACTAAAGAAATGAAAGATTTACATAGCACCATTATAACAACTGGGGTAGTATCAGTTTGATTATAAATATACCTCTACTGGTTATTGATTTTTAGCTTCCAGTTGCAGCACTCCTTTAAGCATTTCTTGTAAGGCTGGTCTAGTGGTAATAAATTCCCCCAGTTTTTGCTTATCTGGGAAGGTCTTTATTTCTCTTTCATTTCTGAAGGATGATAGTTTTGCTAAATATAGTGTTCTTGGTTAACAGGGGTTTTGTTTTGTTTTGTTTTGTTTTTCAGCACTTCGACTATTTCATCCCATTCTTTCCTCACCTGCAGGGTTTCTGCTGAGAAATATGCAGTCTAATGGAGATTCCCTTATATGTGACGTGATGCTTTTGTCTTACAGCTTTTAGAATTATTTCTTTGTCTTTGATTTTTGGCCATTTGATTATAATGTGCCTCAGAGAAGATCTTTTCGGGTTGAATCTAATTGGGGATCTTTGTGCTTCCTGGATCTAAATGTTCATGTCTCTCCCAAAACTTGTAAACGTTTCAGCTATTATTTTGTCAAATAGATTTTCTGTGCCTTTGTTTATCTCTTATCCCTCTGACATTTCTATAGTACAGATATTTGTTTGCTTAATGATTTCCCTTAAGTCTCATAGACTTTCTTCATTCCTTTTATTCAGGTTCAGAAATGTATATACTTTTTACTTACAAATATTCATCTGACCAAAATTCAGTATAACCTTTATTGAACACTTAACAATTGTTTTGTATTTAAAATAACGTTTCATTCAAACTTTTTATAGTTCAGTAAGGTTTTTATACAGCAAGCAATGCTTAAAACCTGCAAAATCTGTAGAAAAGAGATTTTCACACAAAATAAGAAAATAAAATATATACACACATATACATGGCCCATGTACATGTGCGTGCACGCGCGCGCACACACACACACACACACCTGTGTGTTCACACAGACATATTCATTCTCACTCACAAAGTGAATATGTCTGCAGCATAGGCAAAAGACTGTAGGTCCAAAGGAAAATGATTGATTGTTCTTATAAAGAGTCCATGTAGCTAAGAAAAAACTAAAACAAAACACAGTAATCTTCTGAGGAAATTACTACTTCAAAAAATTGTTCTCAAGGTGAATTTGAGATCTAAGCCTACTAAATTACTTTTGCACAACAGCTCCCTGTAGTCCAAGGCAACTTGTGCAAATAGAAGGAATCAAATGAAAGTAGTTTCTGTACTTTCTTAAACAAGGATGTAGGATGCTCACAGGTGCCTAGGGGCACTCTCATCATGCTAGGTACTGCTGCAGGGCCATTTTTGCCTTGTCACAAAGGTCTGAATCTGGTGGCCGACTCAGTTTGTGTAGAATATCTATGATGCCCATGTCTCATAATTTATCCTGGCATTCTTGTGAACCTTCCTCTTCATTCCATAAGAGGTTTGATATACAAAACATCACTGGAAGCTGCAGTTTGACATGTGAATGGTCCATGTAATATTTGATTTTCTGAAGGATATCATCATTGGTCATAATAGATTATTTTGCTGTTGTCTCATGTTCTATGTTGGCTAAGATGCACAATATCTACTCTTTGATCTTAAAGTTAGGTTCCCCTTCTAAAATAAGGATGACAGCTTGCATAATTTGCTTTCCATGAGTACTCATTATTTTATTATATGAGGCCAGGTCAAGAGGAGATTTCTAAGAAGTCCCAATGTCTTCATCAGCACATTAAAATCTGAATCTGATAATAACCAGAATAGCTGTTCAGTACTCAAGCTTTGTAACATGTCTGCTTTTATTTTTTGTTCAGCCTGAAATGCCATATTCATTAAAGCCCAAATTCTGCTCACTCACAAAGCAGGATTTTCACTCTTGGTTAATCCACAAAGTAGCTTTACAACTTCTGATTTTAAAATTGACTCTTTCCTTGGAGATAATTCAAGAAGATTACATACCATGGAAGATGCTACTACTAGGATTTCATCTGGTACGTTTTGTAAAACCTTCATTAAAGGTTTTTACAGAACGTGATCCTAGAAACTGTTTTGAAGCTGCTGCATAGATCTCGATAAATGGTGCATACATCTGACAGCAGGTAACTGCACCTTGACACTAGACTCAGACAAGCCAGTCACAGTTCAGTCCATCATATTTTCAGTCTCAAGACTTTTCTTCTGAATGTCTTCATCATTTGCTCCATGAGAGTTGTAGAGATTGAATGCAGCCTGGCAGAGTTCATGAGCATGTTTTAAATCATGATCAAGCCTTTTAATATCAGTGATGGCACTCAACGAGTTGGGATACTTGAAATAGTCAGCAAACATGGCAATGAGGTGATCAGTTATGCTAGCGATTCTCTGTACCTCAATATCTGGTTCAATCAGATAGGCAAGTGTCTCAGCTCCTTTAACTCTCTCCTCTAGTAGTCTCTTCTTACTGCACATTTAAACCAAATAAGGCAATGTCCTTAATACAGTTGTTATCTGTCTGAATTGCTCCAGCTCTACACGTTAAACATTTTGCTGAAGTAAACTGTATCTCAATATGCTTATCCCTCTGTAACATCTTCACAAAAATCTGTGATAACAATTCTCCATCAACCAAAACATTTACCAGGGTAAAACTGAGAAACATTTCAGTGCTTGCATTTGAACTTTGTAGAAGAGTGAGCTTAGTAGGTGAGCAATATTCTTAACTGCACCATGGCTAAATAAAATTGTTTGATGATGTGGCCCTTTACAGCAGTGTGAGATGATCCGACAGAGGTACTCCTGAATATAGTGGAACCTGCTAAGCAGTGCCTTGAGGTGCAGTATCACTGTGGCATCTGTAAACAGTAGCTCCTTTGGAGTGACAGGACTGGAGAATTCCAGTAACTTTCATTCATGGTCCAAAAGGAAGCTCATGCAGATTGGGGTCTCCAACAGGCACACCATCTTGAGCCTTCCCGCTTGGCTGCTCTCATTCTTTTTTATTCTCATTTTCTTTTATTTTTATTCTCATTTTCTTTTCTGACTAGATTATTTCAAAAGATCTGTCTTAAAGTTTCAGAATTCTTTTTCCTCCTTTCTCTTGTTATCCTCCTTTTTTTCCTCTTCCTCCTTCTCCTGTGGTCCGTTGCCAGCCCCATTCTGCTTCCACTTCTTGTACTGTGGGTATTGAGCACATCCTGAGTGCTCCTACGGTCTGTGGCCATGTTGGTTGATGCCTTTACTCTGATCTAGTCCCAGTTGCTCTCTATCTTTCAGGGTCTTCTGGTAATTTCCATGTCCCTGATAGAGCCCCTTCTTGCTTTCTAGTATGGTTATGCATTTTCTCTCTCTTTCTTTCTCTCTCTCTCCTTCCTCCCTCCCTCCCTCCCTCCTTTTTCTTTCTTTCTTTCTTTCTTTCTTTCTTTCTTTCTTTCTTTCTTTCTTTCTTTCTTTGTTCCTTTCTTTCCTTCTTTCTTTCTCCCTTCTTTCCTTCTCTATTTCTTTCCTGTCATTTTGAGGGTTTTGTATGGGGTGGGGAGACTGGAATATATGCTCTGTTTACCTCCCTAAAAGCAGAAATCTGACTTTTACAGTTCTGTCACATACCTGACAGTTTGGGTCTCACCCACCCCCTCCCCACAACTTATCAGATATTTCAGATTCATGGTTAGACATAACTGTGGAGCACTGGCGTTTTAAAGACTTACTGGGGAATATGCCATGCTTGTGGAATCCCCAGAGGAGTCCTCTTCTCTGAGACGTCTGAGGGAACAGTAGGTGCTGGCTAGGGAAAGAAGGTCAGCAGTTGGCTGGTGGATGCTGTAGGAGCTGGGAAAAGCATGAGCAAAAATGTGGACATATATGATAGAGTGTGCTGTGGTGGCTTTGTGGAGATCAGAGCAGAAAGAACAAAGTGTGGTGGGAGTCCCAGAAAGAGGCATCTCTTTGAAGAGAAGCCATAACACTACTGCCATGTGTTTTAGACATGAGACAATGACAGTCCTGTCCCACAGATAATGGGGGCTGGAGAGAACAGAGTCTGCAGTCTGTAGTCCAGTAGTCTCTCTCCTGGCCCAACAGCCCAGCAGTGGCTCAGGTGTGAGCTGATGTTTCTTGACCTTGACCAATGCTAATTTCTTGTGAAGGATGCTTTAGTCTCAGGGCCCCTCACTCACACAGCACCCTTCCAAGGCTCTGGGAGAGTGGGAAGAACCCTGATTAGGTGTTTACATGGTCATATGTCTCCCTTAAAATATGAAAAAGTAAGACATTTTATAGTATTACTTTAAAAGCATGCCAAAGTTTTATAAGCTTTGAGCCCCACAGAACTGAATTCTGCCCCTAAATGAAGGACTTAGTTCCAGTTAGCAGAGAAGTTGGTTAATAATCAAGCTGGAGAAAAAAATACGAAAGATTATTCCACTTAGGGAAGACACACTACAGGTGAGCAGCCTTGGCTCTGAGAAAGTGAAGTTTAAAAAGATCAGATGGTCTTAGCGGATGGTCTTAGGCCAAACTTCTTGACAGTGATGTTCAAGGCTAAAGGATGAATGACAACAGCAATGACTGATGATATGTATGTGATGTTTTTGGCCATTTTGCAGGACCGGGCAGTTAAATGGCACCTGTACCAGCTCGGTGGACATGGAGCTCTTCCTTCATTACTCCCTCATCCCATCAGTAAGTAAAGGCAGGGGAAGAATGAGGAGGACAGGAAAGGGCAGCTAGGCTGCTGCCAAACACAGACTCCCAAAGAGACCTGAATAGGTCAGAGGAGAGAGATCAGCTGAGTTTCCTTCTAAAATTTCTTATACTGTGTACCAAAAATATGGCAGAAGAAGGCTTTGCGGGCCCAAGAATCAGGCCTCTGGACTTTTAGGAGAGTCAAACAGGCTTTTCCAATGAAGTAATGATGGCTCTGAGGTCAGTTGGAAGATACAGTTAAGGATATCGCAGACAGAAGGGGAGAGCACATGTAGAGGCTCTGGGGATGGAGGGAGAAGGCAGAGTGGGAAGAGCTGAGAAGTTCAGCCATGGCTGGGGTGAAGAATTGAGGCAGAGAGGTCTGGGGAGGTGGGTGGGGCAGGCCAGGCAGAGCACTATGGGGCTCTGTGTTAAGTTTTGCCTTCATTCTAAGTACAGTAGGAAATAATGGAAGTGTTTCCAGCATGAAGGTGGCATGATCAGATTTATGTTTTTAAATGATCTCTCTGGTTGCAATGTGGAGATCGAGTTGGAGGTGGGGAAGAGATGAGGCAGGAAGACCAATTGGGAGACTTGCGGGGATCCAGGTGAGACGTGATTTTATCACATCCTAGATGATGATGTCAACTCCAGAAGTTCAGGAGGTGAAAACAATAGGAATTGTAATGGGCTTGATAGGAAGGTTAGGGAGAGGGGGAGGTTGAGGATGACTTAGGTTTCTAACTTGCGCAACTGAAAGGATGATGTTAGCTGCCATTTACTCATTAAGGAACATTAGAAGAGATCCAGGTTTGAGGCAGATATAAGACATACTTGGCCAGGCACAGCGGCTCATGCCTGTAATCCCAGCACTTTGGGAGGCCGAGGCAGGCAGATCACTTGTGTCTAGGAGTTTGAGAACAGGATGGGCAACATGGCAAAACCTCATCTCTACAAAAATTAGCTGTGGGTGATGGCACGTGCCTGTGGTCCCAGCTGCTTAGGAGGCTGAGGTGGGAGGATCAGCTGAGCCTGGGAGTTTGAGGCTGCAGTCAGCCGTGATTGTGCTACTGCACTCCAGCCTGGGTGACAAAGTGAGACCCTGTCTCAAAAAAAAAGACGCATACTGAAGCTCTTGATAAAAGCTTTGAGAAGCTTTCAATACATTAAAAAGAAATATCAACTGTGTAGTTGGTTAAATAGTTTTGGAGCTCATGGACAAAGTCGGTGCTGGAGATTCAAATTTAAGTCTTCTGGGTATTTATTGTCATTAAAACAAGGACATGAGGCTAGGCACAATGGCTCACCCTGTAATCCCAGTGCTTTGGGAGGCCACGGTGGGAGGATCACTTGAGGTCAGGACTTTGAGACCGGCCTGGGCGACATAAATGAGATCACCAGAGAAGATCAGGTAAGATGAGTAGCCCTTGGACTGAGCTATAAGGAACTCTGGAGCGAGGGCTGGGGTAAAGAGTGATCCAGCAGAGGATGCTGAGAAATAGTGGGGAAAAATCAAGAAAGCATGGCTGGTGAAGGCCTAGGGAAAAGAGTACTCAAAGAGGAGGGAATGATCAACACTGTAGAATGCTGCTGAGAGTTCAAGCTAGATTTGGACTTCAAGTATACATGGGACCAAGCCACAAAACGATCATCAATGACTTTGGCCATAGCTGTTTCAGCAGAGTGATGAGGGTAGAAGCCAGGGTCGGGGTTGAGGAGCCAGTGAGAGGTAAGGGAATGGAGATACAAGTGTAGACAATTCTCAAGAAGTTTCTGATAAAGGCAGGAGACAGAAAGAGCATCACGTTTGTGAGAACATGACTGAATCCACAGAAAAGGAGCAAAGAAGGCTTTGCAACCTGGTAGTTATTACTGCCTTTTGACAGATGAGGAAACTGAGGTACAGGAAAGTTAAATCTCCCTCTCAACTAGGATGTGAGAGAGACCAGATTTGAACCTACATCTGTTCAGGGCAACAAAAAGGAAAACTCAGTACAGAACATTCTGGTAGCTCAAGGATACATGCAGTCAGCCCACTGGCTCTGGAGTTTGAGGTGTCACTAATGTTCTATGCACTCTGCTAACCCACACATTTGTTTTCAGGGAGGGCTCAGAGGCCATGCTGAGGATGAACATGCCCACTAACTCTCATCTTCTCTTCTTACAGCTCTTCATCATTTTGATCTTGTCCTTCCTCCAAAGACGAGAGCATCGTAGACAGAGAGATGATACCTCTTACCTGCTGGGGAACCGCTTTGGCATTATCATGTGAGTTCAGTCAACCCCTACAGCTTAGGGTACCCTGTGGTTGGAGCCAATGCCAATTATGAAGTCAGATAGCTACCAGGACCTCTCCTCCACCTCTATCCCACTGTGCACAGCCCTGCCTCTCCATGCCCCAACCCAACCAAAGCTCTCGGAGTTCAGAATTAGTTTCCAAGCCGTTGCAGCTATCAGCACCCAGGGCTGCTCAAAGATGCTTAAATCGTCTCACAGAGACTCAGCCTACTATGGAAAAGACCTTCCCACACTTGAGACTATGGCTACCTCAGGAGGCAGGAGGGAGAGAGCTCCCTGTGACTGGAGACAGCAAAGCTTCTTGTTAGGATGGCACCGTGGGTCATGCGCCAGGAGAGCTTTCAGAGCTTTTCTAGCTCTGCCATTTTGAGTCTCTGCAGCTCATATCACATTCTTCCTTGAGTTCTGATTGTTCGTGTCTCTGTTTCATCACTTCTTGTCATCATCTTCATCATCATGCAGTTAACATTTATTGCACACCATCTGTGACCCAAGCACTGAACCATTTGCTTTGCCTACATTATTCTAACAAATCTTCTTGCCAATCTAGCATGGTAGAAGTTGTTATCCTCATGCAAGGAATGAGAAAACTCAAGCTCAGAGAGGTTAAGTGACCTACCCACGGCCACACAGCTAACAAGTGACAAGAGCTTTAGCCCAGATCAGCCTTATATTCTTTTGAATCCCTCCAGTGTTATAACTTGAGTAGGCTCAAGCTGTGGACATGCTGAGGTCTCAGCCAAGGGCTCTGGAGAAGAGCGAGAAAGCACAGATGTCAGAACTGAGGCAAGGGGTGACCTGAGCTGCAGGTGAAAGATTCATTCTGGATACCACCCATTGGGGCAGTCCACACTTTCCAAGCTGCCAGGTCTGAGACCCATGGGTTGAGGCATAGAAAGAGACTGAATTGGTGGATAAAGACCTTCAGTTCTGCCCTAGGCATTTAACATGTAGGGCCTGGCACAGGACTTTATAAAAAGTAGGAGGTCCATAGCAGTTACATTCAACTGCTTTGAATTACATTGATAATGACACAATTGACTTGCTCCCTGGCTGCTTTCCCATCTAAACCCCTGCTTGTCTGATAATTTTGGCCCACTATCTTCTCTGAGCAATAACCCCTCACATGTGTGTGACACTCTGCAGATGATAAAGCAGTTCGTCATTTGCTGTCCACAATGACTGTGATAGGGGCAGGGTAGGGTATTCTATCTCGGTTTTAAAGATGAGGAAACTGAGTCTCACATAGCTCTTAAGTACTATAGCTGGGATCTTGATTACAATTTGATTCAATTAAACAAAATGCACATCCACAAACCTGCACTAAGCGCCTACTCTTTCCAAGGTCCAGTGCTAGGTCCCCACCCCAAAGGGGTTTATAGTTTACTAAACAAGTGGAGAGCCACAGTTACAGGGAAGCAGAAATTCTAAGTCAGAGAGGAAATAATATGACAGACATAGACCCTGTCTCAAAAGGGTCTGGTGTGGTGGCGCCTACCTGTAGTCCCAGGTACTTGGGAGGCTAAGGTGGGAGGATCGCTTGAGCTCAGGAGGTTGAGGCTGCAGTGAGCCAAAATTACACGATTATACTCTAGCCTGGGTAACAGAGGTATGCTGAACAGGGACATGAACTTAATGCTGAGGGGACACAGATGGGGTAGCCTCACTGGCGGTGGGTGAACAGGGAGGTTTCCTGGAAGGTGTGCTCCTTCTGCTGAGCCTTAAAGGTGAGGGTGAGTGAGTGAGCCAATGGGACTCCCTGCCTGCAGTGCCTGGCTCTCCCTTCCCTCCTGAGTTTTCATTAACGCCCATTTAAATGGCCCTTTTCATTCAAAGAGACCTTTTTCTTCCCCCAAATGCAACTGTTTCCTCTGACCTTTACAAAGCTGTCTTGGTTAGAAGAAACAGATATTCACTCAAGCTTGTTTACATTAAAGGAAGAGAAAGGATTTTTTAATTTTTTATTTATTTATTTGTTTTTTTTTGAGACGGGGTCTAGCTCTGTCAGCCAGCTTGGAGTCTAATGACATAATTTTGGCTCACTGCAGCCTCAACCTCTTGGGCCCAGGCCATCCTCCCAGCTTAGCCTCCCAAGTACCTGGGACTACAGGTGGGCACCACAACACCTGGCTAATTTTTGTGTTTTGTAGAAACAGGATTTCTTGTTGTTTCATGTTGCCCAGTCTGGTCTCAAGCTTCTGGGTTCAAGCAATTCGCCTATCTTGGCCTCCCAAAGTGCTGGGATTGCAGATGTGAGCCACTGTACCTGGTGACAAAGGATTTCTTTTTTTCTTTTTCTTTTCTTTTTTTTTTTTTTTTTTACAAAGTTAGAGGTCTCACATAAACCAATAGAACAGGCCTCATGGGAACTGGATCTCTTGAGATGGGAATCTGTGGGAGACTGATTTTTCTCTCTCTCTTTCTGCCCCTCTGTGTCACTGGTGCCTCCTCAGCATCATTCTGCCATTTTCCCCTCTGACTTAGAATCTCTGCTTCCTTGTAACCTTGGCTATCCCCTGGCATTGGCTGTGATCCCAGCTTTTTATGACTTTCCAGACAAGTACTTTAACAGCTAACTTGTTCATGTCCTTAGGGTCACAGATTCAAAATATAAGATCAGACATCTGATCAGTCCATCCAAAGACAGGCCCACAGTCTAGTCAACTGTGGCTGGGAAGGCATGATTATGTAGGGGAGGCAAAATTATCTCTCTTAATATTTTCAGCTGGGCCTGATAATTAAATTGACATAAGACAATAGGAGAAAAGTATACACATTTATTTAATGTAAGTTTTATGTGACACAGGAGCACTTATGGTGAAGTGAAGACCCAAACATACAGTTAGAGTTGAATACGTACACATGGAATTAGACAAAGGATAGTTAAGTTGTGAAAAAGTAACTAAGTTGTGCGGGGAGACTAGAAGACACGAGTTATTTAAATAAAGTCTGTACCAAATTCTCTTGGCCTCAACTTCCTGTCCCTGATGATAAGAATGTTATTTTCTTTCTGTATAGGGAGAGCATTTTTTGCATAGAAATTTCATCTTCTGTTCTTAAGAAATAGCATGAGGGTCAAAGTGATCTTCTTGTACCTGCTGTTTTTTAAACGTCTTTAACTCAAAATAGCTGATATGCCAGAGTGACATATTTTAGGGTGCCTATTATTTACTTCTTCAAGCACAGACATAGCAAACAATACCTAGACCCTTATCGGGGATATTAGAAGGAAGAATTCTCATAGAATGTGGCTGTATGAGGGCAGGCTTCCCCAAATCTCTCAGACATACATCTTGATTTGGTCCTTGAGTCATTCTGTCTGTGTCTCTTATAGATGAAACTCATCCCATTTTGCTTTCAAGGCTTCTGGTGTCCTTGCTTGTATCTCCTGCTTGTCTTGGAGCTCCTCCAGAGGAAGAGTTTTGTCCTCCTTACTTCAGTACCCTGAACTCATGCTTACCCCTAGGCCTGGCACAGTGGGCCCCATGAAATGTCAGTTGCAATGAGCAGCTGACTATTCAATAATCCCTCCTCAGGGTGGGATCGCTACTTTGGCAATGATCTGTGGGAATGTCTCAGAGCCACCTTCTGACCTCACAAACTGTTTCTGTTGTTTGCAGGCCTCTGGACTTCGTGGGCACTTTCAGTAACCGATGGTCCTATGGAATCGCCTTTGGGGCCACAGCTAATAAGGTCATGTTTTTGTTCTCAGAAGGCTACCAGCCCCTGCAGATCCCGCAGTGGGCCCAAGGTACTAGGGCTGCCTCACACCTGCTGGAAACTACATCATGGAAATTCTTGCTCTCAGAGACCACATGGCCCACGCTCTCTGGGATTAGGGGATAAACTCTGTGAATGGTCATGTTCTTGCCAGCCTGTTACTTGCCCAAGGTCAACACCTAGCCCACAAATCTTCGAAGCTTCTTTGTGGGGCTTTCCCCCAGTTACATTCAGAGGTCCTTTAGATATGATGTATCAAGTCTTAGGAAGTATGTTCTTCCTCACCTACCTGTCAAAAGCTCTCCTGTGTCATAACCATGGCTGCCTTCTTGATATTGATGAGCCCTATTCCTCCTCAAATAACAATGCTTATGTTTTTGGCCATTAGTCTGAGGTGTCATCTTTCCCCATGCCTCATGCTCCCTCTGAAAGAGTGTAACTCTAAGCTACAAGTTCACTTTTCCTTTATACAATCATTCTCAAACCTCTCTGTCCAGTACAGTTTCCTCTCATGGGCTCCAAGCCTATATGATCAAATGCCTACTAACAGGTCATTAGTCTTTAAGAAAATGCAAATGAAAACCAAAATAATATGTCATTACACACCTCTTAGAAGTACACAGTTTGAGAAGTTTTGGCAAATGTTTACATCAATGAAACCATCACCACAATCAGGATAAGGAATCCCAGAGATTTTCTCATTCCCCTTTGTAATCTCCCCTTTCGTCCCCTCTTATGTCACTGCCCTCATTTACAAGCAACCACTAATCTACTTAGTTTGCATTTTCCAGAATTTTGTATAAATGGAATCATACAGAATGTACTTTTCTTTGGTCTGGCTTCTTTCAGTCAGCATAGCTATTTTGAGATTCATACACATGTAACATGTGTTAGTAGTTTATCCTTTTTTCTTGCTGAGTAGTATTCCACTGTATAAATTGACTACAGTTTGTTTATCCATTCACTTCTTGAGTAATATCTGATTTATTTCCACTTTTGGCCATTGCAAATAAAACTGCTGTGAACGTTTGTGTACAAGTCTTTTCATGCACCCATGCTTCAATTTTCCTTGAGTAAATATCTATGAGTAGAATGTTTGGATTACACAGGCCATATAGTAGATCATACTTTTAAAGGCTGAATTACGTAGATCATATAGTAGATCATACTTTTAAAGAAACTGTCAAACTGCTTTCCAAAGTGATTGTACCACTTTAGATTATCCCCATCAGTATGAGAGTTCCAGTTTCTCCAACACTGGTACAGTCTAAATTAAATTTTAGTTTCTAAATTAAAAAAATTTAATTTTTTAAATTTTAAATTTTCTAAGGAGTGTATAGTGGTTTCTTATTGTGGTTTTAATTTGCATTTTTATAGCAACTAATGCTGTTGAGCATATTTTTATGTGCTTGTTTGCTATTTCTATACCTCCTTTGATGAAGCTTCTATTCAAATCATTTGCTATTTTCAAAAATTGGGTTTTTTGCTTTCTTTTTAGTGAGTTTTGAGAGTTTTAAAAATATATTTTGGGTATGAGACCATTATCATACACATATATGAATTGCAAATATTTTCTCCCAATCTGTGGCTCGAATTTTCTTCCTCCTAACAAACTCCTTTGAGGAGCTGACATTACTTTTGATGAAATCCAATTGACTCATTTTTTTTTCTTTTGTGGCTCATGCTTATGGTGTCATATAAGAAATATTTTTCCTAACATAAGATCATGTAGATATTCTCCTATATTTTTTCCAGAGTTTTATAGCCTCAAATTTTGCTTTGAGGTCTGTAATACATTTTGAGCTAATTTTTTTTTTTTTTTGCATATAGTGTATAGGAGGAGGTGTGGATTGAAGTTTTTATTTTTTGCATTTGGATTGCCAAATAAAAAGTATTCTAGCACTATTTGCTACAAAAGTCTGTCCTTGGTCCACTGATATGCCTTTGCACCTTTGTTGAAAAGCAATTGGTCACATATGTATGGGTCTATTCTCAGACTCTCTATTTTCTCCTATTGATCTATTTGTCTATCTTTGCACCAATACCATACTGTCTTCATTATTATAGATTTATAATAAGTCTTGAAATCAGGTGGTATTAGTTCTTCAGATACATTTTTATTTCAAAGTTGTTTTTGCTATTCTAGATTCTTTGCATTTCTACATGAATTTTAGAATAAATTTGTCAATTTATACAAATAATGCTGAAATTGGGATTACATCATTTGCACATCTTTAGATCCATTTTGGGAAAACTTATTTTAACAATCATGAGTCTTCTGACCCATAAACACAATATATATCGCCTTTTATTTAGAGTTCATTACTTTCTCTCAGCAATGTTTTGTAGTTTTCAGTGAATAGATCTTTCACATCTTCTGTCAGATTTATATCTGTTTTACATTTTTTATTGTTCATTGCTAATATATAGAAATTGATTTTTGTATGTTGATCTTATATTCTACAACCTTGCTAAACCTACTTAGTAGTTCCAGTAGCTTTTTTTCTGTAGATTGTATAGTATTTTGTACATACTACATCATATTATCTGTGAGTAAAAGCAGTAGTTTTATTCATTCTTTTCCAATATAGAGGTCTTTTATTTTATTGTTATTGTTTTTCTTAATTGCAGAGGGTGAAATTTCCAATACAATGCTCAGTACAAGTGATCCGACCAAGCATCCTTCTCTTGTTCCTCATATTAGTGAGAAAGCTTGTTTTCTAAAAAACACCGATTTTGAACAATTATATTACTATGTGTCTAATTTTCTTGATGTTTCTCATGATTGGGGTTTGTTGATCTATGCATTTTGATTTTCCTCAAATTTAGAAAAATTTTGGGCATGGTGAGGCGGCTCCTGGCTATAATCCCAGCACTTTGGGAGGCTGAGGCAGGAGGATTCTTGAGCCCAGAGTTTTGGGACCAGCCTGGGCAACATAGTGAGATCTCATCTCTAGAATAATAAAAATAAAATTAGCTGGGCATGGTGGCACATGCCTGTATTCCCCGCTACTTGGAAAGCTGAGGCAGGAGGAGCACCTGAGCCTGGATTGTCAAAGCTGCAGTGAGCCATGATTGTGCCACTGCATTCCAGCCTGGGCTACAGAGCAAGACCCTGTAGGAAGGAAGGAAGGCCAGTCTGAGTGACCTTCCTTCTGTAATCCCAGCACTTTGGGAGGCTGAGGTGGGTGGATCACTTGAGGTTAGGAGTTCAAGACCAGCGTGGCCAACATGGTGAAATGCTGTCTCTACTAAAAATACAAAAAAATTAGCCAGCTGTGGTGGCATGCACCTGTAGTTCCAGCTTCTTGGGAGGCTGAGGCAGGAGAATCACTTGAACCCAGGAGGCAGAGGTTGCAGTGAGCCCAGAGTGCACCACTGCACTCCAGCCTGGGTGACAGAGCAAGTCTGTGTCTAAAAAAAAAAAAAAAAAAGGAAGGAGGAAAGGAAGGAAGGAAGGAAGGAAGGAGGGAGGGAGGGAGGGAGGGAGGCAGGGAAGGAAGGAAGGAAGGAAGGAGGGAAGAAAGTAGAAAGAAAAAGAGAGACAGAGAAAGAAAAGAAAAGAAAGGAAGGGAGGAGAAATTTTGGCCATTATTTCTTTTTTTTTTTTTGAGACGGAGTCTCGCTCTGTCGCCCAGGCTGGAGTGCAGAGGCCGGATCTCAGCTCACTGCAAGCTCCGCCTCCCAGGTTCACGCCATTCTCCTGCCTCAGCCTCCGAGTAGCTGGGACTACAGGCACCCGCCACCACGCCCGGCTAGTTTTTTGTATTTTTTAGTAGAGACGGGGTTTCACCGTGTTAGCCAGGATGGTCTCGATCTCCTGACCTCGTGATCCACCTGTCTCGGCCTCCCAAAGTGCTGGGATTACAGGCTTGAGCCACCGCGCCCAGCCTTCTTTAAATATTTTTTCTCTCTTTTTCCCTCCTGAGGACTACAATTTTAGGGCATTGGAGTTGTTGCATAATTGATGCTCTGTTCCTTTAAAAAAATTGTAGTAAAATATATATAACATAAATTTTTCATTTCAATCATTTTTAAGTATACAACCCAGTGGCATTAATTACAATCACAATTTTGTGCAACCATTCCAAATATCTATTTTCAAAACCTTTCCTCACTCCAAACATTATTAAGCAATAACTCCTCTTTCCTCTTCTCCTCAGACCCTGGTGTAGTAGTACATTCTCATGCTGCTATAAAGAAATACCTGAGACTGGGTAATTTGTAAAGGAAAGAGGTTTAATTGACTCACAGTTCTGCAGGGCTGGGGAAGCCTCAGGACACTTACAATCATGGCAGAAGGTGAAGCAAACCGCAAACATGTCCTTCTTCACATGGTGGCAGGAGAGAGAATGAGAGCCAAGCAAAGGGGGAGGCCCTTTATAAAACTGTCAGATCTCGTGAGAACTTACTCACTGTAGTGAGAATAGTATGGGGGAAAATCGCCCTCCCATGATTCAGTTACCTTCCACTGGATTCCTCCACCACACATGGGAACTATGGGAACTACAATTCAAGATGAGATTTGGGTGGGGACACAGCCAAACCATATCACCCTGATAAGCTCTAATATACTTTCTATCTCTGTGAATTTGCCTCTTTGAGACATTTCTTTTAATGTTCGTACTTTGTGCCTGGCTTTCTTTCACTTAGCATAATATTTTCAAGAATCATTCATGTTGTAGCATGGATCAGAACCTCATTCCTTTTTTACGGCTGATATACTGCATTATACTATGGCTAATAATCCATTTATCTGTTGATGAGCATTTGGGTTGTTTTCATCTTTTGGCTATTGTTAATAATGTTGTAGTGAACATTGATACACAGGTATCTGTGTCCCCATTTTAAATTCTTTTGGTTATATACCTGAGAATGGAATTGCTGGGTCACTTGCTAAGTCAAATCTATGCTTACCTTTTTGAGGAATTGGCACACTGCTTTTCACCATGGCTGCACCATTTTATATTTTTGCTAGCAATGTGCAAGTGTTCCAATTTCACCACATCCTAGCCAACACTTACTGTTTTATTTCTCTCTCTGTGTGTGTGTGTGTGTGTGTGTGTGTGTGTGTTGATTATAACCATCCTAATAGGTGTGCATAGCATCTCATTATTGTCTTGATTCATTTCCCTAATGACTAGGGATGCTGAGCATCTTTTTATGTGCTTATTGGTCATTTGTATATCTTGTCTGGGGACTTGTCTATTCAAGTCCTGGCCATCTTTTTACTGAGTTGTTTATCTTTTTGATGTTGAATTGTAGTTCTTTATATATTCTGTATATCAAATCCTTATCTGATATATGATTTGCAAATGCTTTCTTATTCTGTAGGTTTTCTTTTCACTTTCTTAATAATGTCCTTTAATACATAAAAGTTTTAAATTTTGAGGAAGTCCAAATTTTGCTTGTGCTTTTGATGTCATGAAGTTTTTCAGTCTGGCTGGTGAGAACAGGCACTATCCTGGCGCTGTGTGACTTGCAGACATGTTTACCTCTAATCTTTTCAAGTGGTTCTTTCCTAAACAACCCTGCTGGTCAGCACTCAGCTGAAGACTCAGGGGAACCATCTACAGATATCTGTCTCCCAGAACTCTCTCTTTGTGCAGCTCCCTCCTCTCCAGTACTATCTCCTGCGAATTCTAGCTGTCTTTGTCTTCCCAGAGTCTCAGTTCTGTCTCCTCAACTCAGGCAAACTGCAGGGCTCTGCCTGAGTTTCCCCTGCCTGTACTGCATTCTGCATTAAGGTAGGGAAACTGTGGGGCTCACCTTGTTTGTTTCCTGTCCTTCAGTGATCATTGTCCTCTGCTGCCTGAAGTCCAGTGTCTTGAAAGCAGTTGTTTTATATATTTTGTCTGGTTTTTGTTTCAGGGGGAAGTGTAAATATAGTGTGTGTTTTATTTTCATGTGCTCTTCATATATTCAGGATACCAATTTTCTGTTTGTTTTACTTTGGTCTTCATTTCTAAAATGATTTTTTTCTTGTATTTCTAATTTTTTTCCTGAGTTATCTAACCTGTCATCAAATCTTTCTTTTCTTTAATCATTTCCTTTTTTAGTTTTTCAAATTCTGATTTATAGATTATTTGTTCATAGATGCTATCATTTTCTTAATTTTTTTAGCTTATATTGAAATATTACAGTTTCCATCTGTCTTACAGGCCTCTTTCTGGAGTGGTTTTGTGATCTCTGGTGATATTTTTCTGCTCCTTATCCTTTTTTTAAATAATAACTTTGAATTTTTTTTTTTTGAAATGGAGTGTTACTCTGTTGCCCAGGCTGGAGCACAGTGGCATGATCTCAGCTCACTGCAACCTCTGCCTCCCAGGTTCAAGCGATTTTCCTGCCTCAGTCCCCCGATAACTGGGACTACAGGTACCCATCTGTGCCTCATTTTTAAGTGAAATAAGTTTTCTTATAAATTCAAAAAGGAAGGCTGGGTCAGACATTATTTCTTGTTTTATGGCTTTAGAGTTTCCTTTTTTGTTTTCACAATGTGCCTATATCTCTGTCTTTATCTATCTATCTATGTATCTATCTATCTATCTCATTATCATTATTAGTTATCTATCATCTACCTAATATCTATCATCCATCCATCTACTATCATCTATCTACTACATACCTATCTATCTATCTATCCATCCATCTCCTCATACTTTCTGAGTCTGCCTGTCTTTTCCACCCTTGTCCACACACCTTATTTCCCAGCTACTCCTCATTTTGGATTCCACTGCCATCAATTTATGCTCAGTAAAGGGCTTTGTCCTGGGAGGGGCCTTAGGTTATTAGTATAGGAATTTCCTGGGGTTCAGACAACTCCAGCATCTTCAGATCCTACTAAGGTCTACTTACACTCACCTATGAATCGTGGCCTTCAGCTGCATTTTCTCGTTAGTATCTGCTGCAAATTTTGAGTTCTTCAGCTCTTGGGCCTTCAGAACCCCTGTTGCCTTTCTTCTACTTCCTCTTACTCAGACATTGACATCAAATGGGTCTTGTCGCCTAGATTTGTTGCAGATGTTGTCTGTGAGTCTTTAGTTTTGTCTTTCTAGCTGCTCTGATTCTATGGGGAGAATTCAGGGAGATTAGAATGTTTTGCTGCTGCAACTGCTATCCTCACCGCAATTATTGTTTTTGTATTGATCTTTCCCGCCAGCCCTCCAGCACTCACATTCACGTATGTACCGACCAGCCAATTATCTCCCATCCTTTGATGTCCTTCCTTCCCTACTTCTCTCCATTGTACAGTCTCCTGCTTATGTTGCATTGCCTCCAGGAAGCCTTCCCTGATACCCCAAGTGAGGTCAGTGGCTTCATCTTTTGTGTCCTCGCAGTAGGCTGAATGTCCCTACCTTAGAGGTCATTTCATGCCACTGACTTTCCCACCTGTCTCCCCTGTTGGACTGTCAGCATCTCAAAGCAAGAACCTTGTCCATTCCTCCTGTCCCGAGTTCCTGGCCCAGGAGTCAGCTCAGAGTAGACACTTTGAAAGTATCTAATCATCATGCATGATTAGATTATACTGGATGCTGTTAGTCCATCTCAGAGCTAGTTAGTGGCAGGATTAACGTGACTGTTCCCTTATATGTAAAGTGTGCTGTAGTTAACAAGCAGCTTTGCACATACCATAGCCCCTCTCTCTGAGTCTGGTGCACTTGCAGTCACTATTTTTGATTGTTCATTTGTCTGTTTGTTTATGTAGTCTGTCTGCATCTATCACACTGTGAGCTTACCAAGTACAGGGACCAATTTTCCTTCATGTCAATAGTAAGCCCAGTGCCTGGCTCCAAATAGGGACCAGGAAGGGCCTGTTGTATGAACGAATGAAAGTCATTCCTGTTGGCCCTAAGCTGGGGCCGTTCCTGACTGGGGGTCAGCTTGAGGTACCACAGCTTCCCTGGGACTCCCCTGAACCCAGTGGTAAGAGAAGCTCACAGCATCTCTGGCCCTGTCTTCCCAGCCTTTGAGCTTCTGATTGGAGGCATTGAAGTCGGCCTGTCCCACTTCCCCTTCTTTGCCTGCCTCTCGTCGGAGTTCCAGCTGGTCAGCTCCATCCTGGGCTTCTGCTACTCTCTGATCTGGTAAGATGGTCTCTGCCTGCCCCCACTCCCCCGACTTCTTGTGTGTGACTGAACTCTGGGCACAGGGCTGGAGGTAATCTGAGAGCTCCTCTTGGGGGACACCTTTGCCCAGAACTGAGGCCCAGGGAGGGCAGGAGTGACTTGTCCAAGTTCCCATTGTGGGGACTGCATTGGAGGCTTCAGAAGGCCAGGCTGGCATTCTATCTGCTTCACACAAGGCTACTTGTGATTAGAATGTTTCTAGAAGTCAGGGATTTAGGAAAACTCATTTCTTTTTTTTTCCAAATAAATTATAATTTTATTTTATTTATTTCTATTTCAATAGCTTTTGGGGTACAAGTGGTTTTTGATTACGAGGATGAATTGTATCATGGTGAAGTCTGAGATTTTAGTGCACCCGTCAGCCTAGTAGAGGACACTATACCTGATCTGTGGCTTTTTATCCTTCTCCCTGCTCCCACTCTTCCCGCTTCTGAGTCTCCAGAGTCCATGATACCACTCTGTATGCCTTTGCGCACCCACAGCTTAGCTCCTACTTAGAAGTAAGACGATGGTATTTGATTTTCCATTCCTGAGGAAAACTCATTTCTGTTAGCTGCTGGGGGCCCCACTGGAAGACTCAGGAGCCCTTTTCAAGGCTTCTCATCAATGCTGCCATGGCTTCTCTCGGGAGCCTTGGAGGAAGTTCCCGTGCCTTAGCTGGGCATTCAGGGCCATCACAGTCTGGCCTCTCCTTTTCCCTCCATCCCCCAACAGTGTCTAGCACACACCTCCAGCCATACAAGACTCCTACATTCTTTCATCCATCCACTTATTCATTCAACAACCATTACATCCCTGCTACGAGCCAGGAAATACACTGGAGAACAAGACAGACTTGTGTGAACCAGGTGTTCTGGCCTCTTTGTCTGTATGTCCCCATTCCCTCTGTGGGTCATGTCTAGGGATAAGTGTAGACTCCTGCTTCGAGGACAATCACTCCCACCAGATGGAAGTTTCTTGACCTTCATGTTGAGCTCTGTGCCCTCAGTGCCGGGCACCAGACTTGGCACAGAGCTGGCACCAGAGAACAGTTGTTGACTGAAAACGCCTCCAACAATTCTACTCTCCAGCTGTGGAGACTCATTTCCTTGTTCCCAACTCCTTTGCTGGGCTCTTTCCCCCATCCAGCATTTTTCTATGAGGCTGGGATTCTCCCACTTAGAGATGACAGGCAGGGGCCTTACAAGCAACTGACATACCAGTGGCTACAATCATAAAGTTTGTAAGTGATCTGCCTTATAGAAATTTAAATGGAGGGTATCCAGGGTTAGATGTGGCATAATATCATCTCATCAGCCTCTGACAGACATTTGCCCAGGAGAGAACAGGGTAGTGGGAATCGCTCAGCAGCTTGGGCATCATGGGAGTATGGCCCAAGCTGGAACAGAACCAGGAATGTATGTGGGGGCGGGGGTGGGGTAAAGCGTCAAGGCTCATGACTTTGGAGCAGTCTACAAATAGATCACATAGAGGTAGGAAGAGCCTTGGCCATGGAGTCAGGAGACCTGGGTCTGCCCATGCCCGTGTGTGACTTTGGATAAATCCCTTGCCAACCCTGGACTTCCAGGTCCCACCTGAATGATGAGGGAAGGGAGGATAAACTCTCTAAGGGCCTCCTGCTCTGCGATCATGGATTCTAAGACTATGTCCTCCATGAGGGCAGGTGAATGAATGAATTTAGTGTGCGCCTACTTTAGCACAAGCAGGGTGGCTCATCCAGGAGAGATGTCCATGGAAGCCTGGGCATTAGCTCTCCCAAGGGGGACAGGTAGGCGTGGGTAGGTGGGATATGAGCCATTTTCATAGGGGCTGCTCCTGGGGCTGTGCTGGGAGGGAACCCCAGGACCCCCAACTCTGTTTCTGTTCCTGCAGGTTTGCTGTCACCGTTCTTCAAGTTTCACAGTGTCCCCACGGGCAGGTGAGTCTCCGTTGGCCTTTTTTGGGGTTTTCAGTCCTATCACCATGGTCAACTTGCTGTGTGATCTTGAACAAGCCTCTGTCACTTCTGGGGCTCCACTTCCTCATTTGCATAAAAAGGTAGTTGTTGTTGTTCATGATGCTTCCATTTGTAGAGCACCCCATGTTCATCAAGGTGTGCATTCACAGAGAGGTGTGTTCTCCTTTACTCCTCACAGCAGCCCTGCAAGGGTGGGAAGTTCATCAAACCTAGTTCACAGGTGAGGAACTAGCATATTAAGTGAGGCTCAAGTACATTAAGTCACTCATAGGAAGCAGTGGAATTGGGTATTGAGGCCAGGTCTGGCTGACTCCAAAGTCCATTTCTTTTCACTCTCTACAGCTCCAGTCTCTTTTTCTATAAAGTGGAAGACTTGGACCAGATGAGCCCCTTCCAACTTTGCCATGCATTGTCCTCAGAGTTGGTGGGAACTGGTTCATCTCCTTAGCCCTGGACCCTGGAAAAGGAGCGAGTTGAAAGAGGGATGTCACAGTGCACCTAGAAAGGCTACCAGGCAGGTTGTGGGGAGCCCAAGAAAGCCACCTGGGCCGGGAGTGCATATATGCAGACCTTTATGTTTGGTATGACCTCAATTTTTAGTACATATAGATATATAGATGCAAGACATAGAAGTGTTGACAGTAGTCATATCTAGCCATAAGCATAAGTTGGAGAGGAGGATCAAGGGAAGACATGAGCCCTGCATCTCAGCATATCTCCATCCTGCACTTTAACATCACAACGTCAAACCCCAGTTTCCCATGGGAGGAAATATGACTCTGGAAATGTAAAAAACATGAAACCAACCAGTAAAGTGTAAGAGATAAGTCACAACATTACTTGTTTTGAGACAGTGGAAAACCATCTTTTTCATCAAAATAAAACTAAAAACACAGAAATCCAATAAGTACCATCTTGAGAGAACTGTTACTCTTTCCCTCAGCTTGTGTTGCTCTCAGCCTTATGGCAATTATGGGTTATTTCTTCTTCTCTACCTCATCCTTCCATTTCTTCCTCTGTTTCTCCTTCTCCCTCTCAGTCCCTCTCCCTCTCCCTCTCCGCCTCCTCCTCCCATCTACCTACCCACCTCTGGTTCTCTCACTCATATATTTTCCAAAAGGAGTACTCATTAATAGCTTCCTAATAAGGAAAAAATACCTTGAAAACTAGTTTTGTTTTGAGACAGGGTCTTGCTCTGTCACCCAGACTGGAAAGCTAGCTTTATAAAATAAAATGGGGGTGCCGAGACTTGAATCCAGGGTTGCTGTGCTCCAAGTTCACTGCCCATTCTGATAACGGGGGTTTTGGGGGTCAGGGATTGGCCACTGACTCACAAGCCTGAGAAAGGGGGCCTTGCTGGAGCAAGCTGGGGCAGGCAGAGTCCTGCAGCTTCAGCAGGTGGCTTGGCCCCATCTGCCTGGAGCCACATTGTGGTCTGCTTCTGTTGCAGTTTGTGGGGAAGTATGAGACTCTCATGTTTTACTGGCCCTCGCTGCTGTGCCTCGCCTTCCTGCTGGGCCGCTTCCTGCATATGTTTGTCAAGGCTCTGAGGGTGCACCTCGGCTGGGAGTTCCAGGTGGTGAGTACTAAGTATGAGCACTGCATGTACTGATGTGTTTAATCCCTACAACAGCCAGAGAGGCAGGTACTGTTACTACACCTCACATTCTGAATTCAGAAACTTGGATGCAGACAGGTGAGTTGAGTTGCCTGAGGTCACCCAGCTGTGAACCCTGAAAATCTGAGACAGGTCTAAGTTAATTTAGAAAGTTTATTTTGTCAAAGTTGAAGACACATGCCCATGACAGAGCCTCATGAGGTCCTGACAACATGTGCCCAGTGTGGTCAGAGCACAGTTTGGTTTTATATATTTTAGGGAGACATGAGACATCAATCAACATATGTAAGATGAAAGTTGGTTCAGTCTGGAAAGGTGGGACAACTGGAAGAGGCTTCCGGGTCATAGGAAGATGAGAGTTTTTGAGTTTCTGATTAGCCTTTCCAAAGGAGTTGATCAGATATGCATTTGTCTCAGTGAGCAGAGGGGTGGCTTTGAATAGAGTGGAAGGCAGATTTGCCCTAAGCAGTTCCCAGTTTGACTTTTCCCTTTAGCTTAGTAATTTTGGGGACCCAAGATATTTTCCTTTCACATGGCTAACCTGTAGCAGAGCCAGAAGTGGAATCTAGACAGTTCAGTTGTGGAGCCTCTTCCTTAACCACTGTCAAACATAGCTTCTTTGACACGGGGCAAATTCAACAGTGGGGTATAGGGGAGAGGAAAAGACCTATCTTGACCACAGCATGGCTAAATCCAAAAGAGCGACTCCTACCCCAAATCCTGCCCTCTGTGGCCATTGCCCCCCCTTAACAAGATCAAAACCCTAACAAGAATTTGTGAGCCAAAATGTAAGCCTGTCTGCTGTCTTACAGGAAGAAAAGTCTGTCCTGGAAACACACCAGGCAGAGCACGTCAAGCAGCTCCTGAGGACACCCCGCCTTCAGTAAGCCACAGTTCTGTTCATTCGCCTGCAAGTTTGCACCCACTCTGATGAGCCCTGATGATGCAGCAGATCCTGGGATGACCAGAAAGGCACTATAGTGGTCAAGATTCTCATTTGCTAAAAACAGAAACCCAATTCAAACCGGATTAAAGCAAGAAAGGAAATTAATGGGCTCCCATCACTAAAATGTCTACAGGTAGTCAGTTTCAGGCAAGCTGGATCCAGAGGCTTAATTGATATCGTCAGAACTAAGTCTCTCTCCCTCAATCTCCCCTCAGCTCTGCTTTTATGTGTGGGCCTCACAGTTAGGTGGGATTCCTCCACATGGTGGCGCCCAGACTCTCTAAATTTATACCCTCCTGGTTTAAGCCCAGAAGAAAGATGAATGCTCCTTTCCAGTTATTCAAACAAAAGTCCCACAAATGTGTTTCACTGGATCAAATTGGATCACATGCCACTCCAGAACCACTTACTGTGGCAGAGATTGGAGTACACTGATTGGCTAAGCCTGAGTCACATGTCCCTCCCCTTCCCCCAGAGCCAGGAAGTGGGATCAGCATCACTTACCCGCTAAGACCCAGGGTCAGAGAGTGGTGGCTCCCCAAATTAAAACTGAGGTGTTAGGCCAGGCATGGCGACTGATGCCTGTAATCCCAGTACTTTGGGAGGCTGAGGCAGGAGAATCACTTGAGCTCACGAGTTCGAGACCAGCCTGGGCAACATGGTGAGACCCCGTCTCTACAAAAAATAAACAATTTAGTCGGGTGTGGTGGTGCACATCTGTGGTCCTAGCTACCTGAGAGGCTGAGGTGGGAGGATCACTTGAGTTGAGAGGTCAAGGCTGCAGTAAGCAGTGACCATGCTACTGCACTCCAGCTTGGACAACAGAGTGAAACCATGTATCAAAACAAAAACAAAAGAAACAAACAAAACAAAACTGAGGTGCTGTTACCAGTAGACGAGGATATAGATGTTGCCAGGCAAAAGTACCAGATCTCAGAATCGTATAAGCCACCACCACATCTGCTCCTTTCACTATGCATGTGGGCATATGCCCCAGTGAAAGGACGTGTCTGGTCCATGGTCACACGGTAGCAAAGCTAGTAATTTGGTTAGAATTCAGTTTGGCTACATGTAGTAGAAAACCCAAAATAATAGTGGCACAACCAAGATAAAGATATATTATTTTCTCTTATAAAATAACTCTGAAGGTGAGCAGTCCATCCTGACCCTGGATCAGTTCACCAATCACCTGTCTTTCTGTTCGAGCATCATGTATGTGCTTTCCATCCTCAATGCTGTCTCATGGTCCAATGTGGCTGCTGGAGCTCCAGCTTGGACCAGCCACCACATCTGCATTTCAGACAGCAGGCAAGGCAAGGCAAGGCAAGGCAAAGAAGCTTTCCCAGCTGTGTTAGTTCCATCTGAGCAGCCTCTCCAAAGTTCCACACCACACTTGTGGTCACGTGTCATTGGCCTGGATTTAGTCTGGTCACTCTTAGCTGACAGGTTGGGAACTTTAACCTTTTAGTTTGGTGATTTTCTGCCCAAAATAAAATCCAGTTTTTGTCCTTAAGAATAAGGGGAGAATGAAAACCATGGAAGCTAACAGTGGTGTCTTTCTATAATATAATCTAAGATAAAAAGAAGGTGGGGTTATTTTCAGATGAATCAGGCATTTGTTTTCCTACCAGCCTCTCATCTCTTGATATTTATTTCTCATCCACAGAGAGAAAAAAAAGTCTTGGTTCCAAACCAGGATATATGAATGGGATCCCTGCTTTCAATTTCCAAGCAGAATGATTGGAACCATTGTGTTGGCATTCATCTGCCTGTATCTTGTAAGGAGCTCTAAGAAAACCTTTTTATATTTTATAAATGGGGCAGGGTTGGGGCTAGGGTTATGGAGTATTTGAGGTAAGCAGTATGTTCCTAAAGAGCTGGGTCAAAATTGAATCTTGGTAAATCAAAGAAGTACAGTGCTTCAAACTCACCATTTTGATTCCAAGGACACTTTTACCCACATGGTGAATATGACTAGTAAAAATAATCCACAAAAAAAGACTCATAATGGTTAAAATGCCACATGGTGAAATTTATTATCAGCTAAAACCTGATAGAAGAAGAAGATATTTAAGAATATTTTGATATGCAAAATTTGAGCCAGGAAAGTTTACTTGGTAGAAATAGTGATCCCTAAAGAAAACTTAACAATAGTAGAATCTGTGATCAATAAATTCTTCTGTGAGCAAAAATCAAATCATTTAAATGTAAAATAATTGATTCTGATCAAAATAATTTCAATTCTTTTTCAATAATTGAATTTAAAATTATTGAACTTATTAATAATTGAATTCATTTTATTTAAAAAATAAAAGCAGATAACTAGAATTGGTTTACTATACTATATTTTTAAGCAGATTAAGCATTCTTTTTTAAGTTTGCTTTCTCAACAAGACATTTTAGTGTTGGCATAATTCTGACTTCAATGTTTTATTAAGCATAGAATCAAAACATTTTATGTGGTCAAAGTTATCTAAGATAAACTGGCTAAGTCAAAAGTAGGGTCAAAATGGATGCATAAAAATGGCAAGGCTAAATTGTCTCCTGTTCATTTTAAATGTAGTAGGAGAATACCTATTGAAGTAAATCCTGTGATTAAGTTTTTAGGTGAGTGTATTAGGTAGGTTATGCTGAAGTACCAGATAACCTCCTAAATTCCTGTGACTTAACAGTATATATTTTTTACCTCCACAACAGTGGTGAGTTGTGTGTTCAGGTAGGGGAAGCTGTAGTCCTCTGTGCGGTCATTCAGGAACCCAGAATTCTTCCATCATGTGCCTTCACCATCCTAGAGGACCTCATCACAATCTGCACATAGTCAACAGAAGGGGGCAAAGCAAGGAGAGGTGCTTGTGGAAGGTTTCAATGGACTAGGTGTGGAAGTATCATATATTCCTTCCACTCCTCTTCCATTGGCAAGAACCTAGTCATGTAGCCATACCCAATATAAGGGAGGCTGGGAAATGTAGTCTAGCTCTGTGCCCAAAGAAGGGAGAATGAATTTTAAGGGACAACTACAGTTGTGTGTGACAATGAATAACAAATTTGGAATTGCATTGTTTTTTAAGTATTTATGGAATATCTACTCTATGCCAAGCACTGGACTAAGAGTTGGAAGAGGACAGAGAGCTGATTCAGCTCAGTCCTGGGCTGGGAGAAGCTCATGGTCTATGAGAAGGAGATAAGACATGGTATGAGGGACCTGCCATCTTAAGAGAGAGAAAGGATAAAGTGAAATGCTCTGGAAGTTTAGCAAACCATTCAAGATCGAGCAGTTGCATGAACATGATAGTGTATGAACTCAACTTTCAGAGATAAACACGATTGGGTTTGTGGAGTGAACTGGCAGCAGGAACTACAAAAACAATGGCATGACAACAGGATGATAAGATGTTGGGCAACCATGACATTTGTACAAGAAACATTTGTACATTTCTCCAGTGTAGCTCCTGCAAAGATAAGTGAAGGGGATCAGTGTGAGATAGGGCTGCAATTGTCCCCCAGATCACACCTTACTCAAAGTTAGTCATTCTTTTTTCACTGGTTCCATGAATGTTTGTAGAGTTTCTTGAGCCCTTGTGGGCCCTTTGTCTTGTTTGCTGGAGGGTAAAGAACAGACCATGAAGTGATTCCTGTCTCCCAAGAACTCAAAATGCCATTCATCTTAGAATAGCCAGTGTCTAGAATCATTTTCAGTAGAGTTTTGAATGGCTGGAAGACACTGGCCTTGACTCCAAAGGGAAAACCATATGTTATTCCCATGCTGAGTTGGACTCATGTGAGACCTGAAAACCTTTGCTCTGTGTCCCCAGTTCATTGTCATCGAGTTCTGCGTGTTTGTGTATGTGAGAGATGAGTTGGACGTGTTTGAAAACAAGCTGGAGAGCTACATCACCTTCACGAACCATTCAGGGGTCCTGACCCCAGTCATCCTGCAGGTGAAAGAGCTGATCACCGTCACCAAAGGTAAAACCATAAGCCACCTGTTCTCACACCTGTGTGGGAAACTGAGCGAGGGGCTTGTAACTGATGGCAGGTGGACACATGTAGTATTTGTGGCTGCTAGCATTGATATACCTGGCTGAGATGACCACACTTGGAGAAAAATGTGTTAGAGCTGATTTACCTCCCTGGATTGACTAGAAAGACAAAGGGGTCAAGACACAGTCCTTTCTTTAATGAAGCTGGAGCTGAAATGAACATGCCCTGAAAAATTTCTCATCTTAAATTGCCCATTTTGTCTCAATGCCAATGGCAAGTACTAAAATGTTTCTGTATTTTCCATTTGGAAAAAAATAGAACACCAAACAATGACTTTTCTTTGTGAAATGTGTATTTATATCTTTCAAATTTTACTTGGAAGTCACTTTAAAAATAGATC
The DNA here is from genome assembly GCF_043159975.1 of Macaca nemestrina. NCBI lineage: Eukaryota > Metazoa > Chordata > Mammalia > Primates > Cercopithecidae > Macaca > Macaca nemestrina. The sequence continues at coordinate 67,870,410 of NC_092138.1, forward strand.
TCTAACTTAATCTCGTCTAACTGAAATTTTGTATCCTTTGATCCACATCTCCCCAGTCCCACCCCTCTACACACACCCCTGCTTGCCCCTGATAACCACCATTCTACTCTGCTTTCATGAGTTCACCTCTTTTACATTTCACACATAAGTGAGATCATGCAGTATTTGTCTTTCTGTGCCTGACTTATTTCACTTAATGTGATGTTTTCCAGGTTCATCCATGTTGTCACAAATGGCAGGATTTCCTTGTTTTTAAAGGCTCAGTGGTATTCCATTGTATATAATGTATAATACATTTTCTCTATTCATTCATCTGTTGTTGGTCACTTAGGTTGATTCCATCTGTTGGCTATTGTGAACAGTGCTGCAATGAAAATGGTAGTGCAGATATCTCTTCAATATACTGATTTCATTTCCTTTGGATATATACCCAGTAGTGAGATTGATGGATCATATGGTAATTGTATTTTTAATTTTTTGAGGAACCTCCATATGATTTTACAAAAGGTTGTACTAATTTACATTCACACTAACAGTATCCTAGAGTTCCTTTTTCTCCACATCCTTGCCAACACTTATCTCTTGTCTTTTTGATAGTATCCATTCTCACAAGTATAAGATGGTACCTCATCGCGGTTTTGATTTGTATTTCCCTGATAATTAGTGATGATGAACATTTTTTCATATACCTGTTGGCCATTGGTATGTCTTCTTTTGAGAAGTGTCTGTTCAGGTCCTTTGCCCTAGGCAATAAGAAAGGCATTTTGTCTTAAAATGGAAACTTTCTTTGAAAATGACATATTCCAGTGATATGTCTATTGCCTGTGGAGGGATGAGAATTGTTCATTATTCCTAGATGAGAAAGGACCCTAGACAAGATGCCTGGATACATTCACTCTGTGTCATAAGACAAGTCAGGACCCCTCTCTTGGCCCCAGTTTCCTCATCTGTGAAATCACATATTTGTGTCATGGAAAGTTACCTTTTACTTGAGCACTGAGCAGATACTGCCCCTTCCACAGTACCATAGTTTCCTATTGCCCTTCAACAATTTTATTCATCTTCAGTGGAGATTTATGTTCAACATAATGATTCCCTGAGTATAACACTGAGAGAGTATATTCTAATCTTTAATTTCAGTGATACCCATTCTAAATCTTACTTTTAGAAATACACATTTTCGTCTCTGTTTTCAGAAAAAAATTTAAAGGAAACCTCACTTTCTTGGTCTCTGTGCTTTATGGTGAATATATCACCATGTTCACTCATGTTTTGATGTATTTATCACACATATAGACATTTTGACAATCAAAACATTAAATTTTTCTTTATCCTGGTCTCTTCCAGCTTTAAAACAGCTACCCACTTGCCAAGAGAAACTTTCAAGCTGACCATACTTCACCTTTGTCTGGGAAGATAAAGGCATTAAATTAAATGCATGAGGTGTTCGTGCTGTTAGCTGGAGCAACTCTACACTCACCCTTCTTGTAGCCAGACTCGTCTCATCCTTCCCCTCCAAACACGTTTTCCTCCGCATCCTCTGGGGTGGGATTTATGGCAGTTTTGGGATTGGTTAAGATTTGGAATATAGCAATTGCCTAGTCCTAGTGATCCTGGGACAAGGACAAGAACACATTTGGAACTTGAAAGGAAAGGAAATCTGCTTTCATTTTCTTTCTTTTTAAGAAACTTTTTTTTTTTTTTCCCAGAGAGGGTATCACTGTGTCATTCAGGCTTAGACTCATGATTATGGCTCACTGCAGCCTCAACCTCCCAGGCTTGGGCAATCCTCCCACTCTGCTTGCCAAGTGGCTGGGACCACAAGCACATGCCACCACACCCAGTTAATTTGCTGATTTTTTTTTTTATAGAGACAGGGTCTTGCTATGTTGCCCAGGCTGGTCTCAAACTCCTGCAATCCAGCTGTCCTCCCACTTTGGCCTCCCAGAGTGCTAGAATTACAGATGTGAGCTACTGCACCTGGCCTTGAAACACCTTTATGGAGACATAATCCACATTCCATACATTCATCCACTTAAGTGTACCATTCAATGGTTTTTAGTATTTTCTCAAGATTGTGCAACCATTTAGAACATTTTTCGTCACCTCCCCAAAGCATCATGACCCATTTCCCTCTAACCTTTCCTGTCCTAAACAACTACGAATCTATTTTATATCCTTATGGATTTGCCTATTCCAGATCTATCGTAGAAATGGAATAATATGATAATGTCATCTCTTTTTCAAATTTATTTATTTTTTAAACTGACATAAAATTGTATGTATTTATTCTGTACAACATAATGTTTTGAAGTATATATCATTTTGAAATGGTTAAATCTAGCTCATTGACAAATACATTAACTCAAATAGCTACCATTTTTGTGATGGAATACTTAACATTAATTCATCATTTTTGTAGAATATATCATTATGAACTACAGTCACCATGTTGTACAATAGATCTCTTGAACTTGTTCCTCCTATTTACAATACATCACCCTTTGTGACAGGCTTCTTTCACATAGCACAGTGTTTACAAGGTTCATCCATATCATAGCATGTGTCCAAATTTTTAAATTATTTTTCATTCCTTTTTATTGTCAGTTACTCTTCCATTTTATGAATATACCACATTTTATTTATCCATTCATCAGTTGATAAAAATTTGGGTTGCTGTAACTTTTTGGCTATTACAAATAATACTGCTAGGAACATTCATGTACAAGCATTATATATATATTTTTTACATATTTTGGGTATATGTCTAGGAGTGGAATAGCCTGTTAAACATATGACAACTCTATGTTTAACCTTTTGGAGAACTGTTAGACTGTTTTCAAAAGTAGCTGCATGGCTGTTTAGTCTCACTAGCATTGTGGAAATTCCAATTTCTCCACATCCTTGTCAACACTTATTATTATCCATCTTTTTGTTTATAGCCATCTAGTGGAGATGCAGTGGAATCTCACTATTGTTTTTATTTTCATTTCTTTAGCGGCTAATAGTGTCTGGTATCTTTACATGTACTTTTACATGTACTGCCCATTTGTATATGTTCTTTTGAGAAATGTCTGTTCAGATTCTTTGATCATGTAAACATTGGATTATTTGTCTGTTTATTTATTGAGCTGTAAGTGTGCTTATATAGTTTGTATACAAATCCCTTATGAGATACGTGATTTGAAAATGTTTTCTCCCATTTTGTATGTTACTTTTTCACTTTTTTTGATGATATCTTTTGAAACACAAATGTTTCCAATTTTGATGAAGCCAAACATATCTGTTTTTTCTTATATCACTTGTGCTTTCGGTGTCATATCTAAGAAACCATTGCCTAGCCCAAGGTCACGGGGATTTTTCTCATATTTTCTTCTAAGACTTTTTTAGTTTTAGCTCTTACATGTAGGCCTTTGATCCATTTTGAGCTCATTTTTATGTATGGTGTGAGGTAAGAGTCTAATTTCATTGTTTTGCATGTGAATATCAAGTTGTTCCAGCACCATTTGTCAAAAAACTTCATTTTTTGCCCCATTGAATTGTCTTGTCATCTGTGTTGATAATAAATTGACCATAAGTATGAGGGTTTATTTTGGATTCTCAATTCTATTCCATTGATCTATTTGTCTGTCCTTATGTCAGTATCATTGTGCCTTCATTACTATAACTTTGTAGTAAGTTTGAAATTAGAAACAGAAAGTCCTATAATTTTCTTTTTCTTTTTCAGAATTTTATTGCCTGTTCTTGGTTCCTTCAATTTTATATGAATATTAGGATTAGCTTGTCAATTAATGCTAAGATGGCATTTGAATTATGATAAGGATTGAGTTGAATCTATAGATCCATTTGGGTAGTATTGCTATGTTAACAATGAATATCCTATATGTGAATGTGGGAAGTCTTCCCAGTATTTTATGTCTTCTTTAAATTTTTTCAAAATCTTTTGTGGTTTTCAGTGTACAAGTTGTACATTCTTTTGCTAAATTTAATATTATTTTATTATTTTTGATACTATTGTAAATGCAATCATTTTCTTATTTCATTTTCAGATTGTTTGTTGCTTGTGTATAGAAATACAATTGACTTTTATGTATTTCTCTTGTGCCTTGTAAACCTTACTGTACTCATTTATTAGTTCTAATGCTTTTTTTATGTATTTCCTAGTTTTTCTATATATGAGATCATGCATTTGTGAATAGAGTTTTATTTTTTCCTTTCCAATCTGGATGCATTTTATTTTCTTTTTCTTGCCTAATTGCACTGGCTTGAACCTCTAGTACAATTTTGGCTAGAATTGGTGAGAGTAGATATTTTTGTTGTTGTTGTTCTTGAGGTTAGGGGGGAAGCATTCAGTCTTTTACCACTAAGTGTGATGTTAGCTGTGGGTTTTTAGCAGTGCTCTTTATCGGCTAAGGAAGTTATTTTGTATTCCTAATAAGTTGAGTAGTGTTTTTTTTGTTTTGCTTTGTTTTTAATTGACACATAAAAATTGTACATATTTATTAGCTACAATGTGATGTTTAGATACCTATATACATTGACTGATGATTAAATCAGTAAACCCATCCCCTCAAACATTTATCATTTATTTATGGTGAGAACATTCAAAATCCTGTCTTCTACGTATTTTGAAATATACAACACATTATTGTTAACTGTAGTTTCTGTACTGTGCAACAGAACACCAGATGTTGAATGTTTTTAATTGTAAAGAGATGTTGGATTTTGTCAAATACTTTTTTTGCACCTATTGATAATCAACTTCTACAGAAGTTTTTAAACCAACAAATCATCCTACTTCCCTGTTTCTACATCCCTCTTTTATGAACTTACACAGTCTCTCTAAAAGCAAATTAGATTGTCAATATCAAAACTTGCTGAAGGGTGGGTGAGTGAATAGCCAAGACATCTTGATCCCAGCTATCTTTGTTCCTGGTTGAGGTATAACCAACACCCCTCCCAAAAAAGTGGCAATCAATTAGAGGTCAAATATGTTTTTCATGGACAGAGGCTATGTATGATATATGGGAAATACTCCACAGCTTCTCTTCCTTTATTCACTGTAGAGTGAAAATACTAGTACAAAATGAGAGGAGTACAGGAAGTATACTAAGGGTGTGTGCAACTAAAATAAAACAGAAAATGAGTAAAAGTTTACTTACACAAGAAATGTGTTAAAGTCTACTTGATTTGCTTAGAATTTTCTGGTGCAGGATTCTGCATTTTTATTTCATGTTTATTTTTCAAGGATTCTCATATCACTTTTCATATTTCAGGAGTCTGGGTGGCGACCATTTTGCCTGCCTCTCTCACGTGTGTGAGCTATCTGTTCCACATTTTGGTCTGTTACAGGTAAAAGCACTCTCAGAGTCATTTGTGTGTCTTTCACCGGAAATATGTATGACAAGCTTTCCTCAGAATCTCCAATAGTGCCTTCAGTGGGCCTAGGAAGTGAATGCAAGATCCAGGGCTAACCACATTTTTTGGTAGGAAGAAGAAAAGCATTATTGATTTGAACTTCTACATTGAGCTAACATTATGCTTAGAGTCTTTACTTGAATTTCACAACAACTCTAAGGGTAGTCCTTTCATCCCTATTTTTACAGTTGAGAAAGCTGGAAATCAACAAAATTAAATAACTTGCCCAAGCAATTAGCAGACAATCAAGTCTTTCTGACCCCAGAGACCTTGTTATTTCTTTTACACTCAGACACCTCTACTGGGTATCAGACCTGCCTTGCTCTACAGGGCTAGTAACACTGGGTCCCCAGCAGGTGAATCTGGCTCAAGGGAACATCAATGAATATTGAATCAAGGGGACAAGGGGCATCAATCTCAAGAAAAGCAGTATAGGAAGAGGGAATAGCTTTAAACATGTTGTGAGCATTTGCAAGCAGATATCAGTTGGGTTTTAGGTACCTGCTGGTCATCTCTCTCTCTCTCTCTCTCTCACGCACACACACACACACACACACAGTCTTACAGGAAGCCCAGGCCAATTTCCAGCTCTGAAGAGCACCCTGCCTTTACATCCTCCTCATCTGCCTGCCCAAAGGGTGAGTCTCTTGCAGAGGACACCCACAAGAAGACTCTCCTGGCAGGAAGGGTCCCAGCTCTCCACCAGCCCTGCCTTGCTCCCTGTCTCTACTTTCTACTCAATGGACCCCACAGATGGTCTGGATACTGCTACTCCCTCTGCCCTGCCTGATGTGGGCGCATGTCTGCTCCTTCCCTCATTAGTCTGCATGTGGCTGGGAGATATTCACTGAGACATTTGAGCACAACCAGGGACAAGCATGATGCAAAGGGAGCTGCAGGGACATGGATGTACAGCCGAGGGCACAGGGAGAGGAGGCCTGCATTCCCGTCCAGGCTGCCCCTGCCCCCACCTGTCACCCAAGAGTGATGATCCCTGTCCTGCTTCCTTATCTGAACCATGGGGCAGAGTTCACCAAGGATGAGAATCACACTACAAACTGCAGAGCAGTAGCATTGTGCCAGCATTTTAGTTTTTATTATTCCAGCCTACATACAGGTGCTTTAAAAAAATTACAAAAAATGTTTAGTGTAAAGTAAGTCTTCCTCCTACTCAAACCCCAAATTGTTTGCCCCAAGCTAACCACTGTTAACTGTTTTCTGTGCACACTTTCAGAAATTTTCCATGCGCAATGCAAATATGAGTGTGTGCTCTGTGTGTGTTGTATGTATTGGTGGTACCACACTCAACTCCATGCTGCCAAACAGAAACAAAATGAAATTCACATGTTCAATTTTGAAAGTTCTAGTAGCCTCTGTTTAAAAAGTAAAAATAGACAGGTTACATTCATCTTAATAATGTTTTATTTAACCCAATATATCTCAAATATTATCATTTCAACATGTAATATATACAAAAATTATTATTGAGATTTTGCATTCTGTATTTGTTCCAAGTCTTTCCAATTTAGTGGTCATGAAAAGTACAAAACAGGCTGAAAACTGCTGGAGATAGAATGTGAAGTAAAAAAGCCGGGACACAAATATGAGTGTAGACTATGAACATAATGCTATCAACCTCACCTTTATGCACGGGGCCAAGGACTGGACTAGAACACTGAAAGATGAAGCTGTGACTTGTGGGGGGTTGTTTCCCCTTTGTCATTTTCCTTTACATTGTTATAAGGTTAGGCAATCAATGAAATTGGTTTTCTGTTTTCAACTTTATTTATTTGACAGAGTCTTGGTCTGTCGCCCAGGCTGGAGTGCAGTGGCGTGATCTTGGCTCACTGCAACCTCTGCCCCCCAGGTTTAAGTAATTCTCCTGCCTCAGCCTCCTGAGTAGCTGGGACTACAGGCACATGCCACCACACCTGGTTATGTTTTCAACTGTTTTTAAATCTTACTACATAGGTAATATATATTCATCATAGAAAAATAAGAAAATATAGAAAGAAAAATAGGCCAGGTGCAGTGGCTCACACCTGTAATCCTACCACATTGAGAGGCCTAGGCAGGGGGATGGCTTGAGTCCAGGAGTTTGAGACCAGCCTGGGCAGTATAGTGAGACCCTGTGTCTACAAAAAGTTAAAATAAAAAAAATTAGCTGGGCATGGTGGCGTGTTCCTATAGTCCCAACTACTTGGGAGGCTGAGGTGGGAGGATTGCTTGAGCCCAGGAGACAGAGGTTGCAGTGAGCCAAAATGGTGCCACTGTACTCCAGCCTAGGTGACAGAGTGAAACCCTGTCAAAAAAAAAAAGAAGAAGAAGAAGAAGAAGAAGAAGAAGAAGAAGAAGAAGAAGAAGAAGAAGAAGAAGAAGAAGAGAAGAAAGAAAGAAAGAAAAAAGAAACAAGCCACACATAATCTCATCTATCAGATTCAGTCACCATTATGACTCAATAAATATACATTATTTTTATAAAATATAATCTAGACTAAAGATTAAGACTTTTAAGGCAACTTGGGGCTACCCGGTGAGCTGCAGTCAGTACAGGGAGGCTAGGGTGCCTACTATCAGCCCTGTAGGCCTTCCTGTGCTATCTATGGGACTCTAATTATGCACAAAGAACCATCAGTTATGGGCACTACTTAATGTCCTACATCTTTTCCAGAAAGCACATAAAGAGGCTATGGGCAGGAGATAAACATTTTCTTCCTTTGAAGTTCCATAACCCGGCCTCCTCAGCGAGCGTGGTGAGTCTGCCAAGGTCTCTCTCTGATCTGAGACTAAGCCATATGCCAAAACCTGAGGGTGGGCGTGACACCCACCTCACTGGGTTGGTGGGTGAACTTCCAATGAGAAAGGGATGCTGGGCACATGTGGCAGAGGTAATGAAGTTTTCTTCCTGCTCTGAGACCTCTTTTTTCCTTTGAAACCTCAGGTGGCCATTGCAAGGTACTCTGGCTGGCAAATAGCCTATGTTCTATGGGGTAAGTGCCGATATGTGACCCATCCAATTCAACACACATGCCTTCATCACCTAGGGAGTCCTGGCCGTGAGTGGGGAGGAGAGAGGTGGTCAGAAGCAGCCCTAGCCTCTGCCCTTGAGGGACCTTCAGGACAGAAGGAGAAACATAGTCTCGAGGTCCTCCTCACCACTCGTCCTGAACCCAGGGAGCACATATGCTAAGGGTGGTGGTGACCCAGAGGAGAAAATGACTATCCAGCCCCAGGGCAGGGCTCAGATGCCTTCTAGGGGAGTTGACACTTGAACTGCACCTAGCAGGTAGAGTAGGAAGTGAACAGGAAGGAAGGTGAGGCCTTGCCAGGCAGAAGAAACAGATAAGCAGGCGTGCCAGGGTGTCTGGCAGGAGAAGGGTAGAGGGTGGCCTGCAAGGAGGGGTATAGGGGGTGGCTCACAAAGGACCTTGAGTTACCACCGGCTCCCTTCATTCCTAGGCTACCTCATCATTCACGTGGTGCAGAGCCTATGTGGCATGGCAATCATGTACGGCCTGGTGCTGCCCATCGTTCACAACCAGGGCCTGGAGATGCTGCAAGGGCTGGGCATCGGGATGTAAGTGCTGGGTGGGTATCCTGTCATTGCCGTGTTCTGAGAGCTGGTGTGCCCACCAGCTGCTATGTGGACCCATGGTCTTGGCTCTGACCCAGAGATGGCCCATCATAGCAACTTATGGGGAGAGGAAACAGCATTCACAAAAGACTGCCTCTCACACCATTCCGTAACACCATCACAACCGTGTGTGTGTGTTGGGGGAATACATGTACGTCCATTTTCCAGCTGGGAAAATTGAGGTTTAGGAAGGTAAAATGAGAGGCAAGACAGTATGATGGGAGGAGGCAGGAAATCCTGGCAAAGCTTTTGGATCTGCTGTGTGACCTGGGGTAAGTTACTCCACTTCTCTGCCTCTCAGCTTACACATCTGGAAGACAAAGTGAATGTTGGCTTCATTGAGCATTTAGTATGCATCTTTTCTCATAACAGCCTATGAATTTGGTGCTTGTGTTACCTTCCATTTTGCAGACCAGGGAACAGAGGCACAGAGAGACTGAGCATTTCCTCCAAGCAGGGGGAGGACTCAGGATTGGGAGCTGGGCAATCTGAAACCAAAGCCTCCTTTTAGCCACTACCTTTCATTGCCACTCAGGGGATGTCAACACAGCATGCAGTGCTCTCTGGGGCCCCTCCCTGCTCTGAGCTTCTTGATTCCATACTTGCCACCTGTGAGTTGGAGGCAGAGCCTGTCCTGTCCACTCTCTTGTGGTATTCTCAGGAACTTCCAAGAACCCCATTCCATTTTTTAATTCCCAACCTGTTAAACTGCTCACCTAGCTGCCACCCCTGGTGAAAGGGACATCCGTGAAATCCTGGAGTAATGGTCTGTGGTCTGGAGCTAGAAGACCTGACCATATGGTCTTGGGAAGGTCACCTCCCCTTTGTGAGCCTCGATTTTCTCTGCATAGTGAGCATGGGAATGCCTTGTAAGCGTAAAGCATGGAATTCACATTATCATTGTTCTGCCGGGTGGTCAACCTGTCTCGTCTCTCTCACTGGGCATCAGAGAAGGATCTAGCAGAAAGGAAAAGGCTGCCTCAGGATGGCCCCACCTTGTGTTTCAGCCTCACCGTATCCATCGTCGTGGGTCTCATGATCCTGCAGATGTGGATTGCTGCCAGCTTCTTCCTACAGCCAAAACTGGGCACAGCTGACAAGCAGAAGCCCCTGGCTCTCAACAACAGGTGACGGTGAAGGAGGGAATGAGAGAATTGTAGGCCTTTGGCTTCAGCCATCTCTGGGTTCTTCCCTGTCCCCCATGCCAGGTTCCTGGGTGGGCCCCACATTCTCTGAGAGGGTGAGGTACAGTGGGTTAGTGGTGGGCTCTGGAGCTGGACTGGCGGGGTCCAGATCCTGGCTCTACCCCTTAGGAGCCATGTGACATGTGGGATCTTACTCAACATCTATGAACCTCAGTTTCCCCATTTACAAATAATTGTGCATACCTCAAAGAGGTGTTGTGAGGATGAAATGTGTCAAAATATGAACTTAGAACAATAGTGCTTGGCACATGGAAATCCTTTCTAATTCATTCATTCAAAGCCATCCATTCATTGGGGGGACAACATGGGCATGAGGGTAAAGAATTAATCCCAGCACAATCTGCCTGTGAGAAGCTCAGTCCACTGGAACAGACAACAGACACATAAACAAGGACAGAGGATGCCAGGGAGTGCAAAAGGAATACAAGAGAAACCTGGAGGAGGAGAGGCAGGGGTGGTTAACACCACTGCAGATGGGTCTCTGGAGCTGAGGTCAGCAGAACGGTAGGATTTCTACAGGCAGAGAAGAGGAGAGGGTGTGGCTGGCAGCCAACACCACAAGGACAAAGGCAGGAAGCCACAAAAGGGCAGGATGTGTTAGAAGATTGAGAATCACAAACGGTTGCCATGCAGTGGCCTTAGTGAGTGACAGGAAGGGGACACAAAGTGACAAGACCAGAAAACCCCTGGGGGGCAGTGAGGGGGCTAAAACTCAGCATGCAAAGTTTGGGCTTTATTCCAGAGACAACAGGAAACCACATGATCAAGTGGTCATTTGGGAAATTTCCTTTGGAAGACTTTGGAACAGCTGCAGCTGGGAATAAGTCCCTGGTGCAACAGACAGTGGGGAAGCCCCACCCTCTACCATAATCAATGACCCAGCTGCAGCCCCGTGAAATTTCTTACCATGCAGGAAGCCTCAAACCCCAAGGATCACATGAAACAATGACTGTCCCCACTGACATTCATCCTTCAATGTGCTCAGCGGCCCCCACACTGTACCTGAGCCATTCCTCACGCCAGTGCTGTGAGGTGAGGGAAGTCAGCTCCCCTTTGAGACACGAGGTCACAAAGCTTTGAGCCTGAACCTGTAGGATTTGATCCTGGGTCTGGGGGACTCCAGAGCCCACCTGCCCAGCCACCTTGCTCTACTGAAAGGTGATGCCTTGGGCTGGCTTCTGTTTGCAGGAAAGCGTTCCACAACTTCAACTACTTCCTTTTCTTCTACAACGTGCTACTGGGCCTGGGTGCCTGCCTTTCCAGGCTGCTCATCAGTTGCCTCCTTGGCACGTGGCTGATTGCCCGCATCGACAGGACTATCATGCAGAATGGCTATGAGGGAGCAGACATGGGTAAGTGACCAGCACCCACCTGGTCACATTCTCTGGAGAGGGCTGGTCTTGCACCTCTGTGGCAGCTGCCTGGGAAGACAAGTATCAGAGGTCCGGAGTTCATGCCTTTCATTTATGCTCAGAGTTTATCTTCCAGCGGAGGCTATACAGCTGAGTAGTAAAGACACATTCAGCACCCTGGTCAAAAGAGAATTCAAGGCTATTACATTCCTGCCCATTTGGCAGACCTTTGGGGTATAGAGGAGGAGGAGTCAAAGGTAGTCAAATTCTGTCTGAACACTTAGAAGTTAATTTATGAATGCACAGCTCTGAAAATTTTTAGGAAGAACATGTCTCAGAATTATTAGTGTTGTTAGTTGGAAACAGTGCAGAAGATGTTCTGTTCAGTTGAAATGCTCCAAATTCAAAGCCATTTCTGATGAAGCAAAAGTAGTTTTTATTTTATTTTGAGCCTAGTCATTCATTCACTCATCTATTCAATAAATGTACTGATGCTTGCTTGGGATTAGCCACAGCAGCTCCTAACCCTTTGAGCTTTGAGTTCCCCATAAAATGGGCAGATTGGAATATGATCTCTAAGAGTCTTGCAGATCTTTATACCTCATTTTCTAGATTCTCAGAAAAGACTCAGGCACCAATGGAGAGCAAACTGGCTCATAGTTATATCATGAAAAGCACAAATGGGGCCACGTCAGGAGGTACTGCCTGGACTGACCTGCCTCTGGATTTCAGGGTTCAGTGCATGGATCGGGATGCTCTATGTGGACCATTATCACACCAACCCTGTGCTCGTCAGCTTTTGCCACATCCTGATCGCAAATCACAAGGAGAAGAAACTGCAGCAGACCACCAAATACTGGTGCCTAAATCAATCGGCAGGTAACAGCTCCTGTTTGAGCCTATGCTGGATTCAGACAGCAGGAAGTAAATACCCCAAGGCTCCCCGGGATCCCTGAGGTGCCCCAGGTTCCATTTTTCCTGCTCCTTTTCTCTATACTCCATGCCCTGGGTGCCCTTGAACTAGGAAGCCCAGGAGGCTTAGCTCCCAGTCAACCTGACGATGGGACCCACTCAGGCCTTGTATCCTTGTCCTGTTAGGTGGCCTCCTGCCTTGTTCCTGGAAATGAACTCTAGTTCTGCTAGTGGAGTCCTCCATATCCCATTTGTTTGTGTCTCCAACCCATATCCCAGGCTACATGGCAGATGCCTTCTAAGATGAGGCTACATTTTGATGATTCTGCCCTGTTGCTTACCACAAGATCTCTGAGGCTCTCTGCCTCGCTAGGGCTCAGACTGTGTTAATTGCTATTCCCAACACTGCAGATACTCAATTCTAAAGGACAACTTACATCCCTTCAACCTCCCTCATGTCCCCAGGAGTCCCAGTCCAGCTCCTTCTGCCACATCTTACACATTCCAGGCAGCCCTTGCAAACACTTTGGAGAGGGAGTTCCCCTCCCTGAGACCCCTCACTCCTTCAGTCTGTCTGCTGTGATTCTATCCTAGGTCCCCGTGTCTCAGCTAGGTCCAGAACAAGGTGGTTCCTGTTGCAGACCCTAATCAACAACCCAAGACTCATCATACACAGAAAATTAAAATCAGGGCACAGTTCCCAGGAATCCCAAATTCTGATGGCATGCTTGGAGAGCTGACGCTGGCCCCCATCATCTGCTCCAAAGCCAGGCTAGGACATCTGCCACCAAGAGAGGGCTCAATCTAACCAGAAGCTGTCCCCTGCAGTGAAATGGGATGGCACAGCACCATCCATGCAGATGGCAGACAATATTGGCCACTCATGGGATGGCCACCTGGGCTGAGGAATGAAGTCTCAGGACTATTTCACTCCCTTGGCAAAAAAGATTAAAAAACTAAAGAAAAATCTGTTGAACAAACTTTGCCCATTAATGACTTCCACTATCCGTTGTGGGTAGGCATCCTTGGAGAGTTACCTGTTAAAAAGCACTTAGTTTACCTACAAAGCAGAATTTTATGTCAATGGAGAAGGTGGTAAAATGTATACATCAGGAGAGTTTAACCATCAGATCCCATTTTTCTCTGGAACAGAATGTGGATTTCAGTATCCTCATTGCTTCCTTCTTGCCAGGCTTTATGGTGGGTGCAAGAGAAGGAAATCCATGATCCTGGCCCCAATGTTGTTGGACAAGCAGGCACACACAGGCTTTCTCTCCCATTGCCACTGGAATGAGGAATGGATCAGAGCTAACTTGGGCCTTAGTCATAAAGCAGATGCACAGATTCTCTGTAATAAGGGTGGGATTACTTGGAAAAGCCACCTGTCTGAAGATACAAAGACAGGGTAGGCAGGTATTCTAGGTGGGGGATCACAAGAGTAAAGTGTGAGCAAGCAAGCCCCAAGCATGTTTGAGGAGGGTGAGTCATGTGACATGTCGTGGTACAGAGCTCTAGGGGCTGGCCAGGACCATCCCAAGAAGGGCCAAACGTTGTGCCAGGAGGCTAGGACATTTGTCCTGTGCAAAGCCCAGTACTTAACCACATTTCATGCTGAAGCACAAAAACCTGGCCCAGGACCTGTACAAAATCTGTCCATTCAAAATTCCTTATGAAGCTTCTGCAGTTATTATGAGGATCCCACCAACAGGGCAAAGGGGAATCCCCATTCCCCTCATGAGCAATTGTAATTCAGTTGTTATTGTTAAGCACCTAATGTAAACCTAGTCCTGTTGCTAGGTGTTTGCCAGCATTGTCTCTTTTTAGTTTAATCTCTAACCGAGCTTCATCATCCTGCTTTTTAGAAACTGAGAAAACCAAGACTCAAAGTGTTGGGATTCCCATGCCACCACTTTGTAGGTGTGTGATAGCAGCCCAATTACTTTGCCTTTATTCACTTTTCTTATCTATAAAAAGACAGTAATACCCCCTAACACCTAAAATTGTTTTGAGGAAAAAAATGAGTTAATAGAGGCAAACACTCTTAAGATAGTGTCTCACACATCCTAAACTCTCAATAGATATTAGCTATTGTTATTTGTCATATAACACTCTGTGATGATCTGATTAATATCTGCTCACCCTCTCACTAAAATATCAGCTCCATAAAGAAAGAGGCCTTCTCAGGTTTTGCTCACTATCACCAACCACATACCTGTAACATAATCAGATCTTGGAATCAATAAAATAATGAGATCAAGATGAATAAATCTTTTGACTATGAATTCACTTACCAAAATCAATCCTGGCATCATGGTGTGAATGAATAGTGAGTGAATACCCACTGGAAACCTTGCAGTGAATTGAGGAGGCTAATATGTAAACAGCGCTCTGTGATCCAACCCACTGCATGTAATAACATCAGCTTGTATAAGTTCTATGGAGGCTTGGAAAAGAAAACTGCTAATTCTGCCTGTGAAAAGTTAGTGAAGAATTTCCAGAGGAAGCGACATGGGAGCTGGATGTGACATAGGGCATTCTTATTTGTGTTGGGGAAAAGGCAAGGCATACCTTCCAGCTTTGAAGTTTCCTGGGAGTTTGGAGATCATGCTAGATGAAGACACTCAACATGAAGAAGCTTTATTTGGGACCACTAGGCCTCATTGCTTTCTAGGGATCAGATGAGGTAGACACAGAATGTATTAACAGAAGCATAATATTTAAAAGAACCCAGTGTCAATCTTAGGTAGTAGAGCTTCAGGACTACCTGTTCCCATGCCACCATCAGGCAGGCTCAGACAAGACACCAAGGATGTCTGAAGACCCTGGGTAGCCTTCAAGGTCACAGGCATGAACACAACCTGAGGAACTTGTGAGACATATCAAAAGAACCAACATACACATTATAAGAGTCCCATTAGGGGAAGAAAGAGAAAAATGAGAAGAAAAATATTTGAAAAAATTAATGGCTGAAAACTTTCCAAATTAAATGAAAGACATGAATCTACACACCCAAGAAGCTTAATGAAGCTGGATAAACTCAATGAGATATACACTGAAACACATTATAGCCAAGTTGTTGAAAATCAA
Source organism: Macaca nemestrina (assembly GCF_043159975.1). Taxonomy (NCBI): domain Eukaryota; kingdom Metazoa; phylum Chordata; class Mammalia; order Primates; family Cercopithecidae; genus Macaca; species Macaca nemestrina. The sequence continues at coordinate 67,886,018 of NC_092138.1, forward strand.
AGATGAAGAAAAAAATCTGGAAAGATGCAAAGGGGAAAAGACTCATCACAAGTGAATGATCCTCAATAAGATTAACAGTGGATATCTTATCAGAAACCATGAAGGCCAGAAGGTAATGTGATGATATATTTTAACTGATGAAAGAAAAAACTGTCAATCAAAAATTTTATATTTGGAAAATTGTATCCTTTGAGAGAAGAAGAAATTCAGATATTTCCAGATAAACAAAAGTCAAGGTAGTTTTTCACTAATAGACCTGCCATAAAAATATTTTAAGTGAGTTCTTCATGCGGAAGTAAAAGTATATAGTACCTCAAAGCCATGTGAAGAAATAAAGATCACTGATAAAGGCACCTTCATTAATAAATAGAAAACCTAGTAGTATTGTATGTTTCATTTAGAGTGCCTTTATTTCCTCTATGACTAAAAAAGCAAAAGCATAAATCACTTATGATAAATCTATGTTATTGGGCACACAATGTATAAAAATGCAATCTATGACAGTAACTTTATAAAGGGGAAGGGATGAAAATGTATGGGAGCAGGGTTTGTTTATAATTGAAACTAAGTTGGCATCAGTCAAACTAGGTTGTCATAAGTTTAAGATGTTAATTTTAATACCCAAGGTAACAACTAAGAAAATAACTAAAAACATGCAGAAATGGGAAATGAAGATAATCAAAATAGTACACTATAAAAAAATCAACTAAACACAAAAGGACTGAAATGAATGAATTGAAGAACAAATAACATATGAGACATACAGAAAACAAATCGATAAATAGCAGAAGTGTATCCTTCTTTCTCAGTAATTACTTTAAATTTAAATGTATTAGAATCATCCAGTTATAAAGCAGGGGTTGGCAGAGAAGATAAAGAACATAATCCATCTATATACTGTCTACCAGAGACTTATTCTAGATCTGTAAACAAAAAAGATTGAAAGTAAAATGATGGAATAAGATATTCTATGCAAATCATAACCGAAAAAGGGCCAGAGTAGCTAGATATTATCAAAACAAAAAGATTTTCAGAAAAAATGGGTTAAGGAGATAAAGAAGTGCATTATGTATTGAAAAAGGGTTTAACCCACCAGGAATATATAACAATTATAAACATATGCATATATGCATATATAACGTTAGACTCCAAAACATATGAAGCAAAATTGACAAAATTGAAGGGAGAAATAGACAGTTTTACAATAATAGAGACTTCAAGACCTCATTTTCTTTCTTTTTTCTCTCTCTCTCTTTTTTTTTTTTTTTTTTTTTTGTGAGACTGGATCTGACTTCATTGCCCAAGCTGGAGTACGGTGGTATGATCTCAGCTCACTACAACTTTCACCTCCTGGGCTTAAGCAATCCTCCCACCTCAACCTCTTGAGTATCTGGGACTACAGGCCTATGCCACCATGCCTGGCTAATTTTTTCTTTTTTCTTGTATTTTTTTTGTAAAGATGAGGTTTCACCATGTTGTCCGGGCTGGTCTCGAACTCCTGGCCTCAAGTGATTGACCCACTTTGGCCTCCCAAAGTGCTGTGATTGCAGGCATGAGCCACTGTGTCCAGCCAATACCTCACTTTCAATGGATATAAAAACCAGACAGAAGATTTATGAGGAAATGGAGGACTTGAACAACACCATAAATCAATAAGTTCTATCAATACATACAAAACACTGTATACAATAACAAAAGAACATGTATTCTTCTCAAGTGTATATGGAACCTTTTCCAGGATAAACCATATGTTAGGCCCTTTAAAAGTCTTAATAAATTTTAAAAGACTGAAATCATATGATCATCAAGAAGTACATGCAGACTGCTCTAAAACAAAACTCATTGGTTTCAGTGACTAATTTCAGGACTTGGTGTTAGTTCACTGGGAGAAGATAGCTGTTTCTAGGCAAATGTCCCGGCCCAAGTGTCTTATCTGAAATACTGCAGGTCAGAGAAAATTTCTGTGATAAGTTCTATTCTGTTATTCTGTTAACAAGGTATGAAGGAGATATGCAGGTATTTCAGAATGCAAGCATGAGGGCTTCTGCTTTATGGATCCTCCCTGACACCATTTTGGTTAGAGTTTTGACACAAGTGACTCCATTTTGTATTGTTCACTTCCACATTAGATACTCCCCATGAGACCACAAGGTATAGGCTGGGAGAGAGAAGGCGTTGTAACAAGAGTAGGAACCACAGGCATTTGGACCACTTCTTCTTGTAACTTACTTGTGCCTTCAGGTCCTGTTCAGGCTCAATCATATATATATATACACACACACATATATATATACACACACACACACATACACATATATATATATATATACACACACACACATACACATATATATATATGTATACCGCTTCCATTGGATGATGAAGTGTTGCTGTGCATGGCAACTTTATGGGTTGATGGATCAGATAACACCAAGTTCATGATGGGCAGCTCAGGGCACGTAGTAACTTGGTGGCCCATGCATGATCAAGCATTCAGTTTCTCCTAAGTCCCAGTAGCAGGTCAAGAGCCATCTCTTAAAAGAAGATTAGTTATCTGTAGATGATTAGTACCTTTCTCCAAAATCCTAAAGACAGGAGCTGCAATTTACCTATAGGATGTCAAAGGCTCTCAACAGCATCCCTATCTGCTGCTAACACCTCAAGTACCATTAAATCTGCTGGATCAATGGTTCTTGTGGCAGACCAAGTGGCAGACCAGCTTGGACAGCTGCCTGGACCTTTGCAGAACCTTCTCCTATTTTTCTAACCCACTCAAAACTAGCAGCTTTTTGGGCCACTTGGAAAGGCCAGAGTAACATACCTAAATGAAGAATGTGTTGCCTCCAAAATCCAAACAGCCCCACCAGGCATTGTGTCTCTTTCTGGTTGTAGGAAGAGCTAGATGCAACATCTTTCCCTTCACTTTAGAAGGGATAGGTTGACATACCCCATACCACCTAACCCCTAAAAATTTCACTGAGGTAGAAGTCTTATGAATTATAGTTAGATTTATTTCCCACTTTTCTGACACGCAAACGTCTTACCAATAAGTCTAGAGTAGTTGCTACTTCTCATTCATTAGGTCCAATCAGTCTAATGTCATTAACGTAATAGACTAGTGTGATATCTTACAGCAAAGAAGGGTGATCAAGATACCACAAGAATGTTTCAGTTCTCCTGAAATCAATGTCAGTTTGGAGCCAGTGTCCAGCAGCCCCTGAAATGTCTGATTATTTCCTTTTCCTCAATACACAGTTACCTTGGTAAAGAGCTGTATGTCCCTTGTGGAAGGCTGAGAGATTAACAGTACTGTCTAAATTTTCAGTTGTGTCCTTCCTTGAGGGGGCCCAACTTCCCCTTCATTCAAAGGGTTCCAAGTGTATAAACAGGCCCAAAACTTGGAGTTGATTGAGGAGACATGATTTTTTGTTTTTAGATTCAAATTAGACTTTTGGTGACTTGACCTGGAATTTTTCTGCTTATATGGATCATATAAGAATTTAGTAGACTTCCTATTTCACTTCTAAGAACACTGTAATTAACTAGTCCTGCAATATGCTGTAGTCAAGCAAAAGAACCCAGAAAAGTAGTGAAGTAATTTAGTCTGAGTCTGAAGACCTGAGAACCTGGGAAGCTGCTGGTGTAAATGAGTAGCCAACATTATAGGTCTGTGCAAGTCAGATAATTCTGATTGTTTCTTTGACTCAGCTATTCATTATGGTAATTTAGCCCACCTTGTCTGGGCTGTTGAGCCTCCACTTGACCCCTGCCAGTCCAAAATCCAAATACTCCCCTTGCATTTAGGTTTTCCAGTTGAGTGACTGCTGTTTCCACTGTAAGGTCTGGCCTACAGAGAAGAGAAATTGCAGAGCTCTTTAAGGATACTGGAGCTCCTCTCACAAATGTATTTCTCAAAGTATTGGAGAAAAACATGTCTTCTGGACCCTTCGGTGTGGGTGATTGGGTTTTAAATGACAAATTCACATTAACATTCCAATATCCTTGAGCCTTTAAGTCCCTTCTACTTTAAACCAAGAAAGATCAGTCTTTTCCAATTTGCTCATCTTTTGATCCATGACTCAGCAAACTAACCAAACAAATTGTCCGAGCTCTTTCTAACTTCTCAAGCTGCAAAATCTCTGCTTAGTGAGCCCATTTAATAAATTCAGTCTGGTTCAGCTTTATGCTCCTTCACCATTATCCCATACCTTTAATATCCATTCCCACACCTGTTCCCTGGATCCCTGCTTATATAAATTAGTAAACTCAAGCAGATCTTCTGGAGTGTAGTGTACCTCCTCATGCGTCACACTTTGTACCTAACCTGAGGGGCCTGCTGGGACTTGAGTCTAGTTAGAGGTCTAGAGAGGGGTGGTGGGGGTAGATCTTGAGAAGAATCATCATTATTATCTTTCATGGTAATTAACTCATATAATGTTGTTATTTCTTCAGACAATGCAGGGTTGATGCCCTCAGATAGAGGTTGAATGGCTGATACTACTGTGGGTGGGAAGCTATTTCTGTTGGGAGTGGGAAAGCCCCTTTTTCTGGGAGTGGGGATACCTCTTCCATTGGCAAAGAAGACTTCAAAATTTAGAAGCTCTATGTCCCCAGCTTCATCAAAATTTTCTCTCACATCCCCATCCCAACGTATAGAACCCTGTTTCCCAATGAAGGCCTGAACTTTAACAGTGGACACCCTGGGAGGCTTGGAGTTCAACTGGCTTGTAATTCATCCAATTGCTGGGATAAGATCCTATGTCTGATTTTCAGTAATTTCAGTTGTGCAACTACAGGAGATAAGTCTCTCCCTCAGGGCGCACCTAGACACTCTGAATTAAGTCATTTATGTAGCTCTTGAGCTTGGAATTCAAATACTTGACTCAAATAGCTTCTCTTTCACCTCTTTATCCAGTAGTGAAAGCAATCAACTGACATTATTATATTTCTTAGTTTTCAAAAAATGTTTGGAAGTATCATACACAGACTTACTTACTTCTTTCCTTCTTATAAGTAGTTAATTAGAAGTACCCAATCCAGATATTTTGCACATCTCTATAAATAGTTCACTACATGGACTATCAGTGCTCTCTCTACTACTGGAAATAAAGTCATTAGCATCTTTATATCTAAACAGATTAGAGCCATTTTCAGAAACCCCAAAACCAGTTCAGAAAACTGATCCTTAAAATTCTTTTCCTCTATTCTTAGTGTCAAAATCTGTGTGTGTTAGGGTTCTCCAGAGAAACAGAACCAATACGATAAATAGAGAGATAGATATAGATATATAGATACAGATAGCTAAGAGAAGATTTGTTATGATTACAGAGGCTGTGAAGTCCTACACTATGTTATAGTCAAGCAATAGAACCAGTAAAAGTAGTGATGTAATTCAGTCTGAGTCTGAAGACCTGGGAACCTTGGGAGCCACTGGTGTAAATTCCACAGTCAGAAGGCATGAGAACTAGGATCTCCGATGCCCAAAAGCAGGAGAAGTTGGATGTCCCAGTTCAGAGAGAGAGAGAGAGAGAGAGAATTCACCCTTCTTTCACCTTATTGTTATACTTGGGCCTTCAAAGGATTAGATGATCTCCACTCACATTATGTAGGTCATTTTTTAAATTATTTAGCCTACTGATTCACATGCTTATCTCTTCTGAAAATAGCCTCACAGATACACACAGAAATGTTTTCTTAGCTATCTGGGCATCCCTTAGCCTAGTCAAGTTGACACATAAAAATAATCATCACACAAATACTTGGGCAGGGCTGGCTTCCTCTGGTCTTTCTGGTCACAGCAAAAAATGTCACCTCAATGAGAACATTTCTGAACCCCCCACCCAATGACTTTCCTGCCCCACTCTCAGCACCCTACTAGAAAGTGGAGGACTTACACTACCAGATATTGGGACTTAGTTTAAAACTATAGTAATGAAGGCTGTCTGGGCTACTAGTGCAAGGATAGAAATGAAGAGAAATAGAATACAGAGCCCAACTCAGACCCACACATTTGGGCATTTTATGTATGATGAAAGAGGTGTGCAGAACAGTAGGGAGAACATAGTCTTTTCAGTAAGTGGCCCAGGTCAGCTGGTTCTCCATATGGGAAAGAAATGAATCTTGACTCCTAACTCATACACTATAAACAAAAACCAATTCCAGGTGGATTGTAAATTTAAATGTGAAAGTTTAAAACAATATTTACAGTAGATAATATCAGAGAATATTTTCATGACCTTGAGGCAGGCAAGGATTTCTTAGGTAGGACACAAAGTGTACTGGCCATAAAGAAAAAAAAGGATAAATTGGGACCTATTAAAATTGTAACATCACTTCATTAAAAGACACCTTCAAGAGAGTAAAAAGGCAAGAACAGAATGGGAATACATATTTGCCAGATTTATGTGAAAAAGCCTCATATTTATGATATGCAACTAACTCCCATAAATAAATGAGAAAAAAGACAGACAATATGCCAGGAAAATTGGGCAAAAGATTTGACTAGACATTCCACAAAAAGACATTCCACATCCAAATGTCCAACAAGTATATGAAATGTGTCCACATTGTTACTAATCAGGAAAATGCAAATTAAAACCATAATATGATACTACCATGTAGTGGCTAAAATAAAAACAAGAGACAATATCAAGTGTTGGTGAGGATGTAGAGCAACTGGAACTCTCATACACTGTTGTGTGTAAACTGATACAACCACTTGCAAATTCTTTGGTAGTATCTCTTAAAGATGAACATACACATATTCTATGACTTAGCAATTCCACTCTTAAGTATACACCCAATAAAAATGCCTACATATGTTCACCATGCAAAAGAATGGTCAGAACAGCATTATTATTGGTAGTCTCCAAATTGAAAAAATCCATATGTGTTTCAATAATAGAAAGGATTAACAAAATGGGGTATATATTTTTTAATAATGGGATACTATACAGAAATAAACTATAGACACATTAAAATATATATATGGGCTTAGCCTGGTGGCTCAAGCCTGTAATCCCAGCACTTTAGGAGGTTGAGGCAGGAGGATTACTTAAACCTAGGAGTTCAAGGCCAATGTGGGCCACATCGTGAGACTCTATCTCAACGAAAAAATAAATAAAAATTAGCCAGGTATAGTGGTATATGCCTGTAGTTCTAGCTACTTGGGAGGCTGAAGTGGGAGGATTGCTTGAGCCCAGGAATTTGAGGTTACAGTGTGAGCTGTGATTGTGCCACTGCACTCCAGCCTGGGTGACAGAGCAAGACACTGTCTCAAAAAAAAAAAAAAAAAAAAAGTATGAAACTTACAAACACAATGAAATAAGCCCAACATAAAAGTGTCCCCATTTAAATAAAATTTTTAAAGAAGCAAAACGAATTCAGAAGTTAGAATATTTGTTATCCTGCAGGAAGAGAGGGCAGTGACATGACAGGTACACAAAAGGGGCTTCTGGAGAGTTGGTAATGCTCTATTTCTTATGGGTGCTGGTTACTAGGCACGTTCCTTTCAGATAATTCATTGAGCTATCCACTTATGATTTCCATGCTTTTAGATATGTATGCTATGCTTCAACATGCACATCCAATCAGTTGATTAAATAACTTTTTTCCTGGTTAGTCACAGATCAGGTGGTTCAAGACTCGAATTACAGTGTCTAGATTCATATCCTAGATCTTCCTATCTTGGAGATCTTGGCCAAGTCACTGACTCTGAATTTCAGTTTCTTAATCTATAAAATGGGTTAGTTAAGGCACCCTTCTCATAGTTATTGCAGGCATTAAATCTTCTCATTAAATATTTGCTCTTGTGGTGGTCCTCATTGCTCTGCTTTGTCTGGACTATGCAGAAGACAGACAACAGTCTGGGATAGAGGAAGGAAAAGATGGGGTCAAGAGACATTTTCAAAGTTAAGAGTGAGAGGGAAAATATCAAAAGTGATGCTGAGCTACAAGAAAAAGATCCAGAGGCCCTGGTGTCATTCTTTCCGTTCCCTGTCTCTGGCTTTTTGCCCATATCTAAACACAGGAGGTGGACTAACCAGATGATCTCTAACTGGTTAGTCTTTCCAACTATGATATTATCAGGTTGGGAGGAGAATGGAAATGCCATCCAAAAGGCAAACACAAATTTCCACGTTTGATCCAAAATCAAACACACAGTCTCAAAAACTTGGAAGTTAAGGGAGGTAAATTCTCAGTGGCAGGATTATGGGTTATTTTACTTTCTCCATTGAAGTTTTTCTGTTTTCTAATTTTCTGCAATAAATGTGGAGTTCAATTAAAACAAAATGCCATACTTGACATGTCCATGCCTACTATTTATAGCCATATAATTTTTAAAAAGAAAGAAACCCCTAAATTACAGATGTGCCTGGAACCAGAACCCAGAAAGCATCTGGGTAGGGAAAATAGTTTCTAACGTTCAAGGCCAAAGCCAGTAGGGCCTCCTTGGATGGGAAAGAGATATGAGACTGCAAATAATTCCTGGACATTACCTATTTGTTACTGTGTTTTCATCCCTTCCCTCAGTCACCTACACGTTTTCTTTTTCCAGCTAAAGTGAATCTAATCTTTGTTACAGTACTTCACCTTGTTAATAAAACCCAGGACCGAAGAATGAGCATTTTTAGCAATCGTAACATATCACTGCCAAAGGGAGGGATTCTGTAAGAAGGCGCTGGGTGTCTCATATATATGGGAAACCCTAGGCCACGTTCAGTGCCAACCACAAGCATTTTCATCTCTGGCCAGGCAAGCCTTGATCCCTGAATTTTGAGCTCTCAACCTCTTTTAAACTGAGAAACAGATGGTCTTTTCCAGAGTCTTTCAGCTTCTAACTTACAGGCAAACACTACCATATGCTGTCTCCCAGCAGAGATTGGTTTTAACCAAGGCAAATAAGATAGGATGGACTTTGTTGATCATGATGGCTCAGTGCTACATCTCATATATCCTACCACCTTTCAGAACATTTAATCGTGCTGCTCCTGGCGGCCCTGGGATTGTAGTCCTTGTGGAGAGGAGAAACTGGCATTGAAGGAAGTAGTTGAGTTTTACTACTCCACGTGGGGCGCTCCCATTACTAAGAGCAACCTCCCCTCCCTGGGAAGAAAAGCGTGGGCGGGGCCAGGGCAGTCCCTCCCCTCCGCGTTGCCTTGGAGACCATGGGCGTCCAGCTGCAGTTGTCGCTGGACCGTCCCTGGCTGCCTTGAGAGGTGCTTTCTGCAGGCAGGGACGCGCCCAGGCCGGGCGCAAGGCCTCCCTCCAATCTGCCGGGCTCAGGGGGATGTCCAGCGGCTGCTCAGTCTATTTGGGGGGCTAGGGAGGGGGATGGGAGGGGCTGGTTGGGTCTTCTCAGCACACAGTAGGCGCCTAATTAGCGTGACCTGAATCAGGTTACTCTCGCCCTCCAATTCTCCTTCCCTGTGTCCCATGGAGGGTGGGTTAGGGTCCCTGATGAGAGTTCAGCGCCGCGTTGGAGTTCCAGTCCCAACCGACATCTTGAGCGCTGTTAACTTTTCCCAGAAGAGCATGGCAGAGTGAAGCACAAACAATAATCCTGTGTTATTCGCGTTCCCAAAGTCCCTTCGGATTTGCGCCCTGCGCGGCGGGGAGAACCGGCCTCCTGCTCGAGTTCGGAGCTCATCTGAGGTTAGTTTCATCCGTTCCTTGAAAGTTAAGACCCTGAGTCGACATTCCCCAGGCCCCTATCCCCCAGCAGAGAGTCCTTCCCCGGGAGTCCCGCCCTGGGGTGCCGCCTCGAGGCCAGACGTCGTCCCGCCTGGACCTGAACCTGAGCTTGGGACGGGCGGTTTCCCAACCTCAGGAACTGGAATTGAGACACCAAAGCCCAGACGCGTTTCCTGGACGACGGCTTCCCGGCAGGGGCATACAGCCAGCGGCCAAGATGTCGTCAGTGGGGAAGGTGACCCAGGTTCCGAGTGGGAAAGCCTACCAGCAGATCTTCCAGGCTGAGGTAGGAGCCGCCCTCTGTCCCCCTTTTCTCCGTGCCTCTTCCCTTGCTTTCTTCCAAACTTCCCTCCCTCCCAGGGCTTCCCTACTGGAAATTGAATAAAACAAGGGCTTTGAAATTACTTTGATTTTAAAAATAATTCTTACTGGTTCTTAAATTTGTACCAATACAAAATTAGAATGTCGGTTCTTGAAAATTAGAAAACTTAAATTAAAATTTTAAATGTAAATTACTCAGAAAGAGCCTGGATGGAACCACTGGGTGACCTCTCTTTTTCCCATGCATAAGAACATGTCTAATTTTTGTATTTAAAAAATAGGCTTCATTCTGTGCTAGTGTTTTGAAATTTGCTTTTTCTCCGTGACAGTATCTCACAGACCCTTTTCTATGCCCGTGGGCACCCATGTATTTCACCGTGCTGAGTGGCTGCCCGTTTGTTGATCTAGGACTCCCATAACTGTATTAAAGTGAAGCCCTCTTGACAACAGTGTAGGTTATTGCAATTGCCTTGTCTTCTCTGAAGCACTGTATAGACAAAACAAGATCTTAACAGAAACACACAGACCCGAATCCTTCCTTTGAAGTTCTGTACTGCTTATTTAAAAGGGATCTGCGTTCCTAATTTGAGCCCTAAATAATTCTCTGTAAAACCTCTGGAAATTATAAAAGTCTAAAGAAACCAAAAAGCAATTACATCACTCACACGATCCTGCTGTCTCTAAGGCCATTCTTAACTCTTGGCATATTTCCTCCAGGGCCTTTTCCTATGCATTTTAAATTTTGAGATCATACTGTATAATTTTGCTTATAATTTTTAATTTGCATGTTTAAGTGATATGTTTAACAATGTATCATCTCCTAAGCATTTCCTGAGGTTATAAAAAATTCTTTGTGGGTCTCATCTTTAACAAATGCCTAACATTCCATCAAACGGACATACCATGTTTACTCAGCCAATCCCTATTATTTGTCAGTTCTGTTTTTCCAATTTCTTGTGATTATAGAAAAGGCTGAGATGTTCATCTTAATCTTCATTTAAGGTTCTTAAAAAGAGGCCTTCGTTGAAGTGGCTGGGTGACTGTTACTGGAAGGAGAGCTCTGCTGTAGGGATATGCCCTGGGGTTGAAGGCCTCCCTGAAAAGTGCCTTTCTATACAGCTCTCTGGATGTCTTTCTAAACAGCCACCATCAGCCTGAGAGTGCTCGGGAGTCAGCAGCTCTGACCACTCCCCCATCCCTGGTCCTCCCTGGATTCAGGTGCAGCTGGTCCACTCCCTGGCGGCCACCAGGAAGCGGGCTGCAGAGCATTCTGTGACCCTGAAGAGTGGCAGGATACCCATGATGAAGAAGGTGGAGACTCCTGAAGGGGAGGTGATGTCTCCTCGACAGCAGAAGTGGATGCACAGCCTCCCCAACAACTGGATCATGGAAAACCCTGTTCTCCACAGGTAGGTCCTGCTGTCCATGCCTCACCCCCATGCACTAGAGTACCTGAGCCTTCAAACACTCAAAAAGAGCTGGCACAAGATGAGTAGCCTGTAGGAGTGAAGTCTCAAGTACCACCCCTAAAGCAGGGAGGTTAATACCTACCTTGCAGGGTGGTTTGCTTCTCTTGCCGCTATTCTCCCACTCCCACAATCATTATTGATTAAGTGCCTAGGGCCAGGCACTGGGTGTGGGGATCCCACCCTTATGAAACTTGAGACCTCAAAAGTAAATAAATAAGCACATCCCCCCAATGGCAGAAAAGCTCTAACTAAGGGGACAGGGGCTATGGGATGGGGGCCGGGAAAGCTCTCTGAGGAAAGGGATCACCTGAAACCAGAGGGTGCAGTATGGGGACAAGGCTCTGAGAAAGGTGGTCTTGGCCCCCTCCAGAAGGCTGAAGGTAAGTGGACCCTGAGAGAGGGCAGGAGATGAGGCTGGGAGCAGCCTCTCAGGCCACAGTCAGTATTCTGAACTTTACTTCAGTGAGCAGCTGATTTGCAGTTTTGAAGTCCCTCAGGCAGCTCTGTGCAGAATGTAGGGGGCTTCAAGAAGAGGCAGGAAGGCCAGGGCACAGGACACTGCAGCTGTCCTCATAACCTTACTGGTGGCTGTGAGAGGGAAAGCAGCGATGGGCCTCGGGTGTCTCTTGGAGGCAGAACCCATGATACCTAGTGATGAATTGGAGGGGAGGAGAGAGCTCCTGAGAGCCCTTGGTCTCTGGCCTGAGTGCTGGGTGAACAGCAGAAATGCAGTTCCCTGAGATGAGAGCAGGTGGGGTCAGGCATGGAGATCAGCAGTTTCTTGTGAACTTCCAGGTTCAGCGGTTCCTAAGCATGCCACTTCAGTTTGCTGAGCTCTGACTCTCAGCTATGGGGAAAGGAAGAAACAGATCTTCTTCCCAGGGTTCTTGCGAGAATGGAGCAGGCGTGGGGCTTCCCTTAGGCACTTTGAGTTCTACACAAGCCATAAACCCTTGCTGGACCTGGGACTCTGGGATAGAAAGCAGGCCTCCTCTGCCTGTCTTGGTGGTTCCTTTCATCCTCTTTGGGGCAGGGACAGACCCCTTGATGAGTACAGTTCTCTGCCCTGACCTGGCCTTTGAATTTTCCCAGGAAAGCCACCCCCAAAGCTTCTGACCCTCGTGCTCTTAACTCCCGACAGATGGAAAAATCCACTGGCCCACCCAAGCCCAGACTCGAGATCAGCGTTCTCTAGCCCATGTCACCCTGCCTGATGCCCCAGGTGGGGGTCCAGGGTTACAGGGAGCCTGATGCCCCAGGTGGGAATCTAGAGGAACTACCCATCAGGCCCAGCTCCCTCTAGACACTCTGCAGGGCTAGCAGAGGCCAGACTGGGCCGAACACATGAGTGGCAGAGCCAGGGCACCCTGTCTCCCTCAGGCATCAAAGCAAAGGGTGCAGATGTTTGAAGAGTCAGCCAGCCAAGGACAGTCCACCTATATGCTCATTACACAGGGCAGATCCCTGGGTGGATGGAGACCAGCCCAGGCCAGGGGGTAAATCACCACTGGTATAAACAAGCCCCAAGTCCCTGGAGCAAGTGACTAAGAAGCCAGAGTTGACAGCAGGGGTCATCATCTCAGCTCCTACAGGGCTGCCTTGGTCCAGGAGCATTTAGAATGACAGGGTCTGAAAGACCTTTCTCTAGAAGATTGGCCTGGGCCCCAGCAGCTGCAGCCCAGGCCCAGCAACTTCCTCGCTGCTAGGTCTGCACTGAGGGCTAAATGAGAAGTTGGCTGGAAAGTGTTGGACATATGGGGGGCCCAAGGAATGGCAGCAGTCACTGGGAGCTGCGGGATTTCTGTGGTGCTTGCCCCATGGACAGGGCATTCACAGATGCCAATTCCAAAGCTGATGTCACATCCACCCCGCTGGTCCTCCCTGTTGAAATAGTTCCTCCTGGAACCCCAGCTGTCTCCTCCCTCACCCAAATTCCATGGGCCTTAGTGTCACAAGGATGGATCTTGGAGTCTCCTCTCTGTTGCATTCTGTGGTTCCTATAAGCCCCTTCCCCCTTTCTGGAAAATAGGGTTACCTCAAGTACATCATAGGATGGGTTGCTGAAGGAGCAAATAAGGATGCATGCCAAGAGCTAGCATGATCTGGCTTTACTGGGCTGCTCATACCCCTTCTGATCCTCAGTTTCCCCAGCTGGGAAGTGTCTCAGGCTCATCATCCACACTTGACCACCAGAGCCAGAGCAGGCTCCCTGAAGGCAGGAACCCAACCTCTCACCTAGGGACCCACGGTGTCTGCTGGCAGGGGACCCCAAGCGGCGTTTTTTGGGAACCTGGGCACTGCCTCAGGGCTCTCTGGAATTGGGGTGTGCCTAGTCCATTGCTGCTGTCCACAGGCCCTCTGGAGAATCACCCCTTGGTGCCCTTATGTGCCAGAGCTGCCATGGATGGCATCGGGACTTCACTCTTCTCTGCTTGTGTCTCAGGGAAAAGGAAAGAGCCAAGAGAGAAAAAGCCCGAGAGAGTGAGAGCACCATCGCTGCCCGAGAAGTGCGGGGTCTCATGGACACTATGGGTGAGCCTCCATTCAGCCTCAAGGCAGGCCTGTCCTGGGCCAGGGCAAGACCTGGGCAGGAGGTGGGGACGTCTCCTGGCAACTCCTCTGAGGAAGGCCCTGAGCTCCCACTGTGTTCCTCAGCTCAGTCACCTGAAGGGCATTCTCCCTGAGCATCTCACCCGAGAGTCCTCACCTGTGCAGGGAGCTGGGGGAGGAGGGGAGCTGCCTGCATGGAGGGCAGTTACTGATGAAAACCAGGTGACTAAAGGATTCCACGCGCTTTCTTGCAAGTTCCCAACAGTATTTCTCATCTGCATTTTCTTCCTTCCTACCACATTGTCCTAGTTTGACCTTATCCTAATATAAAAACCTTTTTTCTTTATGATTAAAAAAAAATACGTGTTCACTGAAGACAAACAAAGGAAGGAGAGAAAGAGAAAGTAAAACCTTCCCCTTCACAATGGCGCCTCTTCTTCTCCGAAGAGTCACCAGCCCCCACCCCAACCCACCCCTGGTTAACGCATGTGGCATCCGGCTTCCCACCTGGATAAAGGGGACAGCAGAGCATGTGGCAGGAGCATAGACTTGGAAGCAAGTGGCCCAGATCCCTGCTCAGCTGCTGGCCAGCTTGGTTCTTCAACCTGCCATGACTGAGTTTCCTCACTTGTGAGGCGAGGCTAGGAATGGAAACCACCTCGTGGCCTCAGCGTGAAGACTAGCTGAATTTGAACAATACCCACTATGCAGGAAGTACTATGGAAGTGTTGGTAGCTATCATTTCTGTATGTATTTGCTTCCATAGAACTTTTTTTTAAAAAAACATTCTGTGCATACTATTTAGGAGATTTTTCAGCTTTTAACTATGTATCTGAGGCCTCAGTCCCTCCAGCACTCAGGAATCACTGTCGTCTTTTCTCTTTTTCCTTAAGCCTCTGCCACCCTGACCTGGCTCTCGGGTCCACCTTCTGAGTCGGGCCCTGAGTGCAGGGGCTGCCTGCCTGTGCTGCCTTTGCCTGAGAGCTCTGAAGGCAGCCTCATCACCTCTGTTGTTGCTTCACAGTTCCTGAGAAGATGAGCACCAGCACCTTTCAAAGGCGAGCAGAACACAAGAGGAGGAGCTACGAGGGCGCTCTGGCCAGCTTTGAGGAGGAGATTGCGCAGGTTGGAAAGGTGAGAATCCTCCCTCTCCCTCCTCTTCCCTTCCTGTGCCATTCCAAAGGCGGGTGTTTCATGGCTCCCAGCCTCCCTTCCCCTCTCCAGCAGAGGTCCTCAGGGGCTCACAGAGCCTTAGACAGACATGGAACCGTCTCCTAGTGCCTGAGTGGCTCGTTATGAGTGTTTGTGAGCACAGCTCCCCGTAGTTCTTGGAAAAGCGCTACAGGTCATGTGCTGTTATTATCCTTTTGCAGTGAGACCCAGAGAGTCTTACCTGACTTGGTGCATAAGGCCCAAGTCAGAACTGCTCTCCAGGTCTGACACCAAACCTAGCCTTTGGCCTCCCTGCTCAGTCCTTCTGATGAAGGGCAGAATGGCACACCCACCGCTGACAGCCCGGCTCTGCTGGGCTCTTATGGACTGCCCCCCATTCAGCTCTCATTCCTCTCCAGAGACCTCATCTCCAGACACACTGGTGTCTGGAATGTTCCCTAAATGAGACCAGCCTTTGCCCTTCTGGATTGCCCTGAGCCCCAGATTTCCACTTGTCCCCTTCTCCCTGAGTCTTCTCTGACCTGTGTTGCCCTGCCCTGGATTCCTGGAGCTGGCTCTGTGCCCAAAGCACCAAGAACAGGCTCTCCAGCCATGTTTCTTCATACGTTCCCAACTAGATGCCAGGTCTGCTTTCACCCTTGAGCTCTGTGGCTTTGGTGAAGCCATCTACCTGAGCCTCAGTTTCCTCATCTGAAGTAAACTTGGCATTCTTTCATTTGGCCACTTCTTTAATGAATATTTGTTGAGTGCCAACCGTAGGCTAGGCCCGATGTCAGCAGCCAATTTGAAGACTGTGATGAGGATCAAATGAGCCAAGAAGGAGGGCTCAGTGCAGAGTGTGTGGCATGGCTGTGAGCTGACTAGCGAGCCTCGACTCCTTAGGTCTAGGCAACGATCATCATTTCTGAGATGGGACCATGCCTGGCACTTCACCTATGACAGGGAGGGCTCTCTCCTTCCTGGGGGTTCTGATGCTGTGGCCATCATCCCCCTGGCCTGTTGCAGGAAATGGAAGCTCTCATTGTGGACACAGCGGGACTTTTTTTGAAGAAGCTGACCGAGTCTGATGAAGAAATGAACCGTCTCTTCCTAAAGGTGGAAAACGACACCAACCTTGAGGACTACACCATCCAAGTAGGGGTCCCTTCATGGCTGGGCCTGCCCCACCCGGGTCCTGCTTCTTCCCTCCCTCCCACTGGCTCCTAACCTGACCCAGACTTCTCTGCATAGGCCCTGCTAGAGCTGTGGGATAAGGTGGCCAGGCGGTTCCTGCTCCAGAAGCAGGAGATTAAGGAGCTGGATGAGGCCCTGCACTCGCTGGAGTTCTCTCGAGTCAATAAAGTAAGTCGGCTGCAGGTGGGCTCTGTGGTGATTGTCACTTGCCAGGTTTATTAGGCATCCTTCTGTTTCCTTTTAGTTCTCCAGGAAATGAGTCACTAAGTATGGTACCTTGTCATTTCTAGCTAAAAGGTGTGTTGAAGAAATATGCTGAAGTCATAGAGAAAACTTCATACCTCATGCGGCCCGATGTGTACAAGCTGATAAATAAAGAAGCCATGGTGAGTGGTTTTCCTGGGCAGGGATCAGCCCATGGGAGAAGGGGCAGGACCAGGAACCCGGGACACCCCGAACCTGGTGTCTGGTGTCTCGGGAATGGTGGGCTTCTCATCTATTACGTTTCTAAGGGGCCCAGGTGGGTCTCTTAGGTAGAGAAGCAGAGTCCTTGCTATCGTAAGCATTTTTCAATAGAGATCTTTCTAAAGTACATTTCATATTTCCCTGACATCTTGAACCAGGCATACCTCATATAGGGCTATTGTCTGGAGCGCTGGCGATGTTACTGAGCATCTACTAGGTCATGTCTCAGCAACTGTGTGCAATGCAATAGGTGCTACACTATAGAGTCATCGTTGGGGGACTACGGTGGTCTCAGGGTGGTTTCCACCTTCGAGTGACCTGCTCTGCCTGCTGTGTCTGGCTTTTCTGCCTCTTCTTGCCTCTCTTCCTACCAGTGGTCTGTGCCCATTGCTGAGCCTGCCTCTTGGTTCTGTCCCCACTGCTTTCCCCTGTCGGTGCCCCCAGCACCCCTCCCCCTGGCCGCTTTCCTTGGGGTGGAAAGCACAAAATTCAAGGTTGTTCATGATGTCTCCAAAGTCAGAGCAAAGTCTGACTCCTCTGCTGCGAGAGAGGACTCCTCTTTTGGCTGCCCAAAGGCACATTGTGGGTTTCCTGGTCTTGTGCAGTGAGCTGAGCTTGCTGGATAAGGGGCCTCCTGGCAACACAGTAGGCTGAAAAGAGGACGGTGTTTAGAATCACAGACAGGTCCAGCCCACGTCAGCACCGTGGTGACCCGGATAAAGCACAGGCAAAGAGTGAGCACAGACCTTCTCAACTGTCTGGATGTGGAAGCTTCTGAAATGACTCAGCCCAAGCCTGGAGCTTGCTGAGTCATTAAATGAAGATAATATGGATGTTCCTCCACTTACGATAGGGTCACATCCCAATGTACTCATCATAAGTAAAAAGTATAGAAAGTCAAAAATGCATTTAACACCTTCATAAACCCATCATAAAGTTGAAAAATCATGTCAAGCCATTGTAAGACTGCCTATAATACATGTCAGGATTTGTTGGGAGGATAATAAAAGAGGGTCCAGCTGTGGTAGCTGTCTTCTGAGATCAGGGAGGGCTCCTAAGTTGTGCACATTTTATCCAATAGGAGAGTCAAGGATTTCAGTGTCCCGGATGTGTTTCACTGCTTCCCTTCCCTATGCTTCACTCATTATTACAACTTGCATTTGCTACTTGCTCTACCTGTGTTTTTCTCATTTATTGTCACGAAATCCCTATTCTCTAAATAGCATGAACCCCATTTTATGGCTGCGGATCTGTAGGTTGAGGAAATACTCGCCAGTGCCACCCAGCTAGGAAGTACAGCTGGCATCAAGTCTCAGGCTCCACTGAAAAGCATTACTGGAATTTCTAGCCTCTGAGCTTGGCAGGGTTCTCACCTACTGCCCCAGCATACTGCCACCTCCCTGGAGGGCTTTGGGAAATGTGTGGAGGTATTTGGAACCAGGGAGGATGGGGGAAGTTACTCCCATCTAAGCAGGGGCAAGGATGCTAAAGGGCAAAACAGTGCCATGCAATGGAGAATCATCCCCATGCCTATGCCAAGGGTGCCCAATTGAGAAGCCATGGGAGAACTGCTGAAGAATGTTCTAGCTCTGGCCTCATCTTGCCATTGGGTCTCGGTTCTCCTAACAAGCATATGTGGCTCGTCCCTGATGGCACAAGCACTCTGCTTTTGGAAGAAATTTATAAAAACGAGTAAACACTTAGAGCTCACTGAGTGTCACTGAGTGCCTACCTCCTTTCACCTTCTTTAACAAACATCTGAAGTGACCTTGGAGCTGCTATGAAGCTCATGCAGTTGGGGTCTATGGTTAAACCTTCAAGGAAGACCCTGGTCCATGGCTACTCAGTGCCAGGAAGCTTCCTTGAGTGCCCACTGAGCCCTCAGTCCCCCTCAGGCCCTGCGACCACCACACTCAGCCCTCAGCCTGCCCCTCCCCTCTCCAGCCTCCCACTGCTCCTCTCTAACTGACACTCGCCCTGACCCAAGAGAGACCCTGTCCTGTCTAGAGCCCTGTCCATCTGTGACCACAGGTCATGAACTATGCCCTGCTGGGCAACCGGAAGGCCCTCGCCCAGCTGTTCATCAACCTGATGGAGTCCACCCTGCAGCAGGAGCTGGACAGCCGCCACCGCTGGCAGGGCTTGGTGGACACCTGGAAGGATCTCAAGAAGGAAGCCCTGCTGCAGAGTTTCAGGTCAGCGCCACCCACACCACACACAGCTCCTTCTCCAGCCCACCAGGGGCTGGCAGAGGCTAGGGCTGGCATTCTCCCTCACTTTTTGCCATTACTTAAAAATGCTGCTTTTTCTCTCTGCTCTTTTTAAAGTTAAAAATAGATAAAGGTATAAAGAATAAATTAAAAATCACCACTAATCTCTCCCCACAGTGAGAAGCACAGCAAATATTTTGATATATTTTCTCCCAGGCTCTTTTAGATCCATACAGTATATGCGGTTTCATATTTTATTCATGAACCTTGCTTCATGACCATTCTCTGAGCTCCATACAGCTGGAAAACATTCATCCGATTATCTGTATAATTTCCACTCTTTGTTATCACTCATAACCCTGTGGACACTGGGCGTGAACGAATGGACAGCCTTCAGGCAAGCACTTCCCTCCCTTGGGGAGCGTGTTTCCTCCCTCCCATGGGAGGGGCGTGAAAAGAAGTCCCTTCTCCATGCTTCCTCTGCCAAGGGGCACTTTTGCTGTGGATGAAGGAAAAGTGTACGAAGGCCTACCTCCGTCTTGCCTTTCCATGTGACCTTGACCAAGCCCTTGAACATTCAGAATCTGTCTCTTCCTATGCAAAACAGGCATCCTAACGGACCTGTGATAGAGTTTCAGTGATCCATCCAGATACTGCATGGAAAGTGCCTATCTGGGCCTGGCACTGGGAAGCTGTTATAAATGCCAAACATCATCGACAGTGATAGCAATGGCTGCCGTTTACTGGGCATTTCCCATGAGCCAAGCGCAGTGCTAGGGGCCTTGCTTGCATCATTTTACTGAGTGCGCACAAGTGCCAATGAGAAAGGCACCATCATGAGTTCCATTTTACAGAAGAAGGAACTGCGGCTCAGAGTAGGAGAAGGACTTGACCAAAGTTACAGAGCAGGCAGGAGGCGGTCAGGAGCCCACCAAATCTGAGCCTGCTGGTCTCATGCTGTTGGTGCCAGAGCTCCACTGACCTGACTATCCCTCCATTCTTTCCTCCATTTCTCCCTCCCCCATTTCTCCCTCCCACCCTCTCTCTCTCCTTTCTTTAGGGTGCTAGAGGAGAGGCAAAGGCTGGGGAGGAAGGGGCTGGGGTGGTGTTAGGGAAGGAGTGCTGGGGCTCTGAATGCTCTCACCATGGTTCTCTTCCCTCTCTCACTCCTGCCCTGCTCCTTCTCTCCCCTTTATGGTGCCAAAATGTCTGATCACCAGTGAGTTCATGGCCAGTGAGAGTATCCATACTCCCCTGGCTGTGGTGAAGGAGCTAGAGGTCATGCTGAAGACCCAGAATGTCCTGCAGCAAAGGCGGCTGAAGCACCTCTGCACCATCTGGTATGGGCAGGAGGGGTGGCCCGGGAGGGGTGCTTCTTGGGGTTCAGTGGGGGAGGCAGAAGTGGCCTACAACCTGTCCCCCAAGACATCCTTCAGACTAAGTAGGCCAACTCCCAGCTCTCTGGCCCTGGGCTGGCCGCCTAGGCCATTTCAGCCCCACTCACAAGAAAGGGCATGGCACATTTGCTGCAGGAAGAAGCTTGGTGTAGCTGCCAAACAGCTTGAAAGAAGCAATGAACGGGGGTGAGGGAGGAGGAGGCACAGATCAGAGCACGCAGGGCCTGTGGCCAGGTGGAGGGGTTTGGACCTTTTTCTGAGGGCACTGGGGAGCGGAGTGGCTCCATGAGCTTTGCAGTTTGGAGGTGTGTATCAGGCATCTGACACTGGAGGCTGGAGGCACCTGTCAGAGGCTGTGGAAGCTCTCCTCAGATGTGGGTCCACCCAGCCCTGATTTCAGTTTCATGAGAAAGCTATTCAGTGGGGTGCCCACTGAGTGTTCTAGATCCTAGAATCCACTGTCCAGGGAGTTCGTAGCCTCCACTCTCAGAAGCAGGATGGAGCTTTCCTGGTACTGCAAAGTGGAGGTGCCGTGTGTTGTGGAAATGCTCTCTAGTAACCTGGGACACAGATTCTTCTCATCTCTGCACCCCCAGGTCCTAACTTCTCCTAGGATGTAAAAGACTAGTAAGGCTCCACATGGCTTGAGCTAGAGGGCCTGCCCCTAGGCAGGCACCTCCTATCCCATGGACAGTTAATTTCTTTTTTTTGAGACAAGGTCTCACTCCGTTGCCTAGGCTGGAGTGCAGTGGTGCACTCTCGGCTCACTGTAACCTCTGCCTCCTGGCTTAGGTGATCCTCCCATCTCAGACTCCAGAATAACTGGGACTACAGCCATGAGCCACCACGCCCAGTTAATTTTTGAAGTTTTAGTAGATGTGGGCTTTCTTCATATTGGCCAGGGTGGCCTCGAACTCCTGAGCTCAAGCAATCCACCCACTTCGGTCTCCCAAAGTGCTGGGATTACAGGTGTGTGCCACTGCACCCGGCCCAGTTTTTCTCCTTGTGTTTGACATTTTGTACAGTTACATTTTGATCCAGGTGTAAAATTAACAAGATGGATACACATCTCAGAACAGGGAAAGTACTTGTGTTCTTTTCTATAATTCAACTTCTTTCCAACTCTGAGCCCCTGTTCTTTAAGTTGGATAGAACTTGGTCTTTCTGGGAGTCATATCCCTTGAGGCAAAGTTCTAGAATTTCATGCAATGCCAGGGCTGCTGTTGGGATGTCTGGTTCTCAGTTATAGTTCACCCCAATGCCACTGGGCTCCTACTGCCTCCAGACAAGTGGACATAGGAACCTCCTCAAGGAGGCTGCTCTGAGCCCCTGAGTCTTCACGCACAGGCAGTGGTTTCTCTCCAGGGCCCTAGGTCTTGCAGATGCTCCCATAGTGCCACCAGGAAGCAGAATCCAGGCTGCCACTGCCAGGCAGCTGCCTGTCCTGCTCTGTTTGCGTTTCCCCCACAGCCTCTTTGTATAGGGGTTGAGGAAATACCTGGTCCCCTGGGCTCTCAGCCTGCTGCCACAAGCACCTTCTCACCAATGCACTAGACTCTCCCAAGAAATTAGGCTTTTGAGAATGAAAGCCAGAAACATTCCTGGGCTGCCCTGCCACATCCCTCTCACAGGATGTCAATGTGGATTGGTTGGTCACCTGTCTGAATGGAAGAGAGGGACAGGATCAAACACAAGGAGAAAAAAATGTACCCATAGACGTTTCTGGCCACAGCTTGGAGACACTGTGCAATGGCAGTGTCTGCAGGGGGAGCGGGCAGGCCATTAGACCTGGCCTGGAGGAAGGTGGGACAACTCTGCAAATCAGGGGGAGAGTGGGTGTTGGCAGGACCACGAAACTCCTTTGCAGTGGAAGTATGTAGAGAGGTGAGGTCAGGACACAATTCTGGCATCCAGAAGTGTGTCCTGTGAACACAAGTCTGGAGCACACAGGTCTAAAGGTAAAGTTGTAAAACCTTGGTCATAGATTCAAGTGAACATCAGTAGAGAAGGCTGGGTCTTGGGGCCTTGATAGCACCCAGAAAACCCACTGTGTAGATGACCCTCTCTTCCTCCCTGATCTGTCAGGCAGTGAAGAGCCTTCTAATCAAGCTCGAGGAGCTGTCCCAAGGGGACTGCCTCATAGGGCAGTGTGGGGATCCCACACACCATCCTGGCCCACAGTTTTAGGCCCTTCTTCTGGAACCCCCTAATCTCCAGAAACTTGGCGGGGATCCTTGCTACTCAAACACAGGGTCTGCTGGGAGCGTGTGGTAGTGATGGCAGAGGGGAAAGTCTAGCTAACATTCCCCAAGGCCTTGACAGGGAGATATCCAAACACCTGGGAGAATTCCCGTGAGTTTTCTTGGCCCCAATAAGTATATGTGCATATGATTAAAAAAATTTTTTTTTCAAAAAATAAAATTTGTATTTTGGAGTTATGTTCAATTTCTAGAAAAGTTACAAAGATAGCACACAGAATTCCTAACCCTAACTCTTCACCCAGTTTCCCTTAATGCTGCCATTCTATATGCCACTGGACATTCATCAAAAGTGACAAATTCATTTTGATGCATTTCTGTTAACTAAACACCAGATTTCATCTGCATTTCACCTGTTTTTCCACTGGTGTCCTTCTTCTGTTCCAGGAGACCACATTACATTTAGTATAATGCTTAGAGTTGAGATAGTGCTATGCATACTCTTGTACCTACCTTTTGCTCTTTACTGTCCATTTATGAGTAGGGTTACCTGAATCCCTGTTTGCCCAAGACCATACTGGGTGACACATCTTGTTCTGGCATAATCATTCATGGTGACCTCTTTCACTGTCAAAAATGTCCTGGTTTAGACAATAAATCATATGATCCCTCTAGCAATACACCTCTTCCACACCGTTAAACATCATCCAATTTTTAGCGTCTTTAAACAACAATCATGTCTAGTTTTTCATAATTCTGTAAGTCAGCTGGGTGGTTCCCCCTGTGTGGGCTGGCTTGGCCAGGGCTGGAAGGTCTAGGATGGCCTCACCTGTGTGTCTGGAGTCTCTGCTGGGTCAGCTGGGTCCTCTCTCCATATACTTTCTTAGCTTCCAGGAGGCCAACCTGGGATCCTACACACAGCGGGTGGCAGAAGGTCCCTGCAGCAGGAGAGGACAAATCCATGCACAGCCCTTCCCAAGCCTCTGCTAGGTTGTATTTGCTAATGTCCCATTGGCTAAGGCCAGTTACATAGCCACACCCAGATTACAGGACTGGAGAAATAGACTCTACCTCCCCCATGGGAGGGAGCTGACCATTTTTTAATCTGCCACACTATTTTTTTTTAACTTATATGTCTAATCAGATAAAGAAAATGTGGTACATATACACCGTGAAATACGATGCAACCATTAAAAAATGAGATCATGTCCTTTGTAGGGTCATGGATGGAGCTGGAAGCCATTATCCTCAGCAAACTAACACAGGAACAGAAAACCAAATGCCGGCCGGGCGCGGTGGCTCAAGCCTGTAATCCCAGCACTTTGGGAGGCCGAGACGGGCGGATCATGAGGTCAGGAGATCGAGACCATCCTGGCTAACACGGTGAAACCCCGACTCTATTAAGAAATACAAAAAACTAGCCGGGCGAGGTGGCGGGCGCCTGTAGTCCCAGCTACTTGGGAGGCTGAGGCCGGAGAATGGCGTGAACCCGGGAGGCGGAGCTTGCAGTGAGCTGAGATCCGGCCACTGCACTCCAGCCTGGGTGGCAGAGCGAGACTCCGTCTCAAAAAAAAAAAAAAAAAAAAAAAAAAAAAAAAAAAAAGAAAACCAAATGCCGCGTGTTCTCACTTAAAAGT
The DNA here is from genome assembly GCF_043159975.1 of Macaca nemestrina. Lineage (NCBI taxonomy): Eukaryota > Metazoa > Chordata > Mammalia > Primates > Cercopithecidae > Macaca > Macaca nemestrina. Next base: position 67,910,304 of record NC_092138.1, read on the forward strand.
GGGGGCTGAATGATGAGAACACATGGACACAGGGAAGGGAACAACACACACCGGGGCCTGTTGGGGGTGAGGTAGGGGGAAGGAGCGCATTAGGAAAAATAGCTAATGCATGCTGGGCTTAATACTTAGGTGATGGGTTAATAGGTGCAGGAAATCACCGTGGCACACGTTTACCTATGTAACAAACCTGCACATCCTGCACATGTACCCTGGAACTTAAAAACAAAAATTTAAAAAAGAATTTGGTATCTTTTTCTCAACTTTTATTTTAGATTCAGGGATACATGTGCAGGTTTGTTACCTAGGCAAATTGCGTGTTGTGGGGTTTTGGTGTACAGATTATTCTGTCACCCAGGTAATAAGCATAATAAACTATAGGTAGCTTCTCCATCCTCTCCCTCCTTCCACCCTCCACCCTCAAGTAGGCCCTGGTGTCTGTTTTCTTCTTTATGCCCATATGTATTCAAAGTTTAGCTCCCACTTGTGAGAACCTGCGGTATTTGGTTTCCTGTTCCTGTGTCAGTTCATGTAGGAGGACAGCCTCCAGCTCCATCCATGCTGCTGCAAAGGCCATGATCTCATTCTTTTTTATGACACTGTATTTAATGACTTCAGAAGAGGATTTGCTGTACTTTATTTAGACAGTTTTCTACTGTTGATGTGAAGGTTTTTTAATCATCATGTGTGTTTATGAACAGCATTGTTAAGTGAACATCTTAATACATAAACTTTACATGCATTCTATAATGCCATCTCAGATTAAGTCCCAGAAGGAGGCTTCCTTGGTCAAGGGATGGGAACAGTTTGTTTTTTCCACTGGAAAAATTATGTTCTTTTCTTTTCTAAGTAACAAGTTTGTTACTTAGAATTTGTTAATTAAAAGACCTTTCAACCGGGTCATGTTTGAACACCAGGAAATCCCCAGCAGTTCCCTTTGTTCTTCAGTATTTAAATCGACGATTTTCTGGAGCTATGTTTCTTGAAGATACTACCCATTTTGGTTAGTAAACTTTTGTTCCTGTGTGACTTACTTGCCGTATCTTCCTTCCCAGTGACCTCCTGCCCCCCAATTACAGCAAAACTCAGCTGACTGAGTGGCATTCTTCCCTCAACTCCATGAACAAGGAACTAGGTGAGTGACGTCTGTGGGACTCCACCTGCATTTTTCCAGAACTCTGTTCAAGCAGTTGCTTTGCTGAAGCTCATTCAAGTGAGTGGTACGACCATCGTTGGGAGGAGGGATGGGGGTGTGGCAGGAAGAGTGAGCTCTGAGAGCTTAAAAGGCCCCTCCTCCTTTCCCAAGACCTCCCTTCCTCACTGCCTAGCCTGCAGCTACACTAGCCACACCCTCTGACCCCTGACCCCTGACCCAAGCATGGAGACAGAGAGATGGCTCTGATGCCCTCCTTGAGGAAGGCCCAGGAGCATGCCCCAAGAGTGTGAGGTGGAGCACATGGTCTTGATGCCCAGCTCTGCTCCTCCCGGGCTGTGTGACCTTGGGAAAATCAGGGCCTCCGGTGGCCTCAATGTCCTCCTCTGTAAAATAGGGATGGCAAGAAGAGTAATAATGGTCCCTGCTTGTGGGGTGGATGGCCAGTGGTAGTCCAGTGCCTGGCTTATACAGAGTCCTCAATCACAAATGGTGATGTTTCAAAATGCTCTATAATAAGGGCAGTCAGGCTGTAAACTGTGTGCTGACTGCTGGTTTTGGAACTAAGTGTTGTTAGACCCCCCAACCGCCTCATTTGTTGACGTATTGTCTGGCTGCTTTCACTCTAAATGGCAGAAGTGAATGCAGATGGCTGCTGACTTAGGATGGTTCAACTTAGGACTTTTCGACTTTACAGTAGTGTGAAAGTGGTACACATTCAGCAGAAACTGTACTTCAGATTTTGAATTTTGCTCTTTTCCTGGGGGCTGTGGTGCCTGGATACGTGGTGGGATACTCCCTGGCAATGCTGGGCAACGGTGACAAGCTGCAGCTCCCAGTCAGCCCTGTGATCATGAGGGTAAACTAGTGTACTCTGTTGCCAGATGATTTTGCCAAACTGTAGGCTCATGTATGTTTTCTGAGCACATTTAAGATAGACTAGGCTAAGCCATGATGTTCAGTAGGTTAGGTATATTAAATGCATTTTCAACTGAAAATATTTTCAACTTATGGTGGGTTTATTAGGACGTAACCCCATTGTAAATAAAGGAACATCTGTAGTTACAACAGAGACTGTATGACTGCAAAGCTAAAACAGTTTACTCTCTAGCCCTCTATAGAAAAGGTTTGACACGACTTGCTCTAGAAGATATGTAATAAGTTTTTCATCTCCTTAGAGGATCATAGCAACCTAGTGAGGTCAGTGGTATCATTGTCCTCTTGTAGTAAGAGAAGGGTTTAGTGGCACAGAGAGGTGAAGTATCCTGCCCAAGGTCACACAGCCAATGAAGTGTCACAGCTGGACTTAGCTTGGGTACTTCAGCTAGTAGTACATGCCATTGCTTCTAGGGCTCTCAGGTTTATAATACTAAGGGTGTTTCTGTGTGAGCCACAAGACTCTATATAATAGCAATGGCTACCATTCATTCAGTGCCTCCTACAGACAGGCATTGTGCTGAGCCCTGGCATTCAGTAGCTGGCTCTGCCCTCGGGCACTTCCAGTCCAGAGCAGAGGTCAGAGCAAGCAGGGAATGGACAGGTTCCCAGCCGTGGGAGCCATAGTCAGGGACACAGCTGGTTCAGGGTCATGGAAGACATTGACAAGGAAATGATCATGTGGTTGAGAACTGCAAGGGAGGTAAAAGTCAGCCAGGCCAAGAGGGAGGCAGCATTCCAGGCAGGGATACAGTGTAGGGTGCCCTGGAGGCAAGACAGGACTGGGGCCTTTGGAAACATGGAGGGGAGGTTGGAAGATGCAAAGCAGCCGGACTCTGCTGGCCACGTGGGCTGCACGTGGAAGTCTGGGCTTTATCCTGAGGGCAGTGGGAACTCAGTGGAAGGTTCTGAGCTGGGGGTGATGATGTCAGGGGGTGCAAATGGCCCAGAGGGATGCAGGAGTGGAAGCAGGGGGATGTGGGAGAGCCCATCAAAGCGGCCTCATGGAAGGGTGTGGACACCTTGGCCTAGGAACTAGCCTGGGGACAGGAAGAAGCAGATTTAGAGTTTCTTCTCGTCAGTTCTAGCATCTGTCAACCCTCCCAGATATCCTAAATCTACACCCAGCTGCCATCCCCCTGCCCTTCTCCCCAGCCCTGGACAAAGAAAAACCACCACCAAATCTCTGTGTGGTCTTTCAGTTTCTAGAAATTGCCAACAGCACTAAACCAGAGTTGCTTATCCTGGACATCAGAGTCACACTGAGTTTATTATAAGCTGGGAAACTGAAGAGAGGAGAAATAGAGAAAATAAATAAAAAAGCAAGCTTCCGCGCGTTCTGCTAGTGCCTTCAGTTTTTCAGGGATGAACACAGATAGGATCAGTAAACGCTCATTGATCTCCATTCTCATTACTGGTTTACAACTTGGTGCAGCTTCCCAAAAGGAATTTCACCAGCCCTGAAACCGAGTCAAGAGTCAGGGCCAGAATGGATTCAGAACAGATAGACAAGCTCTTCATTTGAGATCCTTATCTTGGGGTGTCGGGGCCTTTGTAAGGGGACACCAGCCCCTGATCTGAATCGGGACCACTGATCTTCACCTAAATAAATGTTGCTGTGGAGGCACTTTGCTCCTTTGCAGAGGGGACACTCCCCTTTCTAATCCTCTCTTCCTGGTGGACTGATTTGCTTTGTTTTCTGCCCATGGAGACACCTACCATGTGGACTGCATGATGCGGATCCGCCTGCTGTATGAGAAGACGTGGCAGGAGTGCCTGATGCTTGTACAGAATTGTAAGGTGGGCACCCTTCCTGCAGGCCTGAGAAGAGGAATGCCTGGGCGGGACCTGAAGTGCTTTCCCTGGCCCCATCCCCACTACCTTCCCCTCCCCAGCTATGTCCCCACCTCACTCCCACACACCCTTTAGTCTCCATCCAGGCTTTTCTTCCTCACAGAAGAAAATGGAGTGGCTTCCTAGCCCCAGTGCCTGGTGCTCACTGGCCTCTGGGCATTCTGAAGCTGTTCCTTCTGCCCAGATCCCCTCCCTAGCTATCCCTGCCATCTCTCAGGTTTTAGCCCATCACCTCCTCCAGGAAGCCCATGTAAGGTGAAGTGTGCACTCTCAGATCACCTCAGACTTCACCCTTGACTCTATGTCATGCATAGCACTGGGCGTTGTTTATGAATGGAGGTTGTGTTCTGGGGGTTATTGCAATGCGCCCCCTTCGTAGATAGGCCTGGCCCCACTTTCCCCTCCACCCTGCCCACTGCATAACAGAGTGAGACAGTAAACTCGCTCCCAAACCCAAGCACAACTGTGACTTGTTCTCTAGGATAGGGGAACTATGGAGTCAGAATGTCCCTTCCTGCCTCCTTGGTAAGATTGTAAGCAACACCTCCACCCCCAAAGCTTAACTGTTGTGAAGTGTGTTTGAGCTGAGGGTCCCCCTTGGGGAGCCTCACAAGAGCTCCTGCATGCCTCTCCAGCCAATTTGCACCCAGCCCTCCAGACCCTAAGGGGAACAGAATTCATGGGGTGCAGGGCCCTCACCTGGAGCTCAGGTCTGGCTTGAGCAACACTGAGGCCTGTAGGATGGAGTTGATGCCTGTGGGGACCTCAGTCCTAAACCAGGCTCTGCCTTGTCCCACACACTCCAGAAGCAGCTGCTGGACTGGAAAGCCTTCACTGAGGATGAGGCAGAGACCCTGGTGAACCAGTTCTTCTTCCAGATGGTGGGAGCACTCCAGGGCAAGGTGGAGGAGGACCTGGAGCTCTTGGACGTGCGTGCTGGGGACTGTTCCACTGGGGAGCTGAGGTGGGGTTGGGGGTCCGCGGGGTGCTGGCTGTAAGAAGAGCCCAAGAGCTCCAACTTGCATGTTCCTAGTGTGTCCACTCACCCTTGTCAGACCCTCTCAGAGCAGCCCCCTTATGCTGGCCACTGCAAGCTCACCCACCTGACTCCTCCCAGCCACCCACTGACATGGGTGCTGTGCAGAACTCCAGGCCATGAGCGCTCCCCGGCCATTGCTGACCCTGGGTACTGAAGGGCTGTGGAGGCACAATAAGCCCTCAGCCCAAGACACGTGGTATCTTGAACCGGGGTTGGCTCATGTTTTCTGTGAACGGCCAGATGGTGACTATTTTAGGCTCTGTGGGCCATCAGGTCTCTGACGCACCTTGTCAACTCCACCAGTGCCACACAAAAGCAGCCCTAGGCAATGCAGAAACAAATGACATGACTGTGTTCCAATAACTTTATTGACAGACACTGAAATTGGAATCGTATGTAATTTTCATCTCATTAAATATCTTCTTTTGATTATTTTCCAGCCACTTTAAAACTGAAATATCTGTGTGTAGCTCACAGGATCAAACAAAAACAGGTAGAGGGCCAGATTTAGTCTACAGGCAGCAGCTTGCCCAGCCCTCGCCCAGATGAGGGTGTAAGACACATGCCTTTTTAAAAAGGTGGGTGGTGTGTGAGGATTTCACAGCAGGTGTGGTGTTTGGCCCAGATGCCATGAGTAAGAGAACTCCAGAGAAGGAAAGATGCCCAGGCCAGCGTTGCTGTGGCCTTCTGAGTGCCCAGCCTGTTTTTTAGGAATGGCCCACACTCCATCTTCTTCCTGTCAGAGACTTTTGTGGAACATAGGATATGTCTAGAGATGGGACTTGAGAGTCAACAAGACTAAGGGCAGGGCCTTGGGCAGACCCAAAACACTGTCCCAGGGAGGGAGGACCAAGAGCCCCAGTGTAGCCTAGAAGTTGACCTTGAGGGATGGTGTCTGGGCAATGCTGTTCAGTCATTAGAGACAGGGGGCCCCACAGGTGGGCCCTCTTCCTGGCCCTGGGACTTTCAGCCCTCAAGTCCCTTCTCTGGGCTCTGCCACTGCAGAAATCCTTCGAGACCCTGGCAGATCAGACAGAGTGGCAGAGTTCGAACCTCTTCAGGTACTTCCAGGAGGCGGTACAACTGTGGGAGGCACACCAGAGCAAGCTGTTGGTGCAGGAGCTGGAGCTGGAGAAGAGGATGGAGCAGCACCAGCAGAAGCACAGCCTGGAGAGCCAGGTGAGGCCCACACCCAGGGCTCCATTTTTCACACCACAAACAGCAATGAACTCAAACAGCTCCTTGACCCAAATGGAGAACCTTTAGCTATGAAATTTGGGCAGATGGGGACATTAAGGCTTACATTGGTCATGGGATCAGATGGGAGTAGCAGAAATCTGGAACCAAATGTCTCTAAGAGTTTGCATGAGAGACAGTCAGATGGTTCAAATAAGGAGATGATTAAAGGATGGTATCACGAAATCACACACTTCATTGCCATTCAAAGATAATTTTTTCATAGGTTCACAATGCTTAAAGAGGGGGAGAATAACGTGAACCAACCTCAAAAGGAATACATCCACAGGGAGTAAACCAGGTACATTAGGCACTTTGTAAGCTGCAAAGCTATTAAAGTCTAGTTGTTCAATTAGGATGGAAGCAGGCTTCCATGGGAAGTAAAGTCTAATAAAAGCTTCAGGTGTGCCTTTCTATGTGCCGTTTCTCCGGAGAAACTGGCTTGCAAGCTAACACAGTGGACATCTGTGATGGCTCATAGGTCCCTGGAAGCCAGAGGGTAGTGCCGGTGCTGGTGGCGTGGCTTCATAGCCCCAGTGCCTGTCACAGCCTGAGCTCTCTCTCGTTCAAATAAGCCACTGCCAGAGTGAAACCTGCCTCAGCCTAAGCTCTCGAAGTGTCAAACTCTTGAGTATTTTGAAGTACAGTAGTTAACGTCAGTAACTCACATATGGGGGATTGATAAGGGTGACATCACATTCCCAAGGTGAAGGGGGGAATAGCTCCAAGTTCTCATATATGGGGTCTGATAAGACATCATATTCTGAAAGAAAAAGGGGAAGACACCCCAAGTTATTACAGACAAACGTGTCAGTCACATAGCAAACTGTGCACATGTTGGGAGTCATTTCAACGCTCTATAACTGGGGCAATCTCCTGCCTGCACAGGAGGTCAGCTGGCCCCTGCTCTGCCTGCTCTCACACAGTCCAGGAGGTGGGGGGACAAACTCAGCTTCTGATTTCAAGCACGACTGGTGAGAAGGAGAGCGAGGAGCAGGTGTAGTGCAGGCCTGACCAGGTGGGTGGGTGTGAGGGCCCTGTCTCCGGGGGTCCCATCTGAGCTGGCTCCCCCGGGGGGTATGATGTAGGCAGGGAAGAACATTGCAGGCAGAAAAAAGTCTAGAGGCCTATAGTGGAGAGAGGGAGGGCAGTGGCAGATTAGGTGCCCCATTTGTAGAAAGGGAGTCCTGGATCTGCCGAGGCACCTGGGCCTCAGTTCTAGCAGCAGGGTCCCTGCAGGTCACTTACACTCTGTGAGCACTGGAGGTCACGTCTGCTTCTCTTGTTTTGGGGGTGGCTTCCAGGTCCAGGAGGCCCACCTTGATAGGCTCTTGGACCAACTGAGGCAGCAGAGCGACAAAGAAACACTGGCGTTTCACCTGGAAAAGGTCAAAGATTATCTGAAGAACATGAAATCCAGGTAGGCCAACCAGACTCCAAAAGGCAGGAGGGGATGGTCAGAAATTCATCTTCAAGGTCAAGGGCAGCCTGCCCAAGAGCCCAGGAGCCTACTGGCAGGCTTAAGATGAAAATTGTGCCTCTCACCTTAGAAAGCATTGTAGCCCTCTGCAGCTCTGCTCTCAGCCAATAAAGAAGCTTCCAGGGAAAATTTTTAAAAGTTTGTGGAGGGAGGTTTCAAAGCAATGTGGCTTCAGTTCAAGAACATGGGGCCTTCTTTTAAAAATTTAAAGATGTGGGTGGATCACCTGAGGACAGGAGTTCAAGACCAGCCTGGCCAACATGGTGAAACCCCACCTCTACTAAAAATACAAGAATTAGCCAGGCATGGTGGCAGGTGCCTGTAATCCTAGCTACTTGGGAGGCTGAGGCAGGAGAATCACTTGAACCCAGGAGACGGAGGTTGCAGTGAGTGGAGATCATGCCATTGCCCTTCAGCCTGGGTGACAGAGTGAGATGCTGTCTCAAAAAAAAAAAAAAAAATTTAAACATGTACATTCTTGTTAAAGGAGGAAAAAGAAGTTAACCACTGCAAACATATAGAGATTTTTTTCCCCTCATTCCTGCCCACTTTTCCTTTTTTATGGACATATACATTTATATATATGAATATATACACATATATAGTGTTTTAAAAATAAAGGTTGGATTATACTATGCAAATTGTTCTGTAACTACAGATATACTTCCATTTTTAAATGTCATGTAGCATTCATTAATGTAGATACTTCATAATGGTTTAGCAATCCCTCAATTGATTAGCTGTTTTCTATTGGTTCCAATTTCTCAATATGGCAAGCTGTTCTCTGTGAACTTTCTTCCATCCTTATGACTTTGTACAACTGATTCTATAAGGATTGTTCACAGAAATGGAATGACACTGCCAATTGATTGCAGTACTTAGATTCAGAAGGCAATTCTGATTACTTCAGGCAAATAAGTAACCCCATGAGCCCTTGGTCTCCTATCTGAGAAACAGAAGTCTGGACCTTGGGGCATTTGGGAGTTTGGTGGAATAATGTAGGTATCATCAAGTTCAAGGACAGCGTTAAGACCAAAAACAGGGTTAGGACCTGGACAGGGAAAGGGAGCTCATGTTACAAGCAGAAAAGTCTCTTGTATGTGTTTTCCAAACTTTCTACAAAAAGTGTGTATTTCTTGTATGATCAGAAAAATAGCATAGCCAAGGACTGCTGCTAGAAAAGAGCAGCCACACAGCAGCTCTACACAGAGCTATGTGCCAGATTGCAGCCCATCTCCTTGGGGTCATGGGTGTGGTCCCTGGCTGGGGTCTCCTGTCTTACCTACCTCCCTCCCAGGTATGAATATTTTCACACCCTCCTGACAAAGGAAGTGATGGAGTACCCAGCAATCATACTGAAAGAACTCAACTCCTACAGCTCCAACCTCAGCCAATACTTCTTTGTGCGTGAAATATTTGAGCAGGTATGGAGAGGGCAATGATACACCCATTCACTCATGAAGAAACTAAGGGAGAGGCTGACTTCTTGTTATGATCTGCCTAGACTTTGAAAGCCATCCCTAACCCTGCAGAGTTCAAATCAGTGCAAGAAGAAAGAAGCTGAAAATCTCTAAAGAGACCATCTCTTTCTCAGTATAAAAGAGGCTGAGGGGTTCAGAAATCAGAGCTCAAGCCTGAATGGACTTATAATGAAAAGGTTAATTTATATGGTGCTTGGAATTCCATTTATCATACCTACCACTGCCACATAATTCTCCTAAAATATAGCTTTGACCCACCTACTCTCCTGTAAAATCCCTCCCCAACTGTGCAGCCCCCACCAGATCCAACTTACAGTCCCTAGATAACCACAAAGGCCCCACTCTCTCTGCTTTCCACCTTGACTCTCCCTGGTCCAGCAGACTCATCCCTTTTCTGGCATGTGCCCCCTACCTGCTGCCCTTCCTCATGATGCTCCCTCTGCTGGGGCCCCTCTGTCTCCACATATCCCAAACCCACCCATACCTCCAGTTCACTACCAAGAGAAAGGCTCCCATTCATTCCACCTGACCCTTCATCTCACCTTGCTCAGCCCCTGCCACCTCTCAGGGCTCTGAACTATTTTTTGCTTGGTTGCTGTCGAATACAGGAGTCTGGAGCACCCAACTATAATGTATTTCTTAAAGGGCAAGTATGCCTTAATTTTTATTCAACTTTGATTGCCATTAGCACAAGGATCTTGCACATAATTCAGACACAATAAATGCTCTCTGGGTAAATGCATGAATACCTGGGATTCCCTGGTTTGAATCCCCCAGTGCTTGGCTCTTTTCCCGCACACCAGCCATAGTCCTGCCTGGCCTGAATGGAAATGCTTGTGGTTGGCACTGAACCTGGCCAAAGGTTTCCCATGTATACAGGACACCTGGCTGCTTCCCTGAGAATCTCTCCTCCCAGAAGAGATTCCTGTTTAGATTGCTACTAGATGCTCCCTCTGCCACCTAGGTTGAAGGGAAAGCTCAAGCTATAGGATGGTGAGCTCATTGCCTGCCCTTTGATATCATTTGGGTCACCTGGGTTAAAGGTAGAGGCACTATTATGATCTCCATTTCATGGAGGATAACAATAAGCCCCATAGGGTTTAGAGGACCTGCCCAAGATCACTTAGCTTGTCAGAAGCCAGGAATCAAATCCAGACCTGCAAACTCCACAGCCTACACTGTTATCCATAACACAGAATATCCAAAACTTCACCCAGAGCCTGTGAAACAGGAAATTTGCAGGGCTTACAAGGGGGCCCTCAAGATCATGTAAATCATGCCCATTGTATCTGTTCCATTTAGCACAGAATGCAGCAGATTTCTGCCCTTCGTTTGCATCCCTCAGTTTATATTTTTCTTGCCTTTTGCTCCAGATCACTGCCAAAAAATATATCATAATGAGCTTTTATTCCATGTCTACCCATTGTGTGCTATAAGGGTTTGCTAGCCTTCTTGGAATTAAGAAAAACTGGTTCCCTGGATTGAGAACAACCCAGTTATCCCAGGGAACTAAGTTGGTCAAGGCCTGCATCAGATATCAAAGGGGAGGGATGAGTACTTCTACTTAAAAGAGATGCACTTAAAAGTGGCACTCTGGGCCGGGCGCCGTGGCTCATGCCTGTAATCCCAGCACTTTGGGAGGCCAAGGTGGGCGGATCATGAAGTCAGGAGATCAAGACTATCCTGGTTAACACGGTGAAACCCCATCTCTACTAAAAATACAAAAAATTAGCCAGGCATGGTGGCAGATGCCTATAGTCCCAGCTACTGGGGAGGCTGAGGCGGGAGAATGGTGTGAACCTGGGAGGCGGAGCTTGCAGTGAGCCAAGATCGGGCCACTGCACTCCCGTGCAAGACTCCTCTCAAAAAAAAAAAAAAAAAAAAAAAAAAAAAAAAAAAAAAAAACAGTGGCACTCTGAGGAAAGGCAGTGCAGGTCCTTCAGTGACTTGTGGTTTTTTCCTATAGAACTTGGCTGGAGAAGTCATTTTCAAATTCAGGCAACCAGGTAACACTTTTTCAGTTCAAGTCTTATTCTCCCAGACTTCACTTTTATGCGTTTGTGGGTCGGGAGGCCCAATGCAGGCAGCATCAGTAAATTGTCTCTCCTTGTGCTTTGGTGTTTATCATCAACAGAAGCACATGAAAAATCCTTCCAGAAGAGAATGAGGAAACTGAGGAAGAAGCAAGGGTCTAAAGAGGACATGAGCAGAAGTGAGGAAAGCATAAGTAGTGGGACAAGTGCTGCCACATCAGTAGAAGAGATGGAAGAAGAAAATGATCAAGAAATGGAGTCCTTTATAACTGAAGAGGTGCTGGGGCAGCAGAAAAAATCTCCACTGCATGCTGAGATGGATGAGTCCAAAGAAGGCTCTATTCAGGGATTAGAAGAAATGCAGGTTGAAAGAGAGAGCTCCTTAAACCCATCCCTGAATGAGGAGAATGTGAAGGGTCAAGGAGAAGAGAAGGAGGAGTCACAGGAAGAAGATGAGAAGGAGGAAGAGGAGGAGGAGGAGGATAAACTGGAGGAAGAGAAGGAGGAGAAGGAGGCACAGGAAGAGCAAGAGAGTTTATCTGTGGGTGAGGTAAGCCAGCAACTGATTCATTCGTGGGCATAGAGAAAGTTTGCTATGCTCATTTTGTGTTTATCCCTAGTGTAAGCTAGGGTCTTCAGTGGCCCAGTCTCCATAGAGGTGCAGAAAGAGAATTACAAAAATATTCATACTTTTAAAAAATTTTATTTTAGGTTCAGGGGTACATGTGCAAGTTTGTTATTTAGGTAAATTATGTGTCATGAGGGTTTGATTTACAGATAATTTTGTCAGCAGGGTAATAAGCATAGTACCCGATAGTTTTTTTTTTTTTTTTCTGATCCTCTCCCTGCTCCCCACCTTTACCCTCAAATAGGCCCCAGTATCTGTTGTTCCCCTCCTAGTATCCATGTGTTCTTTGTTTAGCTCCCACTTAAAAGTGAGAACATGCAGTATTTGTTTTCTTTTCCTTTGTTAGTCTGCTTAGGATAATGGCCTCCAGCTCCATCCATGTTGGCTCCATCTATGTTTTCTCCATCCATGTTGTTGCAAAGGACATGATCTCATTCTTTTTATGGTTGCATAGTATCCCATGGTTTATATGTACCACATTTTATTTACCCAGTCTATTGTCAATGGGCATTTAGGTTGATTCCATGTCTTAGCTATTGTGAATAGTGCTGCAATGAATATATATGCATGCATGTGTCTTTATGGTAGAATGATTTACATTCCTCTGGGTGTATACCCAATAATGGGACTGTGGGGTCAAATGGTAGTTCTGTTTTAAGTTCTTGGAGAAATTGCCACACTGGAATACACTTCCACCAGCAGTGAATAAGCATACCCTTTTCTCTGCAATCTTGCCAGCATCTGTTGTTTTTTGACTTTTTAATAATATTCATTCTGACTGTTATGATATGGTATCTCATTGTGGTTTTGATTTACATTCTCCAATGATTAGTGATGTTGAGCACCTTTTCATATACTGGTTGGCCACATATATGTCTACTTTTGAAAAGTGTCTGTTTGTGTCCTTTGCCCACTTTTGAACAGGGTTGTTTGGTTTTTGCTTGTTAATTTAAATTATTTATAGATTCTAGATATTAGACCTTTTCAGATGCATAGTTTGCAATTATTTTCTCCCATTCTGTAGGTTGTCTGTTTACTCTGTTGATAGTTTCCTTTGCTGTGAAGAAGCTCTTTAGTTTAATTAGGTCCATTTGTCAATTTTTGTTTTTGTTGCAATTGCTTTTGGCATCTTCATCATGAAATCTTTGCCAAGTCCTATGTCCAGAATGGTATTTCTTATTTTATCTTCCAGGGTTTTTATAGCTTTAAGCTTTACATTTAAGTCTTTAATCCATCTTGAGTTGATTTTTGTATGTGGTATAAGGTAGGGGTCCAGTTTCAATCTTCTGCATATGGCTACCCAGTTATCCCAGCACCATTTGTTAAATGGGTAGTCCTTTCCTCATTGCTTGTTTTTGTCAGCTTTGTTGAAGATCAGATGGTTTAGGTGTGAGGCATTCTACTCCATTGGTCTGTGTGTCTGTTTTTGTACCTGTATCATGCTGTTTTGATTACTGTAGACCTGTAGTATAGTTTGAACTCAGGTAACATGATACCTCCAGCTGTGCTCTCTTTATTTAGGATTGCCTTTGCTATTCAGGCTCTTTCTTTGTTGCATATAAATTTTAAAATAGATTTTCTGATTCTGTGAAGAATGTCATTAGTAGTTTGATAGGAACAGCATTGAATCTGTAAATTGCTCTGAGCAGTATGGCCATTTTAAAGATACTGACTCTTCCTATCCATGAACATGAGATGTTTATGGTTTATGGTATATACCCAATAATGGTATTGCTGGGTCAAATGGTATTTCTAGTTCTAGATCCCTGAGGAATCGCCACACTGTCTTCCACAATGGTTGAACTAATTTACACTCCCACCAACAGTATAAAAGCATTCCTATTTCTCCACATCCTCTCTAGCATCTGTTGTTTCCCAACTTTTTAATGATCGCCATTCTAACTGGTGTGAGATGGTATCTCATTGTGGTTTTGATTTGCATTTCTCTGACGACCAGTAATGATGAGCATTTTTTCATGTGTCTGTCGGCTGCATAAATCTCTTCTTTTGAAAAGTGTCTGTTCATATCCTTTGCCCACTTTTTGATGGGGTTGTTTGATTTTTTTCTTGTAAATTTGTTTAAGTTCTTTGTAGATTCTGGATATTGGCTCTTTGCCAGATGGGTAGGTTGCAAAAATTTTCTCCTATTCTGTGGGTTGCCTGTTCACTCTGATGGTAGTTTCTTTTGCTGTGCAGAAGCTCTTTAGTTTAATTATATCCCATTTGTCTATTTTGACTTTGGTTGCCATTACTTTTGGTGTTTTAGTCATGAAGTCCTTGCCCATGCCTATGTCCTGAATGATATTGCCTAGGTTTTCTTCTAGGGTTTTTATGGTTTTAGGTCTAACACTTAAGTCTTTAATCCATCTTGAATTAATTTTTGTATAAGGTGTAAGGAAGGGATCCAGTTTCAGCTTTCTATATATGACTAGCCAGTTTTCCCAGCATCATTTACTGAATAGGAGATCCTTTCCCCATTACTTGTTTTTGTCAGGTTTATTGAAGATCAGATGGTTGTAGATGTATGGTGTTATTTCTGAGGCCTCTGTTCTGTTCCATTGGTCTATATCTCTGTTTTGGTACAAGTACCATGGTACAACCAAAACCATGCTGTTTTGTTTACGGTAGCCTTGTAGTATAGTTTGAAGTCAGGTAGCGTGATGCCTCCAAGTTTATTCTTTTTGCTTAGGATTGTCTTGGCAATGCAGGCTCTTTTTTGGTTCCATGTAAACTTTAAAGTAGTTTTTTCCAGTTCTGTGAAGAAAGTCATTGGTAGCTTGATGGGGATGTCATTGAATCTATAAATTACATTGGGCAGTATGTCCATTTTCATGATATTGATTCTTCCTATCTATGAGCATGGAATGTTCTTCCATTTGTTTGTGTCCTCTTTTATTTCATTGAGCAGTGGTTTGTAGGTCTCCTTGAAAAGGTCCTTCACATCCCTTGTAAGCTGGATTCCTAGGTATTTTATTCTCTATGTAGCAATTGTGAATGGGAGTGTACTCATGATTTGGCTCTCTGTCTCTTATTGGTGTATAATGCTTGTGATTTTTGCACATTGATTTTTTTTTTTTTTTTTTTTTTTTTTTTTTTTTTTTTTTTGAGACGGAGTCTCGCTCTGTCCCCCAGGCTGGAGTGCAGTGGCTGGATCTCAGCTCACTGCAAGCTCTGCCTCCTGGGTTCCCGCCATTCTCCTGCCTCAGCCTCCCGAGTAGCTGGGACTACAGGCACCGCCACCTCGCCTGGCTAGTTTTTTGTATTTTTTAGTAGAGACGGGGTTTCACCGTGTTAGCCAGGATGGTCTCGATCTCCTGACCTTGTGATCCACCCGTCTCAGCCTCCCAAAGTGCTGGGATTACAGGCTTGAGCCACCGCGCCCGGTGAGACTTTGCTGAAGTTGCTTCTCAGCTTAAGGAGATTTTGGGCTGAGATGATGGGGTTTTCTAAATGTGCAATCATGTCATCTGCAAACAGGGACAATTTGACTTCCTCTTTTCCTAATTGAATACCCTTTATTTCTTTCTCTTGCCTGATTGCCCTGGCCAGAAATTCCAACACTATGTTGAACAGGAGTGGTGAGAGAGGGCATCCCTGTCTTGTGCCAGTTTTCAAAGGAAATGCTTCCAGTTTTTGCCCTTAAGTATGATACTGGCTGTGGGTTTGTCATAAATAGGTCTTATTATTTTGAAATATGTTCCATCAATACCTATTTTATTGAGAGTTTTTAGCATGAAGGGCTGTTGAATTTTGTCAAAGGCCTTTTCTGCAGCTATTGAGATAATCTTGTGGTTTTTGTCTTTGGTTCTGTTTATGTGATGGATTACGTTTATTGATTTGAGTATGCTGAACCAGCCTTGCATCCCAGGGATGAAATCAACTTGATTGTGGTGGATAAGCTTTTTGATGTACTGCTGGATTCGGTTTGCCAGTGTTTTATTGAGTATTTTTGCATCGATGTTCATCAGGGATATTGGTCTAAAATTCTCTTTTTTTGTCATGTCTCTGCCAGGCTTTGGTGTCAGGATGATGCTGGCCTCGTAAAATGAGTTAGGGAGGATTCCCTGTTTTTCTATTGATTGGAATAGTTTCAGAAGGAATGGTACCAGCTTCTCTTTGTACCTCTGGTAGAATTTGGCTGTGAATCCGTCTGGTCCTGGACTTTTTTTGGTTGGTAGGCTATTAATTATTGCCTTCATTTCAGAGCCTATTATTGGTCTATTCAGAGATTCCATTTCTTCCTGGTTTAGTCTTTGGAGGGTGTATGTGTCCAGGAATTTATCCGTTTCTTCTAGATTTTCTAGTTTATTTGTGCAGAGGTGTTTATAGTATTCTCTGATGGTAGTTTGTATTTCTGTGGGATCAGTGATGATATCCCCTTTATCATTTTTTTAATTGTGTCTATTTGATTCTTCTCTCTTTTCTTCTTTATTAGTCTTGCTAGCAGTCTATCAATTTTGCTGATCTTTTTCAAAAAGCCAGCTTCTGGATTCATTGATTTTTTGAAGGGTTTTTTGGTGTCTCTATCTCCTTCTGTTCTGCTCTGATCTTAGTTATTTCTTGCCTTCAGCTAGCTTTTGAATTTGTTTATTCTTGTTTCTCTAGTTCTTTTAATTGTGATGTTAGGATGTCGGTTTTAGATCTTTCCTGCTTTCTCTTGTGGGCATTTAGTGCTATAAATTTCCCTCTACACACTGCTTTAAATGTGTCCCAGAGATTCTGGTACATTGTGTCTTTGTTCTCATTGGTTTCAAAGGACATCTTTATTTTTACCTTCATTTCATTATTTACCTGGTAGTCATTAAGGAGCAGGTCGTTCAGTTTCCATGTAGTTGTGTGGTTTTGAGTGAGTTTTTTAATCCTGAGTTCTAATTTGATTGTACTGTGGTCTGAGAGACAGTTTGTTGTGATTTCTGTTCTTTTACATTTGCTGAGGAGTGCTTTACTTCCAACGATGTGGTCGATTTTGGAATAAGTGTGATGTGGTGCTAAGAAGAATGTATATTCTGTTGATTTGGGGTGAAGAGTTCTGTAGATGTCTATTAGGTCTGCTTGGTGCAGAGCCTTCAATTCCTGGATATCCTTGTTAACTTTCTGTATCGTTGATCTGTCTAATATTGACAGTGGGGTGTTAAAGTTTCCCATTATTATTGTGTGGGAGTCTAAGTCTCTTTGTAGGTCTCTCAGGACTTGCTTTATGAATCTAGGTGCTCCTGTATTGGGTGCATATATATTTAAGATAGTTAGCTCTTCTTGTTGAATTGATCCCTTTACCATTATGTAGTGACCTTCTTTGTCTCTTTTGATCTTTGTTGGTTTAAAGTCTGTTTTATCAGAGACTAGGATTGCAACCCCTGCTTTTATTTATTTATTTATTTATTTATTTATTTATTGCTTTCCATTTGCTTGGAAGATCTTCCTCCATCCCTTTATTTTGAGCCTATGTGTGTCTCTGCACATGAGATGGATCTCCTGAATATAGCACACTGATGAGTCTTGACTGTATCCAATTTGCCAGTCTGTGTCTTTTAACTGGGGCATTTAGCCCCTTTACATTTAAGGTTAATATTGTTATGTGTGAATTTGATCCTGTCATTATGATGTTAGCTGGTTATTTTGCCCTTTAGTTGATGCAGTTTCTTCTTAGCATCAATGGTCTTTACAATTTGGCATGTTTTTGCAGTGGCTGGTACCGGTTCTTCCTTTCCATGTTTAGTGCTTTCTTCAGGAGCTCTTGTAAGGCAGGCCTGGTGGTGACAAAATCTCTCAGCATTTGCTTGTCTGTAAAGGATTTTATTTCTCCTTCACTTATGAAGCTTAGTTTGGCTGGATATGAAATTCTGAGTTGAAAATTCTTTTCTTTAAGAATGTTGAATATTGGCCCCCACTCTCCTCTGGCTTGCAGGGTTTCTACTAAGAGATCTGCTGTTAGTCTGATGGGCTTCCCATTGTGGGTAACCTGACCTTTCTCTCTGGTTGCTCTTAGTATTTTTTCCTTCGTTTCAACCTTAGTGAATCTGACAATTATGTGTCTTGGGGTTGTTCTTCTTGAGGAGTATCTTTGTGGTGTTCTCTGTATTTCCTGAATTTGAATGCTGGCCTGCCTTGCTAGGTTGGGGAAGTTATCCTGGATAATATACTGAAGAGTATTTTCTAGCTTGGTTCCATTCTCCCCGTCACTTTCAGGTACACCAATCAAACGTAGATTTAGTCTTTTCACATAGTCCCATATTTCTTGGAGGCTTTGTTTGTTTCTTTTTACTCTTTTTCTCTAAACTTCTCTTCTCGCTTTATTTTATTAATTTGATCTTCAATCACTGATACCCTTTCTTCCATTGATTGAATCAGCTACTGAAGCTTGTGCATGCGTCACATAGTTCTCATGCCATGGTTTTCAGCTCCATCAGGTCATTTAAGGTCTTCCCTACACTGTTTATTCTAGTTAGCCATTCATTTAATCTTTTTTCATGGTTTTTAGCTTCCTTGCGATGGGTTCGAACATCCTCCTTTAGCTCAGAGAAGTTTGTTATTACCGACTTTCTGAAGCCTACTTCTGTCAACTCATCAAAGTCATTCTCCATCCTGCTTTGTTCTGTTGCTGGCAAGGAGCTGTGATCCTTTGGAGAAGAAGAGGTGCTCTGGTTTTTAGAATTTTTAGCTTTTCTGCTCTGGTTTCTCCCCATCTTTGTGGTTTTTATCTACCTTTGGTCTTTGATGATGCTGACCTACAGATGGGGTTTTGGTGTGGATGTCCTTTTTGTTGATATTGATGCTATTCCTTTCTGTTTGTTAGTTTTCCTTCTAACAGTCAGGTCTCTCAGCTACAGGTCTGTTGGAGTTTGCTGGAGATCCACTCCAGACCCTGTTTGCCTGGGTTTCACCAGTGAAGGCTGCAGAACAGCAAATATTACAGAACAGCAAATATTGCTGCCTGATCCTTGCTTTGGAAGCTTCATCTCAGAGGGGTACCTGGCTATATGAGGTGTCAGTCAGCCCCTACTGAGAGGTGTCTCCAAGTTAGGCTACATGGGGGTCAGGGACCCACTTGAGGAGGTGGTCTGTCCATTCTCAGAGCTCAAACACTTTGCTGGGAGAACCACTTGTCTCTTCAGAGCTGTCAGACAGGGATGTTTAAGTCTGCAGAAGTTTTTGCTGCCTTTTTTCAGCTATGCCCTGCCCCCAAGGGTGGAGTCTACAGAGGCAGGCAGGCCTCATTGAACTGAGGTGGGCTCCACCCAGTTTGAGCTTCCTGGCTGCTTTGTTTACCTAGTCAATTGTTAGCAATGGCAGACGTCCCCCCACCCAGTCAGGCTTTCCGCCTCACAGTTTGATTTTGGACTAGCAGTGAGCAAGGCTCCATGGGTGTGGGACCTGCTGAGCCAGGCGTGGGATATATTCTCCTGGTGTGCCATTTGCTAAGACCGTTTGAAAAGCTCAGTGTTTAAGTGGCAGTGTCCTGATTTTCCTGGTACAGTCTGTCACCGCTTCCCTTGGCTAAGAAAGGGAAATCCCCTGACCCCTTGTGCTTCCCAGGTGAGGTGATGCCCCGCCCTGGTTTGGCTCGCCCTCTGTGGGCTGCACCCACTTTCTGACCACTCCCACTGAGATGAACCAGGTATCTCAGTTGGAAATGCAGAAATCACCCATCTTCTGCATCGATCATGCTGGGAGCTGCAGACCGGAGCTCTTCCTATTCGGCCATCTTGGAATCAACCTCTAATTTTTGTATTTTTAGTAGAGACAGGGTTTCACCATGTTGCCCAGGCTGGTCTCAAACTCATCACCTCAAGTGATCTGCCGCCTCAGCCTCCCAAAGTGCTGGGAGTACCAGTGTAAGCCACTGCATCCAGCCATAGCAATGCTTTCTAAAATTCACTTTCCTCTCCTCATTTCCCTGCAACCTACTCTAAAGTCACTCTTCAACTGTTTGGCTTTCCTTATCCCTTGCTGATTCTCTCTCCTTCTCAATTCCTCCTTATTGAATAGATCAACTTAGACTCTCTTGCTTCACCTTGGTCTGTTTATTTCTTCTCTCTTCCTATTCTCAAAAGCTCCATATCCAAGCTGGCAGACAGAGCTCTCCTTTGAGTGCAGGGAAGTAACTCTCATAAAGTAAATCTTGTCCTCAAAACACATTCAAAATCACAGAACAATAACTTGAATTTCGTAATCATAGAATTGCAGAAGAATCATGTCCTATATTGTTGTGGAAAAATTGGTATCGTAGACTTCTTTTTGAGCAGGAATCCCAAACTCACATTCCTACAGGCATGTAATAGAAAAGAGGGCTGGAGACCAAGTGTAAAATAATGACAAATGATGAAGACTGTGCATCAGATATTACTCAACTCCAACTAAAGATGCCATGTGGGAATGCAGGTTCAGAATTGACATATTTTCTGATATTTTAAAACCTAGATTTTTATGTAGAACTTCCCAATTTTAAAAGCGCTGTGTGTTGCAGGGGTGTGGAACCTAGGCAAGATTCAGCCATAATCTTGGCCCAAAATTTGGTTTACAACCTCTGATATCAAGGAACCTATGGTTGGCATTCCCAAGTCCGTTTGATGATATCAAGTCAACTTTAGTCTTGTTACCTGCTTAGGAAGAAGACAAGGAAGAGGATCTGGAGGAGATATACTATGAGGACATGGAGTCCTTCACAATCTCCAGTGGAAACACATATTTTGTCTTCGTACCCCTGGAAGAAGAAGAGCATTGCAGGAAGTCCCATTCCACCTTCTCAGCCATGTTCATCAGTGACACTTCCAGTGCCAAGTTCATAGAACAAGTGACAATTCCATCGAGACTAATTTTAGAAATTAAGAAACAGTGAGTAAAAAACTACTTTATTCTCATCCTGTTGTTCTGAGTTTTGTTAACAAGGTGAAATGTTAAAAAAAAAAAAAAAGAAAAGAAAAGGATTGGACTGGTATCAGTTGGATAAGGAAAAAATATAGGTAACTGAAGGAAGGTAGGGGTGAGAAACACAATTAAAAAATGGCAAAATCCAGGAATTGTTTGCAGTCACAGATATCTTCTGTGAGAGTGACCCCCTGCACCCACCTCAGGAGGCTGTCTGCTGGCTTGGGCCTTGAACATAAGATACAGTGTTTTCCCTGCCAGATACTTTTGGGTTCTATTTCCTGGTACATCTGTAATCGTAAGGTTTCTTTTCTTTTTCTATTTTAATTCTACAGATATACACCATAAATATAAATATCTCATGTATGGCATTTTGTACTCAATATGTGCAAAATATAAGAATGGAACTGTTCACTTATAGAGTATATCCATGTCCATTGCTAGAAGACATGGCCAAAAGATATTACCAAAGAGTTTCATTGCAGAAAATATAAGAAAAATGAAGAATAGAGAAATGACCCATAACCCCAAGTAAATTCCCACCCAGGGGAATTTACTTCCCCTAACTCCCAAGTTTCTGGGCCTTTGTGTTTGAGTTTGGATCAAATGTGGACATTTGTGTTTGCCTTTTGGATGGCATTCTCATTGTCCTCCTGCCTCTACAATGTCGTAGGAGGACTCATCAGCTAGAGATCTCCTGGTTCGTTCACCTCCCATATGTAACATGGGCAGGAGGCTGGAGATAAGGAATGAAAGGAGTACAATCAGGCCTTTGGGCTTTTTCTCCTACACCTCAGCGGCATCTCACCTTGGAAATGTCTCTTGACTCAAACATCATCCCTCTCAATCTACCAGAGGCCATCCTCTGCCCTCTCCATAGCAGATAGGACAAAGGTCAGCAAGGACTATCACAGGAGCTATTATTTACCGAGTGTATTTAATCCCCTTAATAAATGTGAGAGAGGTACCCTAATTAACTCCATTTTACAGTTGAAGAAACTGAGGCTCCGAGAGTTAGTCATTTGGCCTAGATCTCCATGACAGAAAGCAGTTTGATCCAAGATATGAATCCAGACAGACCCTGTAACTCCAGAATCTTGCACCAACCACTATGCTATCTGGCCTTATGACTAACCAGAAAAGAATTATCTGTCCGACTGATTGGGTTTGCATACTGAAGGATAACATGCCTTCATGAAAGTATGAAAGTCATAAGTGTATAGCTCAATGAATTGCCCAAATATGACACAGTTGACACCCAAAGCCCACAAGAAATAGAACAATTACCAACCCTTCAGGAACCCACTTTGTATACCCATCCCAAGCCACCGCTCTGTCTTCCCCAAAGATAACAAATATTATAACTTCTGAGTTCATTTTGCTTATTTTTTAACTTTATCTAAATTAAGTCATACAGAACTCACTCTTTTATTATGTTTATGAGACATATATAATTGAATGTGGCTAGAGTTCAGTTTTTATTTCTGTATAGTGTCCCATTATAAAAGAATATAATCCATTTTATTAATCCATTTTACCGATACACATTTGGTCTTTCCAATATACCAATAATGTTGCTCCGAACACTCTTGTACAAGTCTTCTGGTGAATATATGTATACGTTTCTGTTACATATAGAACTAAGAGTGGAACTGCTGACTCACAGAGTGTGTGTCCATATCCATCTGTAGGAGATACGGCCAAAAGATATTACCAAGGAGTTTTCAAAAGTGGTTTTTAATAGTTTTACAGCTTACAACAGCATATGAGAACTTCAACTGCTCCACAACCTCAGTGGCATTGTTAGTGGTTTTTATCTTAGCCATTCTGGTATGGTTATAGTGGCGTTTCATTGTGGTTTTAGTATGTATTCTCCTGATGAGTATGATATTGTATTCTTTTTAAAATACTCGTTGGGCCATTTGGTTATCTTTTTGTGAAATGCCTAGCAAAATCTTTTGCCTATTATTTTTCTGGTCGATTTTCTGTCTTTTTTCTTATTAATTTATGGGAATTAATTATGTATTCTATAGCCAGGCGTGGTGGTGTACGCCTGTAATTCCAGCTACTCAGGAGACTGAGGCAGGAGAATCGCCTGAAGCTGGGAGGCGGAGGTTACAGTGAACCGAGAGAGTGCTGCTACACTCCAGACTGGGAGACAGAGTGAGACTCCATCTCAAAAAAAAATTAAATTATATATTCTATATAAGGCTTTGTCAGATAAATAAATGGCAAATATTCATCCCCTCTCTGCACTTGCTTTTTTTACTCTCTTTCAAGTTATATCTTTTGATGAACAGAAGTTCTTATTTCTAATAAGGTCAAATTCATCAATTTTTTAATTAAGGTTAATTTACTTTGTGTCTTACCCCCAAGGACATGGAGATGTTCTCCAATGTTACATATTTAAAATGTAATTGTTTTCAACTTCCATATTAACATCTAAAATCCACCTTGAACTGATTTTTGTTTATGGTGTGAAATAGGGGTCAAGATTCATTTCTTTCCCATATAGATAACCAGTTGATCCTGGGTCATTTAATGAAGAGACTCTCCTCTCCCCCACTGCTCTGCCACGTGTCTTTTCTAGTTCTCTGTGTGCCTATCCAATGACTTCATGCTGCTTGATTACTACAGCTTTACACTAAGTCTTAAATTAAATCTGATAGTGTAAGTCCTCCAACTTTAGTCTTCTCCCTCCATTATTCTTGGCCCTTTGTATTTCTACATAATTTTTTAAATTAGCTCAAGTTTCCATAAGACGTCTGCTGCAATGTTGTTTCTTGTTATTGCATTGAATCTATAGGTCAGTTTTTGGAAACTGACATCTTAACAATACATGGCCAAAAAAGCATCATAAATTTTAAAAAGGAAGAAATGATAAGCTGAGAAGCAACATTTGCAACTCACATCAAAGTCAATGACCCTCATGTCCCCAGTATATGAGGAGCCCCTAGAAATTGATTTGTAAAAAAGAACCGCTATTCACAACAGAGAATTGGGCAAAAGACATTCATGGACAGTACACAGAAAGAGAAACTAAATACTCTTGGGTTTTTTTGAGGCAGGGTCTCACTCTGTCACCTAGGCTGGAGTTCAGTGGCATGACTCACTGCAGCCTTAACCTCCTGAGTAGATGGGACCATAGGCGCATGTCACCATGACCAGCTAATTTTGTAAATATTTTGTAGAGAGGGGGTCTCACCATGTTGCCCAGACTGGTCTCTAACTCCTAGGTTCAAGCAATCCTCCTGCTTCAGTCTCCCAAAGTGCTGGGATCATAAGCATGAGCCACAGTGCCCAGCCTAAATAATCTTAAACACATGAAAATATGCTCAGTCTCAATCATAATATGACAAAATTGTCAAACTTAGACATCTGACAATACACTCTGAGACTGTGGAGAAATAGGAACATCGCTGATGAGAATACAAGTTGACTTCTAGTGGAAACAGTTTGGCCATATCTGCCAAAACCACAAATGTGTTTTAACCTTTGATTCAGCAACTACAGTTCAAGGTCATTTATCCAAAGAAACACTTCTACATCTGACATACATAATGTCCTCCAGCAGTGGTATGGTTAAACGAGTAATGGTCCATTTGCACAATGAAATGCAATGTAGCTGGGAAATGAAATGAGGGAAAGGAGTGAAGCGGGGAAGCCCTTTGGGCTCCATATGGAAAGACCTCTCATAGGACATGATTGCTGGCAGGGCTGACCCTGGCTGGTCTCTCCCTCAGACTTCGAGCTGGCTTCTTCGAGCACCTCGAGAAGTGGTTTGACCAGTGTTCCCTCAACACCCGGGTCACCGTGGCCACCAAAGTCAATGAGCTGGATTCAGAACTGGAGCTGCATCTGCACCTGCACCAGCCAAGAGCCCAGCAGATTGAAAAAGACATCCACAACGTCAGGGCAGGTACAGATACTGCCTGGGAATGTCTGCCCTGCCCCCAGCCCCTCCTTCAAAGTCTGCTCCACTGTGGCTCCATGTCCATTAGCTGTCCCAGTTTGTACCATGCAACGTTTAGCATGTTCTCATCACACCATGGAAGATGCGCACGAGGGTTCACATCTCCGAGGCTTGCAGAAAAAGGTGGTACTCAGAATCCTCCTGCGAGATTTTTTTCTCATTTCCATTTTTTTCCAAGAGGCTGTTAGAGTTGAAAACAAAGAGTGTTGTACTGTTTTAGCTCTTGAATGCCAGATCTCCTCATACACCTGTCAGATACACACCTGCATAGTGGGTATTCTAGAGGCAAGCCCATAGCTCAGGAATTAGAGCTCTCAGTTTCAACTCCTGTGACTGTGCGACCCTGTACAGGTTACCTGACCTCTCTGATCCCTCTCTCACCTGCAGAAGGGGTTGATGGAGGCGTTAAGGAGGTGGTAATAAACCCTTTTTAAATGGTATAGTAAGGAATCATGAGCACCTGGTACAAGATACAGCCTCCAAAAGTGATAGCCATTATTTCTACTTTATCATTTATCATACTTAAAAATACATGCATTTCACACCTACGTGGTGGGCTCTGTTAATGTGGCGGGGAGCCGGGGGGATGTTTTCAGTAGGATTCTTCAATGACTGTTGGTTTTTCACCCAAATGATACCCCAGCTCCTTCAAAGCCCTTTAGAGCTATCAGAGAGCCCCGTCACTAACCCACACAAACTCCTATTCCTGGAGCGGGGAAGGAGTTGTGCAAGCTGACAACTGGCCTTGAATCCCAGTGCTTGCGGGCTCAGGCAACTTGTGTGGCATTTGGAACCTCATTGTTCTCATCTGGAAAATGTGTGTGCTAAATGCACTGAGGAATAAAAAGGATTCTACATGCACTGAGTAGAAGCTCCCTGAAGGCTGGCTCCCTTTCGTTCCCAGGCCACCTGAGCCAATACACAGTGTGGAAAACAAGGCGAGAGAAGCGAAGTCCTAGCATCTCACCAGTCATTTTGGCAGAGCTGGGACCACAGCACTTCCACCACTTCAGATGATAGTGGGGTCAGATGGGAGGTGGTCAGGGTTGGGGGCTCTAGGGACTCTCTGCTCACGTAAAGGCCTATGATGGATCCCTGGAAGCCCAGTCCTTGTTCTTGCCACTCCACCTTGGAAGACAGTTGGAATTCAGGCTCACTGGACATAAGGATCTGCTGATGTTAAGGAGCAAACCCAGACTGCTCAGTGCTGTACTTGTTGTTACCCTCCCCCAGACCCTCTCACCTAGATCTCAGCCCTCCCCAGCACCCCCTGCCCATCCTGCCTGCTACTCAGCTGCTCCCCAGACTCTCCATCTTCCTGGCTGTGTTCCCTCTGCTCCGGGCAGGGTGTCTCCACCAACAGGAGCTCCCTGCTCATGGCCAGGCCTCGTCTCCAGCCCAAGCCCTGATGAAGGCAACAGGGGCAGGACAAGGGGCCTTGACCTGAATCGTTCCTGTTCTGCAGCTGGCCTGGGAGAGGCAGCAGACGGGCCTTGTTCCAGGAAAGCAACATGCTGAGGTAAGTCGGGTCCCAGGGACCCCAGCTCTCTTAATGCTTTTTCAGCGGAGCTCTTACTTCATCAAGAGCGGTTGGACAGCCACTGTGCTGGGGTGACCGAGACGCTGAAGAAGGAGCGGCTGATGTTCTGCCAGTTCCAAGAAGAGCAAAATGTGAGGAGCAAAAACTTCCGCCTCAAGATCTATGACATGGAGCACATCTTCTTGAATGCCACCAGAAGCCAAAAGTAAGGGCTCCTGGGAGTCTCCACCCCAGTCATGTGGCTCTGGAATCTCAGTTTGGCTGGTCCTTTCAAAGGAGCCCCACTCCCTGTAGACACAAGAGCAGAAGGCACCTCCAGAACCTCCTTTCGAGTTAAACTCTTCAAGAGAGTCAAGTCAAACTCTGTGTGGAATATTGTGTGGGAGGGCAGGGAGTGAGCAGCCAGAGAGCAAAGAATACACACAGGCAGCATGCAAGGGTGCAAACCAAGTACTATGAAATATCAGTGGTGGGGAAGACCACTTTCCCTCAGGAAAAATCAGGGAGGGCTTCCTGCAGGAGGCAGCATTGAATATGAACTCAGAAGACCCCTGAATGGAGAAAGATGGGAGAGGGTTGCGTTCCACAATCACTGAAAGAGCACTGGCTCAGCTCAGTGTAGGAGTGTGCTCAGGGCAGAGCAAGGGGCTCCAGAGAGGCCATTTGGGATATGAGATGGAGGCCTCAGGCAGGTCCCAGGGAGGAGACTGGCAAGTGTCTACGCAGCCATCAGGCACATGAGGGACAGCTGGTTCTAGTGGACTTGGTTGTAAAGAGGACACTCTCAGGGCACTCTTTTAGGGGATCATGGGTGCAGGAGCCACCTTGCTGGGGGCCAGACACAGCCCACTGGAGCAGAGACAAAGATCCAGTAGCATCTTCTGGGATTCTTTCACCAATTTGATTGCAAGGGTCAGAGAGAGAAGGATGCCCTCTGATCCAGCACACCCAGAGTGTGTCCTACAGACACTGGAATTTTGAACTTCCTTCTACTGCCCCCTTTGCTACCCAGAGAAGCTGGGCAGCTGGGCACAGCTTGTGGAGCCCAAATAGACTCCCAGGATGTCCTCCTTTCAGGCCCAGGCCACCACCCTTCCCTCTCATGCCCCCCAAACTGGTCACCCATCAGCGCTGTGTCCCCAGGAAGGTCACCTATCACCACCTTCCCCTCCCATGCCTTCAGGATGCTCACCATCACCACCTGTCCCTCCTGTGTCCCCAAGCTGGTCATCATCACCACCTGCCCCTCCCACATCCCCTAGGCTGATCACCGTCACCACCTGCCCCTCCCTTGTCCCCCAGGGTTGTCCCCCATCACTGTCCTGTTCCTCCTCTGTCTCCCACAGGCTGGTCATTCTCAGCAACACACTGCACCAGGAGTTGCTTAGCTATGTTGATGTCACCCAGGTGTCCCTGCGCAGCTTCCGGCAGTACTTGGAGGAGAGTCTGGGCAAACTCCGCTACTCAAATATTGAGTTCATCAAACACTGCAGGTGGGAGCCAGTGTCCAGGGCCTGTTCAGGCCACCTGAGTTTCTCTATTGGAATGTGGTCTTGTTTCCGCCTTAATTTTTAGTTTTGAAAAATATACATAACATCAAACTTAACTCTTAACCATTTTTAGGTGCACAGATCAGTGGCATTAAGGATATCCTGGTCGTTGTGCTACCATCACCACCATTGGTCACCAGAACTTTTTCATCTTCCCAAACTGAAAC
Organism: Macaca nemestrina; assembly: GCF_043159975.1. Taxonomy (NCBI): domain Eukaryota; kingdom Metazoa; phylum Chordata; class Mammalia; order Primates; family Cercopithecidae; genus Macaca; species Macaca nemestrina. The sequence continues at coordinate 67,938,236 of NC_092138.1, forward strand.
TCTGTACCATTAAACAAGAACTCCCCATTCCTCCCTCCCCACAGCCCCTGGCAACCACCACCCTACTTTCTGTTTCTAGGAATTTGAAAACTCTAGGTACTTCATATAAGTGGAATCATATATTTGTCCTTTTCTTGTCTGGCTCATTTCATTTAGCATATTGTCTTCAAGGTTCATCCATGTATCATGTATCATGTGTCACAAAATCATTCCTTTTTAAGGCTGACTAATGTTCCATTGTGTGTATAGATCACATTTTGTTTACCCATTCATCTTTGATGGGCATTTGGGTTGGTTCCATCTTTTAGCTATTGTGAATAATGGTGGTGGGAACATTGGTGTACAAATACCTGTTGAAGGTCCTGGTTTTAATTATTTTGGTTATTTCCTAGAAGTGGAATTGCTGGATTAAACAGTAATTCTATGTTTAACTTTGAGAGGAACCCTCATACTATTTCCACAGCAGCTGCGCCATATTCATTCTCACCAGCAATGCACAAGGGTTCCAATTTCTCTACATTATCACCAATGCTTGTTACTTTCTGGTGTTTTTTGTTTTTTATAATAGACCTGTTAATGGGTGTGAGGTGTTTCTATGTTGTGGTTTTGATTTGCATTTCCCTGACAATTAATGATGTTAACCTTTCCATGTGTTTATTGGCCATTCTTTCCCCTTATTTTTACCCCTGCAATCTGAATCCTGGATGAAAGTAATCCTAGATTTAGTCTTTGACATTTTTGAAAGACTATATTTATTTTTTAAGGCTTATGCTATTTTAAAAATCACAAATCTTTTAATCATTACAGCATAATCAAACACAGATTGTATATAAAGTACAAAGTGGAAGCCCTCCAAAAATATATTTTCTATGTGCCTGTACTTATGTATACATGAGCAAAACATTATTAGTTTTGTACAGAAATGGAATACTAGTACACACGCTGACCCACAGCCCCCCACTACCACCATCACCAAATCATGGTGATGTAGGGAGTAAAGGAACTTTCTTTCCACCCCTGAAGTTTCAACAATTTGAGCCAATAAAACAAGGCCAGGCACAGTGGTTCACGCCTGTAATCCCAGCATTTTGGGATTCTGAGGCGGGTGGATCACCTGAGGTCAGGAGTTCGAGACCAGTCTTGCCAACATGGAGAAACCCCGTCTCTACTGAAAATACAACAATTAGCTGGGCGTGGTGGCAGGCGCCTATAATCCCAGCTACTTGGGAGGCTGAGGTAGGAGAATTGCTTGAACCTAGGAGGCGGAGGTTGCTGTGAGCTGAGATCGCACCACTGCACTCCAGCCTGGGAGACAGAGCGAGACTTCATCTCAAAACAACAACAACATCAACAACAAACAAACAAACAATAAAACAATAAAGACGATAAACAGATTAATGGGAAAAAGACACACCAATTTATTAACGTGCAAGTGTCACACAAAGTTTGAAACTCAAACAAAGGCCAAGTGGTTGAATCTTAAATATCCTCTTCAAAGGAGAGTGAGAAATGGGAGATGTAGGAAATTTTAGTGGAAGGGTAAATGATGTTTAGGGGAGATTAATGGACCCAAAGAACAGACAATAGCCTGGGACCAATTCTGTATGGGCTCTGGGTGTGGTGTCAACTCCAGTCTTCCTTCCTACAACTATGCATCAGTTTCTCCTGGTTGATGAGTTATCTGGGGAAGGGATTCACAACAGTTGAGTATCTTCTGGAGGATCCAGCCTTTAGGTAGATAGGTGAACTTTAGAGAAAGCTCTTCCCTGCGTTTGCTGCTCCCCAAGTACTCTCAGTTTTAAGTTCAAAGTAGCACATTTTTGGTATCATTTTCTGAGCCCCACCAGTGGGCACCTTCCGTGTCAGTATCTACAAAGCTTGCATTTGTTTTAAATATTAAGATTTTTCTGATTATAAAAATAGAATTTTTAAAGAAAATTTGGAAAGTAGCAAAAACTAGAACTATAATTTGACATGTTAATCATCTCTACCTTGCCTATCTCTGCATCCGTCTTGCATATTTTAGCTTCATTCTAGCTAATTTCTTTGTATTATTTTTCCTAGTCACTGATTCACTCTGTGACTGTGTTGAACCTCCTGCAAATCTGTTCATTGAGTTTTCAATTTTAATTATTATAGCTTCCATTTGTAGATACATACATATATGTGTGTATATATGTGTGTGTGTGTGTGTGTGTGTGTGTGTGTGTATATATATATATATATATGTTTTTTTTTTGTTTTTTTTTTTTTTGAGACAGAGTCTTACTCTCTCACCCAGACTGGAGTGCAGTGGCACAGTCCCCACTCACTGCAACCTCCACCTCCTGGGTTCAAGTGATTGTCCTGCCTCAGCATCCCGAGTAGCTGGGACTACAGGCATGTGCCACGATGCCCAGCTAATTTTTGTATTTTTAGTAGAGACAGGGTTTCACCATAGTGGCCAGGCTGGTCTTGAATGCCTGACCTCAAGTGACGCACCCGCCTCTGCCTCCCAAAGTGCTGAGATTACAGGTGTAAGCCACCACTCTCTGCCCATTTATAATTATATTTGATACTTTTTCAAAACTGCCTGCTCCTTGTTCATATTTTGAAGCTTACTTTTTATTCCTTTAAACATCTTAAGCCTCATTATTTTATAGTCTATATCTGATATTTCTAATATCTGAGGGTTTGGGGGAGGTCAGTTTCTGTTCTCTATTGTTTCACTGTTTTTCATGCATGGTATCTTGTATCTTGATTCCTTATCAATTTTTTAAGCTACGAGTCACTCATTTTCCTTGGGACTTTATCTGTGGCATTCTTTGAGGCCTGGACTGGGCATTGCATTCCTTCAGAGAGAATCCTTATTTGTTTCTGCTGGGTAGCCAGGGAGCATTACCTACCCAGGACCAATTAGAATTCTCTGCTTGAGGTTTTTTGGGTCACTCCAGAGAACATGAATTCATTTTGTAAATGTATGTGAAGTCTAGTTTGTGTGATTAATTTTCAGGGGAGAGAGATCTTTTCTGTCCTCTTTGCCCTTGGATCTAGACAGGTGAGAGTCCTGGTATCTGGTGGATTTGTTCCTTCCTCAGTCTTATAATGCAAGGGTTGTCCTCTGGATCCAACTCTAGGCTATCCCTTCACCTGTGCAGTCATCAAGACTGAAACTCCAAGGCTCTGGTGCAAAGTCTTGGCTTCTGGTGCTGCCCACATCCCAAGCTCCCTTCTAGTGTCACTTCATCTGGAATTTTTTATTTTATTTTATTTTTTTGAGGTAGAATCTTACTCTGTCAGCCAGGCTGGAGTGCAGTGGCGCAATCTCGGCTCACTGCAACTTCTCCCTCCTAGGCTCAAGAAATCCTTCCACCTCAGCCTCCCAAGTAGCTGGAATCACAGGTACATGCCACCACACCCGGCTAATTTTTTTACTTTTTGTAGAGACAGGGTCATGCTATGTTGCCCAGGCTAATCTTGAACTCCTGGCCTCAAGTGATTTTCCTGCCTCAGTGTCCCAAAATTCTGGCAATACAGACATGAGCCACCACGCCTGGCAAGTTTATGTGGAATTCTTACCTTTACACAGTTCCAAGAAAGCTATTTTTATTTTGAATTTTGTTTCAGTTGGGTCTGTTAGGGTCTCCAACCTGATGAACTGACAAAAATGGAAATTCTGCACCATTTATGAATCCTACTCCTGTCCTTAAGCTATCTGCATTCGTTTTGCCACATCTGGAACTCTAACCGGAAGCCTAGATTAAAAGTGTGTGTCAGCCACAGTATTTGGGATAGATGAGAACTCTCAGGTCTGATCCGTGGCTTTTATTTCTCTCTGATTATTTTCAGATTGTTTTCAGAGGGAGGCAACTTTTCTCCTAAAGAAATCAATTCACTGTGTCACCGACTGGAGAAGGAAGCTGCCCGGATAGAGTTGGTTGACAGTGTCATCATGCTCAACATGGAGAAGATGGAGAACGAGTACCTGGACCAGGTGGGGCCCCCAGCCAGGCCCCAGGCCAACCGGTTCCACAGTATCCCTTGCTCAACTCCCTCTGAAGGGAGGGCTAAGCCCTCCATCCAACCATTCACTGGGCCTGTCCCCCTCCTCTTTCAGAGTCCAAAAGGTCCAGATTAAGCCCCTGTCCTTTACCCTTTATCTCTCTGTGCAGGCCAATGATGTCATCAACAAGTTTGAAAGCAAATTCCATAACCTGTCTGTGGACCTTATTTTCATAGAGAAAATCCAGCGGTTGCTGACGAATCTGCAAGTGCACATCAAGTGCCAGGTAGGATAGGTTCATTCTTCATCAAGGATCTTTATCACACACACCTGCACACCAGGCACTGTCCCCAGTGCTGGAAGGCCAGTGTGGTCTCTGTCCTGTGCGTGGGACTTGCTCTCCAGCTAGGAAGACAGAAACAATCTTTTTTTTTTTTTGAGACAGGGTCTTGCTTTGTCACCCAGACTGGAGTGCAGTCGCGTGAACACAGCTCACTGTAGCCTCAACTTCCTGGGCTCAAGCAATCCTCCAACCTCAGTCCCACAAGTAGCTGGGACTACAGGCACATGCCACCATGCCCAGCTAATTTTTTCTATTTTTTGTAGAGATGGAGTCTTCCTATGTTGCCCAGGCTGGTCTCGAATTCCTGGGCTCAAGCAATCCTCCTGCCTCAACCTCCCGAAGTGTTGGGATTACAAACATGAGCCACTGTGCCTGGCCAAAAATGAAATTTTAATAACCACTAACGTTTACTAGTTATTGAGCACCATTCATCCTGCTGAGCAACTTGCTTTGATTAGCTGTGTTAGTCCTCACAAGAACTATAGGAGGCAAGTACTGTTTTTATCCCCATTTTAGAGATAAACTGAGGCAGCATTTTAGTGACTTAGGTAGGAATACAGAGCTCTTAAAGGGTAAAGTCAAAATGTGAACCCAGGTTTGACCGACACCAGAGCTTACGGCCTTAACCACAAACAGGCCACACGTGCAACAGAAGGAGAAGGTGGCTGCGTGGGGATTGAGGGGCCAGAGAACTTAACCTGGGCTAAGAAAGTGGGGCTTCCAGAGGCTTGAGGGAGAAGTAGGAACCAGCCAGGTAGGCGGTGAGGAGTGAAGCGTTCTGGAGAGATGCTGGAGAAAGTCCAGGGGGCTGGAGCCCAGGACTGCAAGAGTGCGAGGGAGAGAGTAGGGAGCTCTGTGGTTGGAGAGCACCAGTGGGGAGGCAGTGGGGGCCTGGGAAGGGTTCAGGTGGGGCTGCATGCTCGGGGCTAAACTTGGAGGGTGGGGGTCCTGGCTGCTGACCACAGAAAGGCTGGAGGTGGGTAGGAGTGAGGCAGAAGTGCGAGGCTGAGGGAGAGAGACTCATGGCCTGGGCACAATGTCCGCAGGGACACATTTTGATTCCAGAGCTGAGTGGAAGTGGGATGGGAGGGACTTGGGGTACACTGGAAATGAAGGGCCTGGGTTATCGGCATAGGTCAATGCCCACTCAGGGAACAATGTTTGAGGACCCACTAGGGCTAGGACAAGCGGAGGTGAGGAGGACAGCCTTGTCTTTTGGGAGTGGCAAGTACAGTTCGATAAAAGAAGGGTTTGCTGGCATCCCAGGCTCTGAGATAGGGACTCCAGACCCAGCTTCCTGCCCCTTTCACCCCAAGAAGCATTTAATTCATCCATCTGTGAAATGGGAATCATAAAAGCAATTCCTAATATTATGGCACTGATAAAGGAGCTGATATGTGCTAAACTCATGACATAGTCCCTGGAGCACAGTGAATCCTTAATAAAGGCAGGCTCTGGTGGAGGTCCCAGATGAACCTCTCAGGACCGGCTTCCAGTCATTCCAGAAGGAGCAGGAGGCAGGTGCAGGCAGCAGAGCCCACGGCTCCAGGGCATGTCACCACACTCTTGTTTGAGGAGCATATTCCTAATGGGCCTCCAGCTGGTGCTGGCACTGATTCTTTTTTCTGAGTTGATATTTGGGGACTGTTCATGGTGTACAGGGGTTGCATTTCAAAATATCTAACACCTGTGATAAACAAAATACATTTCCATCATGGACAATACTGGGAATATAGAACAAATACAAAACAGAGAGTAAACCATAATTCTGCCACACAGCATAACCCCTGTTTAAGATTTCAATTTATTTTTTAAGCTTTTTTTCTATACATGAAAAGATGGGGATATGCCATAATTGGCTGCTTGCTATCTATACCAGTTTTATAAGCTGTATAATCTTTAAATATTCCGCAAAGACACTATTTTGATGGCGTCTCTGTCATGGATGTGTTGACATTTTACTTAAGCATTCCTTTCTGGAGGAACATTTGGTGAATTTCGCTTCTTGTTATGAAAGGTGATGCTGTGAGAAGTGCACTAGCCAGGACGGTCTGACCACATCCTTAGGACGCCTCCTGGAAGCCACAGTCCTGGTCAGAGCATGACCTTTCTATGGCTCTGTAAGCTTTCCAGGGAGTTTTTCCAGCCTTGGCCCTGCACTGCTGGAGCAGAGCCTGTGCACTTGCCAGGACAATCTGACTGCATCCTTAGGGCGCCTCCTGGAAGCCACAGTCCTGGGTCAGAGCATGACCTTTCTGTGGCTCTCGAAGCTTTCCAGGGAGTCTCTACAGTCTTGGCCCTGCACTGCTAAAGCGGAGCCTGCCCTCCCAACTCCCTCACCACACTCTGGGGTGCCAATTTTGCTTGAAGCTTACTTGAGAGAGGAAAAAAAAATCTTTGTAATTTGTATCAATCTAGTGTCTGGTAAAGCTGCATATTTTCCCCTGATTTCATTTTTTTCCGTGCTTAATCAGTTTCTCAGATGGTATGTTTCACAGAACATTTCCCAGATCACAATATGTATTCTAGAAACAAAATCTCGGAACCTCTGGTTTTCTAGGTGGCAAAATCCAATTCACAAACAAATGGATTAAATTTCTCTCTGCAACAGCTTCAGAACAAGATAAAAACTTGTCAAGAGTCCAGGGGAGAGAAAACCGTAAGTGTTCAATAGATTCTGCGTGTGAATAATAAAGATATATCATGCTAGAATCATAAATGTGAAATAAACTTATATGTGTGTGTAGCATTTCTCCAGCACAAGGTGGGATGGGGGGACATCTCTGAGCCTTCCTACTTAACCCCTGTTTTATGGAATGAAGAAAGGAACAGAAGAGAAAGCAGCCACTGTTCTCCACCCCCAGGCCCTCCCAGGCAAGCATGGAGCAGTGTCTAGAGTTGGGGGAGGCCTGAGTCTGCCTTCTTCTGACCTCACTCCCTTGGGATGTCACCAGGTGTCCCTTGCTATAAGGAGAACTCAGTCCCAGAAGTATAACAGAAGCAGGGCCCTGCCCCCTGAACAACCACTTTTTGTTTGACTTTCCACTTTTCTTTTTTTTTTTTTTTTTTTTTTTGAGATGAAGTCTCACTCTGTCACCCAGGCTGTAGTGCAGTGGCGCAGTCTCAGCTCACTGCAACCTCTGTCTCCCGGGTTCAAGTGATTCTCCTGCCTCAGTATCCCAAGTAGCTGGGACTACAGGCACCCACCACCATGCCCGGCTAATTTTTGTATTTTTAGTAGAGACAGGATTTCACCATATTGGCCAGGCTGGTCTCAAAACTCCTGACCGCAATTGATCCGCCCACATCAGCCTCCCAAAGTGCTGGGATTTCAGGTGTGAGCCACCGCACCCGGCCTCACTTGCTTCTTTTGATCATAGCACAGAAACTGGTTTTCTCTGTTTAAAGTATGAATTGAAGCAGAGTTTGCGAGGAATGTGGTTCCATGCGTCTGCCTGGCCCTGATCCTCAGAGCAGGTCTCTGGATGTCTACGTGCCTGTTTTTCTGCCATGAGTGCCCGACTGTGTCCCCGAGTCTGCACAGTGAAGGACAGTGCACCCTTCAATGACAGGGGACATCGGGAGTTCTCTTCCTGGATCTACGGGTTCAACTCCGGGCAAATGACTTAAAGTTGCTCAACTCGATCCTCCCTGGCCTGTCGCCCAGGCCACACCAGGGAACCTTTCCTTAACAGCCCAACCAGGTGCTCCCAGAACCAGACACCCCAGCCTGAAGGCTCTGCAGTGGGAAGCTTTCTCTTAACCATTCTCTGTCTTCTCTACCATTTCAGTGACTCAGAGTTGCAGTTGTATTATTAGCACTGAGAGGACATTTTTCTGTCTTTATTGCTTTTTCTTATATAGTATATTGCATGAGTCTTTAAAGAAACGTAAACACCCACAAAGCATAGTTTGCAGAATAAATGTCCCTCTCGCTATTCTCATTTTGCACAGAGGCACTCTAAACCCTGTTATGTATATGCATGCACTTGTTTCCACACATCCACTGAGATTACTTGCCCTGCAGTGCAGATGTGCAGAGCAAAGGTGGCTCCTATATTTTGCCTGTGACTTGCCTGATGTCCCTTATGAGCCCTCTAATGGGAAGCAGGGGGAAGATGAGGTTAATCAGCTGTAACTCTTCAACAGGCTCTCTAAGGCAGCTCCACCTCTCCAGAACAGAAAGATCCAGTCTCTCACATCCTCACCTCCCAACCCCTGCTCTGTCCTCTCCTGTTAGGGTGTTAGGTGGGTGCCAGGGGCTTGCCCAGCCTCCCAGCCAGGTGAGGAGCATGTGGGCATGGGTGTGCGGGCATTCCTGTGTTGACGGAGGAGGCTGGCTGGACAGTCTGCAGAGGGGTGATTAGGGGACAAGAGTGTGCCTTGAATGTGTGGCAAGAGGGAAGATCCTCGCAGTCGCATTCCTGCACACCTGTGGGGTGCTGCTCCAAGGGAGTGTTAGACATTGCCATGGAGATGGCCAGATCACTCTCCTACACACTCCTGCATGCCCTTGCCACCTGGGTCAAATGTTTCCTTCTAAACATAGAATGTGAGAGCCAGAGGAGATCCTAGGGAATATTTTGTGTCCCCATCTTATAGATGGGGAGACCAAGCTGAGCAAGTTTAAGTTGTTTGCCCAGAGTTGTACCTATAGATCCAGGAAGAGAACTCCTGATGTCCCCATCAGTGAAGGGTGTGCTGCCTTCACTGTGAAGTGAAGGCCGCGCTGTCCTTCACTGTGAAGTGAAGGCCGCCTAGCAGAGCCAGCCCAGCCTTCCCCAATCCCCAAGGGCCCTCCCTGCATGTGAGGAGCCTCCATCAAGCCAAGAGGCATCCTCACCAGCCCAGCCCCTGTTCCCGCACTTCCCACAGAGTCTGCCCACCCTCCTGCGGTCTGCTTCCTTGGGGCTTTCTTCCTCCCTGTTCTCACTAGACAGCGACCACAGAAGAACTCCTCGGCTTCGTCCAAACTTGGAAAGAAAAACTGAGCCAGAGGATTCAGTACCTTAACTGCAGCCTGGACAAGGTGTCCATGACTGAACTGGTCTTTACAGTAAGGAATGGGATGGGGTGGCAGGAAAGGGTGGGTGAGCTGTTGTCTGGGCTCCCAGGAGACCTGCAGGGCTCAGCAGAGCTGAAGGGAACAGGGGAATCCCAGGCCTCCGCAGGACATCAGGCTTCCTGAGATGCCATGGAAAGATCACAAGCTGTGAAGTCAGAGCTGGATTCGAGTCCCCAATGGGCCACTTCCTTGCATTGGTCTCGGAGGAGACCCCTCAGCTCCTGGCACTACCTCCCCTGCTCCATCAGAACCCTCACTCACCCTATGCACGGAATCTCAAGCCAGTCCCACCTCTCAGCCTCTTCCTTCCCTCCTGCACCCAGGGGCAGCCCTGGCTTCTCCCCATGGCATCCCCAACACCTCATCCAGACCCCTGCCTCTTGCCTGCCTGATGCCCACATCCTCTCACATCTCCCATGGTCTGTTCCCTGAATATGGCCGGAAGAGGATGGTCTGACCATGTCACTCCCCTACCCTTGGGGCAAAGTCCAAACCCTTTCACTGGACACACAGCAGCCTCTGTGGCTTGTCCTCCATGCCTCTTCATCCCTCTCACTCTGCCTAAGATGTCACTCCCCACCAAGCCTCCTCTCACCCCCTGGTCTGGGTCGGGGTCTCCTAGCCCATAGTACCTCCCACTTCCCCAACAGCCTGCAGACCACACGGTGGAGTCTCCATTTCGGAGGCTGTCTGTCCTGAGACTGCAAGCCTCTATGGGCAGAGCCTGCATCACCCCCACTCCTGCCCACACCTCACAATGGGCTGAGATGCTCAGCCAACTTCCAGGGAAGGGCCCGAGAACCAATGTCTGCAGAGTAGAGCAATGCTAGGCCCTGTTCTCACTGCCAATCCTTAACCAGCCTTCCTTCCATGGGGAGGCCCTTCCCACCATGCAGCCAGCACCAGGCATCCATCTACCTCTGGTGCAATGGGGCTCCAAGGGTCTAGCATGAAGGTATTGAGTGACCAGGAGACCCTGAGTGAAGGTCTCCCAGGACCTTCACTCAAGGGACTGACAGGCCATTGCTAAGATGAGACTCAGAATGAAAGAGAGAACAGCCTAGGTGCTCACCGCGGGCACCAATTCCACACTTTCTCTAGGAGCCTGCTCAAGAGGAGTTGGCCACTCACTCAGCCTGGCATTCATTCCCTCATCCATTTGGTCAAAAACATTGACCAGGCACATCTGCAGGTCTAACTTCAATCTCACAGAAGATACTGGAACTTTTTTTTCACAGCACTGGTCCCAGTTCTGGAGAAGCATTTATTGGTATGAGTGCAAGTTAAATGTCTGTCTTTTCTGACTAAACCACAAACTCTGAGACGAGAGGGGTCATATATGGCCTCCTGGCCCCTGTGTTCCTAGAATACGGGCAGAGGCTTGTGAAGAGCAGGCACCCGGGAAACATTTCTAAAGGCATGAATAAACGGATGAATGAATTAATGGCTTTGTAAGGGAGATCACTTTACAGAGGAGAAAACAGTGGCTCAATGAGGTCAGTCAGTTTGCCTGCAGCCACTCCACTGAGGCAGGGTGGGAGGGAACATGAATTCGACCTGCTGCCTCGCTGGCACCTGGGCCGGTCCTTACACACTCAGACCCTTCTCTCTGGCCTGCAGAATACCATCCTGAAGGACCTGGAGCAAGAGAGTGACATCCTGACATCTTCAGAAGCCCTTGAGGAGGAGGCCAAGCCGGATGTGGTCACCCCTGAGTCCTTCGCCCAGCTGAGCCGCATGGGGAAGCCCCTGATTGAAGACCCAGCTGTGGATGTGATCAGGAAGATCCTACAGTGAGTGGCCCCAGGGTGCACCTGAGGCCCTGCCACCCCTGCCCTGGCCCTGGACCTTCAGGGACCAGCTTTGGGGCCCCACACACTGGGGTTCCCACGTGAGTCCACCCCTGAGAGCCTGTGACCTCAGGCAAAGGGCTTACCCACCCAGAGCCCCAGTTCCTCATCTGAAATGGGGCTCGTGACAGGACTGACTGACGTGGTGCTGAGGACTAACTGGAATGCTGCTCAGAGCCCGGCCTGAGCTGTCCCCATGGTCACCATAGAAGAGCTCACACCCTTTCCTTTGGTTTCAGACTTCCCAACACAAAATGGCCAACCCACCATTGTGACAAAGATCGGTCCCAGACAGGTAGAGGCACACAGGCCTGTGGGTCTCAGGGCAGCAGTGAGGGGGGGGCTGGTGGTACTGTGTGGCCCATTCTCACCTCCTGTCCTCTGCTCCTGTCCTGGGCCCTCGTCACCCAAAGGCTTCAAGCGACATCGGTGCTGGCCAGAAAACTCTGGGAAGAAGGCTGTGCCCAGCGCCAGTGGCACCTCTGCAAGCAGGTAGGACACAGGGCAGCCAGAATCGCCCCTTCCCAGTTCATCCCCCCACACAAAGGCAGGAGACGACCTATGGCTTTCCCAGGCTTTACCTGAGAAGGCACCACAGTGCTCACAGCTCTGGGACTCCACAGGGTGCAGCAAGGGGTGAGCTCTGATGCCGGCTTTAGTCAGGCGCCATCCTTGGTTTGCTGGTTGTCCATGGTGCTGATGGATCTCAGCCCTGCCACCTTCCACACATGGTCATGGTTAGAAAGACAGGGCAGATGGCTTTCCTGGAGGGACATCACAGAGCAGAAAGGGTTCTGGTCCTTGGCACCCTGCCCACCAAGTCTCAGTGGGGTCGTTAGACTCAAAGTTTACCCCACATGCAGATTTTATGGAAGGTGCATATCAGAAGCCCCGTGGCTGAGTAGACTTGCTAGCTCTTTGTGTCAACCTGGTTGACATGGGTTCGTTCCTGGTTTTGAGAAGGCAAGGGGAATCCCTGCTTTGCCTTTCCCTCCAGAAGGTCTTTTTGAGCATGCGTGCTGTGTGCAATGAGGAAAGAAACAAAGACCAGCCATATGAGAAGAGCAAAGGCTATTGGCTCAGACCTGACCGCAGCAGAGAGTCAGCCACCATCCAGGGCGTTTCAGCAGAGCTCCCAGGGCAGGCAGAGGAGTGGGAAGCATTACCCTCCTCTCTAGCTGTGCGCTGGTTAGGGGATGCTAGCATAGGGAAGCTGGAGGCTGCCCACCGAAAGCAGGGCATCCCATGTGATTGGTTAGGGAACATGTTTGGCTTTCTCTGGTTGACCCAAAGTTGGAAATGAGGACAAACATTAGGGAAGCTGTCATTTATTAAGTCCTGGCCGTTTGGGGCCTACTATTATAGGTGATATTGTAGCTTCCTGGACCATCCCCAGGGTCGACAATCTCACTTCCTGCAAATCTGACTTAGAGCAGGCTGACTTCCTGGGGGGTTTCTTGTAGCTAAGGTGGGGCGGCCTCCTGGTTAGGTTGCTGCACATCACGGGACAGAGCTCTGTTTTTTATATGATCCGGCCATGACCTGTTTCCATGTTCAGTCTCTCAGAGGTTACAAAATGAAGTCCATGTCACTAGGGCTGCCAGATAAAAGAGAGGGTGCCCATCTACACTGGAATTTCAGATCAACACCACCTAATTTTTTTAGCATAAGTATGTCCCAAATGCTGCACGTGATACACTAATACTGAAAATTACTCTGTTTATATGAAATTCAAATTTAAATGGGCGTACTGTATTGTTATGGCTAAATCTAGCAACCCTACCTGTGACTCAATGTTTTTTTCCTTTGGGTCCTCATCACGGGGAAGCAAGAATGCAAATTTCTGGGCCTGAGCACCTCCGCCCCTCGCCCTCTCACAGCAGCTGTGGTTGGCTTTCAGCAGTTAAGGTGGTTAAGGTTTCAACCCACGGTAAGGTAGACTCACAGCTGTTAAGAAGGGACACGTCTCAAAGGGCTGGGACCTAGAAATGGGAGTCCGGTTGCCCACGGGCAGGCCCCATGCCTCCAGAAACCCAGGCAGGGATCCTGCAGGCTCAGACCTGCCTTGCGTCTGTCCACGGCCTCCAGACCACCCACCCACCTTTGTCCCACAGCTTCACACGGCACCCCAAGCTCAACAAAATGGAGAGAAAGTACCAGGTGCTTGGGGACAAGCCTCCTCCTGCTGCTGAGTGAGTAACAACACCTTTCCTTTTGACTACATTTAACCTGTTTTGGGTTGGGAGGGGCAGCAAATGTGACTCAGCTGAGGGGAAAAATCAGAAAGGGGAACGGCAGGTCCAAGCAGAGGAGGGGTGAGGGGGGATAGCAAAGGTCAAGGTCAGTTTGTCTCAGCCCATTTCACCTGAATTTGTTGAGAAACATTTTCATCAACATCTCACATTTTCCAAGCTAACAAGCATTCCCTGGTGGTAGGGCAGCAGACCCCGTTCGAGGTCTGAGCTTTTTTTTTTGTACTTTTTTTCAGTACTTTCCCCCATTTCTCTTTTCCTTTATTGTAACTCCAATGATGAAAACAAAAGCAGTTAAACTTAGTAGAGCTTCATTGCAAGCAAACAAGCAAAATTCCAAGTTCAGAAAACGAAAAGCCTTCGAAGAAAGTCAAGTTCCACAAAGGAGCTCCCTGTCCCCCTGTATTAGAGATCCCCCCAAACAGTGGCCCCCTCTCATCCGCCCTTTCACCCTGGGACCCTCATCTCTGGGGTCATGAACTTTGCAGAGGATGGCTGTGACATCAGGCAGCCCAGGTGTGGCCTCCAGCTGGCAGGTAGACAGTTCCCTTGTCCCACACCCAAGGACGCTCCTGCACCGTGAATACTTCGGCTCTCTAATTTTTATAGCTCGATGCAGGAGGAGGTTTGGTCCTGCATGAAGTCCTGTTCATTTGATTACTATTTATGAGTAATCATTCTTTCAGCTAATCGAGGCGCTGCCCGGTGCAGGCACTGCAATGGGGCCGGGGATTCCATGGTGAACAAGTACAGACAGGTCCATGTCCTGTGTCAAAAGATAAACTCAAGCACATTAAAATGTTGGTGAGTTTATTTGAACAGTCAGTGATTCATGAATTGGGCAGTGCCAGACCCCAAGCGATTCAGGGAACACCAGGGGAAACCTTTTATAAGGTGTTCATAGAAGGAAGGCAAAGAAAATATTTGTTTGGTTAAAGTGAGAAGTTCCTAGTTGGCTGTTTCTGATTGGTTAAGCTTATATTTCATTTTCCTAGATGATGACCATTCATTCTGAGTTGGGTTTGTTTTCTAGCGAGAAACTCCAGGCACTGGAACCGTTTCGGCCTGATGGCCTCCCGTTTATGATCTTAAACACCTGGTGGCCTTCACAGTCTGCTGGGAGAGATGGAGGTTAATCAGCCAGTCACATAAATCAATCCCAAACCCACCTGATTGGCATGTGTCATAAGGCTGAGGGGGCATTAATCCAAGATCATTAAAACCAGGTGGTCAGAAATTGCTGCTGAGCTGGGGTCTGAGGAAGGGCAGGAACAAATGCAACCGAGAAGAGAAGAAAGTTAGCTGCTGTTATGGAGTGGAATCAGAGTGTGCAGAGGTCCTGGGGCAGCAGTGAGTAATTTCAAGGAGTGTCATGGCCAGAACAGAGGACTTGGAAAGTTCTGCTCGTTTGGTTTTGTCCATGTTGGTGTGTCTAGACCAGGCCCCTCAGGTATCTGTCTCCTGTGTGTTGCAGGGATTTTAAGGGGATCATCTTGACCCTCCTCTGGGAAAGCAATGAGAACCTGCTGGCGGTTGCAGAGGTGAGGACTACCACCCATGGCCTGTGCCCGCCCTGGAAGCCACCGCTACCTTCTGCAGTGTGCTGATCATGGCCACTTGGGGGAAAATGAGGAAGAGAGGATTCCATCCCCGCCATGACCACAGCTCCCCAGCTTCTGTCACCTCCCCATGAGTTTTTTTCCTTCTAGAAACCAAACCTCATTCATTCATCTAATTGATCACCAAACATTTCTTAAGACACCAACTGCATGTCAGGTACTGTGTGTGCCAAGAGGAACAAGCCCACCCTCTGTCCCCAAGGCACCCAGGCCCCGTGGGAAGCTGACAGATGTGGCAGGGACACAGAAGGAGGTGGGGCAGTGGGAGCAGGCACCAGACAAGCTGCCCGGTGCCCTGTGCCCGCACACCCTGCACCGTGGTGTGGGTGAGTTCTCCTTTCTGCCTCCCACAGGTCTGTCTGCCTCCTTCAGGGCAGGGTCCCTGGCTCACGCATCTTTGTGGCCTGCAGCCTATACCCAGCTTGGCACTTCCTTGTAAGCTCCCAACCTGGTCACCAATTTGAGATTCCATTGATTTGGGTCTTGAAGAATAAATAGGATTCTCGCCAGTCACTCAGGAAATAACAAGGGCTGGCCATGGCCCCACTCACTCCAGGTGGGCCCAGGGAGGCAACACGTGCGGACAGGGAAGAAGGAGTGTCTGCCTGTGTCACCTCCACAGGGGAAGCCACGAGCAAAGGCTAGGGAGTGTGGAGGTGAGGGCAGGCTGGTGGATCCCAGGAGCAAGAGCCAGAGTCCCATGGGGTCCTCACGCGCACATGGTCACCCTCTCTGGCAGGAGTTCTACCGTAAAGAAAAACGCCCGGTCACCAGGCCTGATTGCATGTATGACACCTTTGACCAGTGCGCCGAGAACATCGGCAAAAAGATCCTGGATTACCAGAGCCAGGCAAATAAGTACCACAACTCCTGCCTCATAGGTGAGTATAGGCAGCAGGTAGGCATGGAGAGCCGGGTAGGGTGTGAAGCCAGTGATGGAGCTCAGCCTTGGCCTTGTGGCCTGGATCCTCCCCTCTAGGGCAGGCAGAGGAGCTTCCCTGTGAAAAGCTGACCTCTTAAAATTAGGTAAAAACAATAACCAGATTTTACTGGGGAAATGCAACCACGCAAGAAAAAAGTTGACTTTTCTTGAGAAATATGGTGATTTGTACCTCTAAAAATATTTTGTTTCTTCTACAGATATTTTTGACAGCTTTACTGAGATACTTGCATACCATAAAATTTACCCGCGTAGTATACTCAGTGTGGTTTTTAGTTTATTTACAGTTATGCAGGCACCGCTACTATCAATTTTAGAAACCCCACTCTCAGCCCCTCCCCAGCCTAAAGCAACCACTAATCTACTTTCTGTCTCTATAGACTTCCTTATTCTTTACTTTTATGAGAATAGAATTGTATAGTACGTAGTCTTTGGGACTGGCTTATCTCATTTTGCATAATATTTCAAGGTTTATGCATGTTGTAGATGGTGCTAGTACTTCATTTCTTTTTATCCATGAATAATATTCCATTGTATGAATCTGTCACACTTTGCTGTGGTCTACTGTGCAGTTTCAGAGGCCCTCTGGGTAGAAGGAGGAGAGTTCAGGGGATACCCAAACCTGGGCCACGACCCAGCACTGCCACTTCCCAGCTGTATTACCTTGGCCAAATGATCTCACCTCTTGAGCCTCAGTTTTCTTTCTTTCTTTCTTTTTTTTTTTTTTTTTAGGGAGAGTCTCACTCTGTTGCCCAGGCTGGAGTGCAGTGGCGTGATCCGCAATCTCGGCTCACTGTAACCTCCGTCTCCTGGGTTCAAGAGACTCTCCTGCCCCAGCCTCCTGAGTAGCTGGGACTACGGGCACATGTCACCATACCTGGCCAATTTTTGTATTTTTAGTAAAGATAGGGTTTCACCACATTGACCAGGCTGATCTCGAACTCCTGACCTCCAATGGTCTGCCTGCCTTGGCCTCCCAAAGTGCTGGGATTACAGACATGAGCCACTGCGCCCAGCCAAAGCCTCAGTTTTCTTGTCTGTGGACTGCAGATATTAATAACACCCACCACAGAAGGATTAAGTCCCTCACACAGACTTGGCATGTGCAGGAAATTAAGCAGTGATAGTGTTCATAGCTGTGGTTGTTGAATGACTGGAATTGAAACTGTAGGCATTGTTGTGTTTCTCTAGCTCAGAATTTCCCCCATGTGAACTCTGGGGGATCCCATCCTACATGATCGTCCTCAAAACAAGGGTTCCGTGGTCAAATGGGGTTGGAAAATGCTGCAGACTGCATCCCTCTCTGGTAAACTCACAACTAGTGAAGACTTCTATTTCCTGCAGCTTGGCAGGCTAATGGGGGATTCAGTCTCCCACTAAAAACATGTAAAATGCTGCATAAGATATTTTTGTAACAAAATCTTTTAAATGCATTAGAAAGCTATCTGTAAAGTGAGAAACACACAAAAGCCAAAAATTAAGTGAAAATAGAAACTCTGAGTGAAAAATTGAGTAGTAACCCTGGTTATTGCCCTAGGGGCATTTGCTGACTCCCAGGTGAACTTGAGCCTCTATTTTCATGGCCTCCAGGGTATTGGGAACAAGAGACAAATCCACAGACCTCCAAAGTGGGAAGTCTAAAAGGAGCAAGCCACCTAAAGCTGGAACCCAACAGGGCTTCCAGAGTAAGGCAAATGAGACGGAAACCAAGCTCCTCCCTCTGTCCCTCCAGCAATGAGAAGGAAACTGTTTTATCAAAAACCATGGTACTGGGTGAAGAAAAAAAAAAACTCCAAAGAGAAATCCAGAACTATATGCCAGTACCTGTGTGGTTTCTAAATTTATGTTTAGATAATTCACACTTATCTAAACATGAATTCAATTTTGCTTTTGTGGCTCATCCAAAAGATCTCAAGCTAATAACTGAGCTTAAAATGATCTTGAGTTTTTGGTGTTCAGAAGCTTGTTTGTTGGAGATATAACAAATTCTCTCTAGGAAAACTTACCTTCAGTTCAGGCCTCAAAGGATTCCCACAAATAAAATGCCCAGAATAAGAGCTCACAGTAATAAACAAAGAGCAACAAAATCCCCATAAACACAAGGAAATAAAATGCCTTGAGAAAGAGGCAGCAGGAGACCAGCAAAGACTTCAGATATTATAAGTATTGGACACAGAACATAAAATAATACACTTCTAATCAAATAAAAGGGGAATTGGAAACATGAATAAGAAGCAAGAGACTATGAAAGTGACCAAGTAGCTATAAAAGAGAATAAAATAGAACTTTTATGAAGGAAAAATTAAGAGTTGAAATTTTAAAACTATGCATTACTTTACTACGAGGTTACATATAGCTGAAAGTAGAGTTGGTGAACTGGAAGACAAATCCAAAGAAAATAACCAGAATATAACACAGAAAGATAAAGAGATGAAAATATGGGAGAGAGGTAAAGAGACGTGAATGAAAGAGCAGGTCTAACATACAGCCATTTGGAGATACAGAGAAAGAAGACCTAGAATCAAGGCAATAGTCAAAATAATGGATGAGAACTTGCCAAAAATGCCAAGAGACACCATGCATTTTAAATGAGATGAGAAGTCTGCAGAGTATATAGGAGAAGCCCTTTGAATTTATTTAAGCCTTTATTTTATTTTATTTTATTTTTATTTTATTTTATTTTAAAGAGAGGGTCTCACTCTGTGGACCAGGCTACAGTGTGGTGCAATTATAGTTCACCATAGCCTCAAACTCCTGGGCTCAAGCAATCTTCCCACTTTAGCCTCCTGAGTAGCTGGCGTGTACCATCATGCCTGGCTAATGTTTAAATTTTTTTTTAGAGACAGGGTCTTGCTATGTTGCCCAAGCTGGTCTTAAACTCCTGGTCTCTAGCAATCCTCACACCTCAGCCTCCCAAAGTGCTGGGATTACAGGTGTAAGCCACTGCAACTGGCTAACCCTGTATTTTCTATACTGGTTTGATCTCAGGACCCCTTTCAATGGAATAGCTGTTACCACATTGGAGACCAATATTTTGTCTTTGGGAAGCTGCTTTGGGCCTCGTTGTAGAGATCACCTCTGCAACTTGATTCTAATCTGTTCCCTCCCTTGGCCTCTTACCCGCAATTCTGGCAGAATTACGGATCCAGATGAGGAGATTTGAGGAGCTGCTGCCCCAAGTGTGTTGGCTGGTGATGGAGAATTTCAAGGAGCACCACTGGAAAATGTTTTGCACCTCCGTAAAGGAGATCCGAGGACAGTTTGAGGGACAGCAGAAGCAGCTGGAGAAAAGAAAGGTGAGGGCCTTAGGATGAGCCCTTCCACTCCAGGACCAGGGAAACTGGGAGTTCAGAAATGGTGGCAGGTTGTGGGAAGGGCCAAGTCCAAGGGAAGAAGGTGAGCTGGGCTTGGGATTTTTGGATGGGGTCTGAGGGACAGGAGCCATTGGCAAAATAAGAACTGAGCCAACAGCTTCTACATAGAAGGTGTTCAGTAAACTCCTTGTTGGCTATAGTGGGTGGGTGTGCTGGGTTCCATGGGGCTGTACTCATTGAGATAACAATAATTGTCCACACTGGTCTTTGGAGCTGTGGAACACGGGTGCTACTGATTTCACTGGACTAAAGCTCTGATTGTGCTGGACAGATGCTCAGCCTTTTCTCTTCCAAACCCCTTGAGTCAGCTCCAGCCATGCCCCCCTCTTAACCCCTCTGCCACTCTTCTGCCCACCCATCACCCCCATACACCCAGGTCAGAGGACACATGAGTCTGGCCATAATCATAATTGACAGAAGACATAGGTCAGTGACTTTTGGTGGGTTAACATCACCGCTGAATTCTGGATTGTTTGATTAAAGGACAAAAATGCCCAGAAGCTCCATCTAAATCTTGGACACCCCATACATTTCCAAGAAATGGAGTCTCTACACTTAAGTGAAGACAAAAGGCAGGAAGAGCTGGACAGCATGATTAGGATGAACAGGGAGAAGCTGGAGGTAGGTCAGTGATACTATTATTCCCCAGTCCAGACACGCTCCAAAAATAGCTCAATGGACAGCCACTGACAGCACCAGGTGCAGCCCTTTGTTGATATCTTGGCCAAAGCAGACATGATCGTGGTTAGGTTTTGTAGGTAAAAATGGCCATTATTGGTGTTTTAACTTGTATCCTTTTTGACTTCTAAATTAATTAATTATAAAATTACTAATGATAACTTTTATTTTGTGATCCATGTCTAGTTTTATTTCCTCATCTGTGAATTATCTGTGTCCCTTGTCCATTTCTGAATCATTTCTTATGTTTAAACCAGATCACATCTTGGGAGAGGCCTCCTGGCTGAGGGCCAGATGCTGGTTACTTGGACATAGTGGCTATAATGGCTTGGGTCCCCAGATCTCCCTGCAGAGTTCACCCATCCCCTCTTCAGCTGGCCTTGGAGGGATGATCCTCTCCCAGCAGCACTGTTCTCGCCATGTTTTTTCCAGGAATGTACCAGAAGGAATGGCCAGGTTTTCATAACCAACTTGGCTGCCTTCACCGAGAAGTTCCTACTGCAGTTGGATGAGGTGGTCACCATTGACGACGTCCAGGTTGCAAGTAAGAGGCACCACCAGCCTTGTGTCCTGGCCCCGGGGGGCTAGTGAGGGCTAGGTTGGGCAGGGGTCTGCTTTCCCCAACTCTATCAGAGTGAAAACAGGTGATCCATTGAGGGAACTGATTAATTTTTGTTTTCCTTAAAAATAATTTTTTGATTAAAAAGCAAATGCCAGATGGCCCAATGTTTATATATAAAAAATGAAACCCTATTGAGTAAACATTTCCATATTCTTGGGGTTAGGGACAGCTTTTCTAAGTATGACAGGAGAGCTAGAAGCCATAGAGGGAATGGCTGGCTCTTTGTAGCCAAAACAAAAACAGAAACATGTCAATAGATGGAAAGATAAACCACAAACTGGAAAAGTATTCCTCACAACTTACAGATCAGAGAAAGGGTTAATATCCCTATGGTACAAAGAACTCTCACAGGTCAAATTTTTAAAAAGACAAAGGACAAACCCATGCTCTTCAAAAGAGAAGCAGTTCCTATGGCTAGTCACTGTAAAAGATGCTCAACTTCACTGATGATGAAAAATGAAAATCTAAATATTATTTAGATATCATTTCTCACCAATAGCCTGGCAAAGTTTTTCCATTTGGTAACAACGTAAAAGAATGTCAAGAAACAGAGACTCCGCAGAGGCTCTTGGTAGAGCATACATGGATACCGCTGTCATAGAGAACAATTTGTCAGTCCCTGTCAAAATTCTGAGCGTTTAGACATTTGGCCTAGCATGTCTAATTCTAGGAATTTATCTGAAAGAAATACTTGGACACTTTTTCAAAGGTATATGTTCAAAAATATTCACAGCACTGTTTGAAATGGCAAAGAATTGGAAGCAACACTAACATCGATATACAGAAAATTCAATGGGCCAGGCACAGTGGCCCACACCTGTAGTCCCAGCACTTGAGAGGCTGAGGCGGGTGGATCTCTTGAGCCCAGGAGTTTGAGACAAGCCAGGGCAACATGGCAAAACCGCATCTCTACTAAAAATTTAAAGATTAGCTCGGTGTGGTGGTGTGCACGTGTAGTTCCAGCTCCAGCTCCTGGAGGTGGAGGGCGGTTGGGAGGGTGCTGAGGTGGGAAGATGGCTTAAGTCTGGGAAGTCGAGGCTGCCATGAGCCTTGATCACACCACTGCACTCCAGCCTGGTGACAGAGCAAGACCCTGACTCAAAAAAAAAAAAAAAGAAAAGAAAATTGGATGCATCAATGAGGGTGCCAGATGTGCAGGTAAATACCATGCAGCTGTTAAACTAGGTCTGCATGTGCTGACACGGAAAGACATGAAGGAGGGCTGTTGTGTGAAAAAACAAATGGACAAACAGAACACGTCTATGATCCCATCTTTTAAAACACATGCATGATATCAACATGCATACTCACATCTGTTTAAATGAATCTGTGTGAGAGACAGAGACAGAGACTGGTACCAAACTGCTGATGATCACCTCTACTGGGTGGGATTGAGAGAGATCCCTAAAACCTTTTTTTTTTCCATCACGAAGTGATGTTTACGTTTTTAATAATGTACATATTACTTTTATAGCTATAAGATTAAAATCATACATTAAATGTTATCCATTTATCACTGATCTATAAAGTAATTAAAATATATCCTTTTTATTTGTAAAGGTTTTTATTACAAAAACAATAAACGTTCATTCCGGTAAAACAAGAAAATCAGTATGAACCAAGAAGCAAGTGAAGAACACAGTCCTTCCGCCCTGAAAGCAGCACCCTTTGCACTTGCTGTTCATCCTGCCAGACCTTTCCCTTTGGGCACAGGCCTGTGTGTCAGGGTGGCTGGGGAAGATTACAGGGCTTGGACACTTTTGTGACCTGATTTCCCTGCAGGTGAACCTTGACCCGGCTGGCCAGTCAACACTTCTCTTCTTCAGCGTTTTCAGTTGTTGCACACCATAATTTAATAAGCACTGTAACTTACTAATTAGTCCCTTTGCTATTGAACTTTGAACCATTTCCAGTTTCCCACCCCTGTAATTATACTGAAGAGAATCTCTGCATCCATGCATCTCTAGGGCAACAGACTCCTAGAAGTGCGGCATCTGGATCAAAGTGTGTACACATTTTTGAAGTGTTGGTCACTTTTCTATATCAGAGGTCTCTGTCAAGGGTGAGCCTCGTTTGGGAAATCAGGGCCTTGCAGAGATGCTGGGGTCGAGACCCCAGAGAGAACAGGCAGGTGAGCTGGTAGTGGAGCCGATCACAGTCCCTTGCAAGGAACCCCTGAGCCAGGAAGACTCCCTGCACCAGGCCCTAGGAGGCCTCTGCCTGCTCTGTAACTCAGCTTCTGAGCCAGACCACCTGGCCTTGCCATTCATGGCAGAGGAGTGTACAGGTTGCCTGCTGGTTCTCTGCACACAGAGCCCTGCACCCTCTCACCCCCTGATCTAGAAAGAACATCAGAGCATCAAAGATTGGCTTATTGAGCTAGATAGTCAAGGGACAACCTTGAACGTGTTTGTTCCAGGGGAGGTTCTTAGTCTGGAACCCGTATGAGCTAGCCTAAGCCAAAGAAGGCTCTATGAAGCATATCCTGGGACTCATGGAAACTGCAGGAAGGTCAGAGCATCAAGCTCGGGTTTGGAGCTGGGAACAGCACCCACACCACTGCTCAAATTCCTCCAGCCATGACCCCCTGCCTCTGCCACCGCCCCGAGCTGTGTGGCTGGTACATTCAGCTTCTCCATGGCGAGGGCTCAGCCTGCCATAACTCCGAGTGGGGAGGAGGGGCGCCAGTCCTCCCGCCTCTAAGTGTAATGCCAGGGAAATCCCTCTATCTCAGGCTGTCGGTGTGGCTGCAGTCACTATCCTGTCTCTTGCCTCTAGGGATGGAGCCCCCCAAACAGAAAATATCAATGCTCATACGAAGGAAACTCGCTGGGCTCTCCCTGAAGGAAGAGAGTGAGAAACCCCTGATTGAACGTGGAAGCAGGTGAGAGCCAAGAGCAGCAAGGACTACTGTAAATGGCTGTATCTGCTGGGGGGTGGTGCAGGGTAATGGTTAGGGGCTTGGGCTCTGAAGTCAGACAGACCTGGGAAAGGCATTGTGTTCTGAGCCTTAGGTTTCCTCATCTATGAAATGGGCATGGCCACCTACCTTGATCAAGAGAAAGTTAGATGAGGTAGTACATGAGGTGCCCCAGCACATATGAACAGCTCAACAGCTATTAGTTCACATGATAAGGACCCACCAAAGGGTCCCATGATGAAAGGGAGGCCTGGCTCAGTGGGAGACATATTCTTGGGTCACTGCTGGCATTGTGAGCCCCTCCAGCTGTCATGAGTGAAGAGAGCTGGCAATGTGCCTGTCCCCTGTGCCCAAGAGTGTGACTCTGCAAGAAGAAGCAGAGCAGTGATATGCCCAGCTATGTTCTCAGAAGTGGTCTTTAGAGCATCATAGGAAAAGAATACCAGGCACTGGTGGCCACCACCTGGCTGGCAGATCAGTGAGTAAACTGAGGCTCAGAAAGGGGAAGCAACTTGAGCTGTGGCCCTCCCCTTCCCCACCAGAACCCCAGACCGTGCACAGCGATGAGACCAGTGTGGGCTAATATGAAGCAGCTTGAACAAGTGCAGCATTCACACTCAGTATGTTTTTTATTTTCATTAAGATATTTAAAGCCATGATAATTTTCTCAAAGAAATGCTAAGCTTTTCCAACAGGGATGGTAGGTGGATTATGAAAGATGAAGACAAGTCTGTGAGATTTTCACACATTTGTTTGTAGGAAGTGGCCAGGAATCAAACCCACTGAAGTCACCATCCAAAACAAGATTCTTCTCCGGCCAACATCATCGATATCCACCACCAAAACCACCCTGGGCCACCTGGCAGCCGTGGAAGCCCGAGATGCTGTGTACCTGGTGAGACGGGGTGGAGTGGGTGTGTCCCGGGGAGCACAGCTCAGGTTGGCTGCCTTGGGAAGGGGGAGCTTCCCATTACCCGGCATCCCAACATTTGGTTGGTGCAGCAGGCAACACATGTCAGTGCACCCCAGAGCTGCAGGTCTCAACACTCAGGATGGTCGCTGTTCACAGGCACGAGGACGCCGCCGCTGTGGGTCATCTCCCATCCCAGTGCGAGTGTGGGTCTGAGGCATGATCCCAATGCTGCGAGAGCCCAGCTGAGGGACATCCCACCCAGACTGGGGGTGAAGAAAGGCTTTCCAAAGGCACAGTGGGGTCACAGCTAGGGAATGTTGTCACCAGGCACTGAAGCAATAGTGGCAGTAGGCTCAGAGGGGGCACAGCAGCAGGAGTGGTCACAGCTCCTGAGAACTCACTGGGAAGTGCTTACTGGGAGCTGCTTCTCTTGACATGAATCCTCCTAACACCTCCACAAGGGAGGTAAAATTATTATCCTCATTTCACTGATGAGGACACTGAGGCTTAAAGAAACTTGTCCCCTCTATGCCACTACAGAGTGGCAGAGCCAGGATTTGATTCCAGTGCCTGTCAGACCCCCTGGGGACAGCCTGATGAGGAGGCTACACCCAGATGCCACCTGAGGGACCTCTTGGCTCTGAAGATCTGTGGACCTTTGGTCCTGATGCCCAGAGAGAAACCTTGTCCTGCCCAGAGACCAGCTGGCCCCCTTATTGGGAGAGGCTGAGGTGCCCGGGGTCAGCCCTCCCCAAGCTTCCCTCCAAGCCCCAGGCAGAGGGTACAGCTTGGCCTGCTGAGTTCAGTGAGGGCGGGAGGCCTGGGAGGTCCAGCCTACCCAAAAACTGGGAGCCCTGAGCTCCCGAGAGGCCACAGTGTGGGATAGAGCTCAGGAAGGAGTGCTGAGCCTAGAGTCAGATAGACACAGGTCCTAGTCCTTGATCAGCCTCCTCCTAGCTGGGTGACCCCAGGCCAGGCTCTGAGCCTCAGTTTCCCTGTCTTGTAAAATGGGGGAAACAACTAGGCCTACCTGGTTTCTACCTGAGAAGTGACTTGGGGAACTCTTGCCAGTGCCTGGAATGGGTTAAAAGTCACCTGCCAGCAAGTTATAGCATTGCCCTAGGGGAGAGGGTCCAGATGTCTCTCCTCATGTGGACCCCTCCTGCTACCTTCCTTCTAGAAATATTTAGCATCATTTGAGGAGGAGCTGAAGAGGATCCAGGATGACTGCACATTTCAGATGAAGGAGGCTCAGCGCTGGAAGGACAGCTGGAAGCAGTCCCTACACACCATCCAGGGCCTGTATGTGTGACCCTCCACCCCACCATGAATAAATGCTTTCTTATGCAGACTCCTTCCCTGTCCATCTACCTGCCTACCTACTTTCCATTCATCCCTCCCTCCCTTCATCCCTCCACCCCTGCTCTGTGCCGGACACTGTAGCTTTACCAGCAAACAGGACATAGCATGGTCCCTGCCCACGTGGAGCCCACTTCCCATGAGGAAGGCAAGCATGAAAGGGGAGGTCCACATGGTTAGCAAGGAGGGTAAGTACCAGGAATCAGTCACTTAAAATAGACACCAGAACTTCACAGGACATCACCTCCAAATAGCATGCTGGGCAGGGCACACCATCTTGAAAAATGAAATAATTAAAGGTCATGGGTAAACGTTATTTTAATTTAACAGATTAAACAAGTATGGGTTATAACTGCAACTCTGCACTGGTTCCTAGACCCAACAAAGAACTAATCCAATGTTGATTGGTATTTGTGCCACAATTTGCCTAAGCAAATTGCAATATTTTGGAGAAAAAAAAAAAAATCTTCCAGGCCTCTTTAGTCCTGTGATGCTCAGATCATTCTCTTGGAGTCCTCCAGCCTGCCGGCATCTTGCTCATCAACTTTCTCTTCTTTGATTACATGGCCTGAGCGTACAGGTTTCGTTTGTCAGTAGCTGTGTGTGTCATCTGGACAGGCTTCCTCAGCCACAGGCCTAGGAGGCCCCAGCCCCTAAATTTCCAGCCCCTGACAGCTGTGTGACCCTCTGAGTGCAGTTCCCTCACCTGGGGACACTCACCCTGCTCTCCTGGTCTGCGCCACCCAGTGAGACCCTGCTTCGTTAGCTTGGTAGCCTTTGTGCACTGAAGCCAGGAGAGTGAGGAGTCCCCTTCCATTAAGGCAAAAGCAATCTCCTGTTCTTTTCTGTGCTCCCCCAACCCCCACCCCAATGTGCTACCTTTCATTGCTTATTATTCCAAAAGGAATATATGCACATTGTAGAAAAAAGAATTTATGAAAGCAGCAACAGGATAACTTTAAAATCCTGAGCCGGCACAGTGGCTCATGCCTGTAATCCTAGCACTTTGGGAGGCCAAGGCAAGCAGATCACTTGACCTCAGGAGTTCGGGACCAGCCGAGGCAACATGGTGAAACCCCATATCTACTAAAAGTACAAAAAGTTAGCCAGGCATGGTGGCGCACACCTGTAATCCCAGCTACTGGGGAGGCTGAGGCATGAGAATCGCTTGAACCCAGGAGGTGGCAGTTGCAGTGAGCCAAGATCATGCCATTTCACTCTGGCCTGGGCAACAGAATGAGACTCTGTCTCAAATAAACAAATAAATAAACAATAAAATCCTGGTATCTAGAGAGAGCCACTGTCCATAGCATCTTTCCATGTATGTGAGTTATTTTTACAAAATGGAATCATAACGTGCATTAGGTTGCATAGACTGCTTGGTAAATTTTAACTAGATAAACCCTATGCCATATCCTTAAGGATTTATTTACACCATTGGTTTTCATACTTTTCTGCCTCTGAACCACTGTATAAACATGTTCTAAACACAGGGTCCTTGCACACATACACAACTTGGGACCAACAGGTCACAGGACAGCACTTAACCTTACTAGGAAGACTGCTTTCTAATATTTTCTCCCTGCTTTTTAAATCCTAGCCCGGTCCACTAACTCAGTTCATGGCCCATGAAGGGGCCTTGATTGCAGTGTAGGACACTATCTTTTAAACAGCTGCAGAGTGCTCCCACTGCCCGGAGAACCAGATAGCCTCTGTCGGACAAGGGTGAGGATGTCCCATGCAAGGCTCCTACAAAGAAGGCAGAAATGACATCCTCCCACACTAGCTCTTTGTACACATCTGGAATCATTCCTTAATCAGAGGGTGGCAGCTGTGGACATGGTGCCAAGTCACCCTCCAGGGAAACAGGCCACCCCCTCCCACCACTAAGCAATACCCATTGCCCAATTTCCTCATCCACACCAAGGATTCTAGTTTCAGCATTTGGGGGACATTTTTTGCTGGTTTGGTTGGTGAGAAAACATATCTAAATCACTTTTCTAATAGTGAGTGAGACTGGACTCTAATCACCCCTATACCCATACTCCAGGGACCCCCTTAGAAGCCCAGCTTGACAAGTACTGAAGGAACCCAATGCCACTTTGTCTACCTTTTGGCTACTATAGATCTACACAAAAACATGTTCATGACTGCCCATAGCAGCACTGAAAAATAGTGCTGTTATATCTAAGACTCCATTGCCTAAAAATTAGCGCTCCTATGAGCAGTCATGAACAAGGTTTTGTGTGGATGCATATTTTCATTTCTCTTGGGTAGATACCAATCACTAGGTCAAAAAGTAACTCTAGGCTGGGCACAGTGGCTCACACTTGTCATCCCAGCACTTTGGGAGGCTGAGGTGGGTGGATTGTTTGAGATCAGGAGTTAAGAGACCAGCCTGGCCAGCATGGTGAAACCTGTCAAATGAAAATACACAAATTAGCCAGGGGTGGTGGCACATGCCTGTAGTCCCACTGCTTGGAAGGCTGAGCCATGAGAATTGCTTGAGCCCAGGAAGGGGAGGTTGCAGTGAGCCAAGATCATGCCATTGCACTCCAGCCTGGGCAACAGAGCGAGACTCTGTCTCCAAAAAGAAAAAAAAAAAAAAAGTAACTGTATGCTTAACTTTTTGAGAAAGTGCCAGACTGTTTCCCAAAGTAGCTGTATCACTTTATATCAGTCTTGGCAGTATATAAAGGCTCTGATTTCTCCACATCATTTGCCAAAACTTGTTATTATCTGACTTTTGGATGATAACCATCCCAGTGGGTGTGAAGTTGTATCTCATTATAGTCTTAATTTGCATTTGTGGTGACTAATGATGTTGAGTATCTTTTCATATGCTTATTGGTCATTTGAATATCTTCTCTGGAGAAATGTATTCAATTTCTTTATCAAATTTTTGATTAGATTACTTTTATTATTGAGTTGTTAGAGTTCTTTATATATTCAAGCCCCTGGACCCTTATCAGACATTTGCAAACATTTTTGCAAACAGATTTGCAAACATTTTCTCCCAATTGTATGTTGTTTTCACTTAAAAAATTATCTCTAGATCAGTTATAATTAACTTTCTTGATAATGTCCTTTGATATACAAAAGTTTTTAATTCTGAGGAAGTCCAGTTTATTATTTCTTGGGTTGCTTGTGCTTTTGGTGTTATATCTAAGACTCCATTGCCTAATCCAAAGTCACAAAGATTTACTGCTGTTTTCTAAGAGCTGTATAGTTGTTTTATTTGTTTGTTTGTTCTTTTTTGAGACAAGGTCTCACTCTCTCGCCCAGACTGGAGTGCAGTGGTGTGATTCACTGCGACCTCCTCCTCCCTGGTTCAAGCAATTCTCCTGCCTCAGCCCCCTGAGTAGCTGGGACTACAGGCATGCACCACTACTGCCCAGCTAATTTTTGTATTTTTAGTAGAGATAGGATTTCACCATGTTGGCCAGGCTGGTCTCGAACTCCTGACCTCAAATAATCCACCTGCCTCAGCCTCCCAAAGTGCTGGGATTACAGGCGTGAGCCACCACGCCCAGCCTAGAGTTGTATAGTTTTAACTCTTCTACTTAGGTCTTTGATCCATTTTAAGTTAATTTTGTACATAGCGGTAAGTGTTCAGCTTTATTCTTTTGCATTTGGCTACCAGTTGTTCCAGCACCACTTCTTGAAAATACTGATCTTTCCCCCATAAATTTTCTTGGCACCTGTGACATAGTGAAATACATGTTTGGTTTTCTTCCCCATGTTCTGATGTGCAGCTCCTAAAACCCTTAGAATCTCTGGAGTGATAAGAGTGTCTTTTGTATGCTAATGAGATGGCTGGTGGCTGGGGACCCCTAGACAGCTTCAGGGCAGGGGCTGGTCAACAGAAAGGTCAAGGCATGGTTAGAGGACTGAGACCCTCAGCCCCAAACCCCAAGGAGTTGCTAACTAAGTTATCAACCAATGACCAATGATCAGTTATTTAGTCAATCATGCCTATGTAATGCAGCATCCATAAAACTCCAAAAGCACAGGGTTCTGGGAATTTCCAGATAGCTGGCCACATGGAGATTCCCGGAGGGAGGCACGCCCAGCAAGATCATGGAAGTTCCGTGCCCCTTCTCCCATTCCTTGCCCTAAAAATCGCCTCCATCTGGTTGTTCATGTGTATCCTTTATTAATAAACAAGTAAATGTAAGTAAAGTGTTTCCCTGAGTTCTGTGAGCTGCTCTAGCAAATTAATAAAACCCGACTAGGAAGTTATGGGAACCCTGATTTAAAGCCAGTTTCTCAAGAATGTTCACCACCGGCATCTAAAGTTTCTCAAGTACTACTCGCTATTGGCATCTGAAAGTGGAGGGCAGTCTTGTGGGACTGGGCCCTCAGCCTGTCTCCAACTAGACAGTATCAGAATGGAATCGAATTAGAGGACCCCTAATGCCCACTGCAGAATTGCTTGATGTCTGGGGAAATGAGCTTCACACATCCGGTATCAGATGTATTGTATTGAGTGCTGTGTGAGTAGAGGGAAAAGCCACTTTTTCCCTATATCTTACATATTGGATGCCTTTTCATTTTATTTTCTTGATTAATTGCCCAGGCTAAAACCTTCAGTACAATGTTGAATGAAAGTGTCAAGAGCTGACATCCTTGTCTTGTCCCCGTTATACAAGGAAAACATCTGGTCTTTCACCATTCAGTATCATGTTAGCTGTGGATTTCTTCTGGACGTTCTTTACTATGCCAAGGAGATTCCCTTCTGTTTTTAACTTGTTGAGTTTTTATTGTGAAGTGATATTGGATATTGCCAATTGCCTTTCCTGCATCAATTGTAATGCTTTTTGAAAATGTGATTTTTAGG
The DNA here is from genome assembly GCF_043159975.1 of Macaca nemestrina. NCBI lineage: Eukaryota > Metazoa > Chordata > Mammalia > Primates > Cercopithecidae > Macaca > Macaca nemestrina. The sequence goes on from NC_092138.1 coordinate 67,968,993, forward strand.
CCAGGTGTGGTAGCTCATGCCTGTAATCCCAGCACTTTGAGAGGCCGAGGCAGGTGGATCACCTGAGGTCAGGAGTTCAAGACCAGTCTGGCCAACAGGGTGAAACCCCATCTCTACTAAAAATACAAAAATTAGCCAGGCATGGTGGTATATGCCTGTAATCCCAGCTACTCAGGAGGCTGAGGCAGGAGAATTGCTTGAACCCAGGAGGCAGAGATTGCAGTGAGCCGAGATCTCGCCACTGCACTCCAGCCTGGGTGACAGAGCAAGACTCCATCTCAAAAAAAAAAAAAAAAGAAAGAAAAAAAAGTGATATTTGTTTCTAATCCTGTTGATATGGTGTATTACATTCACTGTTACTGTTCAAAGACAGCAACAAATCATGGGCAGAACCAGCTTGAGATCCAGAGTGTCAACCTAAAATAATTTAAAAGGTTACGATCTAATTTAAAGAGAGTTTATTCAAGCACACAGTGTGAAGGTGGCCATCTGGGGAGCAGAGCTACAATGAAGAATGGTGATCAGTGCTTCAGTGTGTGGGGAAAAATGAGGACCATGTATACAAGCAAAACAGAGGTGCCAAACAGAACTACAGCACTGTCCATACAAAGGCTGACATACAGATATACTGACTACACTCTAAGAGGGTTGTTTAACACTCTATTGTAAAAAGGTAACAGTCACAAGGGTCTCTGTCTGTACCTCTTTTAGTCTAGGTTTGAATAAAGAGTAGAGAGTCTGGTTAATATATAACATCTCAATGCAAAGGTCAGAAAGTAAAGGTCACGCACCAAAGAAGAAAAACAGTCATATTCCGTGAGTCAGCTTCCAGGGCTTTTCCCTTTGGCATAATAAATTTGGAAGATCCTGAAACTTAATTTTCTTTTTATAAGAGGCTCCTAGAAACTGGACTAAGACTTCAAGTTCATGCTCTTAAACTGTACCCTGTTGCTGACAAGGTGCCAAGGCCCAACAGGGCCAAGACGAATGTCTGGGTCTAAATTGAGCTTTACAGGATACCCCCTCTTGGCACCCTGGAGAATGCTGACTCTTGCTCCAGTGGGGAGCTTCATTTTTAGGTAAGGAAAGTGAAGCCCCTGGCACTAGGTTTAGAAGGCCTTCCTCCAGTCTGAAGGCCCCCTCCACCAAGGGCTCTACAGTCAGGGAAGTTCTGCAGAACACACCAGAAAATCGTACCGAGAATCAGGAAGATCTCAACTTGGATGAGAACAGACAATCGGTATGTGTGAATCCCAAGATGCCAGATGTTGGAATTATCTGACAGTGGTTTGAATTAGCCATAATAATAATGTTTTAATAAGCAATTATAAATACACTTGAAACGAATGAAAAATTAGAAAATCATAACACAAAAAAATAGAAGAAACAAACCCAAGTGGAAGCTTTAACTGAAAAATATAATAACCAACATTTTAAAACTCAGTGGGTAGGCTCAACAGGTTTCAAAAGTGAGGAGAAAGAATCTATGAACAAGAAGAACAATAGAAATGAACCAATCTAAACAATAGGGAGGGGAATGAACAGAGAGGAGCATAGGGGAAGTACTCGGGGTGAGTGCAGGGCAGTGCCTGTTTACCACCCTGATTGGACGCATATCAGTATTTTAGTTGGTATGGCTATATGCCTGCATGCCTGTGGATCATCAGTTTGGAGGCATAAAACCCCAAAAGGACAGGGTTCTGGGAGCTTCCAGATAGCTGGCCACATGGAGATTCCTGGAGGGAGGCACGCCCAGAAAGGTCATGGAAGCTCCGTGCCCCTTCTCCCGTTCCCTGCCCTATGTATTGCCTCCATCTGGCTGTTCATCTGCATCCTTTATTAATAAACAGGTAGGCCAGGCACAGTGGCTCACACATGTAATCCCAGCACTTTGGGAGGCTGAGGCAGGCGGATCACGAGGTCAAGAGATCGAGACCATCCTGGCCAACATGGTGAAACCCCGTGTCTACTAAAAATGCAAAAATTAGCTGGGCACAGTGTCATGCACCTGTAGTCCCAGCTACTCAGGAGGCTGAGGCAGGAGAATCACTTGAACCCAGGAGGTGGAGGTTGCAGTGAGCTGAGAGCGCCACTGCCCTCCAGCCTGGCAACAGAGTGAGATTCCATCTCAATAAGTAAATAAACAAACAAACAAGTAAATGTAAAGTGTTTCCGTGAGTTCTGTGAGCTGCTCTAGCAAATTAATCAAGCCCAAGAAGGAAGTTACGGGAACCCTGATTTACAGCCAGTTTCTAAAGAATTTATTAACAGGTGACAGCCTACTACTTGCTACAGGCATCTAAAGTGAAGGGCAATCTTGTGGGACTGGGCCCTCAGCCTGTCTCCAGGTAGTTAGTATCAGAATGGAATTGAATTAGAGGACGCCTAATTCACTGCCTAATACACTGCAGAATTACTTGATGTCTGGGAAAATGACCTTCCCACATCTGGTATTACATTGTGTGGTGTGTGAGTAGAGGGAAAAACCACTTTTTCCCTATATCTTATATATTGAATGCCTTTCGTTTTATTTTCTTGCCTAATTGCCGGGCCCTCCCATGCCTCCCACTGACTGCCCCCCTCATGCCTCACCTTTAACTCTCCCCACGGGAAAGGTTCACAGTCACCCCAACCCCTGCCCACCTTGACCCATGAAATAACCACAGTACAAGACTGGATAGAGGATAAAGCCATCCAGGGGGCTGTAAGCTCTAAGGGCTCGGGCCAGTGTGCCCTTAGGACAAGTCAGTAACAACACAACTGAGTGTGTAAACAGGGCATCCCCAAGACCTTGGACCTCAGGAACACAGGACGCCAGACTTCACCTTGGCCAGGACGGGAGTGTGGGGTCTGTTGTTGACAAGGAATAAGTACCCTTATCCTGGCAAACCAGAGCTCACCTGTGGTTCATGAGGCTCCAGCTGGGGAGGAATGGCCAGGATGTGCCTGACAGAGAGGCTGGGAGCCTTCTACGGAATTTCCGCCTTGAAAAGAATTATACCAGGAATTGCAGGGATGCTGGAAATCCTAGATCATAGGTAGCAGCAATGTTTATGCAATGAGGCCCAGCTGCAGCCTTAAAAATTGCATTGCAAAATCCTTCCCCCTGGATAAGAAACCAGCAAGAAAAGAAGTGCTGAGGTCAGAGACAGAATCCCAGGAGGAGTCAAATCTAAGGTCAAGGGTCATTCATGGGGCCCCCGGAAGTGAACTGAAGATGCACTGTCCACCCTGCCCTGACTCCATTTGCAAATAATCTTCCTCTGGCCTTGTCCTTTCCACGTTACACATTTGGATCTTTTTACACTCCCCCCACCCCAACACATACACACATACACACTTAGTACTGATGCAATTCCAGTGTTTGAACAAGAAAACTACAAGTCCCTAACAGCTGATCAAAGGAAACCTCAGTAAGCAAATCAGAACATGTTCGCTCTTCCTCCAAAGCAGTAGAAAGGTAACCACTGTCTTGGGTCAGGAAATGGTCCCTGGAAGGGTTATTTTTAAAGACACCCAGATTCCCAAGGGTGCTGCTAGGCCTGTGAAAGCCCCTTCAGCTGCTAACCCGGGAGTTCTGAGGGGCTGTCTCTGCTTCTTGCCCAAGTTGACCATACAGAGATGAACATGGGCCCTGAGAAAGTCCTACTTTTCTCCCATCTCCCTTCTTCTGCAGTCAACACACGGGCACCCCTGCAAGATGCCTCATCTCTAGGAGGGATATGAGAGCCTGTATCTCCAATTAACACAGGAAGTGAAAGAACGAAACCACAGCTCCTAGGCTGCAATGGAAACGGGATTTTAACATAGTATTCTTCTCTATTGTATTCATTTTTATAGTAAATAAATTGTGCCCTTCTTCAAAGCAGCCAGGGCTGGGGGAGAGCTCTCAGGGAGAGGGGACAGGAGTGGCTCATTTTCTTCTGGGCTTCAAGAAATCCCAGGAAAAGATTCACCTTGTCCTTCTCATCTGGGCTGGAGGAGCTGGCCCAGGGCCCCCGGGGGCCCCAGCTGCGCCCTGCTGCTTATGTAGGGGTCACAGGGTCACAGTCGAGCAGGCCTCGTGTCTGTCCTGCCGCTGGTACAGGGCTCTGCTTTGGGGGCCTGGTGGCTGGATGGGAGGGCAGGATGACCTGGAAGGGACTACCCCAGGGTCTCAGACTACCCTGCCACCCGCTCTTACTCTGTGCTCCAGGCACTGTGCTGAGTGCTTGGTGTCCCGATGATGTAAGTGATCACTTAGCATCAGCCCATTTCACAGGGGAGGAAAGCAAGTCCCTGAGAGGCGGGGTGACCTGCCCCAGTCACAGGGCTGTTCAGTAATGGAGCTGGGAGCCCAGTGCCAGCTGTCTGACACTCCAAATCCACACTTAGCCCAAAGCTGCACTGAGCCCTGGGACAGTCCGCCCAGTACACCAGGTCACTCACAGGCACCTCAGCTTGACTGTGGCCTTTTCTCCCTGGCTTTGAGGCTGCTACTGGCTGATTCAGGTGCTGGTTCTGACTGGCAGGACTACTTATAACTACAGGACAGGGTGGCAGCCCTGAGACTACCTGGAATCACACCTCAGCTCTCCCTCCCAGTGCCTGCCCAGCACCTGGAGTCTGGGTGGCCCAGCTGTCACCACATACTAGGGGATGAGCCACAGTTGCAGGCTTCCTGCCGCTGGCCACCAGAGAGAGTCCACCCTTGCCCTCACCCAAGTCCTGCCCCAGCCTGATCTCTCATCCTCACTGAGCTGCTCCGTGGTCTTGAACCAGGTTCCAAAGTCCTCAGGTGGAAATTAGCTGCAGCCACCTGAGGCAACTGCAGCTCCCTAATTACTGTGCATTCCTGGTGCCAGAGGGAAGAACAGCAGGGTGACAGAGCCCGGTGAGGGGGTGCTGGAGGAGCCCTAGTGGGGTGTGGAGTGGGGTCAAGGGCCACTCCACACCCCCACCTCTAGGTGGGTGATTTTAAGAGGCTCCCACCTCCCCTCCAATCTCATCCAGTCCCTACCGGTTCTCAGAGTTGGGTTCAAACAGTCCCTCCTCCAGGAAGTTGTCCTTGATTCCAGCGCCTACCCCCACCCTCCAGTGGAATGGTTCCTCCTCTGCTCTGTACCAAGCCCTCCCAATGAGTCTAAGATGCAGGGAATGGGTCCAGGGAGTGTTTGGCAGGCGGCGAGTCTCTGACTTCCACACCCCCAGCCTCCCGCAATGAATGCCACAGTTGCTTACCTAAGTCCTTTCCAGGAAGTTGATCAGATTCGCCTGGAAGGCAGACAGCCAAAGCCCATCAAAAAGGTCCCTGGCCCCTGACCACTTCCCGACCACATTCCTCTCACGTTGCAGTACCAACAGGCTCCACCAGGGGGCAGGGCGTGCACACAAAACGGGACTTGGACCTGGGTCAGACTAGGCTCCAGAGGAGCGGTCACTGCAGCGGAGGCTCAGGGACCTTGGAGGCCAGGCCTCTCTGATGACAGACAGGGAAACCGAGGCCTCGAGCTGGAAGGGATTGTTCACCTACTCTCGTGCTCCCTAACGTCACTCTCCTGCCACCATGGACAGCGCCCGAAGGAGCGTCTGACTCCTCCAGCGCAGCTACAATCTCCTGCAGCTGGGCAGCGAGGCAGCTGGGCCGCTTCACTACACTCCGTGGAGCCTCCGTTCCCTCATCAATACGGTGGGCGCCACGCCCGGCTCACAGGGGCAGTGTGAGGACCGCTTGAGAGGAGGTTTGCCGAGAGCTCAGGGCTCGGTGAGGGGCTCTCTCCTCCCAAATTCAGGACCCCGGCCCCGCCCCGCGCCCCCCCAGGCTCACTCACATCCGGAGAATCCTTCATCGCAGTGCCCAGCATCACCAGGTCAGGTGGAATGGGCCAAGGAGGGGTCGGACCCTGTGCTCATGGGGCGGGGGTGTTGATGAGCACTGGCTCTCCGGTACCGCCCTCGGGTTGATCAGATCAATCTACAGCCACCTGGGGCAGCTGCAGCTCCCTAATTACCTAATCAAATTCCTCACACTCCCCCTCCCACGTGGAGCAGCCAAGATTTGCCCCCACCTAAGACCCCTCCCCACACCTCTCTGTGTCTAGCAAACTCGCTGTAGCCACTCCTACAGTCGGCTTTGGCAATCACAAAGGTTGTGAGGGGCCAGCCCTGGTTCTCCCTGCTCCTCTCCAACCCACCACCTCCACCCTCTGCACCAGCCCAGCTCTCCCTGACCCTTGCTCTGGTCGCTTCTGTCGGAGGCATTTCAGGCACTGCTGGAGAAGCAAGGCCCCCTCCTCTCTCGATGTGAGGCCTTCGCTGGGAGGGAGAAGCCCTGTCCTCTGACTCCCTGGAGGCTCTCCCACCCCACCTGCAGCTGCTGCCTCTTCTGGGCTTTCGGGGCTCCATTCCAGTGTGGCCACCATGAAGGTCCCCTCCAGGGTCGAGGGCAAGGTCAGTGAGGACATCCTCCTCACCCTTTTATTCTCCCAGCCCCCTGACCCTGGGGCCCTGGACACCGGGCCAGATCAGCTGGTACCAGTACTACTGCCACCACCTCTGGGGTGCTTTGATTCCAGATTCACTCCCTTGGACTCCCTGAGCCTGTTTCCTCCTCTGGGAAAGCACAGGGGGAACTCCACCTGCCTCACAGGCCCTCCTGAGCACCACGTTCCCAGCACTCACATGACTGTTCCTGCCATCACACCCCTCCCCCATGGCAGAGCCAGGCACAAAGCCCTCCACATTCCTGTCTGTGACTCCATTGTCACCATGTGAGTCCTGCTCCACAGGGCTATCATCCCTCCACTTTTCAGATGAGAAAACAGAGGCCAAAGAGGAGCAGTGACTTGCCCAGGGCCCCATAGAAGAGGCCAGCTTCCTCCTCCTAGCCAAGGCCCCATCCCAGCTGCCTTCACCATGTCCCTCAGCACCACTGCTGACCAGCGTCCCATCCTCTGGGCTCTCAGTATGTGTCCAGGCCCCCAGCCAGGCCCAGCTGTGGTGGGAGAAGACAGGGTAGTCCCAGGAGGCCCAAATGAGTGGCTCCTGCCTGCCTCAGCCACAGGAGTCTCTGCTCCAAAAGCTGGGCTGAGGTCATGCAAAGGCTCCACCTCCCCAGGGAACCCCCAGGAAATTCCCCTGCACAGAACACTTTCTTCCTCCACTCAGGAAGGGGGACTCTGAGGTGCTATCTCTGATTGACAGACTAGGGGTGCCCAGGGTGATGGGTGAGGCCAGTTTGCTCCCTCTTTTGTGTGAATGTGAAATCCCCTCAGGAAGTAGCCACCAGAGATCGATTAGTCCCCACATACTCCTCATAAACTATCTGGGGTATGTGTCATTGCAAACGAGGCAACAGGGCCGGAATCTGTGGCTGATCAGCAGTGCCTGCTATGGGGCCAGAGCAGGCAGTCGCAGAGTGCACATACCTGTCCTCTACTCAGCCATTCGGACCCAAGGCTAGGCAGCCTTTTTGACCACCTGGCCCATGGAATTCCTTGGCAGTGCCCATCTCTGGTGTGGGCAGGGCGCCCCCTCCCCTTGGAGCTGCAGTCCAGACAGAAGAGCAGCTGGAGGCCGGCTTCCTGACGACCCCCTACCTTCCCCATCCACCCAACAGCCTGGAGGGGGCTACCAGTCAGTGCGATGGGCCAGCCAGGGAGCTGAGCCAGGGACCTGCTCAATCTGCCACCTCATCAAGCCCTCCTGGCTCAGCACAGCTGCCATCACTATGACCCATTGCTGGGACCTCCTGGTCTCTGAAGTGCCCCCGCCTCCCGCCTGCCCATGGACCAGAGGGATTCCTCTGTTATGAATCCAGAAAAGATAGAGACTGAAAATTTTCAAAGAAACTCTCAATGAGAAACTGAAAAACCACACGCTGTCAAGTCCTTCCACCCTCTCAGTTCCCTCCCTCCCAAAGGCTTGCCCCCATCCCCTCCTCCACTTCGCTGTGGTGAGCAGAACGCTGCGCAGTGCACTAGCTTACACATCTTGAAAATTTTCGAGGCTGTTCCTGTGCAGAGGCGAAAGAAGGAAGGAGAAATTTGGGAATCACGGGGAGGGGCATGAGTGCAAATCCCATTTATTTAAGAAGTCACAGGACCCAAACACGCTAGATGAGAGGTTCCAACAGGTTCCTCTGAGCCTAAGGGTCCCATGGGACTGGGGAGGGGAGGGGACTCTCATGTTGGTCCACTGGGCCCCCACTTCCATTTCAGCCGAGCAGGTCTGTTTTGACCAGTTTTGATTTCAATCATCAGAGAAACGCGTTGCTGTGAGGTAAGCTCTTGACAGTCTCCAATTTGGCCCCAGCCTATATCTGACGCGGTAAGGAAAGGTAACCTAATTCAAAGCAGAACAGCTGGCCTAAGATCCCAGGGAGGCTCAGAGACCCCACCAGGGTTCCCAGTCCCTACCTTGAGGGTTCACAGCCTCCCAGCACCTCCTAGGCTCACTGAGAGGCAATGCCCAGCCCAGCCCCGTGGATGTCCCTGATCCACCCTGGTGCTCCTATAGAGAGAGGCCTGCTCACCTGGAAACTTCTCTCCATGTGAATTGAGGTGCTCTGCAGAGCAGAGAGCATGGCATAGAGTGAAGAGAAGTTCTTGAGGTATCAGCACTCCCACGGAGAATGAGCCAGGAGGTGGGGAGCTGGAATCCCGCCTGCTCCACTTCAGCTCCTCTGCTGACATCTCCCCTCCTGGAGGAGACAGAAGCCCAGGGAGCTGTGGCAGGGAGTAGGGGCACACCTGGGACCCAGTGAGCAACACTCACAGGGAAGGAGCCCAGCAGGAAGTGAGCACCCACCTCTGACACACGTGGTCAAGGCCAGCACGCCCCTGACAGGAAGGCCTAGGGACTGCGTGGGGGCTTAGATCACAGACCACACACCTGAGAGCCAACAAGAGGCCGTTCCCAAGTCTCTAAGAGGGAGCATATTAGTCCGTTTTCACACTGCTGATAAAGACACACCCAAGACTGGGAAATTTACAAAAGAAAGAGGTTTAATTAAACTTACAGTTCCACGTGATTGGTGGCTAGGGAAGCCTCACAATCATGGTGGAAGATGAGGAGCAAGTCACGTCTTACATGGAAGGCAGCAGGCAAAAAGAGAGCTTGTGCAGAAAAGCTCCCCCTTATAATAACCATCAGAGCTCGTGAGACTTACTATCACGACAAAAGCACAGGAAAGACCTGCCCCCATGATTCAGTTACCTCCCACTGGGTCCCTCCCACAACACATGGGAATTCAAGATGAGATTTGGATGGGGACACAGACAGGAGCTCCCTGGGCCTACCACAGCAAACCCTGGCCACACCACAGCAAACCCTGGCCACCTCGATTCAAAGCTACACCACCCTGCACTGGCCCCAGGCCTTCACACTCTGGTCTCTGCATCACGTGGTGATGATGCAGTTGTCCACACATTTTGACTGGGTGATGGAGGTGCAGACAGTGGGTGACAGGGCTCCTTGGCTTTCCTGTTTCGTTGTACCAGAGGAAGCCCTGGCAGTGATAGGGCAGCACTTTCTTGAACCGCTTCTGGAGACAGGGGGAGTGTCACCCAGGCATGGTCCACCTCAGTTCAGAGTCCCAGTCCCCCACACCTCCAGGCAGGGGTCACTGGTCTGAGCTGGAGTTCAGGAAGCTGAGTATGTGGCGTGAGATTTACTGGAGTCGCTGAGCTTTGGTCTCTGTTCACTGAGGGCACCCAGCACATGATGACCCACAACCAGAATCTTCCCAGATATCTGAGTTAGCATAGGGCCCCTCCACCAGCCCCCGGGGATCCCTGTTCTGGGTACCCCAAGCACAGAGATCAGCCATGTGGAAACTCAAAGCCTCTTCACAAATGGGAAAACAGGTTTGCTTTCCATACGCTTTCCCAAACGTAGGAAGGCCACGAGTGAGGCAGAGAGCTACTTCATGTTCAAAAATAAATAACAGCCACAGTACATCTGGCAGCCATTTCCACAGAGCCAAGCACCAGGTCAGCACCTGCCATGGCTCACCTCATTTAATCCCTGCAAGAACCCTGTGAGGTTCATCCTCTTACCACCTTTATTCTCAGAGGAGCAAACTGAGGCTCAGTGAGGTGCAGCAAAATTCCTGAGATACACAGCTAGCTGGTGGCAGACTCCCCACTGTGCTGTGGAAGGGACAGGCTCCCACCTATTGAATACCCAGTCCAGGAACTGTGGGGTAGAGATGAAGACCCAGTGGTTACACAGGAAGGTGGTGCTGTAGGGTATGTGTCTGCTCTGGAAGCCTGGTCCAGGGATGCTACCATATGCTCCTGAGTGCCCACCTGGAGGGTCCACATTGTGCAGATCTTACCCAGGTACAGGGTTAACTCATTTTCATACTGAGTGGGACAAGGAAGGACACAGAGTCAGAGGCAGCACCAAAAACCACCAGGAGAATCGTGGGCTAGAGTTCAGACCAGGAAGCCCCAATTCCTTGGGGACTTGTGTGTGAAGAGGGATGTGAGTGCCCACAGCAAGAGAGGTTAGCATTCCCCTATTAAGAGCTTGTATGAAGAGCA